>NC_044309.1:87629350-88281121 GCF_007474595.2 Lynx canadensis | reverse complement strand
CATCAGTGATTTGAATGCCAGCCACAGAGTGCCCCATAGGGGTCTAAGTTTTAGCTATGAGACATCCACTGCCTCAGAGCCACTAGCACCAGCCTTGTTTGTCACAACACTTTATATAGGTCCCTATATACAGCACTAGCTGTAGGATACCCTTCTTAGAAATCTGGGCACCTGCTACATGTAAGCACTTCCTCTAAGCCTCTGAATTCTGTTATGCCTTCTCTCCTTTTATTTTCCCATGGCCCTAGATGTGAGAGAAGATCCCTGAAGTAGCTAATATCTGGGCTATTTTCTTAGATGCCTCTTTTTGCTCCTTCAGCCTTCCAACTACCAACCACAATAAATTTCTTGCACTAAATCTCCTCTTTTTGATATATCTAGTGTTACAGTGTTTTCCTAAAAACAGTGGCCCTCTACAAGCCACCTACTTTATATATGTATAAAGTCACTTCTAGCCTTTTACCTTTCTCTAGAAGAGTCATACAATTGCTATTATCACAATAGTCTCTGAACAGAGACCTCCTTAAGGAGGCACCTGTGTGGCCTCTGCCAGGGACGAAGGCCCTATATAAAGGAGTGATGTTTTGGAAGAGTTTCTCTTAGAAGGATTTTACTGCTTTCAAGACAAAACAAAGGAGAAAAAGGGAGAGAGTCAGAGAGAGTAGATGGTGTAAATTTTGAAGGCAACTCTTCCACTCAGTCCACTCACTGAGGTTATGTCTACATTGACCTTGACATAGAAGATTAGATCCACCTTTCTCTGTTTTCCATGAGCCTCTCATTATATGATTGTACCACCCTGCTGAATGTGAGTCTAATGCCTAAAGATGTATACATTTCATATAACATGACCCCTAAATTAAAACAATGCTTCATCTTGTACTCAACAAAAGAAAAATTGACTGGATCTACCTCAGCATAATGAACCTCCAACACTAATCCTTCTGAAGGGATTTACAAGAGTAATGTTGCTTATACTAAATTTTTGTCCTATAGTTTCCATTAGAACATAATCTTCAAATAAAATGTAGCTTCTCTGTATTGGCCAGTAGTAACTTTAAGTTCCCTACAATTAGGACCTTTGTAGGGCCTAATCAAGTGCCTCCCTGAAGTTTCCAAATCAACAGAAAAGCTGAAATTTCTCAGAGGAGATTCTATCATGTTACACATCAGCATGGAATATGACCCAACAGTTCCCTGAACCAAGAGCATGAGGTATTCTCCTACTTATGTTTCCCTTTTGCCTTCATTCTGGAACCAGGGAGACTTCTCATTTATGGATTCTGGTTGCCTGTAATAATCAGGGTTCTGAGGTGGTTATCAATTATTGGCCCGTTTATTGTTCCCTGCATATCCTTGACCATTCCTCCATTATAATCTATGTAACCTAACTTTTAAGATGAAGCAAAGGGTAGATAGATTGTCTGGTCCATAGGACCATGGAGATAAGAATAGACAAGGAGCGATGCCAAGTAGAGGTCTCTGAGCAATGTGCAAGAACCAGGAAGATGAGCAGACGGTGGAAAAGAAGATGAATCAATGAGAAGAGAAGGGCTGAGTCACATCCTTTGAGGTTTATATAAAGGGTATGTAAATCAGTGTTTTTCCATAACATCCAAATCCTTCAATTCCGTGAACTGTAATTAATATATATAAATCAAACATTGACTGTGGCCTTAAATACTGTAATACATGGACATACAAGCAGGCACTGTGATATCCATGTAATATGGTAAGTTATAAGAGAAAAGAGTGTAGAGGAAACCTAGAAAGCACAAAGAGGGGGCATGAAATCAATTATTACAGGTAATTTTCTAGACTATTTAATTTGTGCTAGGTGTATAGGTAGAATTTTACCAAATCCTGTTCATTTTCTTGAGACCAAGCCAGCCCATGCCACACTTCCACCATAAAAAAAAGTGGAGGTGACTTATGGCAGCGATGGGGTGGAAAGAATCAGTGATGGCACAATATCCTTTACCTCTATCTGAATTCCACTTGTAATCTTTCCATCTAGCCCAGAATGAAGACAAAGACTTCAGTAATAAAATTATAAATTGACAAGAGGAAAACATGTGGTTAAACATTTTGTTTTCTCTATTCAACCCTAACCCAACATGTCCACTGAGAATGATTTCTCAAGTTTAGTGCAGTTTAGTGGAGACTATCACCAGCTGTTACAGCAGGTACTGGAGCAGGAGATAAACTCTGGGATTAGCAAAGAATAGAAGAGGTTTGTGCCAGAGAAAACCCAGGGAGGAAATATCCAACTAGTGCAATTCAATTTTTCAAGCCAAGGCATTTCTGCCTTGTTC
The DNA here is from genome assembly GCF_007474595.2 of Lynx canadensis. Classification (NCBI taxonomy): domain Eukaryota; kingdom Metazoa; phylum Chordata; class Mammalia; order Carnivora; family Felidae; genus Lynx; species Lynx canadensis. The sequence goes on along the minus strand of NC_044309.1, from coordinate 88,278,806 downwards.
TGTTTTACACCCTTCATGCCCCCAAAATGTGTTCCAGATGACAGCCTTGTAAAGAGTGTGAAGATGAGCCCAGCTTTCTCAAGACATCCACATTTCATTAGGCCTAGGATATAGCAAGGCCTAGGATATAGCAAGGCCAGTGTAGAGGAAATTGCTCTCTCTCCTGGGTTGGATCTAAGCACTCAGACAACTCAGAGTTCTCATGTATCCCCTTCTTTGACATCAGATGCTGAGTTCTCCCATTCACTTAAGGTCTCTTCCTACTTTTACCATATTCCCTTCCTAATCCAGATTGTCCAATGCTGAAAAACTGGTCACCAAAATACACTTTTAGTCAAATGTTTACAATTCCCTTAAGGCTCTCAAATTAAGCTGAAACTTCCCATTCAATGCCCTGGGATTCAGGAAACTGAAATTAACATAGAAGAGTAAGATAATGACTGTGAACTTAAAGTCAGTACAGTGGAATCCCAAAAAAGTACTTCATCTCTACCTTTTAGGAAAGAATATTGGTAATACTGTCCTAGACAAAAGAGAAAGGATCAAAAACAGTTGCCTGGGCCATTTCAAAAATCTATTCTAGATGAGAAAACTACTTTGTTTGTTTGGAATGCACTATGGGTATCATTATGCATGACTCTGAACCTGTAGATTATAAATGATAAAAATAAATTTTCCATTTTTTTAAATCAAAACTACTCTCCATATCAAAAAAAGCTCTTCCTGCCCACAATCCCACAAGCTCATGTTATTTTTTATGTAATGTTTTTAACCAATGATGCTCCTGCTTCCTCAGGTTTTCTAAGAGGATTATCATCCTCTGGGATCCCCAGTGTTGCACTCTGGCTTGTACCTCTGACTTCACCCTTTTCTTCTCTTTCCATCTGCACCAGGCCAATCTAGTTCTGCAGGTTATCAGTCTTGTGGTTCTGCAGGTGTTTTCCTTTCCTTCTCCATCACTGCCAACACCTAAATAAGCCTTCTGTTGGCTCCTCACTGGAGAATGCAAATAATCCTGAACTCAGACCTGAACAGGCTTGCATTCTTGTCTCTTTGGTCTGCATGACGTTGGCCCCATCGCTATCCTTCCCATGTTCCTTCATCCTTAAAATGAGATTAGTAATACGTGCTCACAGGGTTAATAGAGTTGGGATTAAATGCTCACATAAGAAATCACACATACAGCATCTTTCACTGAATGATATTATGTACATAGAAAGCTTTGTTACTCATGTTATTGTTGTGTCATCTTCCTCTTTTGTCTTCTTATTTCATTATCTTCCCTTCCTAATCCAGGCTGCCCTGGATTTGAGCCCACTGCTCAAAACCGAATATTCCAAAAATACTCCTGTAATCGTACTGTTTTAAGCTCAATAATTTACAATGACTCCCAAGTTAAGCCCAAATTATCTCCATGGCATTGAAAACCCTTCCATCCAGTAACCTGGAATTAGCACAGATGAATAAAACATTGAGGGTGGCTTTAAAAAGAGTGGAATACATGGGCATAAAAGCAGGAACTGTAATACTTATGCAATATGCTGTATTGTGAGAGAAGAACATAGAGGGAGCCTAGGAAGCCCAAACAGGATGCACGGAGTCAAATATCGAGGAGCAAAGAAACATTCTGGAGACCAGGGAATTGAACTGAGTTTTGAAGGATGAGCAGGAATTAACAAAATAAAGATAGGTAAGAAGGACATTCAACTAGTCACAGTCTATTCAAACTTAGTTCTGATTCTCAATATGAGAAAATATTCATTGATTATACCCTACATTCCTAGAATACTCTAGCTAATATTCTTTCCTATTTCAATTCCATGACTTACTCATCAAAGCGCAAGAATCACCTCACTATAGTTTTCTCAGGCTAAATGCTCTCGACCCTGATCTTTCCTTTACTTTGATCACCATCAGTGCTTGGGGGTAATGTACATTAATGTGGTCTTAGGCTGGCCTGCATACGGTCATAGACTAGTTTCCCAGCTGTTTCACATTATTAATACAGAAGTCTCTTTCATGCATTGTTTTCAGTTACTGATTTATTAAATGTTTCTTTGACAATGTGGAGAAGAGACAGAGCTTTTGAGGTCCTTGTGCAAAAGAAAGGAAGGAGGAAGAGGAAAAGTGTTTTTTAAGTTTATTTATTTATTCTGAGAGAGAGAGAGAGAGAGAGAGAGAGCACAAGCAAGTGGAAGAGGGGCAGAGAGAGGGGAAGAGAAAGAATCCCAAGCAGGCTCAGCACTGTCAGCACAGAGCCCAATGCAGGGCTCGAACTCGAACCATGAGATCATGACCTGAGCCAAAATCAAGATTTGGATATTTAACCAACTGAGCCACCCAGGTGCCCCTAGGAGGAAAAGATCTTATGTAATTGAAATTATAACACTGTTACCCATAATAACCAGTTAGCATGCAAAATTTTGGGATTAAATGTTACATTCCACAGGAGATAACATTAAATTTTAGAAGTATACATATTTCCAAAAGTTTTTTTGTGTATGTGTGTAAATGCAGACAGCCTTCCAGAGACACTTTTGTGATTGGTTAATAAGGCAGAGGACTTTATTCTCGGAATAAAACTAAAGGGTTTTACTGTTCAGAACACCTCCCACTTGCACCAACCATCTTCTTCCCACCTTACTGTCTGCAATTACCTTCAGTAGCTAAGTAGTAGTCATATAGTTCTAAACCAGGAAACTGTGAGCCTAACAAAAGCTACCACTTAATAAAGATACAGAAAATAATAGAAATAAATCTAATTATAAAGCAGGGATTGTATCGTGGTTCATTTTTCATCCTTGCCTCTAAGGCAGTACTGGGCTTGCACTGGCTGTGTAATGAATGAAGAAATTAAGACAACTGCCCAATTAAAAAAATCTGGTTTCCATTCCTTAGGAAAATCTTTATATCAGAGGTGGACTTAAGAAAACAGCCCACATCTGTCATCTTCACAGGACAGCAGGGTAAACCTTTGTGTATACATCACACAGAGTCCCTTGATCTCAGGAAAGATGGTCCCTCAAACTACTCAGTCCACTGAGTCTTGGCCACTGATATATAAAGGATGTATTTGTGACTTTCTGAAAATAAAAAGGGAAATGAAGGAGAGAAACTCTGTCTTGTGCTGTCTCCTGCTTCCCGCCTTCAAATTTAGTTGTTTGATAACATCATGTTTGGAGCTACACTAACCACCTTTGAACCACTGGTCCCTAGAGCCAAGAGAATGTAGGGACACCAGTCTAGACTCCTAACGTCAATGAGCTCTCAAACCATCCCCGGCACTACTTACCTTTGGATGTCATGTGATGTGAGAAAAAATTTTCCTCTCTTAGTTAAGCGGTTACACATGGGGGGGCATTTTACTTATTATACATTGGTCATATGTACTCATACTTGAAATTGACTTTACTGGTAAAACTTTGAATTATATCACTTATAGTCAAATCTGATTTTTTTGAGAAAATACTTTTTTTTGCATTGTTATTAGAATTCTTCACAAATATGAGCACTGAGTAATGTGTAGAATTGTTGAACCATTGTATTGTATACTTGAAACTAACATAACACTTTATGTTAATGATACTTAAATTTTTTAAATGAATTTTTAAAAAATTGTTCACAAATATGAATATGTATACATTATCAAGTGTAGGGTCTGACCTACACAAAATTGTCCAACCAATGGAGCATATTTTGGATCACCTTTTGCCTGCTAGACTCCTACTCCACGCCTTCACATCGCCCCTCAGAAATCTCACTCCCAGCTACCCTGACTGATACATATGCTCCTGGGGCTTCCATAGCCAAGAACTTTCTCCATGAACTTCATGGCATATGCGAGACTGGTATACCATAATAATGATAGCAATAATAGTAACCTATGCTGAAATTTACCACCTATCAAGTTCATACATGTACTACCTCATTTAATTCTCTTGGCAACCACACAAAGTAGGTACAGTTATTAGCCACTTTTGCTCATAAAAAAGTGAGGATTAAGAACAATTAAGAACTTTCCTGAAGTCTCACAGTCAGTCACCAGTAGAGCAGGAAACAAAATGCAGGTCAGCCTTACCCCATGTTCATAATCCTACCACTACAGAGTATCGCCTCTACCTTACCTAGAAAGTGGATCCTTCTTGTCAGGGGAATTCTTAGTCTATACCAATTACTCTGTGGATTGAATCAGTGCAAAGAGAGGTACAGGTTTGTCTTCCAGTAATTCAACAACTTTATTATGTGACTCTATCCACAGTAATGTTTTCCTTTTTCACTAAGATCTTTCCCAAGTCTTAGAAATAAATCTACAGAGTGAAGTTCAGTGGGGAAAATGTATCTATTTCTCTCTCTATATATATCTATATCTATAGATATTTGTATATATTTCTTATTCATACTCCATTTTATTCTCTACAGATGTATGCCTGCTCAAACAAATCCATTTACCACAAAAGAATTTTTTTAATGATGGGGAAATCATTTCATAAATACAATAAGGCCAGGGGTGAGATCAGCCACAGGAACACATACCACGCCATCCTGTATGTTTGACGGAAGTGAGCCTCACTTTCTCAGTTTCCCGGCAATGAGAGGATGTGATCAATTATAAGACTCACACTGTTTGTAAGATAAACCAAACATGCCATTCCAGAGAACAGTTTGTCTTGACAGTGAGAACCGAGAAAATTATCTTCCACTGTCTTCCAAAACAGAAATAATGCATTAAACACCAGAGGAGAAAGATAATGTCTTTGAATATCCTACTGTTTTCTTCCTGGGTACTCTGTTTTCAAAGAAACTCATGCCCAACCTCAAATGTTTTCTAGAAATTCGACTTTGTAAACCATTTCACTAGTTTTAGAATAATTCTGATAAGGAATTTTGGAGTACTTTTTGCTTGCAGGGTAAAATTTGAATCAATGATACATTCATATTTGGGGAGTATAAATTCAGGTTAAATTGAGATATTCTGCATTATGGGGTACTGGCTTACAGAGGAAAAATATCACCACACCAGTTGTTTGGATATATTACTCTAGTTGTAATAACAGTGAAACAGATGTTTTAGAGCTCAGTTTTAGGTTAAGACAGAGATAGGTTTAAATTTATTAATAGTAGGGGTGCCTGGGTGGCTCAGTCGGTTAAACATCCGGCTTCGGCTCAGATCATGCATGATCTCACAGCTTGTGGGTTTGAGCCCCACATCGGGCTCTGTGCTGACAGCTCGGAGCCTGGAACCTGCTTCAGATTCTGTGTCTCCCTCTCGCTCTGTCCCTTCCCCACTTACACTTTGTCTCTCTCTCAAAAATAAATAAATATAAAAAAAATTAAATGTAGTAATAGTAAATATTTACTAGTATTACTAATAATTTACTAATAGTATGATATTTGGATGAATTATTTCATCTTTCTGAGTTTAGTTTCTTCATTTGTTTCTGTGTGAATGAGTACATAAGTAAATGACTATATGGGTAAGTGAATCCATGCATGAAGGAAAAAGTACAATGAAAAAGAGACAAGAAAGAACTATTCATTTTAAACTATATTCCAGGTTATATTTTCAAGGAGTCTTGCCAAAGTAAAAAAATAATAATGTGTATTCTTATCTAAATGTAGGTAAAGAAAAAAATTAGTTGGAGTTGGAGTTTTGTGGTAATGCAAGGAATGCAAATCTAAGGTTATGAAAATAAATTGATGTTTTTTAAAGCAATCCACACATCACTAACATAGCCTGTATAATTCTCAATTCATCACAGCCTGATGGTTAATGAGGAAGGTTCTGGAATTTCTTCTCCTTGGACAATTTCAAAACTGTATTTTGCCTTTAAGTAAACCCAAGAAAACACATCAGTTTTTGTTCAGTTGGTTCTGCAAGCTTGTTTTGGTTCGGTTTTGCTACGTCCCTTCCAAACCTATGATTTTGTAATCATATTAAAAAAGTAAACCTGTGTCCACAATTTATATAGTTAGGAAGAGAGTGCCTGTGTTTGACACTATGATCACTAGTTCATTTTTTAAAGACATGTAAGACATAGTTTTCGCTGCCCGTGGGACTAACATGTAGCCCTCTTGATTAAATTTGTTTGTTTCCACCTGAGCATTTTCAAGTGGTTTAACACCTCTGAATTTAATAAAATTTCAACTTTCTTCCAGGGTCTAGCTTTCAAAGGAAGGTAGAACAATTATTTCAATGTGGACAGAGGTGGAGATGATCCCATGTCACTTGGAATAAGTTTAAATTATTTCAACACAACCCTGGAAAACGTGGAGCAACCCAACAGAAAGTTACCACGGTTCCAGCAAGGGAGGAGAGGAAATTCCAAAGATAGAGAAATCAGTTTCCTTTTTAAGATAGTTGTTACTTGCTGCTTTATTTTTAGAACATGATTGGGGCATTCAAGTTTAAAAGGTGTATTGAACGAGATATACTAAGAGCAATGAACAGCAGAGATTTTCTTAATCTCTTTCTACAGTTGATATGACTGTAGAAAAGTTGATAGACTGAAGTAGTTGATACAACTGGCAACTTTTTAAAAGCAAACTCAAAGGATATAATTCTTTCCATAAAGACAAGAAAATGTGTAGGAAATGTGTCTGAATGTGTGTTTGAGAGAGAGAACGCATGTGCAGAGCACATATATGTGTGTTCTGGGAAGATCATCCCTGCCCATTCTCCCCTCTTTTCTGAAACCTTAATAATCAGGAAGAAATGCAAGGTGTGACAGAAGCAACTAGCTTGGAGATATTTTTAAGAAAGTCTTTAAAACCTACAAGTAAATCCCAATCTACTAACTAGGAACCTCTCTCCTAGGGCTTCTCCAGTAATGAGCAGCTTTTTTTTTTGTTTAGCTGAGCACTTGCTGACCTATTCAATTATTCCTCTGATGCCTTAATGGGACAGCTGAGGAACTATTTCCAAGTTTGTGCTATGATTCATTAAAAGGGATAAGGAGAGCATTCATCATGCCCTTAACTCTTCAGTTTGCCTCCAAATTATTCCCAGACATGTTTTATAGGCAAGAAAATATCCCATTAAAGAAGCAAAGGGATGTAGGCACAATAGGCTAAATAAAACAGAGAGTTTTGAAATAGTATGAACATTATAATTCCTATTTTACATTGCTGATATCTCTATACAAAGAGAGAGAGAGAGAGAGGGCAAAAAGCCTGGCAAAAAACACCACAGTGTTTCTAAAAATTTGTTCCATAGAAAACAAATTCTTCAGGATGCTAAATGCTTTTTCTTCTTTTAAAAAAAAAATTGTTGAGATTATGAAATGTTCACATTTTTTAAAAAGTTAAACAGGTTTCTTTTTTTTAATTAAAAAAATGTTTTATTATTTATTTTTGAGAGAGAGAGAGAGAGACAGAGACAGAGACAGAGACAGAGACAGAGTATGAGCAGGAGAGGGGCAGAGAAAGACGGAGACACAGAATCCAAACGCAGGCTCCAGGCTCTGAGCTGTCAGCACAGAGCCCGATGTGGGGCTCGAACTCACCAACTGTGAAATCATGACTGAACCACCCAGGTGCCCCTAAAATGTTAAACAGGTTTCTTTACTGCAGAACTATCTCAGTCTGTAATATGATTGTGAAACTCCTATAATATAATATGTGCTTGTAGAGGGGAAACTCCAGTTTCCATTAAAAAAAGAATTTTCTAGATTACAACTTAAGGTATGACACCAAACTTCCACTCTAGGGGAAAACATACTCTCAGGTTTTTTTCTTGATTTCTCTCTACTTCCTGGAGCTGGGATATAGTTTGGGAATTTCAGGCAGTGTTAAGGCATGTGTGTGGGGATAGGGCTATGGGCAGTGCTGCTGAGTGAGGCAAACCCAGCCCTACCCCCCATCCCCAGGCCACTGATACACACTAGCTGATGCTGAATGATGAACCACTGTCTTCTTTTGCTCCTCGGGGAATGCTTGCGAGGCCCAGCTGAGGCTCAGGAATATTTCACAAAGCTGCTCAAGGTCCCTTCTGCCTAGCCATGCCAAGAGGGATTTCTCAGGCCTTCCTACTCCCTTTCCTTTTCTTCTGCCTTAACTTGGGTAAACCCCTTTCTTAACTAGGCTGGAGGCAGAGAGGTGGGAAGAAGAGCAGAACCTGTACTCTCTGTGGAATCCTGCAATCAGACCAGCTCATGAGAGCCCAATGGCAAATATCCGGGAATTTTGCAAGCACATAGATTTGATGTTTGTAGCTCTATATTGGCCATGGTAGAGTATTTACACCATGGGAATCTACAAAAGCCACAAGTCAGGGCTTTCTGCCCTTCCTTCCATACAGAGCTTGTTGTTAAACATTTGTCATCACTCCACTATACTCTTCTCCTTTCTTCTGCCCCCTTTCAACTTCTGGCCAATCATTTAAAAGATGTGTCAACTCTTGCTATTTTTTGTCCTACCTCCTCCCCCATCCCACCACCACCACCAAGTCAGTGAACTACAAAGTTGGCTATTGTTTAAATTGGTGGAAGAAGCAGAGGAAGGAGGAAATATAGGAAGAATAAATGTAAGTTAATACTTCCAGCTACGTGGTAATTCCGAAATGTATTTGATCGAGGGGCCTAACTTTCTCAGAAAATGCTGATATACTTTAGCAACTGGGGGGAAGGGAGTCTTAATTTAGGAAAAAAGTTTAAAATTGTAATGCCCACAGATTGCTCAAAATCATAAATAATATTTAATATGTCTATTTAATTGGTGAAAAAAAATAGCATTGTACTTAATTGCTTTTCTAACATCTCAACACAGTGGAGTGTTAATATTCATACTAATATTCATTCAACAAACATTAAATTGCTACTATATTTTAGTATACACTGAGAATACAACAATGAACAAAACTGATAAAGAGAGATGTTCCTAAAGAGATGTTCTTTCCACAAGACTAAAAAGTTTCAACTCCTATTCTCCTTTCCTCTTCCCTGTTCTCTCCTTATACATGGGGGTGGGGGTGGGGGTGGGGGGAGTACGTATAGGCTTTCTAGCCAATCATGTATCTTGCACGGCCCTCATTTCATCAAAGAAAAGTAGTATTCCCAACCCTAGCAACCCTGCAAACATCATAAAGGTAGGGATGAATCTTCAATGCAGAACACTGTATGAAAGAAGTCAGTTGGGGTGGAAGATACTGCATGATTCCAAATGTATGGAATTCTGGAAAAGACAAAACTAGGGGCGCCTGGGTGGCGCAGTCGGTTAAGCGTCCGACTTCAGCCAGGTCACGATCTCGCGGTCTGTGAGTTCGAGCCCCGCGTCAGGCTCTGGGCTGATGGCTCAGAGCCTGGAGCCTGTTTCCGATTCTGTGTCTCCCTCTCTCTCTGCCCCTCCCCCGTTCATGCTCTGTCTCTCTCTGTCCCAAAAATAAATAATAAAAACGTTGAAAAAAAAATTAAAAAAAAAAGACAAAACTATAGCAATGGTAAAAATTCACTGTTTGCCAGGGGTTTAGGGGTGGGAGAAGGGTTGAATAAAGCACAGGGGTTGTTTTAAGGTAGGGAGGCTATGCTGTACAATACTATAATGTTGGATACGAGGCATTGTACCTTTGTCAAAACTCATAAACTTTATAGCACAAAGATTGAACCTTAGTACGTGATTTTAAAAAATCATTTAAAACGTTGGGGGATCTCAGGGCCACCTGGGGGCTCAGTCGGCTAGGCATCTGACTTCAGCTCAGGTCATGATCTTGCAGTTGGTGAGTTCGAGCCCCGCGTCAGGGTCTGTGCTGACATTCTGAATGCAGAATGTAACAAGACAATCTAATTGTGTTACAAATGTATGTAACAACTTCATTGAAGGGGGTGGGGAAAATCCTGACCTAAGTAACTTTGGAGGTGAATGGAGTCTGTTATGCTAAAGACAAAAGAAACTGCACATAAAAGTATCTGTTAATTGGTTGTTTCCCATGGGAGTATAGGTTAACAATTCTGATTCTTCTATATATTCTGATTCCTCTATATAATCTTCTGATACTTCTATACATATATTCTGAGATTGAACGAGTAAATGGATGGGAGGCTGCAGGAGCCAGGTTTCTGACTATTGGAGTGGGAATTTACAGATAGTCTAGTAGACTGGATTACAATGATCTATGTGGTAAGACTGGAGCTGGAGACATCAGTATGAATTCATGTTTATCTTAATATTGATATGGATATTTACATGCAGAAACATGTATATATACACGTTAATATATACACATATATTTTCTTGTTCTGCCACCTGAAAAGACCTACAAGCAATGACACCCAAGCAGCAGCAAAAACACCTAGTACCCAGATCTTTGTTTCTAATACCATTCTCCAAAAAAAGCAACCAAGGCCCCCAGGAGAAATGCTTAATTCTAAGGATTGGGGCAAGAAATACAAAGATGAGCTTGCTTGTAGTGCCAGCAAATAAAGAAGTGCTAATAAAAAAAAATGAAAATAAAAAGCTTCAACCTATATTGACAGGGGGTATGTTAAAGGAAAGCAACTAAATATGTTTTTTGAATTATAAGCCAAAGTATAAAATAATATCATGAGTCTGTACTAATGTAAATAAATGATTGAACAAATAGGTGGGGGAGAAGAGACAAATTTCCCATGCAGAAGATACTGTATCTTCAAGTAGGTGGAGCGTGATACCCAAATCTTTCAATGTGGTCTCCACATAGTAACTTCCTTCCAAAGAGTACGGTATAGACAGGGAGAAAGGAGCCAGCTGAGGTACTGTTTTCAGAAATTTCAGAAAATTACTTCCTCAACAGTAGTACTATTCATTATTTTGAAACAAACATCACATACCTCCAGTGTGAATTTGTAGCTGTGATATTCATGTGGATATGAACACACTTTTAGCCCATACTTTATAATATCAAATATAATTTTCAAATTTCAATAATATCTCATTGAAAACGAACAGTTTTATGGTTTCAACCACAAAGAAGCATTTAGTAATAGGTCTACTCTACCAACGTGTTTTTCTAATAAAGAAATGAATCAATCAAGGTTAAAGAAACTGTTTTTAAAAGTCTTATAAGAAAAATAAAGACCTTACTTCTTCTAGAATAACACAGTCACAAAATGTAGTAAGCCATAAAATGTTAAAGAAAAATAATCTTAACAGCTATACAAGAGGTTATCATTTAACAAAAAGAATACAAATGAAAGCATTTTCTTCTACTTTGTTGAGCAATCATATTGTTGTAAGAAGACTCAGTAAGATAGGAAAGATGTCAAGAATCAGCTGTGCAATGAAGAGCAGTTGGGTATATTTGATTTCCAAAAGGATAAAGTAAGATGAAGTTTTATTGCTTGCCATATATAAGCATGATATGAAATAAAGAGTCATAGGGAAAATGTCATTTTCCCAACTACAGACCTTAACTAGAAAGGGGTCGTCGATATTAAAACACTTAAAATTATTTTATGGAAGAAATTCCCTTTTTCCAATTTCATTACTGTGTAAAAAGATGCACAACTATGGGCGGTTGGCAATCTGTGTTTTAACCTTTACAAAAAGTAGGCCCAAGTATTTTAGCATTTAATTATGTATTCATCAACCAAGCTCAGTGGGCAAGAATCTTTGTGAAAGTCTTCACAAATGAAAGGATATTGTTAGAAGTGTTACCAAATTAAGAGTAATGCCTTGATGGAGAAATTATTGTATAAACTAATAAAGCATTTTTGATAACAAAGAAAAGTTTCAATATTATTATCCGACCCATGGAAGTAAAATGGTTTTACATAGAAAATTGTTTAACAAAATTTTCTTCCTTACTAGATACGACCATAAATTTTTTTAGTTCAAAGGATCAAGAATTAAACACTAAATACCATATTATTAAATGACATGGTATATATTTTTTACGTGTATTTATGAAGGTAAATGAGGTACTTAAGCTGCAAGATAATCAGAAGTATTAAAGTGAAAGGATGGGGCGCCTGGGTGGCGCAGTCCAGTTAAGCATCAGACTTTTGATCTTGGCTCAAGTCATGATCTTACCATCTGTGAGTTCAAGCCTTGCAGGGGGCTCTGCACTGATAGCACAGAGCCTGCTTGGGATTCTGTCTCTCCTTCTCTCTGACCCTCTCCAGACTGTGTGCGCTCTCTCTCTCCCAAAATAAATAAATGAACTTAAAAAATTTTAAACTAAAAGGATTATCATGATATCTGTTAACAAACATATTGAAAAATAATCTTGATCACTGATGATTTTCAGTTCTTGCTCCACAGCAGTTGAAGAAAAACAGGCTTAAAGAAACTGATTTGGAAATATGACTCTTATTTGGATAGTATCTTTAAAGAAAAATGATTAAAGATCTCTATGAAGTCACAACCCCCTATTGAGTTATAAGTTATATGAAAAGGATTTGGAACACCTTAGCCAACTTTTATGTACATCTTTTGTTTTGGAAAGATTTTAGCATTGCATACTTCATATTTAGCGTAGCTATTTCAAAGACAATGCAACCATTTATAAATACTTAACATGGCATACTGCTGAAAACATTTTAAAATGCAGAGATCTCCTATGATTTTATTAATAAAGATTATTTTAAAAACCCTTCACTGTATTATAATACTGTACATTTTGAAAAGTTATAAAGCAACATTGTTATGTTGTAAAAATTCTATGTTAAAATTATTTATTAAATTTGGGGGCTGGCTGCTGTTTTTTGATCTTACTCTAAAGGACTATTACACAAATTTTCTATAGCTACTTTTATTACTGTTTTTTAATCCAGTCTTTATGCACCATCACCTTTTTAAGGATTTCATGTCTGAGATCTTTTTTGAAGACTAGAGACAGACTATCTAAAAAATCTGGGCACCGCATTTGACTGCGCACCCTGACCCCTTCTAAACCAGACTTGGTAGTCTATGTCCTCTCCCTGTATTCCAACCCACGCCCCTACTCATAGACACTTCTCAGTGCCCACCCTGGGTTTAAGAATATAGTCTGAAAGAGGAGATTGGTGAACCAAAGAAGGAAGTGCAGTCAAGTTTCCCTACAGCATTAACAGCCAATTTGAGGTCAGTGCAATAAAATGAAGCTGACACTAGTTCTCATGATTATCTGCTTTTTCCCACCCACAGTCAGTTGCTTGGGTCCAAGTAGAGTCAGGGGAGAGTTGGAGTTAACCAGAGTTTGGATTTTGCCAAAGTATGTAACCTTGCAACAGTGGGTCAAGGGAATTGAATCTGTGCATAACAGATCACAGTGAATGTAATAACTGTAATCACTGTTTACCACTTATGACCTCAGTGTCCTTGCATCTGCTTGTGCCCCACAATCAACATCAGTTTGAGGCTTTGTGTCTATGCCCCCAAAACAGAAGCCAATTTTCAAAATTAAATATCCCTTTTTGTAGGAAGGAAGGGAGGGAAGTGGTGTTAGTGTTAGCAGTGAGCACTGATTTGTTTGTATTCTCTATGTATGAAACCTACAGAAATAAACCTTTACCTTACATTTTCACATGAAAATAAGAATTTTACTGTGAAGGACTTTATTAGGTAAGAGTTGAACCACAGAAAGCAAAAGCCCCATTAGTCAAGGTGGCTTGATTATTCAGCAAGCTTCTTGTCAGAGAAAGGCAAGGAGTCAAGGCTTGAAGTCAATGGAAATCCCAATCCCATTCCTTATTTCAAAGAACACGAATTCGTTTTACTTTCAAAGCAAATAAACAAGTCAAATAAAGAGCTCAAGTAAACAACGTCACCTTTTATGTTTGAGGACAATGCTGCTATAAATTATCTAGTTTAAGGTCATCCCAGTGGTTAGATCGTCGCCAGTGAGAGTCCCATTTGCCCCTCATTACGAGTTTCCAGTAATAAGACATGGCATTTGCTCTCTTCAGGAGACAACTATTGGCTTTAGCTCCTCAAAACAGTACTAGTCGATCCAATGGCAAAATAAGCACAGAATGCAAAACACTTTAATCTGTCAAATGGGGAGGGGAGTTCAATTTTATTACTCAAAAGTAATTTCAGTTTTCAGAGGTAAAGCTACTAATATATGACAGAGCAAGAAAAAATATTTTAAAAACTGAAGGGACCTATGATCTGTAACGACTGAAAGAGCGATAGCTCTGTATGTTAGCTAACTTGACAATAAATTATATTTTTAAAAAAATGAAAGAAAGAAAGCTCAAGGGAAAGAGCTCAAGGATAAAAGGAAGATTTATAGCGTGACTCAGAATTTTGACATAGAGGTAGGACACTTGCCAGAAACAAAAATTTACCCTAGAAAAAAAATGAAATTATTTCAGAACAAAATATCCAGGTGGCACCTAAAAGTGGTTGTTAGATCAACTGTTTAAAATTGAACTTACTAGTCATTTCAGTCAAACACCTAATCAAATACTTTGACTTTTTTCCCTTGGACCATGATGTGTGACATAAAGGGAGAAAAAATTGCTGTTTGGGGGTAAAAAAGAAAATTACAGCCAGCTTCTAAATATAGTCTCCCAAATGGACAGCTCTTTTGTTGGGAGATTCATAGGCTTTTTTAATTATGCAAAGTATGCCCAAAAGCCTATAAAAGGAGCACTGTGGGAAAAAGAGCTAAACGTCTCTAAATATTAAAGTGTTATGATATATGCAATTTACTTCAAAATAGTTCAGCGTAGGAAGTGTGATACCATGTATTAGTTGGGCTAAAATACAACCCTGGCCCATTCAGAAGTTGTAATCAGTGTTTCACACTGAAATGATAAAATAGGGGGGAAAGGCAGCTGGAACTTTATCAAAAAGTCCACACACTCCAGAGATAACTATCATCACTTTGGTGACCTTCTTCTCTAATTAACACCATTTTGTTAAATAGCATAATAGTGAAATTTATAATTATCAGCATAAATGAGGATAGAAATAGACCCTTGCCAGTGAAAATGTCTGCATTGACTAAAGTACTTTAGAACAGGGACTGGCAAAGTATGATGCACAGGCCAAATGCACCCCACCTTGGTTTTAGTATGACCTGTGAGCTAAGAGTAGTTTTTACAGTTTTAAATGATTGGAAAAAATATTTTTAAGAATATTTTGTGACCTGTGAAAATTATATAAAATCAGATATCGGTGCCCATAAATAAAGTCTTTTTAGAACACAGCCATAAACCTGTGTTTATATGTGTCATTTTGGGGCACCTGGGTGGCTCAGTTGGTTAAGCATCTGTCTTCGGCTCAGGTCATGATCTCATGGTTCACAAGTTCAAGCCCCACGTCAGGCTCGCTAACGTCAGTGTGGAGCCTACTTTGGATCCTCTGTCCCCCTGTCTCTCTGCCCCTTCCCCACTCATTCACTCTCTCTCTCTCTCTCTCTCTCTCTCTCTCTCTCTCTCTCTCCTTCTCTCTCTCTCTCTCAAAATAAATAAATAAACAAACAAACAAATAAATAAAACATTATACGTGTCATATGGCAAGGATCAGCAAATGTTTTCCGCAAAGGGTAAGATAGTAGGTAGTTTAGGCTTTACGAGGCACACTATCTCTGTCACAACTACTCAACTCTGCCCTTGTAGCATAAAGGCAAATTAAGCAGCACAAAAAATGAAAGAGTGTGACTGTTTTCCAATATAACTGTATTTACAAAAGCAGATGGTGGGAAATTTGTCCTGTGGTCCAGTTTGCCAACTCCTAGTCTATGGCTGTTTCCACAATACAATGGCATGCTATAGTAGTTGCAACAGACCATATGGCCTGCAAAGTCGAAAATTTTCTATCTGGCCCTTCAAAGAAAAAGTTTGTCAACTGCATTCTAAAACATAAGGGAGATCAGGGACCTTGTCTTTCTTGCCAAAAGGGTATTCCCAGAATTTAGAACAGTCCCTAGCACATAGTAGGCACTTGTAATTATTTGTTCAGTGAATGCATAAATGAATGAATGAAAAAATACACATGAACTTGATGTGTATGAAAACCCACTATCCAATCATTCAGCCTATTCCTTTCTGGAACAGCCTTGCATTCTGCTGTACAGTGAAGTGGAAATCTGTCTCCCTATAACTTCCATCCAAGATCCCAATTATGTACTCCTTTGTGACTTATAAAAACCTAATCTGTCTTCTACTTGCAACTTCTGCAAATATTTAAACGTGATATTCATGTTCCCTGAACTGTCTCTTTAGACTGAATCATCTAAAGAATATCTTTCCTGCTCCATCCCACGATGTGATTTTTTTTTTAGTTCCTTAGAAGATCAAGGGCCCCTAGTGAAGATTTATAATCCACAAATCCCTTATTTATTTTCAAAAACCTAACCATGAGATTAGGAATGAAAGGTCAGTGCAGCCAGAATCTGCTAACGTGCTACTTTGTCGTTGGAACATATGTGGCAATAAAGAACCTTATTCTTCTTTAAAAGTCCAATAAATGAAATGGTTTGCCAAATGTTGAAAAGTATTCTCATTACATGAAGAGTTTACCACACACACATTAGAGTTCAACTCTACTCAGTTTTATTATTTTTATCCTATGTAAAGTTATCTAAAAATCTCTCTAAACTTTAGACAAATACCAACTTATTCTTAAATAACTGATTTCATTAAGTAAATTGGTTTCTTTGACAAGTTATGCTCACTTCATAAGTGACAACTAGCAATTTTTGGTTAGCCTTAATTTTCTCATTGACATTTGTATAAGGACCACTTCTAGAAAAGCGTTATGCAAACCTGTGGTTGCCTTGATTTTAATTCCAGTCTTTAGAAACATTCAGCCTATTTTTAGTTGCATTCCAGATCCTACAGCTACTTTCAGCTACTTCCTCCTTTATATCATTCTCCTAATCTTCTCTCCCCGAGGTTCTCCCAGGACTGAGGACAATTTTAAGCTACTGTGCTCTGTCCTATTGCAGTGAACTGAAACAGAAAATAGCATTTCTAACATAACGAGACATCTCTAACATAATTTTGCTGTTAATCAGTGTATCTTTTACAGCAGATGGGCCACTATGCAATATAATTCACCAAGACCTTGAAAAACCCAATTACTCTCTCACCTGAAGAGCTAGATGAAATTGCAGATGTTTGACTCTAATGGAATCTAATGGACTCCAACTATAGTCTCTGGGTCCCTAGTGAACGTGGATTCTCATAGTTTGATTCTACTTACAGGACAGGATGCTCTAGTGTTTTGCAGATTCTCTTCCTGTACTGGGAGACAAGCAAGAAGATGGAGGGAGTCTACTCCAAATGACTTTAATCTTGGAAACTCACCAGTGAGAGCCCAACTGTAAAAGACTGAGGGGCTAGAAATCATGTTCCCACTTCCCTCATGTAGAAACACTTTCCCAAAACCCTGGAAAAACAGATTGCAACCTAATATTTAAGCCCACTAGTGAGAGTGGTGTGGTGGAAAAAAATGCAGACATTCCAAGAAACACCTGAAGCTGAACCCTCCCTCTGCCACTTGCTTGGTCTGCCATCTTGGGAAAGCTTCTACATTACTCTGGCTTTCAGCGGCTTCATCTGACATGGGACCACCTACGCTGCAGGGTTACTGTGAGGACGAAGCGATGGGAGCACGTAAAACATCTGATTCACCCCAAACAGGCGCCCAACAAATGTCAGTTCCCTTCACTGCCAACAAATGTGGAATGATCCCCTTCTCTGGGTTCTATAGAACACAAAGATAAAGAAAAGGGAGGAGTTTCCTATGAGTTAGGATTTCCCATGCTAACATTCTGGGCAAACCAGGACACGTTGTTCAAAGGGCTACATTTGATAAACTATTCCAAGTTTTAAATGTGTGACTGTTAGTTCCTTCTTAATGTTGTGAACAGCGCTTTTTGTTGGTTGGCAGAGTAAGGTTGAAAACAAATATTTAATATGTTGATCATTTATTTTTGATCACTTAAATGAAGACAGTAGCTGCTTTTATAGTAATGATCCTTAAGCCGGGGTGGGGGCAATTTTGCCTCCCAGGAGACATTTGGTGATTTTAGGAACATTTTGTTATCATAACTGGGAGTGTGGGAGGGTGTGACTGGCATCTAGTGGGTAGAGGCTAGGGATGCTGCTAAATATGCTGCAATGCACAGGACAGCCCTTCTCCCCCCCCCCCCCCCCCGCCACCACAAAGAATTACCCACCCCAAACACTACTATAAACTGACTGCTATTTTCACCTACTTTTAGACTTTTCTGATTCTGGGTCAAAGTAATTTTTAAAATGGGACTATATTTGTTATTTTCTTCTGTATACTTTCTCCATCCCTCACATACATTATACACAATAAATTTCATAACAAGAAACCTAATACATGAAAAAGCAAAATGTTGACAAGAAAAGTCAATAAAGGCTCAATTAGCATGGAAGGTGGCAGGATTTTTATTGTACAGCTCCTGTCTTCAGGTCGTTCCAGGACCACTTGTCATTTTTCAATTTGTTTACATGGCTAACTCACATGTGGCTCTCTCCCTGGTCTTTTTTAAAAAATCCTAATTCCCCTAATGGCTGACTTTAGGTTTGTAATGATCTCTGTAGATTACTTATTCAAGTGCATTGCTGTAAAGTTCTCTTTGTGGTCCAGTAGCATGGGCAACACCTGAGCACCTGTTAGAAATGCAGCAGCTACATTTTAACAAGATCAACAGGGATGCACATTCAAGTCAGAGAAGCACTGTTCTAGTGAGTTTACTGCTATTTTCAGTCAACTGAAAGGGGCTTCCTTAACCCACTCACGCTAATAATAATAGCTCAACACTGCAGCAGTTCTCTAAGAGTGACTCCCAGAATGTGGCCCCAGACCAGCAGCATCAGCATCACCCGGAAACTTGTTAGAAATGCATATTTTCAGACCTATCTTGGGCATATTGAATCAGAAACCCTAGGGGTGGGGCCCAGCAATCAGTGTTTTATAAAGCCCTTTGAATGATTCTTATTGGATATGGTATGGTAAAGTGGGCACATGACAAGAGGAGAAAAGGACAAGGCTTAGAAGAAATTTACTGTACTCACAGGTCCCATAAAAGGACACAGGCGAAAACACCAGGTGGTCAAGAGGCAGAAGACAGAAGCGAACAGAAGGGTTAAGGCACAGCCTTTATTGGACTTTCCAGGAAAAGACCAGACAAGACAGGACAGTTTTGGATTGGCTAGTTTGAGTAATTCTGGTGGGCTTTGGGCTATAGGGTTGTTTCTCTAGTTGTCTGGTACCTGGCCCTGGGATAATTTAAGACAGGGGGAAATTTTCTTGGTGTGTAAGAGTTAGATAAGGAGATTGGTGGGGGCATAAACTCAGAATTAGTTGTTTTGCATATAAAGGGCATACTCCTAGGCAAGTTATCATCACTAGACATTAGCTAGCCCTGGGAAGGGCAGACTGTCCCCAGTCAGAAAGGTGTTTAACACATCAAAACATCATAATATACTGTAAACACATATATTCACAATACCTTCTTGAGTTAACTAACATACAGAGTATACAATCAGCTCTTGGCTTCAGGAGTGGATTCCCGTGATTCATCACTTACATACAACACCCAGTGCTCATCCCAACAAGTGCCCTCCTCAATGCCCATCACCCATTTTCCCCTCCCCTCATCAACCTTCAGTTTGTTCTCTATATTTAAGAGACTCTTCTAGTTTGACTCCCCCTCAATTTGTAACTTTTTTTTCCTTCCCTTCCCCCATGATCTTCTGTTAAGTTTCTCAAATTTCACATATGAGTGAGAACATATGATATCTGTCTTTCTCTGACTTATTTCGCTTAGCATAATACCCTCCAGCTCCATCCATTTGTTGCAAATGGCAAGATTTCATTCTTTTTCATTGCCGAGTAGTAGTCCATTGTAGATACATAGCACATCTCCTTTATACATTCATCAATTGATGGACATTTGGGCTCTTTCCATAATTTGGCTATTGTTGATAACGCTGCTAAAACACTGGGGTACATGTGCCCCTATGAATCAACACTCCTGTATCCTTTGGATAAATTCCTAATAGTGCTACTGCTGGGTCGTAGGGTAATTCTATTTTTAATTTTTTGAGGAACCTCCACACTGTTTTCAGAGTGGCTGCACCAGTTAGCATTCCCACCAACAGTGCAAGAGTGTTCCCCTTTCTCCACATCCTCCACAACATCTGTTGTTTCCTCTGTTGTTCATTTTAGCCACTCTGACCAGTGTGAGGTGGCATCTCAGTGTGGTTTTGATTTTGATTCATGTGTCTGTTAGCCATCTGATATCTTCTTTGGAAAAGTGTCTATTCATGTCTTTTGCCCATTTCTTCACTGGATTATTTGTTTTTTCGGGTGTTGAGTTTGGTAAATTCTTTATAGATTTTAGATATTAACCCTTTATCCAATACGTTATTTGCAAATACACCTTCTGATGCATGCTACAGTTTAAAAGTCATTCCTCTGAGGCAGAAGTAATCAACCCTAGATTCATTTTCACATAATCTGGGGAGCTATTTGCAAATATCAACACCTGTGCCCTACCACAGAGTTTGAACAATCACATTGCCAGGTGATTCTAATGTGCCATCAAAGTCTATAACTGAGACTCTGAAGAAAAGTAATATACTTGGTAAAGTATTACAGATCTAATCTAGTGTTTCTCAATCCTAACTGTTGGGGGCATAGGATGGTATCAATCTCCTCACCCTTGCCTGGAATCGTTATAAGGGATTGTATATTTTTTTAATGTTTCTCACATGATTCTAGTGCACAGACAAGATAGAAAAGCACTAATCAAATCTAACCCTCATTTTTTATCTATCTATCATCTATCTATCTATCTATCTATCTATCTATCTATTTAGAGTAAGCACACATGCGCGCTCAAGCAGGGGAAGGGCAAAAGGAGAGAGAGAATCTTAAGCAGGCTCCACACTCAACACAGAGCCCTATGCTAGACTCAATCCCATGACCCTGGGACCACGACCTAAGGAGAAATCAAGAGCTGGACGCTCATCCAACTGAGTCACCCAGACACTCCTAACCCTCATTTTATAAACCAGAAGTATGAGGGTTAGAAATAAGGTGTTTTATTTAAGTTTACAAAACCTCAAGAGTGTCAGGATTAGAATTCCCGACTCCTAATTCCTAACCCGATTCCCTTTTCCCACATACACAGCTCCATTGTCCACTGTGTGCCCATAGCTTAGCGTCAGCCTTCAGCTGAATTTCATTTCCCAAATTTTCTTAAGATCTCTAAGAAATTTGGCATTTATCCTCCAAGGGTGAAGTCACTTTGATCAAGAAATATTTAGGGTAAAATAAACAACTTATGCCTTTTTCAAGAATAAAAATGAATTTGGCATAATATATTTTCCAAAATCTTTCCCATTCCACATATTCTTCTCCATGGTGACCTTGTCACTGCTCAATCAAAAAATGGTATCTAATTACCCTCCTCTGGAATCTGGGCTGGACTTTGATACTTGTTTGACCAATAGACCATAGTGGAAGTACATTCTTGAACTTCCAAGGCTAGTTCATAAAAAAGTTTTGGAAATTCTGCCTGAGCCTCTTGAAATGCTCTAAGACATGTCCCTCTTGAATCCCAGCCACCATGCAGGAAGAAGCCCAAGCTATATCGAGAGGTTACATGCAGGCAGTCTCGTTCATAGCATCAGCTGAGCTCCCACCTACCACCATCATCAGCATTCTCTACTATTGCAAGAGCTAACTTAAACCACTGGCCTACCACAGTCTTCAGATGACTGCAGCCCCAGCTGACATCTGACTGCAACTGTATGAATGACTCCGATCAAAACCTCACCAGCTCAGCCCAGACCATCTACAGAACTAGGAGATTATAGCCCCTAGGTTTTGAGGTGGTTTGTTGAGCAGCAATAAATACCTGGAACAATGGAATGTAAGAAAATAACTCCAAGTGGAAAAAGTGTGGTATTAGTGACTTAATAGTAAATACAAGTTAATGGAGAGAACACAGGGCAGGGGGAAGGCGGGGAAGGCAGGAAAGATCAGGAGCACAAAAGAAGAAAATAGAAGCATTTAAACAATGTCAGAACTGGAGTATATTGCCTCCTTAGAGAATCAATGAGATATAATCATTACACATTTCAGGTTAAGTTTAGAAGTACAAAAGAATACATAAACCTTGTCTGTAAAATGTTTTTGCTGATAGTAAACTTTCTGAAATTACGAGAAAACCAGAAATTTAAGGATAAAGAAATTGTTAAGAATGAAGTTGGAAAAGAAAATATTTTCTAAGTAAAACTATAAGTAGACAAATATTTTCTATTCCTACAGAGCTCTACCTACTTTGAAATCTTGAGCACGAATCCTTATTGTGACCATAAATATTGCATCAGAAAATTAGTGAAGACCATACAGCCCCTTTGGCAATGATTTCTAGAGGACAGTTTTCTAGGTGGACAGGTAAACAAGAACATTTCCAAATGTCGGTTCTTCACCCTGCTGAATAAATCCAGCACTGTATCAGAAATTCAAGCTGTGACCCCTGCTTGTCATGTTTAGTATTCTTTCAACAAAATAATGATTCTGAAATTGGATTTGGATGACAATTCCTTTTGAATCAAAACACAAAAAAAGGAATATTGTACAGTTTCCTCTTGTCCCAATTTTTATCACAAAACACTGATTCTTCAGTGGTTTTCACCATCAAAATACAATTTTATTTACATTAGGGCCAACTTGCAAAACACATGGAGCACAGATGAATGTTGTTTCAAAGTACCATTTTATAAATTAAAAATAGAACTACCCTATGACCAAGCAATTACACCTAGGTATTTATCCAAGGGATACAGGTATGCTGTTTCGAAGGGGCGCATGCACCCCAATGTTTATAGCAGCATATCAACAATAGCCAAAGTATGGAAAGAGCCCAAATGTCCATCGATAGATGAATGGATAAAGAAAATGTGGTATGTACATATATATATATATATATATATATATATATATATATATATGTACATACAATGGAGTATTACTTGGCAATCAAAAAGAATGAAATCTTGCCATTTGCAACTACGTGGATGGAACTGGAGGGTATTACGCTAAGTTAAATTAGTCAGAGAAAGACAAAAATCATATGACTTCACTCATATGAGGACTTTAAGACACAAAACAGATGAACATAAGGAAAGGGAAACAAAAATAATATAAAAGAAGGGAGGGGGACAAAACATAAGAGACTTCTAAATATGGAGAACAAACTGAGGGTTACGGGAGGGGCTGTGGGAGGGGGGATGGGCCCTTAAGGGGCACTAAGGAATCTACTCCTGAAATCGTTTTTGCACTATATGCTAACTAATTTGGATGTAAATTTAAAAATAAATAAAAATAAATAAATTAATAAATAAAACCATAGACTAGAATAAAATAGGATGAAAGGAAAAAATAAACAAATAAATATCAGAAATGTTCCTATTCTTTTTTTTTTAATGTTTATTTATTTTTTGAGACAGAGACAGAGTGCAAGCCGGGGAGGGGCAGAGAGAGAGGGAGACACAAAATCCAAAGCAGTCTCCAGGCTCCAAACTGTCGGCACAGAGCTCAATGCAGGGCTCAAACACAAACTGTGAGATCATGACCTGAGCTGAAGTCAGACGCTTAACTGACTGAGCCACCCAGGCACCCCTAAAAATGTTCCTATTCTTAAAATTTTTTTCAACTCATGAAAAAAGGATTGTGGAAGAATTTCTTAGACCATTAATAGTAAATATTACTTCTTAGTTACATCCATTAACTGGCACTGTATCATCTAGAACTTCCATGGCAATAGTCTAGGATGATTTCTCAAGCCACACAGACTCCATTCGGAGGGCTTCACAAGTATAATGCTAGGGTTGGCCCATAACCCTAGTTGAATAAATAGGTATCTTCAAAGTGAATCTGGATAAATAAAACAATATAGCACAAAAGTAACAAATATTTTTTTCAGTTATCATTTTCAAAGTACTTTGCTAGTCATTGTGGAGAATATGAGGTATTAAAGTGAGTCTTTGACTACATAATTTTATAATAAATTGAAGGAATTATGCCTTTAGAAGTTAAACAATTGTCTAGGCGGCATGGTGGTTAATAAATAATTCATATAAGCCCAGGAGCCTCAATTGTTTTCCAGAAAGGAATGAATTTTTACCTTCCCAAAATCTCAAGAGAAGCCAAGAGTGATGAAAAGAACACTGGTACTCATGACTTACAAGGTCATCTTATTTCAAATCCAGAATCTGTCTGGATTATTAATGAAGTGCACCTGGGCAAGTGTGAGGTCATTGAACATTTCTAAGTATTGGTTTTCTCACTGGTAAAATAGGAATACTACTATTAGTCACCTCATGGAACTGCTACAAAGATGAAGTAACATAGGGGTGTCTGGCTGGCTGAGTCAGTAGAGCACACACAACTCTTGATCTCAGGATTATGGGTTTGAGTCCCACACTGGGTGTAGAGATTGCTGAAAAAAAAAATTTAAATCTTTAAAATTAGAATCTTAAGGGGTACCTGGGTGGCTCAGTTGATTGAGAGTCTGACTTCAGCGCAGGTCATGATCTCACGGTTCATGGGTTCAAGACCCACAACAGGCTCTGTGCTAACAGCTCAGGGTCTGGAGCTTGCTTTGGATACTGTGTCTCCCTCTCTCTCTGCCTCTTCCCTGCTTGCACTCTGTCTCTCTCTGTCTCTCAAAAAATAAAAATAAAAAGTTAGGATTAGAATTTTAAAGAGTTTTTAAAATTCTGATCCTGATACTCTTGAGGTTTTGTAAATTTAAGTAAAACGCTTTACTTCTAACTCTCGTATTTTTGGTTTATAAAATAAGGGCTAGGGGCACCTGGGTGTCTCGGTTGAGTACCCGACTTCTGATATTGTCTCAGGTTGTGATCTTGTGGTCATGGGATTGAGCCTCACATTGGGCTCCGCACTGAGTATGGAACCTGCTTGAGACTCTCTCTCTCCCTCTCTCTGCCCCTCCCGCACTCTCTCTCGAAAAAATAAATAAATAAACATTAAAAAAAATTACCTTTAAAAAAGGATGAAATAAGGTAATGAAAGAGCTTCACATGGTGCCTGTCATGGAGTGGGTGCTCAATACATGTTTTATCACAGCAGCATTGTGCTGCCACATGCTCAAGCAAACCGCAGAAGTAGAAATGGGGAGGTCAGAGAAGATGGTATTCTTACAATTGTGACCGCTTTGGAGGTTGATAATTGTATAGAGACAGTCAATTCCATAGATGCGGACAAAAACTAACATGAGAGGAGATAATCAAGAATAGCTTTCTGCTGGAAATAGCGCTTTCGCTGTGCCTTAAGTAACGTGTAGACATTGGATAGGTGTAAAAGGAAATATAAGCAACAATAACTTCAGGTATAATGTGTCTGGGAAACAGGTCATGCATTTGTAACTCCAGAACCTTCTAGAGCCATGAGAGTGAAAAGGACTTTGGTGAATATGATTGCTGCCAACATGGACCTGGCCCATAGCAGAGGAGGCAGTCAAAGAGCATGTGGGGGGTGGGGGGTCTGGAACATTAAAATACTTGAACAACTCAAGACACAGGCAACAGACATTAAACCTAAGTTAAAGGTACACACTCCTGAGAGTATCTGGGGTCAAAATATGAAGTTATGGGTAAATCCGTAAATCAACATTTAGTAAGAATCTACCCAGGGAGAGACCAAGAAAAATAAAACATATTCCATCTCCTCAAGTTTTCTACAATGTACTTAGAGGCCCAATATATAGGTA
Organism: Lynx canadensis; assembly: GCF_007474595.2. Taxonomy (NCBI): domain Eukaryota; kingdom Metazoa; phylum Chordata; class Mammalia; order Carnivora; family Felidae; genus Lynx; species Lynx canadensis. Next base: position 88,253,119 of record NC_044309.1, on the reverse strand, counting down.
CACATGGTAACACCCAGATTTTGTTAGCAGGTAAGAGTGCAATAAAAATTCAGGAAGGAAAGAAATTAGCTCAGGCTGGGGTAGTCACTGGAGGATCCACAGAGAGGGGAGAATTTCAGCTGTACTAGGAAGGAATACATAGACTTTGTTTGAGCCAATGGGAAAACCAGGTTGGTCCAGGCCGTAGGGACAGCATGGGCAAAGGCACTCAAGTATAGTGTGTCTAGTCAGTAAGAAATGTGGCCTCGATGTCACAGAGCTATCAGGTGTAAGACAGCAGAGATGAGGGGAGGGAATGATAAGAGTGTGAACGAAACACCAACTCACTATCCAGATGCTTTATAGGAACTACCTCATTTAATTCTTACAAAAATTGTGAGAAGTACCATAATTTGGGGGTCCCTAAGAGCACCCTCAGATTCAATCACATGTAAACCATATCATTCATATAAAATACCTGGTGTGGCCCAAAGCTTCAGGTTAACAAACAAGGCATTCCAAGAGCCTAGAGATTATTTCTAAGAGGTCAGGCAAGGTCCCCACATTTCTCTGAAACATTCAGGGTTTGAATAGTGCAAACTTGCTGAGTTAATCCTCTACTGCACAAATAGGTATTATTTTACAGTTGAGTTCTCTGAAAGATTACTTTTGCAATATCTAATGGATATAAACCCTGTACCCAGCGCTTTTTTCAGACTTTTGTCTGAATCCAAAATCTGCTCTTTCCACTCTAACACACTGCCTCCTCTACAGCATACTGAAAGTCAAGCAGGTGATTAGACATATTTCTGAAAAAAATCATGGTGTCAATAAAGTTCTAGAGCAAGGAAATTGAATGTGGAAATCACCATTCCAGGAAGACTTCAGAATTCCTTTTTTTTTTTTTTTAATGTCTACCTATTTTTGAGAGAGAGATAGAGTGTGAGGGGAGGGGCAGAGAGAGAGGGAGACACAGAATCTGAAGCAGGCTCTAGGCTCTGAGCTGTCAGAACACAGCCCAAAGCAGGGCTTCAACTTATGAACCACGAGATCACGATCTGAGCTGAAGTCAGATGCTTAACCGACTAAGCCACCCACGTGCCCCTTACTTTTCAATATTAAGGGGAAAAATGATTTGTAGAAGGGAAGAGGAAAGACAGATAACACCTAAGAGATTGTTTGCAGTAATCCAAGTATAACATAATAAACTCAGAGTTGTAAGAATATAAAGGAAGGTATATGTGAAATATTTCCAAGAAAAGAAATTACAGGACTTTGTTAAAGACTGGATATTGGCAAGAGAGAAAAGAAGAGGCCAGAATTTCCCAACATTCATTACTCTTGGTTGCTAGCTTTACATATGATAGCTCCTTTAATTCTCATTACAACACTGTGAGGTTGGGATTTTTCTTCCATTTCCACAGATAAAGAAACAGGCCGAGAAAAATTATACGACTTGCAAAGGTCTTAAAGCTAGCGTGCCATCCTATTTTGGCTTGAGTCTGAATGTCACTGAACTCCCCTAATCTTGTGCTACCTTCCTCCAGAGGTTAGAAAAACACTGAGGCCTCTGTAAAGTGGAGGGAAGTTGGTTCAGTTACGGACGTATTAATATGACATTAACAGAATGGCAGCCATGTGGAGATATTTGGTGTTAGCTGACTGACCTTACATTTTTATTAAATCTTCCACAGTCCACCATTATTGTGAGTGAATATCTTTGTGGAGAATCCTGATTTATTATTGAAAATGTCTTTAAACAAACCTAAATGTTAAAGACTAATGTATAGGAAAAATTAACTTATTTTAAATTTGAATTAAAAGAATGATATTCACTTCAACAACATTTGGCTCACATTTTGGGTCTGAAGTTTGACTGCTTGTAATTGTACATGCATAACACAATAGTATTCAATAGGGACAGACCAAGGATATCTGGCTGACTTAATTGGTGGGGCATGTGATCTTGATCTGAAGGTTGTGAGTTTGAGCCCCACGTTGGGTATAGAGATTGATTACTTAAAACAAATACAATCTTTAAAAAAAAAAAAAAAAAGACAGACTAAATGTAGGCCTAAAAAAAGGGGTGGGGCGTCCAGGTAGAAAAGAAGGCAAAACCTACTCAGAAGAATCTAAACATGCAAAATTTTGTCCCGTGGAAAAGGAAGCTGTGTGGCTTATTCCTCAGTCTTGACAGTAAGGCTAACATTAGAAAAGGCATTCACCAATGACCTAAACACTGGTAGTGTTATTTCCACCTGAAAAGAACATGCGCTAATTCACAGCAATCTTGAAACCCAGTACAGAAAATAAACTCACCCTCAGGATGTGGCACATCTATTAAATTATAAAACTATATTCTGGGACGCCTGGGTGGCTCAGTCGGTTAAATGTCTGACTTCAGCTCAGGTCACGATCTCACAGTTCTGACTTCAGGCTCTATGCTGACAGCTCAGAGCCTGGAGCCTGCTTCAGATTCTGTTGTCTCCCTCTCTCTGCCCCTCCCCCCCCCAAAACAAACATTTTTCTTTTTTTTTTTTTTTATTTTTTTTTCAACGTTTTTTATTTATTTTTGGGACAGAGCGAGACAGAGCATGAACGGGGGAGGGGCAGAGAGAGAGGGAGACACAGAATCGGAAACAGGCTCCAGGCTCTGGGCCATCAGCCCAGAGCCCGATGCGGGGCTCGAACCCACGGACCGTGAGATCATGACCTGGCTGAAGTCGGACGCTTAACCGACTGCGCCACCCAGGCGCCCCAACATTTTTAAAAAACTATATTCTTTCATCATCCTTCTCTGACAGGGTCACATCTCAGAATGAAGGTAGAGGTATGTAATGAGTAGAGATACTCTTACCACTTCTGCTAGGTGAGTAATTATTTTGCTCTGAGACACATTATACAGTGTTCTAAGGAAACCAAATTATTCTGCAATTAAAAAATAAAACTTTGACCCACTCTGTTTATACAGGAGATAGCACTGCAGCCAGGTAAGGCCACTGTTAGAGACCCCCTGGCTTTCCCTGCTGGGCTAATCATTACCTTGCTGTGAGGGCACACTGCACAGTGATCTAAGGGCTCAAGCTGAAGAAAATCTCTGTGTTAGAAATCTGTAAATATGGGACGAGAGAGTTTATCATATCCAGGAAATGTCATGAGAGTAGTTATTACAGGAACTATTGGCCCTCTGGGAAACTGTAAGATTTCTTGGATTCAATTTCTGAATATGAGCCAGAGACAGATCTAAATCAAGAAATACAGATTGGTGACTAGAGAAAGACTCACTAACCTTTCTTCTTTAAGAATATTTCTACCAAAAAGCCCCAATGATTTTGATGATTTCACTTACTATATATACTTCAGTTTCTTAAGTGCAAAGCATGGCAATTACCCTGTTCTACCTAATCCATTACTGAAAGTGGGTCAGAAATCATGTTCTTTATGACATCGTCTTCAAGATAAAATGTAAACTTTAATATGGCCTGCCTGCTTACCCCTTCTGTTTCATTCCTGGTCCTACCCCAAGTTGTACCATAAATTAAGCCACTATAAACTCACTCGTCCCATTTGAGTCTTTGCACAAGCTGTTCCCATTGCCTGGAGTGACCTGGCAGGCCTCCAGGCTATTTCAGAGGCTAATTCTTATTCATCCTTCAAAATTCTGCCCAGAGTCACTACTCCAGACTGCCTTCTCTGGTCTTCCAACTTCCGTCTAAGAGGTGATTCCCTTTCTGTGCTCTAGAAGCAATCTGTGCTTACTTCTCCCATAGCACAGATACCGAATCAGTCCTGTGTCCAGTTCCTCCATCAGACCATGAGTTCTTTGAGGCCAAGGATGGTATCTATTACTCTGAGATCCCCAAGAAACCACATATATAATATTTGGCACCTAATATTCACTAATAAGGGTTATGAAATAAATATATGAATAAATACAATTCAATACTTTTAAAGCCACAATCTGTTATTGGAAAGTTATTTTAAAATATCGGAAATCCAGATAGACACATCATAATGCGATGTGATCCAAGTACCAAATTTGCTTCTGTGAGAGACTTCTCTGCTTCTAAACTTGTCTTCATCATCCTTTTTCACTCTGCCACAGAACACTCTTTTTCTGAACAAAAGCCATTGTGTGCATGGCCCTTCACCAGCTGTCCTGAATTTCTTCTCTGGTTTTGTCCCCCCCCTCAATACCTCACTATGGCCATATTAGTCCACTTGCAGTTCTCAGGGCACATTGTGATCACTCCTTCACAGTGCCCAGACACAGGAAACACTCAGTCATTGTTTGTTTAACAAGGTCAAAGGCCAAGCATGTTGTAATGTACCAAAGCTTGTAGATTGCAATTGAGTGGGAAAATCTTAGCTACATTTAGGTTCAATAGCCTACTATATGCCAGGCACTGAGTTAAGTACCACAAAAACAATGATGAATAAAGCATGATCTCTGTACTCACAGAGCTTACTGCATGATGGGGTAAACAAGACACATAAATAGATAATTAAAAAAAATTTGTTTAATGTTTATTGATTTCTGGGAGAGAGAGAGAGCACAAGCGGGGGAGGAGCAGAGACAGAGAGGGGGAGACACAGAATCCAAAGCCAGCTCCAGGCTCTGAGCTGTCAGCACAGAGTCCGACGCAGGGCTCAAACTCACGAACCATGAGATGATCATGACCTGAGCTGAAGTCGTAAGCTTAACTGACTGAGCCACCCAGGCGTCCCTAGATAATTTATTTTTAAAGGTGAATGCAATAAAAATAAATTCACGATAGTAAAATAAAATTATGCATAATGCAGGAAAGACTTCCTAGAGGATTCTTTTTTTTTAATGTTTCTATTTTATTTTTTATTTTTTATTTTTTTTAATATATATATATGAAATTTATTGACAAATTGGTTTCCATACAACACCCAGTGCTCATCCCAAAAGGTGCCCTCCTCAATACCCATCACCCACCCTCCCCTCCCTCCCACCCCCCATCAACCCTCAGTTTGTTCTCAGTTTTTAACAGTCTCTTATGCTTTGGCTCTCTCCCACTCTAACCTCTTTTTTTTTTTTTTTCCTTCCCCTCCCCCATGGGTTCCTGTTGAGTTTCTCAGGATCCACATAAGAGTGAAACCATATGGTATCTGTCTTTCTCTGTATGGCTTATTTCACTTAGCATTACACTCTCCAGTTCCATCCACGTTGCTACAAAAGGCCATATTTCATTTTTTCTCATTGCTACGTAGTATTCCATTGTGTATATAAACCACAATTTCTTTATCCATTCATCAGTTGATGGACATTTAGGCTCTTTCCATAATTTGGCTATTGTTGAGAGTGCTGCTATGAACATTGGGGTACAAGTGCCCCTATGCATCAGTACTCCTGTATCCCTTGGGTAAATTCCTAGCAGTGCTATTGCTGGGTCATAGGGTAGGTCTATTTTTAATTTTCTGAGGAACCTCCACACTGCTTTCCAGAGCGGCTGCACCAATTTGCATTCCCACCAACAGTGCAAGAGGGTTCCCGTTTCTCCACATCCTCTCCAGCATCTATAGTCTCCTGATTTGTTCATTTTGGCCACTCTGACTGGCGTGAGGTGATACCTGAGTGTGGTTTTGATTTGTATTTCCCTGATAAGGAGCGACGCTGAACATCTTTTCATTCTTGAGCAAGTCTTGAAGGATGAATAAGTCTATCAGTCCAAGAAAAGGTGCCTCAGGTGAAGGCGACCAAACTCATGGAGGCATGAAACAATATGACATAAAAGCTATGAGTGATATCAGCAGGGATGATGGTGGCCTGAACGAAAGCAATTGTAACAGACATGGAGGGGAGGGGATCAATTCAGGAAATAAATAGACACAGGATCTGCATCCTAGATGATGACAGAATGGGGGGAGGAAAGGAAAGTAATGAGATGATGAAGAAGGAACAAGTTTGGGGTATGGAGGGGAAGAAAATGAGTTCCAGTTTCACCATGTGGAGGACATCAAGTGACTACAAGCAGAAGATTGATATATAAGCAGACAAAAGCTGTTGGCAATTTGCTATACAATCCAGGTTCTGACAATCAGAGTAAGAAATCTAAGATGGTAAGAGAAAATGAGTTTTCTTGTGGAGGGCACAAACAGAAGCAGCAGCACAGAACCAAGGACAGAGCTCAGAGTCACTGAGAAAAGGCAAAGAAGGACTAGCCCAGGAAGACAATCAAAGGAAGCAGGAAGAAGTTGCATAACCAGGGGTGAGTAGTTCATGAAAGTCAAGGGCATAGAGTTTGAAAGAAAAAGAAATCAAGAGTGAAAATTGCAGCAGAGTAGTCCAAAAAAGATAAGAACAAGAAAATAATCATTGGGTTTGGCGAGATGAATGCCACTGGGCTGGTGCTTATTTTGGCAAGGAGGGTTTGGTGGAATGATGGGCACTGAGGCCAAATTGCAGAGAATTGATACATGAAAGGCAGGTGAGGAAGTGGAGACGGTGAGTGTAGGGTGACCCTTAAAGAAGCTGAATGAGAAAAGAAGAAAGGAAACAGGGTGATGTCGGAGGTGGGCAGGGAGGAGGTATCAGGGCTCCACGGTCACAGGAAAAATTATATTAGGATAGGAGTTATGAGAATGTTAGGAACTGTTAGGAGAAGAAGCCTCTGAAAATGAAAAGGTGGAAGACAAAGAAAAGCTCACTAAAAATGACCTCCTCGTTGCCTTGTGTTCATTTTCTTATCTTCTCCCTCAGTCTCAGCAACATCCCAGAGGAAACCAGCAGAAAGCCACCAAGGGACTAGAGTGAGAGACTTAATAACAAAAGACACACTTCATTCTCTGAAACAGAAAGATATGAAGGAAAAATGGATTTCCATGCCAGAACTTTCTTACACTGACAGATTAATTTTGCAGACTGGCAAATGCAAGTATTTTAATCTGCTAATTAATTGTTATAAGTTACTGTTTTATTTATTGTTTGAACACTTCTTGAATGGACATTTTCAGGAGGGTAAAATATATTCTTTCTGGCCTTCTGATCTATTTTTCTAGCACATCACTCTTTAAAAGACATAAGGCCCCTTAAGAACATTAACTTTGACTTTTTTTTAAAAGACTTAATTTTTTTACAGAAGTTTTAGGCTTGCAACAAAATTGAGAGGCAGGTACAGACTTTTCCCATATACTCCCTGCACCATATACACACCTAGCCTTCCCCAATTCTCACTATCACTCACCAGAAGGGAACATTTTTTTTTAATTTTTTTTTAACGTTTTATTTATTTTTGAGACAGAGAGAGACAGAGCATGAACGGGGGAGGGGCAGAGAGAGAGGGAGACACAGAATCGGAAGCAGGCTCCAGGCTCCGAGCCATCAGCCCAGAGCCCGACGCGGGGCTCGAACTCACGGACCGCGAGATCGTGACCTGAGCCGAAGTCGGACGCTTAACCGACTGAGCCACCCAGGCGCCCCGGAACATTTTTAAACCAAGAATGAACCTACACTGACACACCTTAATCACCTCAAGTCCAGGGGCACCTGGGTGGCTGAGTTGATTAAGCATCCAACTCTTGACTTCAGCTCAGGTCATGATCTCACAGTTTGTGGATTGAGCCCTGCGTTGGGCTCCACATGGGCAGCGTGGAGTCTGTATGGTATATTCACTCTCCCTCTCTCGCTTCCCTTGCCCTGCTTGTACTCTCTCTCTAAATAAATAAACAAACATTAAAACAAGTCACCCAAATTCCATAGTTTACACTAGAGTCACTCTATGCATTTAGACAAATATATAAGGACATGTATCCATCACTATAATATCATACAGAGTATTTTCACTGCTCTGAAAATCCTCTGTGCTCTGCTTATGCATCAATCTCCCTCTCCCCTCCTGGAAACCATTGATTTTTTTTCCTATCTCCATAATTTTGGCTTTTCCAGAATGTCACATAGTTGGAATTATAAAGCATGTTACCGGGGCGCCTGGGTGGCCCAGTCCGTTAAGGGTCCGACCTCAGCTCAGGTCATGATCTTACAGTCTGTGGGTTCGAGCCCCGAGTCCGCCTCTGTGCTGAAACTCAGAGCCTGGAGCCTGCTTTGGATTCTATGTCTCCGTCTCTCTCTCTCTTTCTCTCTCTGTCCCTCTCCTGTTCATGTTCTCTCTCTCTCTCTCTCTCTCTCTCTCTCTCTCTCACCTTCCCTCCCTCAAAAATAAATAGGCATTAAAAAAAATTTAAAGTATGTTACCTTTTCAGATTGGCTTCTTTCACTTAATAATATGCATTTAAGTTTCCTCCATGTCTTTTCATGGCCTGATAGTTTGACTTTTGTTATCCCTTACAACACTTAGTACAGTGTCTGCTATACTGAAAATATTCAATAAATGCTTGTTTAATTTATTAATAGAAAACTACTAGGGTCAGACACAATGTGCTTGTATTTGTTTCAAAACTCTGAGTAAAATAGATTATATTACATATAGGTCTAGGTTTAAAGAACTTCAAACATTAGAGCTATTTATAGATTTGCAAAGTCAGGAAGTCATCGAAACATCACAGGTATGACTATATAACACATTCGGCCCACATCTGCCTTCAAAATGGTCACTGAACGAAATGAAAATGCTTCTGGGGGCGCCTGGGTGGCGCAGTCGGATAAGCGTCTGACTTCAGCCAGGTCACGATCTCGCGGTCCGGGAGTTCGAGCCCCGCGTCAGGCTCTGGGCTGATGGCTCAGAGCCTGGAGCCTGTTTCCGATTCTGTGTCTCCCTCTCTCTCTGCCCCTCCCCCGTTCATGCTCTGTCTCTCTCTGTCTTAAAAATAAATAAACGTTGGAAAAAAAAATTTAAAAAAAAAAAAGAAAATGCTTCTGGAAAACATCTACATTCTGGTCCTCTTTCAAGTGCTCCACTATTAGCATTCAGAGTATGACACCAACAAAGAAATTGTTTTCAACTTTCTCAAATCTCTTATCATTCCCAGGTCACACCATCCCTCCATGCGCTACCCTCTCTGCCTTAAACTCTCTCCCACCTGACCAACTTCTACTCATCCTTCAAGATCTGGTTCCAATGTCATCTTATTTACAAAGATTTTCCAAACTGCATGTTTCACCCTACAGTGATCATTCTTATATCATCACACTAATCTGTTACATTACAATTATTAATCAGAGGAGTTCAACCAAGCATGCCTTTTCCTGTTCATATCCCCAATATCTCCCGCACACGGTGGCTTGGGCCAAGGTAGACGCTGTGGAAGTAGTTAAAAGTGGTTAAATTCAGGTTATATTTTGAGCATAAATATTTGGTGATATAAATATATTTTGAGCACCAATATTTGGTGATATAAATATATTTTGAGCACCAATATTTGGTGATATCAACTGGATGTAGTATGTAAAAGAAAGAGAGGAGTCAAGGCTGGTACTAAGGCTTTTACCCTGAGCAACTACAGGTGTGGAGTTCCAGTTACGTGATAGGGGGAAGACTATGGGAGGGGCCAAGCAGGCATTCAGACTTAACTTGAGATGTCTATAAAGCACCCAAGTGAGAGAGAGGTTAAGGAGGCAGTTGGCTATATGAATTGGAGCTTCAAGGGAAAGATCTGTGCTCTTTAAGTTTGGAAATCATCAGTATACAAATGCTATTTAAAGCCATGAGACTAGACAAAATCTCCAAGGGGTATATATAAATAAATAAGAGAAGAGGTCCAAGGACTGAGACCTTGGGCACTTTGACTCCAACATGGGCACTCCAACAATCACAAGGAATGACCTGTGTGGTAGGAGGTACAGTTGGGGGACAACCAGGAATGCAGTTCTTGGTGTCCAGAAAGTTATACAAGGAAGTGTTTCAAGAGGGACAGAGTGATCTCTCCCAGGGAGGTTCACTGGCTTTAAGAAAGTGAAGGTCACTGACACCCTTGATTAAAACGTTTTAAAGAATAGTGGGAGCAAAAACCTCTTTGGAGTAAGGGTAAATGGAAATGGGAGGACAGACCTCCGAGTGTGAACAACTCTTTAAAGGAGTTTTGGTGTAAACACGAGCAGAGAAATGACACAGTAACTAGAGAAGAATCAAAAAAGATTTTGTTTGTTTTTTGGTATTTGTTTTAAAGATGGGAGCTATTGCAGAATTTTGGTATTAATAAGAATGATCTAGCAGAGAGGGGCAAATTGATGAACCTTTACAAAGAACCTGAATGAAGGGTGCCTGGTGGCTCAGTCGGTTGACTACCCAACTCTTGAGTTCAGCTCAGGTCATCATCTTGCAGCTTGCAAGTTCAAGCCCCACATCAGGGCTCTGTGTCTCCACTGCAACGGCAGTGTGGAGTGTGGTTGGTATTCTCTCTCTCCCTTTCTCTCTGTTCCTCTCCCACGTGTGCTCTCTCTTTCTCTCTCTCTCTCTCTCTCTCTCTCTCTCTCTCTCTCCCCCTCCCTCCCTCCGAATAAATAAACTTAAAAAAAAGAAAGAAAGAAAGAACCTGAATGAAGTTCTAACTAATTACGTGACAATTAATAAGAACTGTCCTTGTGAAGCTGAGGATTGATGGGAATCTAGGAGACAAGTGGAGGGAAGGGGCTCAGGGATGCAGACGGTAATAAGACGGAGAATGCAATATGGGCACAGACAGCTGGGCAGGCGAAGAGATTCTCTAACTCCTCCTCATTCTTTAGTACAGTAGGAAGCTGGGCCATCAGATGACAGTGAGGAGATGGAGGAGGTGATGGAAGATTGAGGTGAGAGGAGATGTGAAGTAATTGCCTAAGACAGTGCTTCTTGAACTTCTTTTATTAAAAAAATATATATATTTATTTATTTTTGAGAGAGAGGGAAACAGAGAATCCGAAGCAGGCTCCAGGCTCTGAGCTGTCAGCACAGAGCCCAATGCGGGGCTCAAACCCATGAACTGTGAGATCCCGACCTGAGCCCAAGTAGGACACTTAACCAACTGAGCCACCCAGGTGTCCCTCTTGAGCTTTTTAAAAACTTTTTTATTTATTTTTGAGAGACAGAGAGTGCCAGCGGGAAAGGGGCAGAGAGAGAGAGGGACAGAGGTTCCGAAGCAGGCTCTGCCCTGCCGTGCACCAAATCCTGTGCAGCTGAACTCATGAACCAGAAGGTCATGACCTGAGCTGAACTCAGCCGCTCAACCCACCAGATGATCCTGAACTTTTTTTTTTCAATGCAAAGTACCTTCTATATCCTAACCCAACACATGTATATGTAAATGTAGGTATATATATAACTGAAACAAGCGTTTCATGAAATAATATGTATCCTTATTATGTGCTATTAAGTTCTATTCTGTTCACTATATGCTGACTAATTTGGATGTAAATTTTAAAAAATTAAAAATAAAATTTAAAAAAAAAGTTCTATTCTGTTCCAACCTGTTTTGTTTTTTTAGTGCACAATGTGAAAAAACACTGGCCGAGAAAAATGGGAGAAAGAATGGGCCAGGGAGAGGCAGTAGGGCTGCAGGCAGCAGGAAAGGCCAGTGTGAGTTTACTGGGGGTGCGTTTCATATGTGCCCCGGGGGTCATGGCTGCAGAGTTTCATCCAGTCATGTTCACCTGCAAGGAGGCAGGTGTGGAGCAGGCAGCGAATTAGGTAAGCTAGGATTGGGGTTTTCCAAGCACCTGTGATGAAAGATGAAGCAAGGGGGCTACTGTGATGTCAAAGCATGGAATCCAGGCCAAGTATGGCTGTAAAATGAGGTCATGAGGGAGAGCGAGAGAAGGAGAAAAGCTGGTCAGATCAGTGGATTGAAGGTCTTGCGGGGCTTGGAAAAGTGAGGGCGTCAGAGACATTGAGCTAGAGAGGCTGTGGTTGTAGAGAAGTGGGTGCTTGAAACTGCGGTTAAGGTAAGAAAATCGGTTTGGTCAACACAGGGCCAGTATGACCGTGGGAGTGAGGACTGAAGTAAGGAAACAGACAAGATCCTGGGAGAAGAGGAGGTTCAGAAACCAAGAGCCCAGAGTGTTGAAAGGATCATTTATCTGAATACTGAAATAACCAAAAATTGTTACAGGAGTTTTAAGAAGACAATGGCAGTAAGCCAGGAGCTAAAAATATGAAAGAAATGAGGAGGAGGGACGGAAGTGGATGATGAAGCAAGTGGGGGTTGTAGAACAGTTTGATGGTAAGGATTTCAAAGATGGGAGTTTTCAGGGAGTGGAAGGAGAATGGTCGACAGGGCACAGACAGGCCCCTCCAAGCCCCCTGGTAAGAGGGCATGGAGGGAAAGTGAGAGAGGCAGGGAAGCAGGGTCCTCACACAAGAGCCAGCTTTCAACTGAGCGAAAAAGGAAAGAGACTATTCAGAGAAGTAGAGGGCCTACGAAATCTGCAGATGACAGATTCTGAGCTCCAAGAGCACAGCAAAGTTTTCCAAAGTGGGAAGGGGTGAGAAGTGGGCCTGGTTAGCAGGTGTACGGAACCATATGACCACAAGCATCTAGGTCAGTGGCTCAAGGCAAGAAAACTGAATAAATCAAATAATTTGATTCAGATACACCGCATTTACATGAATGCCAGGTCTTTTAAACTACATGATAGAGAAAACTGCTTTGATTCTGTTCTCCTTTAGAAGCATGTCACCAGAGTTGACAGTTACATTACATACTCTACCACCTATGGCCTCTCATTCTCTTTTAAACAGATTTTTCTCATTCTTTAACACTCTTTCAGCCAGAAATAAATGCAATAAATTTAACAATCTAGGTGAAGTTCACAGAGAGGAGAAACTTTTCACTTAACACTGACTCAAAGACCAAATGATTTAAATTTTCTATTATTAGGAAGTTGTTAATCAAACAAACAAATGCCAAACGGAAAAGGTTGAAGTTTGGCGCCAATTCATATGTACCAGAGAAAAATCTAAACATATGACGGGTTCCCGTAGAACCACCTAATATTCACGCGAGGATATAGATGCATTCATTCCCGAATTTTCCAATTCTTCTGTCATATACTGTCAACAAATGCAACATGGGCTCCACCAACTGGACACTTCATATTACTTCAGTGTGACCCTTTAACATTGGAAAACAGTTTTCATTCATTCAATATTATTATTTATTGGGAAATATTATTTATTGATTGTCTTCTATGTTCCAGGTACTCTTCTAGATCCCTGAGATACAATAGTAAACACAAAAGATATTAAAAATCTCTGTCTTGATGAAGACTATATTTTAGTGTATAACATTTCTTATTTTGTCCACCACAATAAACTACAGGCCAAATCTGTGTAATGCATACCTTGGATAAGGCTGAACCTTCAGACTTTTAGAGTTTGATGAATAAAAGCCACAAGGGCCTTTTAATTAAAAGTTAGCAAAAGTCAGGTCACTTGGGTGGCTCAGTCGGTTAAGAGTCCAACTGTTGCTTTCGGTTCAGGTCATGATCTCACTGTTCGTGAGCTCAACCCCCACATCAGGCTCTGCACTGACAGTTGGAAGCCTGCCTGGGATTTTCTCTCCCTCTTTCTGTTCCTCCCCTACTTGTGCCCCTCTCTCTTACAAAAAAAAAATTAAGTTACCAAAAGTTTTTGTTTTTTTGGATATAGAAACATTAACTCACCTCAAAGCAAAGTGTTCTATATGGCAACAAAAACACACATCCTGTGTATCCACTATCTCTTGCATTCTTTTTATACAGTTTTATGAACTTACTATATATTCATCATTTTAAAAATTTTAGGTATTTTCACTTTGCAAAATGGTATCATGCTGTATGTGATTGGGGGATGACTTCCTTTTTCGTTTCATGTTATATTGCTAAAATTATTTGTGGTGCAAATGTGCCATAGTTCATTTCATCCTACCATTGATGAGCATTTAGGTCCTTTCCAGGTTTTTCTTTAAAAAAATTTTTTTTAGTGTTTTTATTTATTTTTGAGACAGAGAGAGACAGAGCATGAGCAGGGGAGGGGCAGAGAGAGAGTGAGACACAGAATCTGAAGCAGGCTCTAGGCTCTGAGCTGTCAGCACAGAGCCCGACGTGAAGCTTGAACTCACGGACTGCGAGATCATGACCTAAGCTGAAGTCACATGCTTCACCGATGGAGCCACCCAGGCGCCCCTCCAGGTTCTTCTTATTGTAAATAGTAGTGCCATGAGCATACTGCACATGTTCCAAGGTTATGTATTAGTGATGTTCTTAGCTATACACCTTTTGTGGAATTGCTGAGTCACAGGATATGTAAATGTTCAACATTTGGAGATAATGATGAGCTGTTGTTTAGAGTGACGGCAACAAATTATGTTCCCTCCAGCCATTTATAATGGATCATTTGAAACTAAATCCTTGATATTTACAGATTTTTTTTAATTTACAGATTTTTAAATTTGACAGTTAAACAGATAGAAAATGGTGCCTCACTGTGGTCTTGATCAGCACCATTAATGAGGCCAAATATGTATGTCATCATGGCCTTATAAGCCACGTATAAATGCTCTCGGGTGCAACGTTTCTTTGTTTTCCTCCATTCTTATGTTATGTCATGTATGCTTTCCTTTTTATTTGTAGAAATTCCCAACTTCGTCTTTAATTCTATATTTTAAAATAATTTAAACTTACAGAAAAGTTGAGAGAAAAATATAAAGCATTTCTATCCATATTCTTCACCCACCCCATAGCTGTTAACATTCTATCATTTACGTTATTCTCATTTTCTTCTCTGTCCTCGTGTGTGTGTGTGTGTGTGTGTGTGTGTGTGTGTGATCTTTTTCTCTGAACCATTTCAGAGAGTAACTTTCAAAAAACTCATTATTCATCAATACTTTAGTATCCATTTCTTTTAAATTTTTTTTACACATTTATTTATTATTGAGAGGCAGAGAGAGACAGAGCATGAACATGGGAGGGGCAGAGAGAGGAAGAGACACAGAATCTGAAGCGGGCTCCAGGCTCTGAACTGTCAGCATAGAGCCTGACGCAGGGATCGAACTCACAAACCCCAAGATCATGACCTGAGCCAAAGTCAGACGCTTAACCGACTGAGCCACCCAGGCACCCCAGTATGCATTTCTTAAAAACAAATACAGTCTCGTACACAACAAATACAACCACTGAAACTGAGAGGATAGCATTACTATAACACCACCACCAAAACCACACACTCCATTCAAATTTTGCTAGTTGTGCCAACAGTGTCTTTCATGCTGCATGTTATTGTTGTGTCTCCTTAGCCTCTGATCTGGAACAGTTCCTCAGTCTTTTGTCTTTCATGACCTTGACACTTCTGAGAAGTACAGGCCAGTTACTTTCTAGAATGTCCTTCATTTTGGATCTGTCTAGTGTTTCCTCACAATTACCTCTAGGTTATACCTTTGGGGCCAGGAGACCACAGAAGTGATTCTGTGTCATTCTCAGTGCATCCTATATAGAGGTACATGATGTTGATTTGTCACATTATTGGTGAAGTTAACTTTCATTAATTGATGTATTTTGTGTCTGCCAAATTTCTCTCTTATAAATTCATATAAGTATTTTGAACATATAATAATATCTAATCAATAAGCATTTGATGGTACTTTGACACCATGTAGATATCTAGCCCACAAGCATCCCTATACTGTCACCTCACTGCCTTAATCATAGCTTCCCATTAAGTTCTGAAACCTGATACTTCAGAAGTATCTTGGCTATTTTTTTTTTTTAATTTTTTTTTTCAACGTTTATTTATTTTTGGGACAGAGAGAGACAGAGCATGAACGGGGGAGGGGCAGAGAGAGAGGGAGACACAGAATCGGAAACAGGCTCCAGGCTCTGAGCAGTCAGCACAGAGCCCGACGCGGGGCTCGAACTCACGGACCGCGAGATCGTGACCTGGCTGAAGTCGGACGCTTAACCGACTGCGCCACCCAGGCGCCCCATCTTGGCTATTTTTGACCCTTTTCTTTCCCATTTAAGTTGTGAAATTAGTTTAGCAAGTTCCATAATTTTGATTGGAACAGTTCTGAGCCTATAATTCAAGTTGCAGAGTATTGGCATCTTTATGATGCTGTCTTCCTTCCCATAACATGGTAAGTCTCTCCATTTATTCAGGTTCTGTTTTACATCTCTTAATAAAATTTTAAAATTTTCCATATGGAGATCTTGGAGAAATTCCTGAAAACATTTGAACAACGGGTTTTGAGAGATGGAGAGCTGAGATTTGGACAGAAAAAGAAAGGATATAAAAGTATAATCTTCACCTCACACTGGAATTGAGCCTACACTGAACTGGGCTTGGTTCAGCTCAACTTGGAAGTGAATATTGAAGTCACATCTGTACATGAGGAGTATTGAAGATTTATGGTGAAATGTGTTTGACTTTAGATACTTCAAATAGAGTTGAAGCATCTGCCACTTCCTCCTCTGCTCCTGAGGACCTGAGACCAGTGTTCAGCCTTCCCTCTTGAGAAGTCACTAGACACTACCATGAATAGAGATACTGTTAAGATCCAGGAGAAACCCAAGAAAGAAGAAGGACCGAGGGCCAGAACCTCTGTTCTTCTATGTGAAAGATCATTGTTCTGTGGAAAAGGATGACAGCATTGAGCAATGAGGATGGTGGAAGGAAACCATGAGAAGGATTATGGGAGGAGATATTCAAGATATTCAGGATATTCAGGAAACTAGGCAACATCCAGAAGGAAAGACCCTTGAGTAGGTATTGAGAAAGTGATGGACCACTGTTCCAGAAATAGACCACTGTCACCAACCCACCCCACTGTGAATTACCAGTCAGAGGGGTGTCCCAATCAGCAGGTAGCCACCTAGACCAAGAGATCATAAAGCAAAATCCCCTGGTTTCTGCTACTGACACCAAAGCCAGAGTGGCAAAATAAGATTTATGCAACATGGAAAGGAGATTGGCTAGTAAGTTATAAATTCAATAGTTTAATGGCAGTTTAATATCCCAACAAGATGCAAGAGCACAGCGTCCAAGAGAGTGCTATTCCACAAGGGCCAACACCATGTGGTCCCTCATGATTTGGCTTGATTCAGGTATAGACATCAGAATACTAGGGAAATCAGTGGGCTCATCGCCCCATGACACTCTTGAGAGTTGGTCATCAGGAGTTGGTAGTCATTATTCCTGGCAAGAACAGTTCAATAAGATTTAATGAGCAGATAGAGTGTTAACTCATGAAAATCAAAATGCCTACCAAGATTCATGCCCTTTGTGAAGATCCACCATGACTAGGTCACAGAAATAAACCAGGGGAGTTCCACGGGCAGGGCCTCACTTACCTCAGAAAACAGTTCTGGTGTCGCTCCCTCCCCAGACAGGTAAACAATCAAAGGTCAAAAATTTTCATTAGCCTGAAATTTTGAAAGTGCTAATAACTTTCCAGTAAAATTTGATAATACATGCTTGAAATGTCAAATATTAAGTCATGTAGCTTTCTGATGAGCTTTTCAACAGAATTTAGCTGAAAAATACATGCCAGGTAACTAAATATGTTTGACCAATTACATAAACCAATTAAAGGCTGCCACAATGGTTTCGCTTTTGAGTGGTATATAGGTCATTTTCTTTGACAGAAATTAGATGTGGAACTAGTTTTCCATGGAGGCAAATTCATGACAGCTCTCCTACACATCTCTACCATAGTTATTATCCTATTCTGCCAGTAACCCACTTTGTAATGTGTGGAAGAATGTAATTTACTTACGTGTTTAGATTTAGAAACTGTGAGTTATGTTATGTTATTTAATTTAAGCTTGTCAAACACAACTGCAATACGGAGATATCAATTATAGCAACTATCCTTACCATCAGAAGTTAAACCGAGATATTATAGTCAGTGGGGGTGGGGGTGGGGGAATGTGATTCAAGTAAGGAAAGGAAAAAATAAGAAATCCCAATGAATTTAATCTGAGTAGTTGAAAGATCTGAAATGATTGACAATAGAGTCAACTGATGAAATATTTCCACCTTCTGGTCATCAAATTTTTTGACATTTTGCAATTATTTATGTTTTACAAAATGTGATGTCCATGCATGCAAAGAAATTAAGATGTATTTTTAAACACATAAGAATATATGCTGTATACACTTGACAATATTATCTCCTTGGACCATGGGTGAGAAAGCTCAGAACATGTAACACATAGGAATCTCACTTGAGACCTTTGTCTTTAGCTTAATAAATTCAGCTAATAACCTTTGTATACCACTATTTTCACACACACACACACACACACACACACACTTTAAACATTTCAAGGCTTAGAAAGTATACTATATATATTGAACTTGGATAAACTTGGTTAGGCAAAGGTTGCTTCATTTTCATTTACCCAAAGGCACTTTCCCTTAGTAGGCAACTTACAATTCTGATTTCGTATTGTTCCATTTTCAGAGGCTTCCATTTGCTCTTTCGTGAAACAAATAAAAATGTTCTATGACCCGGGTGCCTGTGTGACTCAGTTAAGTCTCTGACTCTTGATTTTGGTTCAGGTCATGATCGGGTTCAAGCCCAGTGTTGGGCTCTGCACTGGCAGTGGTGTGGAGCCTGCTTGGGATTTTCTGTCTCTGTCTCTGTCTCTGTCTCTCTCTGCCCCTCCCCTGCTCTCACACACTAGCTCTGTCTCAAAATAAATGAACTTAAAAAAAATGTTCTATGGCCTCCAACTTCCCATTTAACCACCACATTCTTCCCTCCATGTCTGTCATCTTACACAGGTTCATGGTGAAAAAGAGCAGGGACAACCTGGGATCAAACCCCAGCTCGGCTGTTGCTTAGCGGAGTGGTGCCTGTACCTCGCTTTCCTCTCCATGTATCCATCTTTCAGAGTGGTCGTGTGGATATAAAATACTATATGTACAGAACACTAGGAAGTACAGCTATTCTCTTCATCACATGAGTGCTGTCCTCTGTGGATGTAATGCTGCCTCTCTCCAGCTGTATTGTTTTCCTTGCTAACCAAACAATTTGGCCTTTCCTTCTGACATGTTGCTCTCACAACCCATTTACATCTGCTATGTGACTAAATGTGCCATGAGGCTCTTTATTTTAAATTAGTAATTCTCCTTAATTGTTTCATATGTGACCTGAATTTTATTTTATTTATTTTTAATTAAAATTTTTTATTAAATTTTTTAACTTAAAAAATTTTAATTTTCTTTTTTTATCATTAAAACATTTTTTTTAATGTTCATTTATTCTTGAGAGAGAGAGAGCATGAGTGAGGGAGGGGCAGAGAGAGGGAGACACAGAATCCAAAGCAGGCTCCAAACTCCGAGCTGTCAGCACAGAGCCTCACGCGGGGCCCGAACCCATGAACTGGGGTCCGAACCCACGAACCGTGAGATCATAACCTGAGCTGAAGTAGGATGCTTAACCAACTGAGCCACCCAGGTGCTTCCTTTTTAATTTTTTTCTATGATGCTAAAGGGTACAGACCATGTTTTTGATTTGTTTGGTTCTATTCTTTCACTGAAACATAGGTGATGGTGAGATGTGCTCTGTGAGGCAGGCAAAACTTATATTCTGTCATGTGTCTGTACTATTAATGGAGAATATTCAATTCTACTGTAGCCAACAGGAAAAAGCTAGTAGCATGGATAAGACTCATACGATGTGTTAAATAACAATAGCAAGTAAACAAGTGGCTTGCAAGACATGAGTAGAATTCAAAAGATGTGCTGTTAAGAATTCGAAAGATAAGCTTCCGGGCTGGCAATCTGACAGACACGTTAAAGACAGAGTGAATGAAATACATAATTTTTAAAAAATATTTATTTTTGAAAGAGAGAGAGAGCACATGCGCACAAGCAGGGGAAGGCTAGAAAAAAGTGGGGGTGGGGTGGGGGAAGAGGATCCAAAGCAGGCTCTGTGCTGACATCAGAGACCACGATGCAGGGTGTGAACTCACAAACTGGGAGATCGTGACCTGAGCCGAAGTCGGACACTTAACCGACAGAACAACCCGGGCACCCCCGTGATATTTTAAAAGACAGACTCAAGAGTGTTTACTCATAAAGAGAAAATAAGGGAAGGACCAAAGCAAAAGGTACAAACCAAGCCCCCTTCAGAGACTGACACATGTCATCTCTAAATGGATCGGCCGTTGGGAACCCATAGTGGCTTTGCATACATTCTGCCTAAGAGATAAAGGTCACGGCTGTGCAGCAAACGAGTGAGTGAACTACAGCTGTGGCCAGGCATCCTGGCCACTGTGTGTCGACTCCAGACACTTTGAGCTCGCTAAGCCCCCTTGTTCAAACTCGGCGCCAGTCTTTGGAATCACCCCATCATGAGGAGAATTGATGCGACAGAGTTGAGAAGCACTGGGATAAAGAAAGGAGAGAAGGAAAGGGAAAGGACACTGAAAGAACTGTGTGATACGGGCTTCAGTCGTGTGGTCCTTCTACTCTATCCTAGGTGTATAAACTTACCCCAGATCTCTTTTCCTTGCTACTGGGTAGACGTTTTATATTGATCCAATAACCCCTGTAACGTGAGCACTCGATTTAGTCTGTGAGACTTTCTGCTCTGGCCCCTGGGAGTGTCTGGCTGGAGTGCACTAGAGCTCCATTACTGCCTCCGAGTAGTTTCCCACATGACATATTTTCCTTGGCACCAGACTTTCTTTTGAGAGACGAACCTGTTGGTATTCCTCTACAAATCCATCAAATTGGTATTATGTTGCACAAGAGAGCAATAAAAGCTTTTTCCCTGCATTTTTCTGGTGAAAGAAGCCCGATACCTTGTTAATGTTTGAAGAACTAGTAATTTCATATGAAATTGCAGCCTTTCCTTCCAAGCGATTGCTACCAGCTACATTTCCTGCTGCTACCTGGTCTCCTTTTATTTTATCATCACGGGGTTTGGGGTTGTTTGCGGGGTTTTTTTTTTTTTTTTAAATAATTCTCAGCACACCAGTGGTGGCCATTATCCTGTCTAGGCTAGAGACAGAGCCACCCCCAAAATCAGCAGAAACCCAAGTTCATACGGACAATGGCTACGGCCAGCACCTGAAAACCGCCCCTGCCCAGCCACATTCTTTTTCTCTCTTCTCCTCCTCCTCCTTCCCTTTTTAGCTTCTTGCATTTTTTACCACAACCCTCTATTTCCCATCTCAGGAACCACATGTAAATCCACTTGAGGCTCTACTCCGAATTATCTCTCTGCTCTAAAAACTGAGGTTTTTTTCACTCGGCCAAGTTTGCCTCCTGGGCCTCCCAGAAAATGAGATCTCCCCTGGGAGATTCTCAGTCCTTTGTGTACCCAAGCCCCTGGCGGACTGGCCCCCCTACTCAGGCAGGACTATTAATCTGAATGCCACTGGTAGACAAGTCTTACCTCAAGCACCAACCTCTTACCATACGTTCGTAAAATGAAGTCTTAAGACTCACGGGGAAAGCCTTGTAACAGGCTTATTCTGTTTGGAGAAGGAGTCAGGGAAAATTGTGGTCATTTTCCCCTCATGTCCTTCTAGTTCCCTCGGTCTTACTCCTGACTCTCTCTGGCAACGAACACCATCTTGTTTCCTTCAACAGAGCTTGAAGGAAAATCTCCGGTTCTTCAGAATGAAATAGCTACAAATTTTTTAAAAAGAGAAATCTTTCAGGGCAGCCTGGCTGGCTCAGTCAGTTGAACGTCTGACTTTGGCTCAGGTCATGATCACACAGTTCCTGAGTTTGAGCCCCGCATCACGCTCTGTGCTGACAGCTCAGAGCCTGGAGCCTGCTTTGGATTCTGTGTCTCCCTCTCTCTCTCTGCTCCTCCCCCACTCGCTCTCTCTCTCTCTCTCTCAAGAATAAGTAAAACATTAAAAAAGAGAGAGAAAGAGACAGAAGTGTTTCTCCTGCTAATACCACCTGCCAGAAAAGGGTGAGAGAGAAACACCAGTCATTCCACAATCAACCTGAAGTATAAAGAACCAAGGTTTACGTTTCTTGTACGAATGTAAAGACAAGCTTTATACTTCCTACCATCCCTCTGCGTCAGCCACCAACCAACCAACTAATCAACGAGCAAATAAACTGGCAAACAACAAATGGCATGCACTGGATCCTAAAACTGGGAAGCCCGGGGGAAGGGAGGCCCTGGACCTGATCTCATAAGCGCTCTGGCTCCGTTTTTCCACCGTCCTCCCGGCTCTCCTCTCTTCTGGGTATGGACTCGGTCTTCAGGCTAGCTGCTCTCAGAACAAGATGGCTGCCCCCAGGAACCAGACCTGCAAGCTTCCCCGTTCACTTCCGGAGGAGTAACCCCGCTCACTCGGAGAGGGCAGCGCAGGACAAAAGTTGAGAGCTTCACACGGATTGGACCACCCCCTGACAAGGATAAAAACTATGCACTGATTGGCTTCCACCAGGGGTCCCTCAACCAATCCCTGTGGCATGGAAGATGAGATTCCCTGCTAGGGATAGGCAGCTGGAGGTGTAGGCCGTTGCACCAAAACTGAAGGGCTGCTCTACAGAAGGAACAGCCGCTTCCCAAAGAAAAATTTGAATACTATTAGGAGGATGAAAGAAAGGGAATGGATGGAGTATAGGCAACAAACCGTGTGTGCTGCACCCACGAGGTAAAATCTTTCACGGCATGTAGGTGCTCCATATATCTCTAATAAACGTGTTGTTTCATGAAATTTTATCAGCTTATTTACCTTAAGTCCACTATGTGCTTACCGAAAGTTATTGAAAGTCACTTATCTCCTGTTGCCTTATGGCAACACTAAGCACTTCAGTGATAAGATGGAGTCAGTTCAGAGACATGAACACAATCCTGCCCCCTGCTCCTCAAATGCAAACTGTTAAGAATGATTATTTAATGTTTTGATTTAACTACTGGCTGTTGAATTCAAAGACCTGCCACTCAGTTAAGAACAAGGTATTTCAGCAACTCTCAATACCTTTCTCGCTTAATCTTATTTCCATGCTGTGTTCCTTTCAAAGTTAATTTCCTGCTCTAATACCACGTGATGCAGCCTTCCCAAATTCATTTCTGAGTGTTTTCCACATTTCAAGCATACTTTTCTATCAGAGCCAAGTAGAATCAAAACTCAGGGGATATGGCCTTTTATTGTTTCATTATCATTCAACGAATCTTTCCCAGCAGTCCTCTGGGGTCTCTGCTGTATCTTTTGCCAGCTGCCGAGCAAAGGGTCTCAGTATGTTATTTTGTACTACTACTCTCTGCTCAGTTATAATGCAGGGTTGGATCAGAATATCTGCAATTTGAATTGTAGTTCCTTGACTAATTCACCATGTTTAACACATCAAAACTTCTTTCTCCGGAGAGCACGCAGCTAACTTTTAGGGTGTAGCTTCTGCCTCAATAGTAAAAGCAATGTGATTTCACAACTGGTTCCAGATAGATACATGGTTAGAACCAGTTTTCTCTAAGGTGGCCAAAGGTTTATGATCGCCCTTGCAAACAAGACCTCTTTGAACTATAACATCTGACAGGAGCTGATTGCTAATTTCAGTTTCTTGTAAGAGCTGGGGTAGAGGTGAGGGGACAGGGATAGAAAATGTGTATTAAAATGTACCTAGAGGGCACGTGCGTGGCTCAGTCGGTTAAGTGTCTGACTCTTGATTTCGGCTCAAATCATGATCTCGGAATTTGTGAGTTTAGGCCCACATCAGGCTCTGTGCTGACAGTTCAGAGCCTGCTTGGGATCCTCTCCCTCCCTCTCTGCCCCTCACCTGTACCCTCACTCTCTCTCTTTCTCTCAAAATAAATAAACTTGAATTTTTTTCTTTAATAAAATTTTTTTTTAATTTTTTTTAATGTTTATTTATTTTTGAGAGAGACAGAGACAGAAACAGAGACAGAGCATGAGTGGCAGAGGAGCAGAGAGCAAGGGAGACACAGAATCCAAAGCGGGCGCCAGGTTCTGAGCTGTCAGCACAGAGCCCACGCGAGGCTTAAACCCATGAACCATGAGATCACGACCTGAGCCGAAATCAAGAGTTAGATGCTTAACCACTTAACTGACTGAGCCACCCAGGTGCCCCAGTTGAAGAAATTGTTTAAAATGTAAATTGAGCTATGGCATCCCATGGCTAAATCCCTTCAAAGGCTCACTCGTTCTGCAGCAGTGGTTCTCAGACTGTTCAACTTGCAGACCAGGATAATTGCTTTTTCATATTATAACTTACCAATGAAGATGCCAAATTTGCATGCTAAAGAAGGACAACAAAAAACCTATCAAAATCCTTTGATAAAAACAAAAGGATAATTTAAAACTACACACGCAATGTAATCCCAGGAAAATGGACAGTCACTTCCATTGAATAATTTAGCTTTGTGGAAAAATTCTATACATCCTCAAAGCAGTGAGAATTTGGCCTCACATTGGCTCCAGTCTGCAGAGTCTACATGGGCAAGGCATCTGTGAGCAGGCTCCTGACTTCAGCCTCAGCCTCAGCCTTCCCAGCCTACACTCCAGCAACTCTTCACTGCGCGTAGTTCACCCACCCACCACCACCTTCTCCTTTGCTTAAGCTGCCTGCATGGTTGTGTATAGATGGACTATGCCTCCCATGGCCATGCCACTCCTTTATTTGGCTTTGTGCATCCTGCAGCACTTACAACAGGAGTTCCATCCTTGAGAACCACTTTCTTACTCCTTACATCCTCATCCCTAGAGATGAGTTTAATTCAATAACACCCTGTGCAAATCAGTACCGTTATTCTGAGCATATTTATCTACACTGTGCCTGGCATAATTATCTGCCTTTTCATCTTTCTTCCACTAGATGGCAGTCTAGAAGCCAGTGGCCATGTTGGTGTGTTTTCACTTTCAGGCCCACATTACCGAGCACAGTGACTTTCGGTATAACAAGGGCATTCAAAAATGACTAAAAAAGGAAATCAATAGATAGCTATATTTCAAAGAAATATGTGATGAGGAGAAATCTAATTGTGAAGCCATTTTTAATTCTTCAAAAGAAAGGTAACGTATAAATTACTTGGTCATATTTCTATTTCAGCCTTCTTGAGGTAGATGGCGCCACCTTACAAAAGTAGGACAATCGCCTTGTGGTTTTTTTTTTTTGTTTGTTTTTTCTTTCCCTCCCACATCTCATTTTACTAACTCAAGAGGTCTGTTAAGTCTCTGCCTATTCCCTCACCCACAGATATCTTGCCACCTGGAAAAATTTAAAGATGGGAAAGTGGTGCTTGTTGTTCTAGGAATTTCACGGTCAAAAAAATATTTACAGATGCTAAACACATTTGTGTGTGTGTGTGTGTTAATGCATGCCTAAGTGTAATGCTTATCCCTGAAGAAAGTGTCTTTAAAAACCATCTACTGACCACAGGATAATTATTATACCCCCGGTAGTAGTTACTGTTAAAACATGTGTGCATTTTGCTGAGAAAGAAAAAGAGGTTCCTTGCCAACACTTCTCCTATCTTTCTTTTTTTACGGCCTCAGAGCTCCACTGTGAAACAGGATTTCCAACTCTGCTAGCTGTGTCGGAGCAAGCGAACTGCACTAACGAGCATCGTGCTACAGTATTTCCAGCCCTCACAAATACGAGGGCATACCTGAAGGAAATGACTGAAGGCAAGGGCTCTGGAATCAGATGGCTTGAGTTTAAAGCTGCACTCTTTACTTGCTGGCCAAGTGACCTTGGACAATGTACTGAAATGACGTCTTCCTCAAAAACCGTATCTGGAAAACGGGGACAAATTAGTATGCCATTCATAAGGCTTTTGTGAGGATTCGATGACACAATCTATCCAAAGTATGTGACTTGCAAATGTATTACTTTCGTTACTTGCTCTTTTCCTGTCTCCCCATATGGGACTCCAGCCTCTTGAAGAATTCCACCTGCCACAAAAATGAAGTGCGATGGCCATTTAGCTGTCCCGAAATTGCCCTGTCTCTCTCCTCTGCTCTAACTCCTTGACAACCCATCCACCCCCTTCACCTCCCAGTGTCCTCCAGGTACCTCCAGTGTCATGGGGGAGCCCCTTAGGTGCCAAACCTGATTTGAGAAAGTGATATGAAGTACCAAGACTTTGATCCTGGTACCCTAAGGTCTAATGGAGTTTTTGTAAAATAGCTCTTTCAGATGTCACTGATGATATACCATCAGCGCCACCCCACCCCCACTGGATCCCACCCAGTCCATAAGGATTGGGCTAAGGACAAAGCTAAGGAAACAACACAAAGTATCTGGAATCACCCCTTGCTTCTGCCTTTTTAGATCAAGCTAGAGGTACCAAGGGGTAAATTAACTCCTAGAACATTCTTTAGTTCCCTCAAAAAATGGACATAATTTTCTGAACATACCTCACATGTCTGAACCCAACTGCTGGTGAATACAGCTTTACTCAAGAGGCAATGCTTTCCCTTGATATAAGAACGTTCTTCCTTGGTTATTCCAAGCCAAACTCCTTCAAACTACTTGGAAGCTCCACATTTTCAAAGAATTATAATAAAGACAAATAGGAAGGTTCTAGGTTGGTAGTTTGGAAACTAAATTCATTTTCCCACTGAAACAGTATCAGAAGAGGCAACTATGATCTCTCATATTCTAAGTCCTTCGTGAGTTCTCTTAAGGTCTGAGCCAAGTTCCTTGGTGGAAAAGATAGAAGAGGTAAGAGAAA
The DNA here is from genome assembly GCF_007474595.2 of Lynx canadensis. NCBI lineage: Eukaryota > Metazoa > Chordata > Mammalia > Carnivora > Felidae > Lynx > Lynx canadensis. Next base: position 88,226,593 of record NC_044309.1, on the reverse strand, counting down.
ACAGGGGTCATACCTCCTATCATGCAGATATTATTTCTTCTTGGGACTTGGGAAAAACCCCAGTCCTGGGCAGTGTGCTTCCCACTCACTACACAACCCACATACTCTCTCAGCCTCTCCCCTTGGGAGATTTCCCTTTGCAGGTTTCCCAAGGTTTTTTACTGTTACTTCTATTCAGGAAACCAGGGAAAATGTATGGTTTCTGTATACTTTTAAAGATATACAGTATGACTTGCTACTGATATTCCCCAGAAAGTCAGTGAACACAGATCTAAATCCTTTTCTCATTACACAATGCTGTCTTTATTAATTTTCCCACAAACTTTGTTCACCTGCCTCCAGACCTTGATTAGTTTGGGATATGTGGTTCCAAATCTCTCTCCTTTGGATAAAGAGGATCCTTTCCAGGGGCGGCTGAGTGGCTCAGTCAGTTGAGCATCAGACTCTTGATTTCGACTCAGGTGGTGATCTCATGGTTATAGAACTGAGCCCCATGTCGGGCTCTGCACTGATAGCATGGAACCTGCTTGGGACTCTCTCTCTCCCTCTCTCTTGCTCTCTGCTTCTCTCTCTCTCTCTCTCTCTCTCTCCCTCCCTCCCTCCCTCCCTCACCTTCTCTCCCTCTCCCTCTCAAATAAATAAATAAACATAAAAAAAAGAGGGTCCTTTCCAAAGCTTCTCTTATCTTTCTTTTTTACCTAAACTCAGGGCAAATAGAAAAACAGGCTAGGACTAAGATAAAGGAAAACTAATCTTAAATTTCAGAGAAAACTCAAACAACTATCCCATGAGTATCTTCCTTTATCACAGTATTTCTTCATCAAAGTTACAAGCACCCCATGAGAACAGGCCACACAGGTGTCTGGCAGAGGTGAAAGGCAGGATGCCAGAGAAGAGGAGTTCAGTGTTGCTATTATTTCTGCTGCTACTACATCGGCTAGGGATGAGGATGATGATACTGAACCCAGGTGCTTGACATTATTTATATGCTCCCGTGAGTCCAAATAGATACTCTCATCTTCACTTTTCAGATTCAAAAATTCTAGTCCAAAGTAATAAGTGGTAAAACCAGAAGTTGAATGCTGTGCTCAGTCACCAGTAGGCTGCTGTCTGACTTGATGATAAAACCAGCCTACTGATGAAGAGAGCAGATGTTGAGTGAGGTTTGTTCTTACTACCTTCTCTTGCCCTTTCCCCTACATGTCCTGACGTTGCCTACGGTAGCAGCCAGCACTGACTACAATGCTACAGAATAAAACACTGTAAACTCAGTAGCTTAAAACCTCAATCACATGCACATGTGCAGGTCAGTTGGGGTTGGCCGATCTGTGCAAGTTGGGTCGAGGTCTGTCCCATTCATCCTCCCCAGACCAGAGGGGCTAGCTGGAACATATTCACTTCGTGGAACTGACATGAGTAAAGGAAGACAAGCCTAGCCCCATGTGCATATATCAAGCCTCTGCTTGCATCACATCTGCTGACATCCCATTGGCTAAAATAAATCTCATGGCCAAGCCCAAACTCAAACAGAGAGGTAGAGGTGAGTCACTATGAAGCCATAGCAAGGGATGTAGCATACTAATAGAGATAAAGGATTATAACCACTAATTTAACCTACACACCCAAACCGTAGATAAACAAATAAAGATGCCAAGGAGGACCTGATCAAAGATTTGGAAGGTGGATCCCATATCATGGAGATCTGTAGCAGCAAGGAGTAAGAGGTGAGTGGCTGAAAAAGATGGAATGGGAAATCCCTAGAAAAACAAGTTTAAAAGAAGGGGAATGACTCATCACTGGGCTTGTTTTGCAGCTTTGGGAACCAACATATGGACTTCTGTATCTATAAGCCTTGCATGCCTGGCACTCACAGAAATTCCAGGCACATCTAACAGGCCAGAATTGCTCATTGCCACAGACAGAAAATGAGAAAAAGAAAATACGTTCCACACTTCTCTATTTCTTTATTGTTTGTGTTCTTTGGCGTGGATTACCTCTCAAGATATGTGACTAAAGTGAAGCTCCACTGAAGTGTAACACGTTAGATCTCAACAACTTGCAAAATCCAGGCTTTGTTGGTTTCCAAACACTAAGAAAATTTCATATTTCCCTGTTACTATATAAAAAATGTCAGCTGGATGAGACCATGGGCATTCAAAGGAATTCAAAGGAATAACAATATATTCGACAAACTTTAGTTGCCTGTTACAAAACACCAAAGGTAGCCAAGCATGAAACACTATTTTGTTTTCTCTCACAATGTTTATAATGATACTATGGGCCTGGCTATTTTCCCATAAGCTTTCACTGAAACTTAACTGTAAACTATTTTCTATTTGGCAAGTAAATATTTAATTACTCATCTAAAATATATATCACCCCAGGTATTCAGTGGCCGGCTTATGAGAATCACAAATGATGGCCAAAGAGTTGTATACTCAGCTTAATATCCCAAGGTATAATTTTACAGTGAAAGTGGTTGGGATAAAAACTTTGGTTTTTATAGAGGCAGCATAGTTTTCTAGAAAAATCTCTGGTCCCTGCTCTGTCATTAACTAGCTCTACCTTGGGCAATTCATTTATGTGGAATTGAAGGCTTTTAACCATCTGATGCCAACTAGCTTCTCAGGAAGTATTTTCAACTTCTCATTTAGTTCCAGCCCTCATCCCTTCTCCTCTCCCATCTTGCTCCCTTTTCATTCCATTATTTTGCAGAGCAATTAATCCATTTCTTTGCAGAGTACCCCTTGGATAGTCTTACTCTTCACTCTCAAAGGGGTCTTGGGGCATTTTCCAAAACAAAGTAACAACTCTCCTGATGTAAATTTTCCCCTGGTGTTAGTGTATCAAAGTCCTTATTTTTTTTTTATTTTTTTTTTTAACGTTTATTTATTTTTGGGACAGAGAGAGACAGAGCATGAACGGGGGAGGGGCAGAGAGAGAGGGAGACACAGAATCGGAAGGAGGCTCCAGGCTCTGAGCCATCAGCCCAGAGCCCGACGCGGGGCTCGAACTCACGGACCGCGAGATCGTGACCTGGCTGAAGTCGGACGCTTAACCGACTGCGCCACCCAGGCGCCCCTCAAAGTCCTTATTTTTAATAGAGTAGCAAATTTTTCTTCTACTGACATCAGTACAATAGGCTTTGAATGAGCTTATTGAGTAAATGAAAAATAATTTTTTTAAGTTTATTTATTTATTTTGAGAGAGAGAGAGAGAGCACACACATGCATGAGTGGGGGCGGGGAGTGGGGGGCAGAGAGAGAATCCCAAGCAGGCTCAGCACTCGAACCGTAAGATCACGACCTGAGCTGAAATCAAGAGTCAGACGCTTAAACAACCGAGCCACCCAGGTACCCCAATAATTTTTGCTTTTATACCTATCATGTTTTGACTACCAATATCACTTAAGCATTTTTGCAAATTCTCACATAATCCTTGCTCTAACCTTACTAACAAAGAATCTGTGGGGAAAATCGGGCTCAGGGAAGTTGTTTGTTGTCAACTCAGGACTTCTGCTTCTCTGCAATATGGAGGAGAACTTAAGATAACATTTCCCAAACTTACTTTCCCCGTATCTTGAGGATTTGCCAATCACAGGTATTCTCATGAGACTGGAAAGGCAAAAGAGAAAGAGAAGCCATTATTTGACAAAAGTAGTTGCTGTCAGAAGTACAGACCAGGGATCAGCAAACTTTTCCTGTGGTGGGCTAGATACTAAATATTTTAGTTTTTGCAGGCCATGCTATCTCTGTCGCAACTACTGAAGTCTGCCATTGCAATGCAAAAGCAGCCACACGTACTATATAAACACATAAGTATAGCTAAGTTCCAATAAACCCTTATTTGTGGATATCGAAATTTGAATTCCAGGTAATCATCACATGTCACAAAATATTATTCTGCTTTTGTTTTTGTCAGCCACTTAAAAGTGTAAATCCATTCTTAATCCAAACGCGCAGCAGGCCAGATTTTTCTCAAGGGTCGTAGTTTGGCGGCCCCTCCCATGGAGGGTCAGCAGGTAAGATTCCCAGGGGCCTCTGAATGAGCTTCTAAGATCCACCCACTTCAGTGTGTCAGGATAAAACTCTCAGAAATGGCTTCTCTGGTTCTGGTCCCCTAGCCTTTCCCATGGTTTATAGATCCTTAATTCCCTGTATTCAAACCCTTCCTGCTTCACATATACAAAGTGACTTCTGCTTTAATGACCAAACTCATACTGAACAATATGAACATTTCATTGGCAGCAGTTTCAGAGAAACAGAACCTCAAAGAAGAAACTTTGGACTCTGTTCTATGATGTGAAAGAGGTTAAAGGGAGTTACAACCTCATCGCTGGTAGAAAGTGAGACTTTTTGATACACAACATGCGGTAGCAAAATAATTCCTTGAATGTCCACTTCCAGTTGCCTGGAATTAAGTGCCTACAGGAAACTAAGTATTAAAAAAAAAAAAATACAACTGTTGCAATAGAATGTTCTAACAAAGTTTGACGACAAAGACCGTGGAGCTGTTATGTACGCACATAATACTGCAGCTTCCAGAAGGAAAGTCTTCAAATTCTCAATTATAGTCAGAGAACCAAAAAGTCTTTAAGACTGTCCTGAAAGAACGTTTTATTTCTTGTAGCTGCAGTGTTGAAATATCTGAAAATCAAAACCAAAGCGTGATCCGATAGTTGGCTGGATCACAATGAAAGTTGAATTCACAGCGAACTCTGTCAAGCCTAAAAGTGAGGGTGTTGACCGGTAAGGAACAGGGCCATGAGAACTGGAGCAGGACACTTGGAGATTCCAGAGGAGAGGAGAGGGCCCTGTAGTCTGGTGACTGTCGCAGGCAGATGCTGAGCAGATGGCGGGTGAGACGCACACAGCATTGTCTTTCAGGCTCCCGAGGACCACCCACAAGAGTGTTGCTGGCCAACAATGTTGGCGGTTGGCCTCTCTACGTGCCCTTCCCTATCCCATCTGACAGGTGTGAGACCTCTAATTCCCTCTATAAAACACAAAGAATAACTTCGGTTTTCTTGAGGGAATACTGACTGATATGATGACTAAGCATCAGTTACCCAAAATCTTGGGAAATCTGTTTATATGACACTTCTCGTCTCAGCAATGTTAAACAAGAGAACTGTGCAGGCATGAAAAGGTAAGCAGTATTCCCAAACCAGGTAGGAATGCGTAGGTATGGGTAAGTGTTCCCAGTGGCGTGCATCAGATAACACGAGTGTCTGTGTATGTTTGCTGGGCGGATACTGAGCAAAGAAATACCTGTCCTCCCATGTTCACTGGAGCAGTATTCACAATAGCCAACATATGGAAACAACAGAAGTGCCCACCAATGGAGGAATGGATAAAGATGTGGTATGTATGTAGACACACAATGGAATAGCATTCAGCCATGAGAAAGAAGGAAATCCTGCCATTTGTGACAACATGGATGGGCCTTGAGGGCATCATGTTAAGTGAAATAAGCCAGACAGAGAAAGACAGATACTGTGTGGTGTCATTTATATGTGGAATTTAAAAAAATAAAATAAAAAAGTAAAACTCTTAAAAGCAGAGAGCAGAAAAATAGTGCCCGAGGCTGTGAGATGGGGGAAATAGGAAGACAGGGAGAGGCTGATAATAGGGTACAAACTTTCAGCTATAAGAATAAGGTCTCAGGATCTAATATAAAACATGGTGATTATAGTGGACAAAACTAATTATATAATTTGCCAAGAAGAGTAGAACATAAGTTCTGTCACTTAATAAAATATGTGAGGTGATGGATGTGTTAATTAACTAGATGCGGTGGGGGGGGATCCTTGCACAACACATATCAAATTCACATGATGTGTACTTTAAATACCTTAAAATATTATTTGTTAATTATAACTAAATAAAACTGAAACAATATGTATAGCTTTCCTTGTGAGAAAAAAAACAACAACACCTTTCGAAATCTTCATTCCTCTGTGGCTGATCTCTGCCCACCTCTGTGTCACCAGAGACAGAGAGATGCGGGATTCAACCTGAGGGCATTTAGATAGCTTCAAGGCTGTGGCCTCGCCAGACAGCAAGACTGAGAAGAGGCAGCAATAAACAGTTTATTTTGGTCACGTGGTAAAGTAACCCGAGTTTGGTTTTTCGGACCCACATCAGACAGAATTAAGATAATGCTCAGTGTGAATCTGGGACATGTGTATTGTGTCTGGAGGGATCGGAACTAAAAAGAGAAAAATCTCACATTCGTTAGGGGCAAGGAGAGAATCAAACCTGAGACCACGCCGAAGTTTCTCTTGGCAATCAGCAGCCTCAGTGAGCTGGGATTTTCTTTTACCTGAATTTGCTTGAGAAGATGACCTCCATATTGTTGGAATAGTAGAGACGTTTCCCTGACAGAGTAACCTCATGCAGTTGTGCTTGATGCCCACTGCCCAGCTCTAGGGACGGCCTCCCAGGCTGTAGTTGATATGAATGTTGCCCCTGAGTTGTTTGGGGAACCATGTATGCAGCCATATGTAGCAGTCTTCATGAATAAATATATATTACCTCCAGAAAGAACACTCATAGTTTTGTGTTAGGTTCAAGAATAAATATTTGTAAGCAATGGTTTGGGCATGGCATAGTTACTATTTAAAGCATTTATAATATAGAAGAAAAGTTGTCATATTAGAATACCCCAAAGATTAGATTTATAAATCAGTAGGAAATTGCTAGCACCCTCAAACTGGGAAAATCTGAGGAAAGTTTTAATAAAGACACTATTGAAAAGGGATAAACAGTACTATTCAGCTAGTGACAACAACAATTAGCTCTCTAGGCCTGAAGGAAATGAAGAGGGGGTCATTACCAGAACATGGAGGCAGAGAGGGCAGTGCAGTATTGTGATTTTGAACTCAACTGTTCCATCGGTGCCTCCTGACTTCTCTTACATCAGCCCATCCAAGAAGCTTATTCCCTGTGTTCTAGCTCTTTTCTACTTAAAACACCTAGATTGGTATTTTAAATACCCGTACTAAAAGGACTGGCACAGATACCCAAAGCAGTTGCAGAGAATAGACCCTAAGGGAAAGAAATGTGTAATTGATTATCTGATCTGACTGCACTGAAGACAGAGATTATCTGGAGACTGTATAATGTAGGACATTGATAGTTCATGCAGTAGCAAAACGATTGCTTAAATTATCACCTGTGGTTACTTTTTCTTTTCTTTTTTTTAAATTTGTTTTGATGTTTATTTTAGAGACAGAGAGACAGAGCACAAGCCGAGCTGGGGCAGAGACAGAGGGAGACAGAATCTGAAGCAGGCTCCAGGCTCTGAGCTGTCAGCACAGAGCCCGACACGGGGCTCAAACCCACAAACCATGAGATCATGACCTGAGGTGAAGTTGGACACTCAACCGACTGAGCCACCCAGGCACCCCTTACCTATGGTTTCTTAGAATCAAGTGCCTACGGCAGGCAAAGCTCTTCCAGATTGCTTGGCAGTTAAAGGGGGGAACACAACACAATGAAGGGCTTCGAAAAAGATTTTTCATTTTTATTTAAAAAAAAATTTTAAGTTTATTTATTTACCTTGAGAGAGTGGGAGCAGAAGCAGGGGAGGAGCAGAGGGGAGAGACAGAATCCCAAGCAGGTTCTGCACCATCAGCGCACAGCCTGATGTGAGGCTTGAACTCACAAACTGTGAGATCATGACCTAAGCTGAGATCGAGAATCAGACACTTAACCCACTTTGCCACCAATGCACCCCTTCTGGTCAGAAAGCCAGAAATCTCTTTTGCCTAATATAAACAAATCTCTTCTGTCTTTAAACCACAGGGCTCATGTACCTGAAAATCAATCAGAATATGATCCTGAGGAGTAGGGAATTACAATTTCAGTTTAATTCAGAGGCTCATCAGGCTCTCTACATGAAAGATAAGATATTTTTTTTTTAAATTTTTTTTTTCAACGTTTATTTATTTTTGCGACAGAGAGAGACAGAGCATGAACGGGGGAGGGGCAGAGGGAGAGGGAGACACAGAATTGGAAACAGGCTCCAGGCTCTGAGCCATCAGCCCAGAGCCCGACGCGGGGCTCAAACTCACGGACCGCGAGATGGTGACCTGGCTGAAGTCGGACGCTTAACCGACTGCGCCACCCAGGCGCCCCGAAAGATAAGATATTAATTGGAAAGACTGGGGCTAAAGAACCGGAACAGGATCATTGGAAGGATTTAGATGACTCTGAACTTCCCAAACCTACTAGATCTCCGTTAGCAATTGCATTTGTCACCAATCGCAGCATAACAAATTATCTCCCAAAATTTAGTGGCTTAAAATCACTAACATGTATCATCTCACAGCTTCCGAGGGTCTAGGAATGTGGACCCAGCAGAGCTGTGGGTCTCCCCCTGGCTGCTCTCTACTCCAGCTGGGGCTGTAGTCATCTCAAGTCCTCACTGACTTGAAGGATCCACTTCAAGCTCACTCACATGCCTATTGGAAAGCCTCAGGTTCTCAGTGGCAGGTGGCCAGGGAGAGACCTGCTGCACAAGGGCCCCTCCCGCAAGCAGCTCACAGCCTGGCAGCTGGCTTCCCTCAGAGCCAGCAAGCCAGAGTGAGAAAGGATGCCCAAGACAGAAATCATAATGTCTTTGTATCCTAATCTTAACAGTTAAATTCCATTACTTTTTTCCAGATTTTGTTGTAAAATCCAACTACATTCACCTACACACAAGGAGAGAGGATCACACAGGGTGTGAATATGAAGAGGTGGAAAACACCAGGGCCGCCATTAAGGCTACCTACCAGAGCAATGCGAGTCTCTTCTCTTGGCCACAGTTATTCCTGCCTTGCTTAAAGACTTCATAAGGACCTCACGTGACATAGCAGCAAGTTAACTTTCCAAAGGGTAACTGTCCGTTTCATGACCCTCTCCTTTCGACCCTGATTTTCCCAGACAATGGCATGAGTTCCCACCAGCTCCTGAGAAATCACTGTTCTCCTCTCGTCCCAACTCCAAATACAGAGACCTTAGGTTGGTGGTTTGAAAATGGCCATGGTGATGGGGCGCCTGGGTGGCGCAGTCGGTTAAGCGTCCGACTTCAGCCAGGTCACAATCTTGCGTTCCGTGAGTTCGAGCCCCGCGTCAGGCTCTGGGCTGATGGCTCAGAGCCTGGAGCCTGTTTCCGATTCTGTGTCTCCCTCTCTCTCTGCCCCTCGCCCGTTCATGCTCTGTCTCTCTCTGTCCCAAAAATAAATAAACATTGAAAAAAAAATTTTTTTAAATAAAAAAAAAAAAAAAAGAAAAAGAAAATGGCCATGGTGAGTGCTTACACTACCAGCAAATGCTATAAATCAGGTTTTACAGGAAGCTGAATTACTAGCACACTCCTGGCCCTAGACCTAAAAATAAAGGCAGATTCCAGCACACCTTAAAACAAGTACAAGAGTTCAATGCTGGGAGAGAAGGCCAAACGAACTGCAGTATGGGGCTAATAATAAACATTTGCAGGAATCATGGTATTATATAGGGGAATGGATAAAAAGCCTGCTAGAAGAAGGCCTTTAGATTGGGCCGCATGTTCCTGTGCGATTGCACTGACCAGACTGCAGCTGGAAGCTCCTGGTTAAGCAGTAGATGTGGTAAGAAGACACTGTGGAGTTGGTTGATTGAAAACTGCACTCAGTGGAGCCCTAAACTAAATCGAGTGTACAATCGGCAAAATTCAAAATGTAGGAAACTCTATGGGCAAAACAACCAGAGTTCTTCGGAGAATAAGTTATAAGAAAAATAAAGGAATGGGAGGCAAATATATAGAAGAAAATGAAAAGACAATCAAACCAAAAATATGGGCAAGAATCAACTAAAACACCAGGGATGCACATTTGGGAACTAAAACTCTGAAGAAACACAAGGACGCCATCACTGTGAAAATCAGGAGAGCAGTTGCTTGCAGGGGGAACCAGGAGGTTGTGGCTGGAAGAATAGTTGATGTCTTGATCTAAAGTGATGGTTACCAAGGTGTTTACTTTATAATAATTAGGCTGTAATTATAAGTTAGTATTCTGTGTCATTTTCAACTTTAAAAGTTAATACTAACATATGTATTTGATTATTGACATGGAAAGAGTCACTCATTTGGGGCACCTGGGTGGCTCAGTCGATTAAGTGCCCCACTCCTGATTTTGGCTCAGGTCATGACCTCACGGTTCATGGGTTCAAGCCCCAAGCTGGGCTCTGAGCTGTGGAGCCTGCTTGAGATTCTCTCTCTCTCTCTCTCTCTCTCTCTCTCTCTCTCTCCCCCTCCCTCTCCCTCTCCCTCTCTCTCTCTCTCTCTCTCTCTCTCTCTCTCTCTCTGTCCCTCCCCCACTCTCTCTCAATCAATAAATAAAAACTCATTGAACAACAACTTATTGAGCACTCTGAGCTAGGCACAATAGCAGAATGAGACAAATTCTCCGCCTTCACAGATCTCAGTTTCTAACGAGAGAGACAACAGACAGATAAATGTATAATACGAAGGATAAGTGCAGTGAAGAAAATGAAGCAGATAAGGAGGCTGAAGAGTGATGGAAGCTAATACTTTAGATAAGGTCAGAGGGAGGCCTATCTCTATGACATTTGAGCAGAGACCTGAAGAAGAAAGGGAGGAAGGAGAGGTGGGGGAACATTGCAGGCAATGGGGGCAAGAGGGCCCCAAGTCAGGGCACACTTAGCATATTGGAGGAGTAGCAGGGAGGCCAATGAGTCATAGAAGAGTAAATGAAGAAAAAGGAGAAGAAGTGAGGCCCGGAGATTTGCTAAGGCCAGATCTTGCATGGCCTTAAGGCCAACTGTTGAATACTGGAAGCAGGTTTCAAAGCAGTACAAACCCATTTTTCAGAGATATGGTACAAATTCCTTTTTAAAGTATATACTTACTTATATGAAACAGCAGGTTCTTAAACACTAACATCATCTCGACTTCATTATCACCTATTCCCCTTCTAGTTAATTGACAGATCAGTGGCACTAACATAGCACATGCTTCTTGTGTACAAAAAATGATTACTACATTTTAGTCTGTTGAGTGTTCAACTCTTAGTTTTGGCTCAGGTCATGATCCCAGGATCATGGGATTGAGCCCTGCATCAGTCTCTGCACTGAGCGTGAAGCCTACTTAAGATTCTCTCTCTCCCTCCCTCCCTCTCTCTCTCAAATAAAAACAAGATTACTATATTTTTGGCTAAGTATGTATAGTGTCCACTCAGATGTCCAAACAACCACCCAGCTATCTTCAGCCATTCAGAGAACAATGCCACCTTCTAACTACTCCCTGAAACAAGTATCTTTGACCATACTTTTTTTTTTTTAACTAGCCACTGGAATCATATATTAGTTGGGGCTAGTTCATTTCCCTTTATATATTCAGTGAAACCCTATTTAAATTGTAACAGATGGGATTGGTGGTAAAAACTAGAAGGAATATCTTGACAAAATATGGTATTGAACACAGGGAAAGAAATGATTAAAACAGCTTTTGTATCATTCCTTCTGTCAAGTTTTAAGAATAAAATGGATGCCCTGTCACAAATTGACCCAAGCCAATTTAGCCAGTCTACAGTTGTCAGCTTCTCTTTGGGTGACTCTTGATGCCTCCAAAGATTAGAGGTAAGTGAGGACGACAGATCTCCTGCCTCATGCTACCAGACAAACTACGAGGGAAGCAATATTTGGACTGAATTCTGTTCCACATGCAAACATTTATTGCCAGATCCTTATACTCTGTTCACACAAGAGCTAAGATTTCTAGCCAACTGTATATCTCAAACACCACTAACTCTCCAGAGAAACATTGTTCCAGATATTTCTCATGCTAATTAACAAACTCTACTGCAGATTTAGATAGCAATATTTGAAATGCTGCAGTCAGTCATTTCTCTAGTGTGGATTCCTGAATAGTCTTTCAAATGGTAATTAACCATTCATGGAGTGTGGATTCTGACAGAATACTTAGAATGCCCTAATCACTCCTAGGGTGTAGATTAAATTGGCACACACTTTGACATTGCTCTGACTTACACACCGAAGCATTTTTAAATGAATTACCATTGATTTAACAGAGTCTCAGCCTACCCTGATTTAGATAAAAACCAGCATGAGAAAAGGAAGGTTGACCAGTTGATACCTTGTGGTCTCCCTCTTCTCGACCAGTCATTCTTGACTGCTTTCCAATAAACATTTGGGCAGTTTCCAGAAAGTTTCCATGTTGTCATTATGGGCCATCATGATAAACATAGCAGTTTTAAATATGGCCATCAGAGGGCAGTAAATGCCTACTTATTCAATATTTTCTATTTGAAATCTTGTTTTCAGAACAAGAATTATAATTAATTTATATTCAGCATGTAAATTTCCTCAGTCTTTACAGAAGTAAAAGAAATCATTCCCCAAAGAAACATAAAGCATCTTTGGTCCATAGACAGAAAACTCTGCACTTTTACCCCTCATCTTATGTATTGCTTAAAATGAAAGGTTCTGCATAAATTCTAACAGAGTAAACCAAGATCCAAAACAAAGATCCAACCATCATCATTTCCATTTGCAGGGTGAAAATGAAAAAGAATAATTCTGACTAAAGCTTTTAAAGGAATGTAGATTTGGGGCACCTGGGTGGCTCTGTTGGTTGGGCATCTGACTCTTGATATTGGCTCAGGTCATGATCCCAAGGTCATGGCATCAGAGCCCCACATCAGGCTTCGTGCTGAGCTGAGCATGGAGCCTGCTTAAGATTCTCTCTCCCTCTGCCCCTCTCCTGCTCACTTGCTCTCTGTCTCAAAAAAAAAAAAAAAGAATGCAAATTTCTAAACTAAAATATAATTCCTATTATTTGTATACATTACAGTAAGTTCCCAACTTTTAATTATTCTATCCTCTCAATGATCTTTGAGGTATTGCTATTTCAGTTTTACAGACTAGGAAAGCAACCCAATATATAACAACTGTTACGTAAGCAGTATGTAACTAGCCTGAGGTCCAAAGTCTAGTTTGTAATCCATAGCCCTCACCATATTTACCTTCCCTAAACTTCATCACAGATTACCTTATATTTTTATTACACCACACATGCACTTATTTATGCCTATTTCTCCAACAACGAGGACGCCGTAAGCTCTTTTGGGGCAGAAATCCAGTCCCTTCTGTATCAAGCCACCATGACTTGAATATAGTTAATCAAGAAATTAAATTTGCTACCTAAACAACTAAATTGAATTTGCCTTGTGTTCTTGTCTTCCCATAAACGCTGTAGGACATAAACACACACAATGGTAGGCATCAGCTCCAACCTGGAGAAACCTTTGGTTGCATTGTTAAGTCTGAACAACATCAGAGAAACCCACCTGCTCAATTCTAGACACAACCACGTCGTTTCATTCACTAGAGCGGATCTTCAAACAAATTGATTTTGTACCCCAGCAGCAAAAATATATAAGCACACATCTCTAATGCACAGATATTTATTTATAAAGTATAAATATGCATATCTATTAGTATTTTTATATATTTCAAAACATACTCAAAATAGAAAAACAAATATGATGAAATAAAAATATGTTTGGGGAATTATATATTCAATTTCCTTTATAAAGACACAAAAATATTTTTGATCTCCCTAAATATGATTATAACACCAATATGAAGTCTCACTTCCATGTTTATATCTATAAATTACAAATATTTGAAAACATTTCAAAACACACACACAAGAACAGAATTTTAAAATGAGGGAAAGATGTCATAAAATATTTTAAATTATTCTGTATCTTCTTTTTAAGGCTACAAAGACAATTTTTGTTCCTGTATCATTTTTTTCTTAGCTTACCTCAGTTCAGAGGTTTGAGTTTATTTGGCTATTTGGTTTAATGGCTATAGAAGCTAGAAAAGTAACCCCACAAAAACATGTCATATTTGCATCCATCCATATTTCAAATAATGTTTAATTTTGGATTTTATTATGTGAGATTATATTTTCAATATTTAATATCATAATGTGAAAAAGCTCACACCAATAAAAAAATGTCCACACTACTATTTTCTTTTCTTTTTTTAAGTTTATTTATTTTTGAGAGAGAGAGAGAGGAAGAGGGTGTATGTGCATGAGCAGGAGAAGGAGAGAGGGAGAGAGAGTAAGAGAGAGAGAGACAGAAGTGAAAGAGAGAATCCCACCCACACAGGCTCCACTCTGTCATTGTGGAGCCAGACATAGGGCTCAATCTCACAAACCATGAGATCACGACCTGAGCCAAAATTGAGAGTCTGATGCTTAACTGACTGAGCCTCCCCAGCACTACCATTTTCTTGTAGATCACTTATGCTTGCACTATTATCTTATCATTTCTTACATTCTTTGTAAGAATCTCTTGAAGCCATTGGTCCATTGGAGATTATCCTACATGAGCTAGATAAAATAACACCTAATTATCCTGCACTATCGTATGTCACAAAGCACTAAAAGGAAAGAGAGGAAGAGGGCCACTGCTAGCCTCTTTCTATGACTTCTACTCTGCTTTAGAATAACCCATCTGCCTCCACAATTTGTGGCCCTATGACATGTGAATTGAACCGAGTGAGTGTCATTCTATATACTGAATATTCTGAATGCCTAAATGCCTTCCTATAATTTTAGTAAAAATAAAGAAATAAAAATTTTCTTTTCATATGCCAATGGATCATTTTGCCCACAATTAAGGCTGACATCACCCCCTCATCTGTCCTCTGCTTTGGTGATCACTGCTAGAAAAGGGGTCCAAATAAATACAGGAACTCTACAACATGGTCTTGTGGGTCCATAACAGAACCAGACTCAATAGGAGGTAGAAAAAAGTCACTGTGTTTGTTTTCTATTGCTACATAATAATAGTACAGCAAACTTAGTGGCTTGAAACAACACAAATATATTATCTCACACTTCTTGGGATAGGAGTCTGGGCATGGCTTAGCTTGGAGTCCTCTGCTCAGGGTTCTACAAGGTTGTAACTGAGGTATTGGCCAGGGCTGTGTTCTTATCTGGAGGTTTGGCTGTGGAAGGATCCATCTCCCCACTCACATGTTTATTGACAGCATTCAGGTCCCTGTTGATTGTAGGACTCAGAGCTTTGAAGGTTTGCTACCCGCTAGCCAGAAGCAGCTATCAGCTCCCATAAGCTGCCCATGGTTTCTTTCCACATGGGGTTCCTCAACATGTCTCTTTCCTTCCTCAGAGCCAGATAGGGACAGAATCCAGCAAGACTAGAGCTACACATTTATATAATCTAATTGCATGACCATTAACTCATAATCATATCTCTGTTACCTTTGCCCCATCACTTAAAATTAAGTCACAAGTATGACCATACTCAAGAGGAGGGGAACCATCCAAGTAAGTGAATACCAGGAAGTGGGAATCAGAGTCTGTCTTGCTACATCACTATTTTCTGTCAAAGGTGAAAAGATGCAAAAATAAATACTGAAAATTGCCAGTTTTTTCTTATGTCTGTTAACGAGTTATCAGCTGAGGCAATTTTCAATTATGTATACTTTAGAAGGCTAGCATTTCACAATCCTTTCAGAGTATCTTCTTCTGTTGGCATCTGAGCACAATCTCCTACATTCTCTGTGCTGTATTTCCCAGAGCCCCTTGCCAACAGGATTCTGGGTTAAATCTCATCAATGGGAGGCAGTCAGTCAAGGTTTGGAAGGCAGAAGGGAGACAGACCCATCTTTGCTCCCAGGCTGTGTGGGTAAATATCCCACAGCTGTGAGGTTTAGCTACAGCCTCTAAATATTTCCTTTCATGTTCCCAGCAGAGGGGACCATACCAAGTTCTTTCCTGCAATTCCTGCAACTTCCTGACTCTCTGAAAGTTAGTGGCAACGTGAGCATTGATGTCAGCTTTCCCTTACTTCTCTTTTGCTCTTTTTTCAAACATCTAGTTTCCTGAATTCCAGTACCTCCTACTTGAATCTATACAGTAATTTCTGTTTTCCTGACTGAACCCTGACACTACATAAAGCTCCTTGTAAGGATCAACATATAGAATCTTGCTTCACTTCTCTAACCCACTCATAAATACTGTCATCAGTTTAGTGTTTGCCTTTCTAGATCACACACGCACATGCACACCAAAAATATTTGGTATTGTGTAGTATTTTTTTCTAATGCACAATGTCATTATTATGAGTGTTCTGGTGATCTATTGGTGTGAACCAAACCACACAAAAACTTACTGGCATAAAATAACATTAATTATGTTCACAATTCTGTGAGTCAGAAATTAGGGCAGAGCACAGCAGAGATGGCTCATCTCTGCTCCATATGTCTGGGGTCTCAGCTAGGGTGGCTTAAAAGTCTAGGTAGGGATGGCTGGGATGGTTTGACCGGGCCATATGCCTGGGACTTTGGTTATTCTCCACATGACGTCTGCTGGGATGGTGATATGCCACATGGCAGCTTCACTCACAAGTCTGTTGTCTCAGCTGGCTTGACAGGACTGGTGAGAACAGCCAGGTCTGGCTGGCATCTTCACCTCTCCATGCACACCATTCTCAGGACAACTGCGCTTTTTACGTAGAAGTTGGCTTCTCTCCAGTACAAGAGTTGCAGAAACTCATTCCAAGAGACCCAAGAGGAAGCAGCAACACTTATTATAACCTAACCTCAGAAATCCCAGAATCACTTCTGCCACATTCCATTGGTCAAGGAAGTCATTAAGACCAGCCCAGATTCAAGAAGAGGGCAGGATGAGACTCACTCTCTTGCTGGAGTAGTGGCAAGTGTATACAGAAGAAAGGCATTGATGATGCCACCATGAATACAACTTACCACAGTGAATAGCATTCTGTAACTAGGTTTTTAACTCAGCAGTAAGTCTGAAGAGCTACTCAAATTAGTCCATATAGATCTACTTCATTTCTTCTAATTGTTGCATAATATTTACTAGGACTATATTACGATTGATTTAGACACTTAGTCCCTTGGGGACATTTAGGTGCTTCCCAGTTTTTCTATTTTAAGTCATTCAAATATACTTACTTTTGCTTATGTTCCAGTTTTCTAAGGTTAATACTAAGAAGTGAAATTATGTTTTTAGCATTGTAGGGTATAACATATTTAACAGATAACTCTTTTTTTTTAATTTTTTTTTTTAATGTCTATTCACTTCTGACAGAGAGACAGAGCATGAGCAGGGGAGAGGCAGAGAGAGAGGGAGACACAGAATCCAAAGCAGGCTCCAGGCTCTGAGCTGTCAGCACAGAGCCCGACGCGGGGCTCGAACACTTCGGACCGCGAGATCATGACCTGAGTGGAAGTTGGACATTCAACCGACTGAGCCACCCAGGTACCCCAATTTAACAGATAACTCTTAATGTCCCCTCTAAACTGGCTCATCCAGTTTATATTCCTCCATGAATGCCTGCCTGTACTAGTTTCCCTAACAGTCACTTGATACCATCAAATTTTTGTGTGCCAATGTATGCCAATTTTACTGGTGGAAAATGATGTCTCACTCTTTCATTAATTTTTATTTCTCTGATATTATGAATGCTTACTGTTGGGTTTGTTCTCCTATGAGTTGCCCATTCATATCTTTTGCCCATTTTTGCATTGTCATTTTTTATATTTCTATTTATTTATAGAAATTATTTGTCTGTTCTGGATTCTAATCCTCTATCTCTTACCCATTCAGGGAAGCTTTCAATGAAAGTCAGGATCCTGGCTATAGGACTGGAGCCCAAATGAAGAGGAAGGCTCAGGGTCTCGAGTCACTGCATCTACTTCATAACTGAGCTGAAAGTTATATTCCAGAGTGAACCAGAGTTCCAAAGACACCCCAGGCAAAAGCCCATTCTTGCAGTTACAAATTATATTCTTCATAGTGTTTCTTAAAGTATGGTTCTCAACCAATCATCTGAGAATCACCTAGGTTCTTAATAAACGTGCAGATTCCTGGGCAATGCCCTAGGTCAGCTTCTTCAGAATTTCATGGGGTGGGTCCTAGGAATCTGAATTTTTAGCTAGCTATTTACTACTACCACAAAAGTTTGAAAGTTACTACTCTAAGAACAGGCCAGAGAGTTATTTTAAGCATGAAGGAGAGTGAGAGGTGGAATAATATGCCACCTCCTGGTTTGCTATGGAAAGAAAAATAGGACCACATTGTCCTAGAATCTGCGAGCTAGAGGCATCTTGGACCTGGTGGTTCTTAAACCTGCTTGGTGTCAGCACCACTTGCAGAGATTCACCCAGATCGATTAAGTCAGAATCTCCGGAGGTTGGATCAAACATCAGCATTTGTAAAAAGCTATATTCTGTGTCAAACACCCTGAGTCCAGAACCATTAGCCAAACCTAAACCCCTCACTTTACAGATATGGAAGCCCAGGCCAGTAAGTTTACACCACTTGACTCGGGTCTCCCAGTTGCTAGTGGCCAAGTACTTACCCTCCTGACAAGTGCTCTTTCTATTATTTGAGTTCCTCTAGGGTGGATTTTAGTTGGAAAGAGTTAATGCTGGGAATACTTACTTGGAGAGTAGTGTTTTCATAATATTGGCAAGTGTTCTTTTCTAAAAATCAATTCTGTAGTTAGGTCTGTTTTTCTATAATAACTAGGAGCAAAAGCTGCCAGAACTCTGACTTTAACAGTATTATTGCAGGAAGCACAGCTATAATTAAACATAAAGCCCTCCCATTACTTACTTTTTCCTCAAGTGGTTTTAAAAACCAAGCATTACACATCTATACGTGAGTAACTGATCAAGACTTGAATGTGTGTACTTTTTTGAAAAATATGTGTACTTTTTTATAGCCTCAAACTAATGTGTGTGCTCAGAGACAGGAAGTAATATAAAATGTAATCAAGCATTCCAATTTTCATTCATCCTTACTGTCTTTTTTCATTTTTTACTTTCTCTTTTACCTGTGTTCTTGTTTATGTTACAAGATACCCTTAAAATCCTCTGCACAGTAGAGGTGAATAAACTGAGATATGGGACCAAAGAGTCTAGGTTCTTTGCTCTAGTTGTAGCATAGAAGACAATTCATTTAATGATCCCAACTTCTTTTACTATTCTGCAGGATGGATAAGATAATTCATGCCCTGTTTATCTCATGGGCTCATAAGAACTGTCAAAGTACTTTACAAACATAAACACTATAGAAATATGATCTACCACTATCATGATGTACTTGTGCTAGTGTAGACCTAAGTGTAAGACATGTCCATTAGAAGCCACATGCAAAGGATCCTGAAATTGTAGCCTTCAGGAGACCTGTTTAGTCTCACCTATAAGGTACCCCAAAGCCATAATCATAGAAAGGACATGCACAACTGGGAAAACAAAATTCTCAAAGAATATACAAGTAAAGAGTCAAAACGTCTCCTTGTTTCTTGTAAATTCCATATCTAAATAATCACCACTCTGTTCTCAATTCTATACCTTTGTCCCAGATCTTATCAGCTCTAATTTTTCTTTCCCCTACTCTGCCTTATTGCCCTTTTTTCATTTTTTTCAATCCCATACTTCTCTACCCACATAAAAACATTATCTAAAAGAAAATATAGTACTACAAAAAAAATTCTAGTACCTAAGGCACTTATTTTTAAATTTTTAATTGGATAACAAAATAGCATCTATCATTAGGATGATATTCCCATAATGGCAAGAACTCCTATGGATATTTTTTGTCTTTGGCAGGGAATAGGTGGGAAAAGTACATTCCTTTTTTTTTTTTTTTTTAGTTTTTATTTCTTTTATTTGAGAGAGAGAGAGCGCACGCGCGCACGATGTGGGGAGAGGGAGAGAGAGAATAAATCTTAAGCTGACTCCGCACTCAGCACAGAGATCAACACAGGGCTCAATCCCACAGCCCTGGGATCACAACCTCAGCTGAAATCAAGAGTCAGATGCTCAATCAACTGAGCCACCCAGGTGCCCCAGGCTTGTTTAGTTTCTTATTATTCAGTTTCAAGAGTTCTTTATAAATTTGTGAATATCAATCCTTTATCAGCTGTGTCTTTTGAAAATATTTTTTCTCAGTCTGTGGCTTGTCTTCTCACTCTCTTGCCATTGTCTCACAGGGCAAAAGTTTTTTATTTTAATGAGGTTAAGCTTAACAATTATTTCTTTCACTGATTGTGCCTTTGGTATTTTGTCTAAAAAGTACTGACACGTCCAAGGTCTTTTAAGATATTGACATATCCAAGGTCTAGGAGTTTCAGTTTTGAGTTTCACATTTACGTCAAATCCATTTTTATCATTATAAATAATGTTTATTTATTTATTTTGAGAGAGAGAGAGAGAGAGAGAGAGACAGATGGCATTTGGGGGAGGGGCAGAAAGAGAGGGAGAGAGAGAATCCCAAGCAGGCTCTGTGCTGTCATCACAGAGCCTGATGCAGAGTTTGATCCCACAAGCCATGAGATCATGACCTGAGCTGAAATCAAGAGTCAGATGCTCAACTGACTGAGTCACCCAGGTGCCCCTTGACTTAATTTTTGTGAAGGGTGTAAGGTCTGGGTCTAGATTCATTTTTTTGCATGTGGATGTCTAGCACCATTTTATTACCATTTGCTGAAAGGACTATCTTCACTCCATCATACTGCCTTCATTCCTTTGCCAATGATTGGTTGACTATATTAATGTGGGTCTCTTTCTGGATTTTCTGTTCTGTTCCATTGATCTATTTGTCTGTTCTTTCACCAGTACTACACTGTCTTGATTACTGTATGTTTATAGTAGTCTTGAAGTTGGGTACTATCAACCCTCCAACTTTGTTTTTGCCTTCAATATTGTGTTGGCTATTCTGGTCTTTTGCCTCCCCACATGAGCTTGAGAGTAAGTTTGACTATATCCACAAAATAACTTACTGAGATTTTGATTGGGATTGCACTGAATCTGCAGATCAAGTTGAGAAGAAGTGAGACATTGACAATATTGAGTTTTCCCATCCATGAATATGAAATATCTCTCCATTTATTTAGTTCTTCTTTGATCTTGTTTATGAAAGTTTTGTAATTTTCCTGACATAGATCTTGAACATATTTTCTTAGATTTATATCTCTTTTATTTTAAGGTGCTAATGTAAATGAGATTCTGTTTTTAATTTCAGATTCCACTTGTTCATTGCTGGTATATAAGAAAGCAAGTGATTTTTATATATTAACCTTGATCTTGCCACCTTGATACAATTGCTTATTGGTTCCATGAATTTTTTTGTCAATTATTTTGGATTTTCTACATCGAAGATCATGCTATCTTTGAACAAAGACAGTTTTATTTCTTCCTTCCCAATCTGTATACCTTTTATTTCTCTTTCTTGTCTTACTGAATTCGCTTGGACTTCCAGTACAATGATGAAAAGCAGTAGTGAGAGAGGACATCTTTGCTTTGTTCCTGATCTTAGTAGAAATGCTTAGAATCTCTTACATTAAGTATGATGTTAGCTGTAGGTTTTTTGTGGGTAATTCTTTATCACTTTGAGGAAGTTTGCCTCTATTCCTATTTTACTGTTTTTATCATGAATGGTGTTAGATTTTACCAAACGCTTTTTCTGTATCCATTGATAGGATCATGTAAATTTTTTTCTTCTTTATCTTGTTGATGTGATGAATTACATTAATTGATTTTTGAATATTGAACCAGTCTTGCATACCTGAGGGTAGGCCTTGATAGGAAGAACAGAGCACTCTGGCATATTTCAAAATGGCTTCTTTTCTCCCTCCCCCTGCCAAAAGCATGAGAGGATTTTTCTTAGATATTCACTGTGAAAACCAGGTCGAACTCTTGAAAGTTAAACTCACAAAAGTGAGTTTCCCCTATAACTGGATCCCCCTGGAGTTTTTAACTCTGTGTTTTCCACAGAGACTCTAGAAATTCATCAACTACAGTTCTGATTTCCCCACCCAGGCACTGGTTTCCTCAGAGTTTTCTGCTTATGGATTTCCACTCTGTTAAGTTGTGATTCTCTGTATTCACCTGTCTCTCCAATTTAGGAAGCAGTGGTTTGCCCTGCAGCCTTATTTTTCTTATGGATCTGAGAAAAATTATTTATTTTCAGACTTTCAATTTTTATTTGCTATTAGCATGAACTTCTAATACTTGCAAGAACTTCTAAGCTTCCTACATACTAGATTGGAAATCAGAAGTCCCGAACATTCATATATTTTTTTTCCCAGCAACTAGGTTGAATCATACAAAATTTCTAACATTTGATGGGTTTTAACCTACAAAATGGCAGTTTCATGTGAATAGACCTCATAAAAATTACCAATATCATATGGATACTAGATTTTAGAGGTTAACTACCTGCCCACACTACACAGCACATAATGGAAAGGTTAAAATGTAAACCCTCATCTGCCTGTTTCCAAAGTCCTGATCTTAACCAATACTTTCTATGTTATTACATTTGGCTTGTTATATTTATATTTTTAAACAAATCATCTCCCTTCTGTTTCTATTAGCATTTCTCCTTCCAATTAAAATAATGTCGCTTCTACTTCCTTATATTACGTAATACCCTTATGATCAAAAAAGAGTCATCTTTTCCTATTCACTTATGTAACCTCTTTCTTTTATTGGAAACCTACTCTAATTAAGCAAATTGAGCTACTTCAAGGACTAGCCATGGAAACATCACAGAGCACTTCACTTTCCTTAGGTTGAAGATATCGTCTTATTCATTTATTCTCTGACCAACATTGCTTTCTTTGGGTCTGTTATTTTTAGTATAATGGTATAGGATTGGGTATATTCCACACAGTCTTCCTATGTGCAGACAAAACTAGAGGAATAAAACTCACCCAATGAACACATACTATGTGCCACTCGTAATGGGACAAACACTTCACACATGATATTATTACATTTCTATTATAATCCTTTGGAGTGAAGATTATATCCCTTTTATTGATGAGAAACTGGAAAATTAATTAACTTGTTTGTGAGTCCAGAGAATAGGATGGAGCTAGGATTTTAATCCAGGTTAGAGGCCTGAGCAGATGTTCATTTTTTACAAAAAGGTTGGACAGTAATACCCATGTCTAGTGGTAAACAGAAATCAAACCATACATGTTGAGTTTCAATCATCTTAACTGTCCTGAATTCTTCCTCAGATGCTTCTTTCTGCACAGTAAAATGTCTTCTACATGACCTCATACTTTTCTTCCTGGGTTTCCCCATTTCTGTTGCTAGACTGTTAAACTTTAGGCAAGCCACTTAATTCACTAAGCTTTAACTTTCTCATCCACAAAATTAGGTCCATTTAAGTTTTAAAACTCTACAAGTCCATGTGTAAGAAGCAAGACCATTATCCATCAAACAAAAAGAAACAGGTATCACTACATCAGCAGTTTGTAAATTACAGATAAATCTTCCAGCTAAAAAAAAAAAAAAAAAAAAAAAAAAATCCAATGGGCGTCTGAGTGGCTCTGCTAATTGAGTGACTTCAGCTCATGTCATGGTCTCACAGCTCATGAGTTCAAGCAAGCCCGGCGTCATTCAAGCTTCGGATTCTGAGTCTCCATCTTCCTCTGTCCCTCCCCTTCTCTCTCTCTCTCTCTCTCTCTCTCTCTCTCTCAAAAATAAACATTAACAATTTTTTTTTAAAAAATACAACTCACGGAATATAATTGATCGCATGGTTATCTGAAAATATATAAATTCAAAGTAAAATAAGATGAAACTTGTATTTTACAAATAAAAAATATGTTGTATATCTATAAGGAAACTTACATTATATCAGGTTTTATTTTGGTTTGGTGTGGGTTTTTTTTGCTTTTGTTGGGAGAGTGTTTTGATTTTGCTGTTGCTTTTGTTTCATTTGGAGAAGTGTTTTGCTTGTGTTTGCAGGGGAAGGCTTTGTTTTCGGTTTTGTTTGAAGGAATGTTTTGTATCCAAGAAAGAGCACTGACCTTGGAGGCAGGTAGACCTAAGCTCTGGAATCAGATTCAGTCTATTTCTTACTCTCATATGATCCATGAGAACCCATTTTGTTCAATGTTTTGCGTTTTTTTTAATGTTTATTTATTTATTTAGAGAGAGAGAGAGAGAGCATGAACAGGGAAGGGGCAGAGAGAGAGGGAAAGAGAATCCCAAGCAGGCTCCACACTCAGCACAGAGCCCAATGCAGGGTTCAAACTCACAAACCATAAGATTGTGACCTGAGCTGAAATCAAGAGTCAGGTACCCAACTGAATGAGCCATCCAGGCGCCCCTTCAATGTGCTTTTAAAACAAAAAGTAAATAAATAAATAAATAACCTAGAATAAGTGGATATACTCCCATAAACTAACAATCTACCATGACTGAATCATAAAAAATATAAAATTTAAACAGACCAGCTATGAGTAAGGAGACTGAATCAGGAATCAAAAATCTCCCAACAACAACAACAAAGTACAGGACCAGATGGCTTCAGTAGGGAATTGTACCAAACATTCAACGAAGAATTAATACCAATCCTTCTCAAACTCTTCCAGAAAAGAGAAGAGGAAGTAAGAATTCCAAAGTCACTTTATGAGGCTAAAATTGCCCTGATACCAAAGCCAGACCAGGACCCTACAAGAAAAGAAAATTATAGAATATTCCTGACGAGCATAGATATAGAAATCCTCAACAAAATATTAGCAAACTGAATTCAACTATACATTAAAATTATCATATACCAGGGGCACCTGGGTGGATCAGTTTGTTAAGCTTTCGACTTGATTTCAGCTCAGATCATGATCTCAAGGTCATGGGATCAATCCCCATGTTGGGCTCTGCGGTGAGCATGGAGCCTGCTTAAGATTCTCTCCCTCTCTCTCTCCCCTTCTGCCACCTTCCCCAACTCATGCTCTCTCTCCATAAAAAAAAAAAAAAGATCATACACCATCATTAAGTGAGATTTATTAAAGGGATGCAAGAATGGTTCAACATTTGTAAATCAATCAATGTGATAGGCCACATGAACAAAATGAAGGAAGAAATCATGTAAATACTTCAATAGATGCAGAAAAAGCATTTGACAAAATTCAACATCCTTTCATAATAAAACTCAAAAACTTAAGTATAGATAGAATGTACCTCAACATCTCAATATAATAAAGACCATATATGACAAGCCCACAACTAACATCATTCTTAAAGGCAGAAAGTTGAAAACTTTTCCTCTAAGATCAGGAACAAGACAAGGATGCCCACTCTCATCACTTTCATTCAACAGAGCACTGAAAATCCTAGCCACAGCAACTAGGCAAGAAGAAGAAATAATAAGCATCCTAATTAGAAAAGAAGTAAAACTCTCTTTGCAGATGACATGATTTATATATAGGAAACCCTGAAGATTCCATCAAAACACCGTTAGAACAAATGAATTCAGCAAAGTCGGAGGACACAAAGTCAATATACAAAAATCAATTGTGTTAGTTGTATTTCTATACACTAACAATGAACTATTGGAAAGAGAAATTAAGAAAACAGTCCCATTTATAAGTACATCAAAAAGAATAAAATACCTAGGAATAAATTTAACCAAGCTAGGTTAAAGATCTATATACTAAAAGCTACAAAACACCAATGAAAGACTGAAGATGACAAAAATAAATGGAAAGATATGCTGTGTACACAGAAGAACTAGCATTGTTAAAATATACATATTACCCAAAGTGATATACAGATTCAATGCAATCCCAATTAAACTCCTGGCATCTTTTGCAGAAATAGAAAAAACAATTTGAAAATTTATATGGAACTACAAAAGATCCGAATAGCCAAAGCAATTCTGAGTGAAAAGAACAAAGCTGGAGGCATCATACTTCCTGATTTCAAATTATATTACAAACCTATAGAAATAGAAAAACATTATGGTACTGGCATAAAAACAGACACATAATTTTGGTGTCTCTGTGGCACTTACACTTATGGTGCCTTATACCAGCTTCAACCAGGGAGAACCTTGCCTGAGGCATTTCTCCATATTGGCTGGGCCCCTGCCTACTATGTTGTAGTTTTTGGTTTCCTCTGCAGTCTTTCAGCCAACATCTTGGGCTTTATGGTCCCCATACGTAAGGTGATATATGTGATGTCACAGGATAGCCTCGTGTTCTCTGTCTTTGCCTGGATCCAAACTGGTACATTAACCCCTTTCATTGTCACTTTGATCTTTGGCATTGTTGCACCAATGATGACAGTTTTGTTTGGGCTCACTGATCTTTTGGACTTGAATTCAACTGGGATCCTGTTACTCATAACCTGGTGGCTACTGGTGTTCTTATCCTCAGGTTTCAGCCTGAGAGGAGGAAGGGGGGAAGCGAAGCAGAGGTGCAGGAGGACAATGGACATGCAGCAGAGAACGTGACTCTACAGGGACTATTTTTTCTACTCTTTGGCTAGATTGGCTGTTTGTTCCTGACTGCTTGCTTCGCTGCTCACTCTTCTTTGCCTGGTGCTGGCCTAGTGGCCAGTTCTGCTTTCTGGAAACCCACGGTGGACTTCACTGGCTGTGCTGCTCCTGGTGCTCATCACTGGGATGACTGGGGTCATCTGGAGACAGCCACAGAGCTCCAGTCCCCTTCAGTTTAAGGTCCCTGCTCTGCCTCTCCTCCCACTACTGAGCATCTTTGTGAATGTTTGCCTTATGATGCAGATGACAACTGGTACCTGAGCCAGATTTGGTGTCTGGATGCTGATTGGGTTTGCTATCTACTTCAGCTATGGGATCTAGCACACCCTGGTCACTTAACCCCACTAAGTTAGGGCCAAAACCGTAGACGTGAATTCAGCGATGCCAGTGCATATGTGGTTTGACATCATCACACCTGAATGTCCTCTGGTCCCTCTGCATAATAACGGACAGTACTCTTGAGCACATGGAAAGCTACGCTTCCCTACAGCTCTGTATTTATTGTAAAGTGAAGGATGTGTCTTTACTTTTTCAACATTTTTTTTTTTTTACTTTTCTACTTGCATTTGTGTCTGTAGCTGTTTACTGGATTAAAAAATTATTATTAAAAGAAACTAGAAAAAAACCCGACAAATAAATCAATGGAACATAATAGAGAGCCCAAATATAAACAATGCATATATGGTCAATTAATTTTCAACAAAGTGCCAAGACTATGAAATGAGAGAAAGGGTAGTCTAGTCAATAAATGGTGTTGAGGAAAACTGGGTATCCAGCAAGGAAAGAATGAAACTGGGCCTCTATCTTACATCATATACAAAAATCAACTCAAGGGGTGCCTGGATGGCTCAATTGGCTAAGAGTCCGACTTTGGTTCAGGTCATGATTTCTCAGTGCATGTGTCTGAGCCCTGCATTGGGCTCTGTGCTGACAGCTCAGAGTCTAGAGCCTGCTTCAGATTCTGTCTCTCCCTTTCTCTGCTCCTCCCCTGCTCATGCTCCTCTTTGTCTCTCAAAAATAAATAAACATTAAAAAAAAAGTTAAAAAAATCAACTCAAAATAGATTTAAGTTTTAATGTGAGACCTGAAACCACAAAACTCCTAGAAAAAAAACAGCAGGTTAACTCCTTGACATCAGTCTGGGCAATGATTTTTTCTATTTGACACCAAAAGTGAAAGCAAAGAGAGCAAAAATAAGTAAGTGGGACTATATCAAACTAAAAATCTGCACAACCAAAGGAAAACATCAACAAAATGAAAAACCAACCTAAGGAGTGGGAGAAAATATTTGCACACCACATATCCAATAAGGGATTAATATCTAAAATAAATAAAGAACTCCTACATCTCGATAAAAAAATAAACAAACAAATAACCTGCTTATAAGGGCAATGGACCTGCAGAGACATTCTTCCAAAGAAGAATATTCAATATTTAACTCACCAACAGGTACGTGAAAAGTTACCCAATGTCACTAATTATTACAGAAATACATATCAAAACCGCCATGAGATATCACTTCACACCTGCTAGAATGGCTATTATCAAAGAGCAAGTGAAATAAATGCTGGTGAAGATATGGAAAAAAGAGAACCCTTGTGCACTGTTGGTGGGAATGTAAACCAGTATAGCCACAGAAATGTCATATAATCCAGCACTCCCACTTCTGGGTGTATAGCCAAAGTAAATAAAACCATTATCTCAAAGATATGTTTGCACTCTCATGTTCACTGCAGCATTGTTCATGACAGCCAAGGAATGGAAACAACCTAAGTATCCATCAACGGATGGATGGATAAAGATAACGTAATGTATGTGTATATATACCATGGACTATTATTCAGTCATAAGAAGGAAATCCTCCTATTTGCAACAACATGGATAAACCTGTAGGGCATTATGCTATGTAAAATAAGCCAGACAGGAAAAGAGAAATACTTGTGTATGACATGTGGAATCTAAAACAAACAAAAAGAGTCAGACTCATAAAAACAAAGTAGAAGTCAAACAAAGCCCAGGGGCTGGGCTGGGAAGGAAGCAGGGGTGGGGGAGAAATGCAGAAATGTTAATCAAAGGGTACAAACTTTCATTTATAAAATGAATAAGGTCTGAAGATATAATGTATAAATGGCAACTAAAGTTGGTAACACTATACTGTTTAATTGAAATCTGCTAAGAGAGTAAACCTTAAGTATTCTTATCAAAGGGAAAAAAAGGTAACAATGTGAGGTGATGAATGTCTTAATTAACTGGGAATCCTTTCACAATGTATACATGTATCAAATTATTGCACTGTGTACTTCATATGTATTATAATTCTATTCATCAATTATACCTCAATAAAGCTGAAGTATATATATTTATATATATTATTATATTATATATATTATATATATATTTATATATATTATATATATTATATATATTTATATATATTATTATATTATATATATTATATATATATGTATATAATACCTGGAGTTTTGTGGGGATCTTTAAGATTTCATTTTTTTTTAAATTTTTTTTTAACGTTTATTTATTTTTGAGACAGAGAGAGACAGAGCATGAACGGGGAGGGTCAGAGAGAGAGGGAGACACAGAATGGGAAGCAGGCTCCAGGCTGTGAGCCATCAGCCCAGAGCCCGATGCGGGGCTCGAACCCACGGACCGTGAGATCGTGACCTGAGCCGAAGTCGGACGCTTAACCGACGGAGCCACCCAGGCGCCCCTAAGATTTCATTTTTAAGTAATCTCTACACTCATCAAGGGACTGAACTTACATTACAACCCCCCCCCCCCCCGCCAAGATCAAGAGTCCCATACTCCACCGACTAAGCCAGCCAGGTGCCCCTGGAGTTGTCTTTTAAGTAAACCACTTATTTCTTTAATAGCTATGGAAAAGTAAAATTTAAGAGACATACTTTTACAAAAAAAGTCTATAATTGGCTTGTTTTATTATACTTTCTGTTAATGAAAGCATTGTGTTCTAGAAAGAATCCATTTATATGTTTGTAAGATTTCTATTTCTCTCTAAAGTAACCAAATGCTATAGATATCCAGGAAAACTACCTTCCCCTCATTAAAAAAGGAAGGAAGGGGAATAAGAGTCTCCTGTTGTATATAAACCTTCTCTTAGAAGAGCCTCCAGCTAACTCCTCTATCAGTTGTTCCTTAAACATCCATAGAAATAGGCCACTTTTACTTAAGAATCAATGGCAAAGAGGGTTGAAGAAGATGGAAAATGGGGCCTGCTTTCATGTCAGGATGGTTAGAATACTGCCTCTTAAATAAAATACCTGCTACAAAAGGGATGTAGCTCTTGAGTACTTGATCTCTTAACTTTCTGACATTTCATATTGGAATAATAAAATTGATGCCATGGGTGTGTGGCTCAGCTAACTCAGTAGTAATGATGTGGAGCGAATGAAAACTGTGAAGTATTTATTGGGAGGAAAGTAACAGAATAAAAGAGAAACCAAATATGGCAGTATTTTTAAAGGGACAGTTCTTAAAAGAATAAGATTTAGAAGGTCTAACGTTATGGTGGGATTGCATCAAATCCCTGCAGAGTCCTTATTACATCAGGCTGCAATCAAAAAGCTGACTTTCTTTCTTGTTGGATGAGGGTATGCACGTTCAGTCTGTTTAACCAACCAGATATACAACCAAGAAATATACAAATGCTATTATAAATAAGAATGAAACTTGTAAAGAAGGATCCTTGGAAAACCACCATGACAGAGTAGAATATGTTAGCATATTTTCAAAAACATCTGGTATCTTAAAAGGGAACAGACCTGGATTATGGACTATAATGGCTGCCCATGTACAATGAGACGCATTCAGGAAATTTGATGGTACCAAATTGTTTGGTAAGCAATGCTGTCTATTTCTATGTTAGAGTCCATTCTAGTGAGTAGAGGGACCCCATTTATAATCTTAAGGATATCTCATAAAAGGTAAGTAATAAAGAAAAATACATACCGGAGACATTTATATTTGGACTGTCTTAAGACTGGCTAACAGACTAGAACTTGCAAAGGAATATGAATTACATGAGCAATAGGGCACCCAAAGGAGCATCCAAGGGTTAAAATTGCAGAGAAACAGAAAAGCTTCCGAAGGGAATCAGAAGATCCCTTCCAGGGGTTCTTCACCTGAAGTGACTTCATGAGGAGCATTATGGCGTAGTGGAAAGGGCACTGTCATTGGAGTTATGCACACCTGGCTTCACATTCTGGTTCTGCCATCTACATACTGCTTAACTTCACTGAACTTTCATTTCCTCTTCTGTAAAACTGGGATAATATATCCATTCTACAGGATAGTTATATAACTGACATAGCAACCATGGATCAAGTATGAAAGATAGACCCCGTGCCCAGTAAAGGTTAGTATTATTATTAGAGGCAACAAATTACACTCGTGAAATGTTTAAGGTGGAGGCATCCTTAATGATCACTTAATGGAACGTCCTCTTTTTCTAGAGAAAGCCGAGATCCAGGGAGGTTTAAAGACCTGGCACTCTTCCGAGTTTCAGTAGCGTTCGAACAGCTCCTCAAAGCCCCAGCAGTTCCACAAAGTCTGCCCAGGAGCTGCCCAGAGAGTGGGAGGAAGGCACAAAGAGGAAATACCGTGGACCTCCTATCCCACTTCAATAGAGCCTTTCCTTTTCCCGCTTCTAGTGTCGGGCTTTCGTGCAAATGTTCATGTAAAGAAGGAGTATGCTGGTCAGAAAGAGGTTAGAAAAAGATGTTCCAGCCCACTGAAGGAACCGAAGAGAACACTTGGTATCAGAGGGAAGTGTGTGCCCCATTCCAGAGCCATGGGGCCCCGCAGAGCCTGTGCCGCTAGGGGGCGGTGAGGCGCGCTGGTGCGGTACGTGGGGGCAGCAGAGTAAGGGAAGGGCCTTTCCACGCTCACATGAAGCGCATGCGCGCGCGCACTCTCACACACTCGTGCCAAAGCTGCCTCAGTGTCATAGCCGCTCAGGAACACATCTGCCTCCACTGGTATTAATCAGGGACACCAGAGCCAAAAACTTCTCTGCCAGGAACAGAGAGAACTCTAAAATTCCGGGAGGGCCTCTGAGACCTGTAACCGCTAGATGTAAAGGGAAGGGACCCAGGTAGTTCCCTCCCTGACCCTGGGCACCAGATCCTCTCCATGAAACAGGCCTGGGAGGCAGATTCTCAGGAAATCTTGCTTCTTGGATTGTGCCAGCTGGTGTGACCCAAGGTGTGTCCCGAGCCATGTTCTTCTTCTTCTTCTTCTTCTTCTTCTTCTTCTTCTTCTTCTTCTTCTTCTTCTTCTTCTTCTTCTATGTTTATTTTATTTTTTTAAGAGAGAGAGTGGGGGAGGGGCAGAGGGAGAGGTGGACCCAAGATCCAAAACAGGCTCTACACTGACAGCAGAGAGCCAGATACGGAGCTCAAGTCTCAAACAGTAAGATCATGACCTGAGCTGAATGAAGTTGGACGCATAACCAACTGGGCCACCCAGATGCCCCCCAAGCCATGTTCTAAACAAAGATAGCAGCCTCATAGCTTTATCTTTACTGTATTAGTCAGGGTTCTCCAGAGAAACAGAACCAATAGGATACAGAGAGAGATTTATTTTAAGAATTGGTTCAGGTCACTGGAGGGGAGGTGGGCTGGCAAATCCCAACACTGCAGGGCATACCAGCAGGCTAGAAATTCCAGAAAGAGTTGATAATTGCATCCTGAGTCCAAAGGCAGTCTGGAGGCAGAATTCCTCTCTCCTCCGGGGACCTCAGTCTGAAAGCCTCTTAAGGCCTTCAACTAATTAGATGAGGTCCATCCATGTTATAGAATATATTCTGCTACTCAAAGTCAACTGATTTAATGTGAATCACATTTTTTAAAAAATGCCTTCACAGCAACATCTGGACTGGTGTTTGACCAAAAAATGGGCACTGTAGCCTGGCCAACTTGACAGGTAAAATTAACCATCAATTTACCATGTGAAGAGAGACAACATCTATTTTTTTTTGTAGGTTTTTGTGTTTTTAAATATTATTTACCTGTGCATGCTGCATGTTTTTGTTTTTGGCTCTTACCCACACCTGTTAATGCAGCATCTGAATTGCTCTAACAGTTGTTGCCACATATACAGCCCATCCCAAAAATTCAGTGGCTAAAAGCACCAACCATTTATTTAGGTCGCAGTTCTATGGGTCAGTACTTTAGGTTGAGCTCAAGCGGGCAGTGCCAGCCTTGGGTGCTAAATTTACTCACGTGTCTGTGGTCAGGTGCTGGGGTAGTTGAGTGCCAGTTCATCTAGGATGACCTCAGCTGGGATGGCCCATCTCTGCTTCACACAGTCACTCATCCTCAATCAGACTAACTCAGGCTTGTTCGCACACGGGGGCCAAGGGTCCCTAAAGAGAGCAAAAGCATGCATGGGCCTCTGGAAGCCTCAGCTTGCTAAGGCTGGAGAAGTACTGTTGCCTCTCAGATAGAGATGCTACAAAGTGACCCTGCAGAGGGCACAGCTGTAGAACAATTGTAGCCATTTTGGCAAACAATCTCCCAGAGTTCCCCTCAAGTATAGGCCATCAGCTAGCTAGCTAGTCAATAAATGACACATAATACAAGGTCAAAGAATATGCTCTCCCTTCCCAGTCCTTTTGTTCAACATTTTGAAGCAATTTAAGTTTTTACAGATACAGGCAGGCTGTCATTTCTGATTTACACTTTCATCCTGTGCTGTTCTCAGCACTGGGAATTCTAGAAAGATAAGTGTAGAAAAGAAATTGAGAGATGCTTAGTCTATATCCCCAAGCCCAAAGCATGATCATTTTATATATTTTAAAGTTTATTATTATTATTATTATTATTATTATTATTATTTTATTTTGAGAGAGACAGAGGCAGCTCAAGTAGGGGAGGGGCAGACAGAGAGGGAGACAGCATTCCAAGCAGGCTCCACACAGTCAGCATGGGGCCTGATGCAGGGCTATAACCCACAAAACTGTGAGATCATGACCTGAGCTGAAACCAAAAGTCTGAAGCTTAACCGACTGAGCTACCCAGGCATCCCCATTTTATATATTTTATTAAGGGTGAATATTTCCCTTTTAGAGAACGCAAGTTTTTTTGTTTTTTTTCCCGTGTCTTATTTTTTTTCAATATATGAAATTTATTGTCAAATTGGTTTCCATACAACACCCAGTGCTCATCCCAAAAGGTGCCCTCCTCAATACCCATCACCCACTCTCCCCTCCCTCCCACCCCCCATCAACCCTCACTTTGTTCTCAGTTTTTAAGAGTCTCTTATGCTTTGGCTCTCTCCCACTCTAACCTCTTTTTTTTTCCTTCCCCTCCCCCATGGGTTTCTATTAAGTTTCTCAGGATCCACATAAGAGTGAAAACATAGGGTATCTGTCTTTCTCTGTATGGCTTATTTCACTTAGCATCACACTCTCCAGTTCCATCCACGTTGCTACAAAGGGCCATATTTCGTTCTTTCTCATTGCCACGTAGTACTCCATTGTGTATATAAACCACAATTTCTTTATCCATTCATCAGTTGATGGACATTTAGGCTCTTTCCACAATGTGGCTATTGTTGAGAGTGCTGCTATAAACATTGGGGTACAAGTGCCCCTCTGCATCAGTACTCCTGTATCCCTTGGGTAAATTCCTAGCAGTGCTATTGCTGGGTCATAGGGTAGGTCTATTTTTAATTTTTTGAGGAACCTCCACACTGTTTTCCAGAGTGGCTGCACCAATTTGCATTCCCACCAACAGTGCAAGAGGGTTCCCATTTCTCCACATCCTCTCCAGCATCTATAGTCTCCTGATTGAGAACACAAGTTTTTATATTTACTCTCTCCTAGGCAGCTAAGTGCCTTGTAAAAAAAAGTATTACTATTCCTCTAAGTCATTATTTTGCCCCCCTCCCCACCAAGGTTTTTCAGATATTTTTCCCCCTAATCATCACTGTCATAAAAGTGTACTACCACAGATATACTGTATATTTGTGCTCTCTCTATAAAAATAATAAGATATTTTTTGGCCTCAAGTTTACCACCTAAGTTTCACCCCATTGGGGATAAAATCACCCTCATTGGAAATGAGGTTAATTAACCTAAAGTTGATACAAAAGTTTCTTCTCCAGTCCCCAGCCACCTCTGCCATCCCCACCACCCCAGAATCAAGCCAGGATTGCCTATATTCAGCTTTAATCATAAGTCAGAGGCTGCTGACACCAGTGAATCTATCTTCACATGACAGACAATAAAAAGAGGAAGATAGGACAAAAAGTCAAGTGGAATTTCATAAATAAGGTCTTAACTGACAGGAACAAGACAAGGGCGGGGAATCACCAGTTATGAGTAACGACTGAGTCACTGTTCTGAATTATCAAAACCCAAAACAAAATCCATACCTACCCTTAAGAAAATTCAAGGTACAGATAACAAAGGAAATGGCTTTCAAACCAACACTGTTCCACATCTTCCTGACTTTTCTTCTTTTTTAGTGACTGTGTGTGTGTGTGTGCATGTGCACACACATGCTCGTGTGTGTGCATTATGAAGCAATCAAGCATAATTTAGATATTAGTTGGTATTTTCTCCTGATGAGTATTTAGAATCCTTCTAGTATCTTTTATTTTGTTAGGCTCACTCAATAATACACTCCAGTCAATCTAATTTCCAGAAACAATGTTTTTGTTGATCTGCAAGCTTATTAATTTTTTTATTACCTTACTAAATCTCTAAAACTGATTGTTTAGGAAATGACATAATGGGCAAAACCTCCAAGGATGTGCTAAATTGCACTTTACGTGTAATCAATGTATATGTATGTATACATTTGAAAATATAATTATACCATGACATAATTTTAAAAACATAAATCTAAACATAAATAATTAGTGTGCTCAAACTCTGATTTTCTTAATGAAATGATTAGAGCACCTTCCCAGATCAAATTTCAAGGTAATTATTTGTAGACTGGTCCCTTTTGGTAGATATAATCGTCTGTTGAGTTAGACATTATTTTCTCTTATTCTGGCATTTTAATGTGAACTGAATTATTTGCTGAATTTTCCCAGCAACAATTATGGTTAGGAGCTAAATCTGAAGAACAATGACAATGTGAGTTATATCCTTGGGCTACTAAATAACACGATTTTCTGTACCTTGAAAGGCTGAGAGAATCCTAAACCAGGAGCCTGGGATTTCCTGGTTAAGCAGGATTAGGTCAGCTGCCCTGAATTTCTTGAAGCATGAAGTTCTCAGTTTGATTCCATAGCTTTTGGGGCTGGAGTACGTGAGGTATTTGGTATATCCATCGTGAAGTCTGTGCTTCACTCGGCTTTAAGCAATGACTGATACAGGATCAAAAATGGTTGTAATTTAAACTGTGGAAAGGAAGGAAGGAAGGAAGGAAGGAAGGAAGGAAGGAAGGAAGGAAGGAAGGAAGGGAGGAAGGGAGGAAGGAAGGAAGAGATAAGGCAGCCTGAGGGCAAAGTACAAGTTAGCACCCCCAGCCCCCCAAGTTACATATATGTGATATTCCTCAGGCACTATGACTACCCAAGGACAAAGGAAAGGAAAGAATCTCTGATAGAGATCACAGTCTTGCAGGACATAAGTCTCCCTCAATTTACAAATATCTTAGTAAATTATAATAAAAAGGCAATCTTATCAATAGCAATATCTCCAGAAACCTATAGACTCAGTTTTCAGGAGCCCCAACATCACTGCTCCATAGTGATGTGGGGAACAAAGACAATAAGGAAATGGCAAGTAAAATTAAATTTCCTTTATAACCTGCAGCCCACTGACAAATACCTGAGGCAAATACAGAGTATAACATTTCTCCAGGAATTTCCTACTCTCTTAATGTTAATGCTTTGCCAGAGGGAAAAACAACCTGAGCTTGATAATAGGCCTCTAGTATCCTGTGAATCTTCTTTAGCATATGAAAATCTCTTTGCAAACTTCCCCTTGACTTTACCTCCCCCAACCCAATAGTGTATAACCAATCACTCTTCGCAACCCCAGTGCAGCTCTTTTGCCCATGGGTCCTGTCCCTGTCCTTTAATAAAATCACCTTTTTTGCACCAAAGATGTCTTCAAGAATTCTTTCTTGGCCATCAGCTAGGAACGCCACCATCTATCCCAAAACTTCATTAATCTGACTCCTGATTTCAGCTCAGGTCATGATCTCACGGTTCATGAGTTGAAGCCATGAGTTGGGCTCTGTGCTGAGAGTGCAGAGCCTGCTTGGGATTCTCTCTCCCTCTCTCTCAGCCCCTACCCTGCTTGCATGCACATGTGCATGCTCTCTCTCTCAATCTCAAAATAAATAAATATTTATCTTATGTATATTTTATATTATACCTAAAGTTCTCACAAGATTTTATATTATATGTATTTTACCACAATTAAAAATGTGTATCTTGAAGATATTATGAGTAGAGTCCCTTCATTTTGTCTGTATTTTCTAAATATTTTCTATAAATGTATTTTGCTTATAATAAAGGGGGGGGCTAATTATATGAAAAAAAGAAAACCCATTTTATCTTTAGTTAATATTATTTTTTTATGTATTATTTTTAGTGGCTAATAACTTTGTGTGACAATAAAGAGGGATTTGGGTCATTGTCCTTGCTGAACATACTTTCTTTATCTAGAATGCTCTACCTGTCACACAGGTACTTGTCTACAAAGACATACATACTCTTCAAGACCCAGTTTGCATCCACTTTCCCATAGGACCTCAGTGAGAAGTCATTGTCATTGTCATAGCATCTATAATAGCAGTAATAATACTTAATGCTATTAGGTGCTTAATATGTAACTAGCATTAAGATTAACATATTTTTTAACCTCCTAATAATTATAATTAAATAAGTGTTATCATCCCCATCATACAGATGAGGAAACTGAGGAACAGACACAAAATCCCTTGAACTGTAAAAGAGATTATAATCTAGGTCTATCTGCTACAGAACTCACAGCCTTATGCTGACTCTCCTACCTTGCAAGCCTATGAAGCATGCTGTGTTGACTTCATTAATTTTCTGGAACAAAACTTTCAACCAGTATTTGGCAGAAAAATATTTTTGAAAGAATTTTTCCCCTTTCTCCCAATATTTCTCATCCCATCTAAAGAGATACTAGATTGTAAGTTCCTTGCCACTCGGGAGAGATATGGTCAACCCAGAAGTAGAACATAGCTAAAGAGACTTCCTGTGATTCTGAGAACTGCAGGATAGACCAGATGTTTGTAACAGGCTTCTTGAGAAGCAACAGGTCTTCTCTTTGTCAGCACCCCCAAACTCCCACTCACTCATTCTTTATAAAGGGGACAGAAGAACAAGGCACATCAGGACAGACAGGAGAGTTGTGACCTAGGTGGGTATCTGTCTGCAAGAGGGGCCATACATCCCACTTCCCAGTTCGGAGCTAGGGTGAATGAGTGACTTTTGTGCCTTGACACGGATCACAGAGGATTTCAGAAAAGTTACTGTGCCCCAGAAGGTTATGAAAACCTCAATTTTAGCACTAAAGAAGAGAAACTTTGGTCCTGAAGGAGTCAGAGAGGCTTCTCGTGGCGACCAACATACAACCAGCTCCATACCTGGAGTTGGGCAAATAAGGCAACTGCCCACAGACTCATGGTAGTGATGAGGTTTTTGGGGTGATGGTGGGGTGGTCCGGAGTGACAGCCAAGAAAGAATTCTTGAGATATCTTTGGTGCAAAAGTGATGGTTTTATTAAAGCATGGGGACAGGATCCGTGGGCAGAAAGAGCTGCCCCAGACCCTGTGGAGAGACTGGTTATATACTATGGGGTTGGGAGAGTAAAGTCCAGGGGAAGTTTCCAGTGAGATTTTCACACGCTAAAGAAGAT
Source organism: Lynx canadensis (assembly GCF_007474595.2). NCBI lineage: Eukaryota > Metazoa > Chordata > Mammalia > Carnivora > Felidae > Lynx > Lynx canadensis. Next base: position 88,188,327 of record NC_044309.1, on the reverse strand, counting down.
TCACAAGATACTGGAGGCCTAGCTATTGTCCAACTAAAGTTGTTTTCCCCTCTAGCAAATCATTAGCATTAAGACTGTAGGGAGTTCCAGGAGAAAAGTTTTACTCTGCCTGCCTCAAGTGTTTGTCAATGGGCTGCAGGCTATAAGAAAATTTAATTTTATCTCCCATTTCCTTCTGCTTTTGTTTCCCACATCAATAGGAGGCAGTCATAGGATACTGCACCTCACCCTTATTTTCTGAGCATCATTAAAATCCAGTACTATTGTATATTTTGCAAATATAGTGCTGGTTATTTTGAAGCAAATCCCAGATTTGTTTCAAAATAATAGTATGGGGGGGGGATACAGATGAAATAAAAATGTATGATTGTTGAAGCTGGGAGAGAAATAATTGGGAGTTCACTGCTCTCTATTCTTACATATGATTGAAGTTTTTTTACAATTTTAAAAATTTTAAGTTTAAAATTTCTGTCTTCTATTTTAAATGTTTATTTATTTGAGAGAGAGAGAGACAGAGACAGAGACAGAGAGGGAGACACAGAATCCCAAGCAGGCTCCAGGCTCTGAGCTGTCAGCACAGAGCCCGACACGGGGCTCAAACGCACGAACCATGTGATCATGACCTGAGCTGAAATCAAGAGTCTGATGTTTAATTGACTGAGCCACCCAGGTGCCCCTAAAATTTCTGTCTTTAATAATATCCCAGAGGTCTTAGAAGATGCCAGCCATGTAGTTTCATTCCAAATGCAATTTACAGAGAGTCCCCAACTTAAAATGGTTTAACTTACAGTGGTTGGACTTAATGATTTTTCAGCTTTACAAAGGTGGAAAAGCAACAGGCCTTCAGTAGAAACTGTACTTCAAATCTTTAATTTTGATCTTTTCCCAGGGTAGTAACAGACAGCATGACACTCGCGTGATGCGGGGCAGAGGAAGCAAGCCACGGCTTCCAGTCAGCCACCCAATCACAAGGGTAAACAACTGATGTGCTTGCAACCCTTCTGTCCCCAAACAGCCATTCTGGTTTTCACTTTCATTGCACTATCCACTAAATTATATGTGATATTCAACACTTATGAGAAAATAGTCTTTGTGTTAGACGATTCTGCCCAGTGGTAGGCTAATAGAAGTGTTCTGAGCATGTTTAAAGTAGGCTAGGCTAAGCTATGATGTTCATTAGGTTGGGTGAATTAAATGCTATTATTTTCAATTATAACAGGTTTCCTGGGACATAACCTCATGGTAAGTCAAGGAAGGTCTGTGTCGTGGGCTTGTCTACCCCACACTGGCTGAGTAAGTCCAGGCCTTACACACTTCTAAGGAAGGCTCAGCCAGCATGGATCAATGCAAGGACTGTTGGAACAATGGATGTTTCAATGATGCCAGCACAATATTGAGAATTCATTTCTTCTCCTTCTCTCCTTCTAATGCCTTGGGCCTTACTTACTACATAAACCCCTGGAATTTATTAGATTCAATCCCAAGAGGAATCAGAAATCACAAATTGACTGAGATTATGTTTCTACATAATAGAAACAGAATTAAAGGAAAATAAAGCTATATTTCTTATACCTGAGCCTTTGTTTTGAAATTCTTACTTGCTACAAATATTTTCAAGGTTCTCACTCTACCCTGTCACCACATAAGTTTGCCAATATCTGATTCTATTGGTTCCAATAAAATATATGTGAAAGTATAGATGTACCATACTTCATGTCCAAATGAAGCAGTTGACATATCCCCCAAAGGGGGTTAGTGTTAGTAGGGATTCCCATGTGCTGGGAAAATTTTGTTTAAGGCTTAAGCTCCATTAAAAAGAAAAAACTCTGGTTATGATGTTTGCTTTATTTTTGTCACCAGATTGTTTTCTAAATTAGCCTAAATGGTTAAGCTTTATGTGCAAAATTGCCTGATACAATCTGATAATAACACAACCATTCGAATTTAAGAGCCAATTAGACTTTGAAACGAAAGAATGAGATTGGTTTTAGGTCTATACTTTAAAAGACGGATGGGTTATTTTTGTCCGGGCATCCCAGCTTCCAAATACTTAACTGTGCTTGGTATATGTCAGGTCTATGCTGGCCACCCTGTAACAGAGGTCTTTCAGGGTAGCCTGCAGCAATAAGGCACATCTTCAGAGCCCCTGGCTGTTGTTGTACCTGCTAAAACCTGCTGGAAGAAGAGCTCCTTTTCCAGACAGAATGAGGACTCCCATCTTCCCACTTTCTTCAGATGCCCACCAGGAACCAAGACAGCATCTCCCTTTCAGTGTGTGCAGCTGCTAGTATAACTCTTACTCCCACTGCTAATTTTTCCCCTTTCCTCCCTACTAAGTCTAAAGGAAATAAGAGGCAACACTAAAGCTTGCTTTTGTGTTGTCTGTAACTTGTGAATCTGTCTGTGAGGCCCATTTTTTCACAGGAAGAGGGAGCTGCTCCTGGTCTCACTCTTCACCTCTGACCAAACACAGACAGACTTTGAACTGTGTCTTTAGTAGCACTACGCCAATGCACATGTACATTTATTTATTCTCCATGTGAACCATAGATTGTATTTACAAGATGTGTTGGCTTAGGTTGAGACGTCTTTCCACAGTGAACAAAATAAAGCTGATTGGTAGCATTGTTTTGTGGGTATGAGGATAGGATTTGGAGTCATAATGATGGGGGAAACAAAAGCAAAAGAAAAAATTAAATGTCCTCACTACCTACAACCCATTGATAAGTCTTTCCTCCGGGAGAGTGACCTTCCCCTGGGAGCTCAGCTGCCTCGATGATGACACTTTGCTAAAGCCAAAAGGCAATCTTAACCAAACCCCCCAGGATCCTGTGAGTCTACTTGAACATATAAATTCCTTTGGAAACTTCCTTTATCTGTACCCCCCAAGATGTATGTTGGCAATCATACTAAGCATTTGGCCCACTGATATACACATCTGAAGGGTCTCCTGACCGAGGTTTTACTAAACAGTAATAAATGACCTTTTTCCTAACAATAGCTAGCTGCCTCAAGGCTGTGGAAACCTGTTTCCAAAATACCTTGGAGGCTTGTGCTGTCCCTAACCCCCTCCCAACTTGCAAGTATATAACTGGCCACTCCTCAGGACCCCAGTGCAGCTCTTTCTGCCCACAAGTCCCATCCCCATGTTTTAAGAGAACCACCTTTTTGCACTGAAGATGCCTCAGGAATTCTTTGTTGGCCATAGGCTGTGAACCCTAACATTTTCACATCAATACCAACCTAAATTCAAAGTTCCACTCTACTGCTTTCCAGCTCTGTGACCCTTGATAGGTTTTTACTCAGCTGGGTTTTAGTTTCTCCATAAATAAAGTGGACATCATACTACCCACATTATCACAATGTATTTTGAATACATACTGTCTAGCACATAGCACAGGTTTAATAAATGCTAGCTGTACTAAACAGATGTACCCAGAAAGGTAAAGGCACCAAACTCAGATAAAAACCCCACATCCAGAGGCATGGTCAAAAACAAAAACAAAAACAAAAACAAAAAAAACACAAAACAAAATAAAAACTCTTAGGTAGAAAAATATACATCCCTTGTATTATTCCTGACTGACCTAGTATGAGGCATCCCTGGAGAATAGGGCACCATAGCTAGCCTGAAGGTTAGGGTAAGTGAAATCCTTATACAAGGCCTATCATAAAAGAGCGGTTCTTTTTATGAAAATAAACTAACACCAGTCACACTAAATTGGATTGGCCTGCAGTGTATGTGTGTTTGTGTGTGTATATGTGTACGTTAAGCTAAAACGAGTTGTCTATTATTCTGATTTATAATAGACATTCATTTAAATATAATAGCCTTCATTTGAAAAGCCCTTTCAACATCACCATCCTCAAAGAGTGGGAGCTGGGATACCAACCTATCAAGTCAAGTTCTTGAACTTGCACACCTAAGCCCTGTGTCACATGGCTTCTTGCCTCAGTGGTTTGCCTTGTCACTTGGAAGCTCCCAAGCCTCATGGGTCAACCTGGCCCTATTCATCCAGCAAAATGAATAACAAGCTGAGAACTTGGCCTACACGTCAGTAATACAAATTTAGAAGACACAAATGACCTGGCCACCCCATGCAACTCTACCGGTGCCCTGAGTTGCTTTTGCTCTGGAGGCCAATGACATCATCTTCTAGACATGCGGCATGACACGAGAAGACCTTGATCACAAAGCCACAGTCACAGAACTATTTTCTGCCTGGAAGAAGTACAAGGGCCCCTCTTCCACTGATCAAACTTGGATCAGCTGACAAAAGCTACATTCTTTTTCTCCAAAGGAGAAACAGAGCTATTGAATTCCAACCCCTGTGTCTTTTATATGGAAATGATTGAGGTATTCTGCTTTCTTTGAAAGTTTCTGGTTGAAGTATCTGCAGTCTCTTCTCTTTCAATTACTGAAGAGGGTATGCCTGACCTGTCTTTTTACTCAAAATCCAAGGCCTATTTGCCAGCTTCCATTTATGCACAAAATGCACCAGTCCTCCAATTTCAGTTGGAAAAAAAAAAAAAAAAAAAAGGCAGATGGGGACAAACATTCATGAAACAAAGACATTTTTATTTCATCTGAAGCATGCATCCTGGTGCTATATTGTTAGTAAGAACAAATTCTCACTGTAGGAAAAACAGTCTTATTTGAAGGGTAAGTAATACATTATTTGTTGACTCTGTTGCGGTAAATTCCTATAGTAAATTTCTGACGGAGAGAGCAGATTCGGGTGTCAAACCCTGGCCCCACTACATACCAATGCATGACCTTAGGTGAGATTCTACCAGTAAGTTCCAGTTTCTTCCCCATCTGTAAAATGGGGTCTTGATGATTAGAAGTACTCTTCATGCATACGGTTGGAGTGAGAATTAAACAAGATCTTCCATATGTACATGGCCTCACACACTGTCTGCCAAATATAGGTGCTTGATATATATTAGCGATTATGATTAATCGTTTGAGACAAATTACCAAAAAAATTCTGGTTTTATTTCTTTTCCTGTTAAATCTACTGTAGGTGCTTTGAGATGCTTAGTGTATGTTTGGACACTGTGGGGCTATTTGGACTTTTCTTTTGTTGATTATGTCTTCTGACTCCAAAATCATAGCCTTACTCATTAATGAAGGTATGATCTGTGGATTTTATTTTATTTTTTAATTATTTTTTAACGTTTATTTATTTTTGAGACAGAGAGAGACAGAGCATGAACGGGGGAGGGGCAGAGAGAGACAGAGACACAGAATCGGAAGCAGGCTCCAGGCTCTGAGCCATCAGCCCAGAGCCCGACGCGGGGCTCAAACTCACGGACCGTGAGATCGTGACCTGAGCTGAAGTCGGAGGCTTAACCAACTGAGCCACCCAGGCGCCCCTGATCTGTGGATTTTATACGATAATTGGTAAAAGAGGACCTTTATTGACTGTAATAATATGAGGAATTAAATTTTCTCATTATTTGGAAAAAATTATTTCCCTACATCCTAGCTCTAGCCCTGCCTTTAGTACTAGAACCTGGCCCTGCTTCTGATACAGAGCTGCTGAACATTCTTTCTCGATAATAACAGTGACGTGCATGAAGAATCATCCTGTTCACTTGGAACATTCCACTGACTTTCAGTCATTTAAATAAATTTCTATGTGTTGGTTTGTTTTACAATTTGGGGTCAAAACTGTGGGACCCAAAGAATTTAACAGAAACCCCCTACCCCTGGACAAGCAGAGCAAGACTAACTCCATTTTGTGCTACACCCACCATCTCATGTATAACCCCCACATGACCTGCTTATTGCTTAAGACACTCCCCCACCCTAGTCAAGCCGCTGAGCACACCCTTACTGGAAACCAGCTCAAATAGGAATGCAGAAGCCCTAACCGCCAAAGAATGTAAGCCCCGCCTTTTGTCCGCCAAACTTGCGCGCCAATTCTGACCAGAGGGATAGGCTAGTTCAAACAGTTACTATAGGGTAAATTGTAATTCAATTGGCCACCTGCGTGTGGACTGACATGACTGTGCAACTTTCTGTGTGTGTTACAATCTCATTGGCCACTGGCCCCTATAAAACTGCTACGCCTCTTAACCTAGGGGTCCAAGTCCCTGCCCTGCTGTGTCGGGTATACTTGGGCCCAAGCTCGAGCTTGCAAATAAACCCTTGTGCGTTTGCATCGGTATCGGTATCGGCTCCTTGGTGGTCTCTCGGATTCGAAATCGGGGGCATTACAAAAACAATACATATGTATAAGAATAAGTTAATCTTTGTGCTCCTGGGTGGCTCAGTCAGTTAAGAGTCCGATTTTGGCTTCAGGTCATGATCTTGCAGGATGTGGGTTCAAGCCCTGTGTGGGACTCTGTGCTGACAGCTCAGAACCTGGAGCCTACCGCAGATTCTGTGTCTCCCTCTCTCTCTTTGCACCCCTCCCCCCACTTGTGCCTTCTCTCTCTCTCTCTCTCAAAAATAAATAAACTTAAAAAAAAAGTAAAATAAAAAAAAATTAAGTTCATCTTTTCCAAGAATGAGTAATCGATTCAACTGGAGATAGTTGGAGAAAGTAGTGCCTTACAAGGTACAGTGAAAAGAGCACAAGTAGAGTTCCAGAAAGGATAGCGCTCTAGCTGGGACAACAGGGGTATTGAGCTAGTCCATTCCCTCTTGTGAACTTCAATTTCCTCTCCTATGAATAAACTAGAGTTTGAGATGTGGCTGTCACCTTCCTTCAAGTGAGGGCGATAACACCAAAGGAGTATAGACAGAGTAGACATCAGAAAGCAAACATCAGAGCACTAGAAACATCAGAAAGCCAAAGGGTAACATACCCGGAAGTGTCAAAAGATACTATGTGGAATAGTTTGGTTTTTAAGCACAAACATTCTGAACAAGAATGAATAATTTAGTGGCAAAAAATATGAATAAATGAACAGATAAGCTCTTCCTATTCCTCACATCAGTCAAGTGTCACTTCCGAAACTTCCATATAAGATGCTAGCCTTACTGCAACATTTTCAGCGATGGCGAAAGAGCCAAGAAAAATAAATAAGGAAACACACAAACAAGTTAAATGACTGCTTCAGTAATGAGGCTCCACTGTCATGAGTGGGATGAGTGCCCTTATAAAAGAGGCTCAAGAGAGATCCCTCACCCTTTCCACCATGAGAGGACGCGCGAAGTCCGCAGTCCGCATCCCAGAAGAGGGTCTTCACCAGACCCTGACCACGCAGGCAGCCTGATTTTGAACTTCCCAGCCTCCAGAACTGTGGGAAACAAATTTCTGTTCTTTGTTAAGCCACTCAGTCTCTGGTGTTTTGTTAGAGCAGCCCAGAAGGACTAAGGCCTATTGTAAGTAGTCTTTTATATGTGGTGTATTTCTTTTAGCATGCTGTTTTTGAGATTGTGCATGTTGTTGCATGTATCAGTAGTTCATTTCTTTTTACCGATGAATAGTATTCCACTGAACAGGTGTAACTACATTTTGTTGATCCATTTACCAGTTGATGGGCATTCAGGTGTTAGCAGTTCACAACTATAATAAATAATAGTGCTATGAACATTCACATATCATTGTACGGGAACACCTACGTTTTTGTTTCTCTTAGGTAAACACCTAGGAGAGGAATAGCTGAATTATACCGTAGGTAGATGTTTAACTTATAAGAAACTGCTAAACTTTTCTAAGTGGCTGTGCCATTTTGCATTACTGAACTGATTTATAATTCAGCGTATTTTAATCGCATGGATCCACACGTTATTTGTCTTCGTTTGTTTATAAACCAAATTCTATATTTGGAGCTTTGCTCTGCATTCTGCAATTTTTCTGCGAATCTGCTTCTCATCTCTCTCTCTCTCTCTCTCTCTCTCTCTCTCTCATGCATGCATGGACACATACACACACACCAGAGCCAAGCAAAATCTCTTATGCATTTCTGCCCCTGATTTGAGGTCTCAGAGCCAGACTGAGCAGTGGGGAGACCAACAACATATTAAATTTAGCCAATAAGTCTAATTGACTATTTTTCATTTACGTGATTAGCTTCCTTTTCAAAGTCAGCCCTAGGACAAAGAACAAAATGTCCTTCCAGACAAACAAAGAAAATAGCCAACAAATCAACATGAAAGTGGAAGATGGCCTAAAGCAGCTTGGGCTTACCTGACCCTAAAATGATACCAGAGAAGGAGCGAGCTATCTTTTCAAAGGAAAAAGAAAACAAAACAACAAAAGAATTCTCCCTCAGGAGAAAATACACACTAAATGCACATTGTGCCATTTTAGAAAATGCCTGCAGAACTGATTGCCAGTCCCCTGAAAAAGCCGGTGGGCTCTTCAGGGAGAGATGAAAAAGATCATCGTAGTGACAAGCATTCCTCAAAAAGCATTAATCAGAGAATGGATTCCTTATGTTTTAAGAAATGCTTCTTTATGTAATAATAATAAATATAGTGATTTCAACCACAGCCCCTTATAAGAAGGCTTTTCTCTGGGGTGGGGGGGAGGTGGGAGGAGGTAAAAGGGGGAGATACAAGTCAGTATCTGCAAATTCATAAGAGCATTTCAAAGCTTTTTCTTTTATTTATTTTTTAAAGCTTTTTATTTATTTCTTTTTAAAGCTTTTGTACTTTTTAAATCAATCTGTAAGCTTGATTTGTTACACCATAAAATCAAGAACCAGTTGAGAAAAACAGAGAAGGAAAATAATGTTTTATTTTTTATTTTTTTAAAATCTTATTTATTTATTTAGAGACAGAGAACATGAGTTGGGAAGGGGCAGAGAGAGAGAGAGAGAGAGAGAGAGAGAGAGAGAATTCTAAGCAGGTTCCACGCTGTCAGAGCAAAGCCCAACACAGGGCTGGATCCCACCAACTGTGAGATCATGACCTAAGCCAAAATCAAGAGTTGGACACTTAATGGAATGAGGTACCCAGGAGCCTCGGGGGGAAAAAGTAATTTTTAAATTAATCCTAAATAGGATTTCATTAAATAATTATTTTATCCTAAATAAGGATTTAGGATTACCCCAAGTTTTCAGACCCTTGTTTGCTTTCTTTTAAAGAGTCATTCAAATCATTATAGAGATGACATTAACAGCACAATTGCATTAGATTTATACACAATAAGAAAACTTCAAAAAATGTCCTTGGTGTGCATCTTAGGGAGGGTAGCTAATTGTCCCCTCTTCCTTGCTTCAGGTCATATACTCTTTGTTAGCAGGGGAGATTATCTCCCATCAGTTGAATATATGCTTGGAGTGGTCTGTGAGTGGTCTGTAATTGAATTATGTTGAGGTAGGTTTCCTCTAAACCTACTATGTTGAGGGTTTTTAATCATGAATTGATGTTTGATGTCGTACTTTGTCAAATTCTTTTTCTGCATCTGTTGAAATGATCATATGGTTTTTCTTTTGGTTGATGTGATATATCACATGGATTGATTTGTGAATATTGAATCACCCTTACATCCTGAGAATAAATCTCACTTGATCATGGTGAATGATTTTTTTTCAATGTACTGTTGGATTTGGTTTGCTAATATTTTTTTTGAGAATTTTTGCATGTATGTTCATCAGAGATATTGGCTTTATTTCTCTCTCCCTCTCTCTCTTGCAGTGTCTTTATCTGGGTTAGTATCATGGTGTTGTTAGCCTAATAGAATGAATTTGGAAGCTTTCCTCCCTTTTCTACTTTTTGGAATAGTTTGAGAAGAATAGGTATTAGCTCTTCTTTAAACGTTTGGTAGAATTCAAACTGGACTTTTGTTTGTTGGGAGTTGTTAGATTACTGACTCTATTTCATTGCTGGCAATTGGTCTCTTCAAATGTTCTATTTCTTTCTGATTCAGTTTTGGAGGTGATATGTTTCTAGGAATTTATCCATTGCTTCCAGGTTTTCCAATTTGTTGGCATATGATTTTTCATAATATTCTCTTATAATCCTTTGTTTTTGTGCTATCAGTTGTTATTTCTCCTCTTTCATATTTGATTTTATTTGAGTCGTCTTCTTTTTTTTTTTTTTTTTTGGATGAGGTCTAGCTAAAGGTTTATCAATTTTGTTGATCTTTTCAAATAACCAGCTCCTGGTTTCCCTGATATATTCTATGGGGTTCTATAGTCTCCATTTAGTTTATTTCTGCTCCAATCTTTATTATTTCCTTCCTTCTACAGGTTTGGGGTTTTGTGTGTATTTCTGGGAGAGCTGGGGGTGTGAGAGGAAACTGAGTTCCTGCTTTTAAAGAGACAGCCCCATGGAAATACAACATAGAAGTAGCAGTTTAAAAAACACCAGTGATATATGGTAGGGAGATTTGTTTACTAATCTCAGAGCAGATGCTAGAAAGGCAGGGATCATTGGGAGACTTCTTCGAGAATGAAAGAACTGGTGGACACCATCTCCCGCCCTGGCCCTCCAGCCTAGATACACAGATACCTATGGGTACCAGTCCAGCACAAACACTTGCTACCTAACTTGCTAACAGTGCACTGTGCCCCCACAATCTCCTGTGGACATTACCCCTCCAGCCAGATCTCCACTCCAAGCCACCTCCCAGAGCAGACCAGTGCAAACCATGCTAACCCTGCCCATCTCACCCCCATGTTCTTCTGTGGACCTGCCCCCTAAATATGCCCTTGGTGGGAATCCATCTAAAGTGGTGCCCCAAGCCTGGCAGTATATGAGCAGCCCCAACAGGGGCCAGCACCACTCTGATGTTGCTCCTGCACTGGGGAGAGGGGAAGATAACCACACACGCCCGTCTGACTGCCGCTCCAGCACTGGGCTAGAGGCAGATATCTGGCCCCGCTGAAGGTCCCACCAACCAACAAAAGCTTCTCAGCAGACAACACAGGGAAAGCTCCCTGCAGTTCAGTGCTACCACATCTCTGTCAAGCTCTTGGTCTGACTCAAGTCAAGTCCAAGGCAGCCCCAGACTGGCCCACTAACAATTAAGGGATCAAACCCTGGCCACAACAGGCAAAGAGAGCCAATGTAGATGACTGGACTTCAGGCAAAAGTGGCTTAGTCACAACGGTAGGGTGCATACAGCACACGCAGGAGACACCTCTGAAGCACCAGGTTCTGGTGAACAGGGTACTACAGGCCCTCTCCCAGGGCCAAGCCCACTGATTTTTCAAGTTCCAGGTGGTAAGCCCCACTGATGGTAACAGCTCATGAAATAATGCCCCTCTGATTTTCAAAGCCATATGCTATGGGTATTTGTCTTCTGCAGGTGGGCTCCCTGGAATGAGAGCGTTTCCCTCCCTTCTCCATGCCAGGCATCCCTTCTCCCAGGGAGTGTTCTGTGGCCCTTTAGCCCCCAACTGCATCTCTGCCCTTCCTACCCTCCTCAGTGCAGCCTCTTTTCTACATTTAGCTGTGGAGAGTCTGTTGTGTCAGTCTTTGGGTCATATCTAGTGGTGGGTGTTATCTGGTTGTATCTGTGGGACAAGGTAAGCTTGGGGTTCACCTACTCCGCCATCTTCCCCGGAAGTTTTCTGACGGGATTTTAAATGGTGTAGTCACTTTAAAAAGCAGTTTGCCACTTCCTCAAATAGTTCAACATATAGTTTCTAAATAACTCAGCACTCCCACTCCTAGGTAAACACTCCAGAGAACTTAACAGTCTAGTATTAAAGTTACATTGAACTTGGAATATGAATTAGGGTAACTCCAATCTTTTTCTAAGACTTGGAAAAGTTTAAATACCATAAAAATCATCTGTTCTTTAAGGTTAGGTAAAACTCAGTGGTAAATATATCTGGTCCTAATGATTTTTCCAAGGGTAGCAGCAAGAAAAGCATTCAACAAAATTCAAAATCCATTCATGATAAAAAAAAAAACTCACAGTGAAGGGGCGCCTGCGTGGCTCAATCAATTGGGTGTCCAACTTCAGCTCAGGTCATGATCTCACAGTTTATGAGTTCTAGCCCCACATTGGGCTCAGTGCTCACAACTCAGACCCTGGAGCCTGCTTCATATTCTGTGTCTCCCCCTCTCTCCTCCTCTCTCCCTCTCATCCTCTCTCTCTCAAAAATAAATAAAAATTTAAAAAAATAATAGTAGTAATAAATAAATAAATGAAATAGTGTAAAATTGGAAAGAAGAAACAAAATTGTCTTCATTCACAGATAACATTATTATTTACAAAGGAAATCCTATGTAGACTATAATGAAAACATTAAAACTAGTGAGTTTAGTAAAGTTGCTAAGTGCAGTGTCAATATATAATCAATTGCATTATATATTATCTGCAAGAAAAGTATAATTTTTTAAACAATGCCACTTATAATAGCATCAAAAAGCATGGAATACCTAGGAATAAGTTCAACAAAAATTGTGTGAGTCTTTTACATTGAAAATTACAAAGCATTGCTCAGAGATATTAAAGAAAACTTAAATAAAGAGATATTTCATGACAAAGAATTAGAAAATTCCTTTTTTAAAGATGCCCATTCTCCACAAATAGATATATAGATCCAACATGATATCAGTAATAATTCAGCAGTCTTCTTTAAAACAGAATTTAGTGACTGACTATAAACTTTATATGGAAAAGCAAAGGACTTAGAATAGCTAAAAATACTACAAATGAAGAATAATGTTGGAAAATTCACACTATCTGATTTGAGGGTCTCTATAAAACTATAACAATACTCGAGACAATATGGTATGGACATAACAATGGACAAATACATTAAAGGAACAGAATAAAGAGTTCAGCATAACCCACCTTACATCGCCAATTGATTTTCAACAAAGGCCATATGGAAAAAACTGAATCTCAATACATTCTCATTCAGTACACAAATATAATAAGGGATGGAAAATAGACCCCATATACTATATAAAGCTAAAAATCTTGTGTTATAAAACATAACAAATATTTCTTATATGGACAAAATGTCTGAATTGTAAAAGAAAAAAAAATGGGAAAAAAACAATTTCTCAAAATTAAAAAGTGTCTGCTCTTCAGAAGACAACATAAGGAAAATGAAAAGCCACTCAATAGACTAGAAGTAAATATTTGCAATATATCTACCAAGGTCTTGTATTCGGAATGTCTAAACTCTTTCTACAACTCTATAATAACAAAAGTAGCAATCCAATAAAGAGAACACGGGCAAAAGATTTGAACAGACCTTTCACCAAAGCAATACATTCAAAAGTCAAACAATTACATCAAAAGGGGCTTAACATAATTAGACATCAAAGAAATTAAAATTAAAATGAAGATAAAATCCTAGCCCTTCACTCTGATAAAAATTACAAAGACCAATAACCCCAAGTGTTGACAAATATGTTGGGTTTTTTTTAATTTTTTTAACGTTTATTTATTTTTGAGACAGAGAGAGACAGAACATGAATGGGGGAGGGTCAGAGAGAGGGAGACACAGAATCTGAAACAGGCTCCAGGCTCCGAGCTGTCAGCACAGAGCCTGATGCAGGGCTTGAACTCACAGACTGCAAGATCATGACCTGAGCCAAAGTCGGCCGCTTAACCGACTGAGCCACCCAGGCGCCCCAGACAAATATGTTAAGTCTAATACATTAATCGTGGAAATGTTGAATGGTACAATCACTTTGGAAGACATTTTGGCAGTTTCTTATAATGTTAAACATGTACTTACTAAATGATGTAGCAATTCCATCTCTAGGTATTTACTCAAGAAAAATGGCATATATGTTCATAAAAAATTCTACATACAAATGTTTAGCTTTATTCAAAACAGCCAAATACTTGAAACAACCTAGATATTCATCAGATGAACTACAGTGTACTCACATAGAATACCATTCAGCAATAAAAGGAAACATGTTACACACGTGCACAGTAATATCTGTAAATCTCACATTCTGCTAAGTAAAAGAAGCAAGACACAGAAGGGTACATACTTTATGTCCATTCATATCAATCTGTTAGAAGACAAATCTACAGTGATTAAAAGCAGATTTCTGAGGAACTCCTCCCACGGGAGTGGTTGCAGAGGGAATTAGAGGTGGGGACTGAATGGAAAAGGACACAAGGGGTAATGGGAATGTTTTATATTTTGGGGTAATGGGTGTTCTTTGTACTTTGATCATGGTGGTAGTTATAGGCGTGTATGTACTTGTTGGACTTCATTGAACTATAGACTGAAAAGGTCTGCATTTTTCTGTACATACATTAGACTGCAAAAAAGTGATACAAGAGATACCATACATGTATTCAAAGGCTAAAATTCAGAAGACTGACAACAGCCAGTTTTGGTGAGGCTGTAATGTGCAGCAACTCTTAATGGAGAGAATACATGGCTGGTGGGAGCGTAAAATGACACAAGCACTTTAGAAACTTGTCAGTTTCTTATAAAGTTAAACATATTTCTATCCTATTACCCAGGAATTCCACTCCTAAGTATTCTCTCAAGAGAAATAAGAACATATGACCACAGAAAGACTTGCACATGAATATCTGTAGCAGCTTTAAACATAATAGCAACAAACTGAAACAACCCAAATGTCATTCAACATGTGAAGGAGTAAATACCTGTGGTATATCCATACAAAGGAATACTAGGCAGTGATATAAAGGAACTGATAAAGGTAATAACATAAATAACTTTCCACTTGGCACAAAAGAAACCTTACCCACAAAAATTACCTACTATATTTTTCCACTTAATATAAAGTTCAAGAATAAGCACTACTGACTCTATGGTGCTGAAAGTCAAAACAATAGTTACCTTTGTGGTGAGGATTCACTGGCAGAGGCAAAAGAGAATCTTCTGAGGTGAGAGTAACATTCTCTATCTTGATAGGGGTTTAAGATCTGTCCATTTTACCATAAGCAAATTATACTTTAATTTAAAAAAGACTCTCTCTCTCTGAAAAATAAATAAACATTAAAAAAGGGGAGCGGCACCTGGGTGGCTCAGCCGGTTAAACATCCGACTTCGGCTCAGGTCATGATCTCACAGTTCGTGGGTTCAAGCCCCATGTCAGGATCTGTGCTGAACAGCTTAGAGCCTGGAGCCTGCTTTGTATTCTGTCTCCAATTCTTTCTGCCCCTCCCTAGCTCATACTCTGTCTGTCCTCGCTCTCAAAAATAAATAAACATTAATAAAAAACATTTTTTAAATAAAAAAGAAAGCAAAAATAAAGACTCAGCCATGAGACTTTCTGATCCTGTTCAGTCTCTTCCATCGTCCAATCTTAAGGCAGCACATAAAAAAAATACCTAAAAAAGGAAAAGGTATATGTTTTGGTTGGGAATCCTTAATAGAATATAAATATCACCTCTTATACAAATAATATTAAATTGAATACATTTTCAATTAAAATCTCACAGGGTTTTGTTATGGTAATTTCATTTTGATTTGGAAATAAACAAAATGGATTTAAGCTTTATATAGAAGGATAATGCTCCCCAAAAGTAAAATAGAAAAAGAGAACAAGAGGATATTCTTTAAGATACATCAGAACATTTCATAAAATCATTATAATCAAAACAATGCAAGAGCACAGAAACTCACAGGTAGGTCAGTGGCACCAGCCAGACCTCTACCATTCTCCCTGGTAGTAGGGGGTGGCCATCCTTCTGAATTCTGGCTTATGAGATTCACATGGAAATGTTGCCTGCCACCTCCAAGCTTGACCCATAAAACTCTTACATGCTTGATTTTCCAGGTACTTTACCCAAACTTGCGGGTTTTACTAGAAAAGTGATAACTACCCAGGCAGGCTTCAAAGCCTCATCTTGAAGATGAAAAGAGCACAAGATGGACGGAGTATGGGTCCCTGAATCACTGGTTGGAAGAGGCAACCTAGGAGAGCTCCCACCCAGAAACACTCATATCGGGCAGTTTCCCACTCCTTAAAGAAATAATCTTTCATTTATTTTTTTATGCTTTTTTTTCTAATTTTTATTTTTGAGAGAGAGAGAGAGAGAGAGAGAGAGAGCGAGCGAGCATGATTGGGAAGGGGCAGAGAGAGAGGGAGACACAGAATCCGAAGCAGACTCCAGGCCCTGAGCTGTCAGCACAGAGCCCGACACGGGGCTCAAACCCACGAACCAAATCGTGAGATCATGACCTGAGCCGAAGTCAGATGCTTAACCGATTGAGCCACCCAGGAGCCCCAATAATCTTTTATAATGTCAAACCACCGAGACTGGGGACGGGGTGTAAGATTTATGTGTTACAGCAATTAATGATAAAGATACAAATTCAAGTCAGAATAAAGGGCAGATGATATAATTAATTTTGGCCATATAATTTCCAGCCATTAAGGAGAAATAATGTTAGACCCTTATATCATACATAGTAATAAATTACAGGTAGATTAAGAGTCGCTTTCCCAAAAATACAATAAGTCATCTAAGAACTCTTGGTGGATACATATGCAAGCAAATAGTTATCTTTTAACCAAGACTGGAAACTCTGAAGCTATCTCAAATGTAGCTGTTTCAAAATCAATATCCACGTATGTAAAACTGTAATGTTACAAGGACTGGAGACTGAGTTACACAAGGCCGTGCAACTTCCTCCTCTTTGCCTCCTCTTTGTCCAGATCACTCTCTCTGGAGGAAGTCAGTTTCCTCACTGTGAGTGGCCCTGTAGAGAGAGAGGCCTGCCTGGTGAGGAAGTGAAGCCTCTGCCCACAGCCAGTCCATACATATGGATGTGAGCAGGTGACACTCTTCTTTACTCACTTTACATGTATTAGTTCATTTAATTCTCATTCTCTTTGAGGTAGGTCTTATTATCTTCATTTTATAGATGAGAAGGCTAGGTCACAGAAAATGTATTAAACTTCCCTAAGGTCACACCACACAGGGACGGTGCTGGGATGAGAAATGAGGATACTGCCTCTGAAATTCAGGCTCTTAATTACATGTATTGCCAAGTTGGAGCATAGGGCTGGAGGGCTGGAGGGCAGAGGGAGGGGAAAAAAATGACTGAATGAGGAAAACAGTATCACAATAGCATCACACTTATACATCTGTAAAATTAGGTGATTATAAAGCCATTTGGACAATAAAAAGTAAATGAAATACTACAGGAGAGTATACTGGAATTTTTCAACTGGCTTATCTTATATAAAGAGAAAATTGTCTTAATTATAACTAATTCACTGTAGTTCCTATTTTTGTTAACATTTCATTCACTCAACAAACATTTAGTGAGCATATACTATAGGGCAGGCAGTATACTAGATGTAGCAAGAAACAACAACAAAGATATGGCCTCAATCTACTCAAGGCATCAACAGTAGTAAGAGATGGGGATCCTCTTTCATCATCAACCTTCCTCAGTTCTTCCTAGTAAACCTTTTCACACAGCTAGGTTAAAATAGTGGAGGTAGAACTAGCATTACCCGCATAGGCTCAAGTGACCCTAAAATCTCAACCAAAAGGGAATCAAAACAAGAAGCAAATAATATTTGACTTGTAAGTCTTTTCAAGATTTCTGAGGTTCAGTATGTGATCACAGCTTTGGCCAGAGCAGAAAAAAGAAGTCGTATATATCCTTTGATCCAGGATTAAAGTTAAGTGGTTTGGATTTATACACAGAAACCGAATCCATAAATGCACAAATCCATGCTGATTCCCTTTGGAGGGAGGCCTTCTGTAGTGTCATTTGTCAGGGTCCACGCAGAGACTGGTCAGAGACCCTTTTCAGGATCACTTTTCAAACTACTTTATACACTGAAGCCAACCGTACTAACAAAGTATTTGTCCAAAGAGTGTCTCAGAATGCTAACTGCTGATTTTGCAAAAATCCTCTCACAATCGGGACCCCTTTGTGGAAGTCAAAATATGCCAAGTAGGGGAGCATTTGGTTACTAGAGACTCACTGGAACCAACTGTGTTGCTGTTCATTCCTATTTCATAAACTGCCTTAAAAATAGCATGGAATAAACATCTTAGGGATTTTTTTTCTATGAAAGTACATTAAGGCAAAATAAGGTCATGAAGCACCTCCCTGCAGAACAGGCAGGAGAGAAACAAAAGACTGAGAGGCCTCCTGGGGCAGGGCATTTTCTCTCTTCAATTTTGCGATTCTGGAGAATCTTGCAAAAGAACCAACAAAAGAAAGAAGGCAGGGGACTTACCTCTGAAGCAGCACCTAGTGCCCTGACCAGCCTGCAGTGCTCATGAATGAACAACTCTCCGAGGGCATCTCCTACCACTCACCCTCTTTCTCCTTAAATCCACCTGCACTGGTTTCTTCTTGCCTTTCCTCCTCCTATGTCAGGGTCTTCGTACTTGCAGACTTCTCCTCCAGGAATCTGTCCCCAGTTTTCCCACAGGGCTTCACTCCTATTTCACGTGTTAGAGATTCCTTCCCTGGCTACCTTACCCAAAGGCACCCTACCCTCTGGGCTCGCCAGATTCTTTCCCTTTTCCTTGTTCTGCTTCCTGTGGCAAGTGCCACACTCTGATATTCTCCCCTTCAGTCATTTTCCTCAAAAATCCACCAAAGCCTCTAGCATAGATTCAGAAATCTTCCTTTTTAGAAGATTATTAATTTTTTTTTTTTTGAGAGAGAGAGAGAGAGAGAGAGAGTGCAAACGGGGGAGGGCAGAGAGGGAGACAGAATCCAAAGCAGGCTCCAGGCTCTGAGCTATCAGCACAGAGCCTGACACGGGGCTTGAACCCACCAACCATGAGATCATGACCTGAGCCGAAGTCAGATGCTAAACCAACTGAGTCGCCCAGGCGCCCCACCTTTTTAGGGATTGTTGGGCAGCCAAATCATGCTACGGATTTCCATTTGAAAACCACAACGTCAACAACAACTCTTTGCCCCAGATGCTTTTATGCCCTGCCCAGTCTGGGTCAAGGAGTAAAAGCCAGAAGAAAAGGTGAGAGAGAGCCACTCATTAAATCAACAGTGCACGGTTTTCCTTCCACGATGCCTCTAGTTCACTCATGCTGTGGACAAGCCACCTAGACACTTCATTACTTCAGTCTCCTCTGGGGGACTCACATGGCCATTAGGAAGATTAATGACATCGTGTGTCTATAATGCCCACAGGTGCCACATAAGTTTGTTAAAAGCATAATTAAAATATTTCCTTCTTTCCTTGCTTTTCTTTTTGTTCCTAACACAGGGCCCAGGATTTCATGTCCTTCCTCCCACAAATTACAGAGTCACTACCATTGCATAACTGCGCTTTAAATGGGCCTTTGAGGTCCGTGTCTATCCTGTAAAAGCCCTGCTCTCCCCCTCCTGGCACGGAGTCTGATGACTGAGACGCTGGGTTGGTAAACACAGTGATGATAATGGCTCTGACAGCCTTATTCCTTTAGGTGCCGTTACTGTAGGAATCCTCAGGCACCCAGGCCACATCGTGGAGGCTGATTGGATTCGAACCATTAAAACTGCAATTATCCAACCAGTCCTGATGACTTGGCCCCTCTCATTATTTTTATCATTTGGGGGAATCATCCAAGTCTTTTACAAAATATTTTAAGTATAACTGCTGATGCACACGCCTGCACAGATTTTTCTCTCTCCGTGCTCTCTGCCACCGCCACGTCCCTGTGCTTACTTATCAACACAAGGAGGGTTATGTGCCAAAGGTTTACAGTTTTCCAAAAGCTCTGCTAACCTCTGTGTCACTCCTCATGGCAGCTACATACAGACAAGGCAACCGCCTCCCACAAGGGGGACACCCAGTGAAAACACAGACATAACTTGTGCCACCAGTGAGCTGTGGGGGAAGTTGATACATTTGAGCGCTGAAGCCTGATGTTTCCTGGACAGTTTGCACAGTAGCAGCAACAAGCATATCCCCGTCCTCCAGAAGGAAAAGGGTGGAGTTGTTGGTCTGCTGTTAGGTCCTAGAATCCGGTGTCCAGGATGTTGACAACCTACTCTGGTCTTCAGCACGTCCGCTTTGGGATCTCGGTTTCTCAAACGTGTCGAGCACCTTCCTGATTTAGGGCCGTCATAGGGCCGTCAAATACATTTATTCTGTCTACCTGGAACTCTATTCTCTCCAGTCTTTGAAAACTGAATTCCTGATCATCCTTTGGTGTACCTGACATGCCACTTTCTTGCGGAAGTCTCCCTGATCATCTAGATTAGATCAATGTATTAGTTAGGAAGCACTGGCCACAAGCAACAGAATACCAACTAAAAATTCCTTTTGCGGGGAGACGCTTGGGTGGTTCAGTCGGTTGAGCATTCAACTTTTTATCTTGGCTCAAGTCATGATCTCATGGTTCATGAATTTGAGCCCACATTGGGGTCCGTACTGCTTGGGATTCTCTCTCCTTCTCTCTGCCACTCCCCCATTCTCTCTCTCTCTCTCTCTCTCCCTCCCTCTCAAAATAAATAAGCGTTTTTAAAAAAGAAACATACCTTCATATAAAAAGATTTCCCCTCTGGGGTGCCTAGATGATTCAGTCGGTTAAATGCCCAACTTCGGCTCATGTCATGATCTTGCAGTTTGTGAGTTTGAGCCCTGCGTCTGGCTATGTATGTGCTGATAGCTCAGAGCCTGGAGCCTGTTTCGATTCTGCATCTCCCTCTCTCTCTGCCCCCCCCCCCACTCAAACTCTCTCTCTCTCTCTCAAAAATAAAATAAAACGTTAAAAAATTTATTTTATTTAATTTTTATTTTTTATTTTTTAAAATTTACATCCAAAGTAGTTAGCATATAGTGCAACAATGATTTCAGTAGATTCCTTAGTGCCCCTTACCCATTTAGCCCATCCCCCCTCCCACAACCCCTCCAGTAACCCTCAGTTTGTTCTCCATATTTATGAGTCTCTTCTGTTTTGTCCCTCTCCCTGTTTTTATATTATTTTTGTTTCCCTTCCCTTATGTTCATCTGTTTTGTCTCTTAAAGTCCTCATATGAGTGAAGTCATATGATTTTTGTCTTTCTCTGACTAATTTCACTTAGCTTAATACCCTCCAGTTCCATCCACGTCATTGCAAATGGCAAGATTTCATTCTTTTGGACTTCCTAGTAATACTCCATTGTATATATACCACATCTTCTTTATCCATTCATCCATCTATGGACATGTGGGCTCTTTCCATACTTTGGCTATTGTCGATAGTGCTGCTATAAACATGGGGGTTCATGTGTCCCTTCGAAACAGCACACCTGTATCCTGTGGATAAATACCTAGTAGTGCAGTTGCTGGGTCATAGGGTAGTTCTGTTTTTAGCTTTTTGAGGAACCTCCATACTGTTTTCCAGAGTGGCTGCACCAGCTTGCATTCCCATAAAATTTTTTTTTAAAAAAGGCTTTCCCTCTGTTTAAAAACTTCTAACTGTAGAGAGTCCTTGAAAAATTAAGTTCTTACTTTGGCATTCAAACCAACTACAATATTGCCCCAACTCATCTGAATGTGCTTACTTCATACCAGACAGATCTGTTTTTGATCCTGCTGCCTGGATATTTGAACTTCCCCCCATTTACTGCTCCCCAGGTTCTCCACAAAATTTCCATTGACTCTCTGTACCTACCTACTGTAAACTCTACTTCTTCAGTGCCTCCCTTTTACCTTTTCTATTCTACCTAGAAGACTTGACATACATGTCCATTTTAAAAAATAAATAGGTTGGACTACTTCGTGTCTTTTCCCAGGGTTTGAATTAGGTAACCCCCTATGTATCTACTTATGAAAGTATTTTCTTTCTTCTCAGTATCTACAGTTCTGCATTAACCTTTGAAAAGAACCTTTTATTCTTTCTGCTGTCTGTGCAAAAAAAAAAAAAAAAAAAAAAAGCCCAACCAAACAAACAAAACTCTATATTGTGAACTTCCAAGCCTCACCCCTGAAAGTATGACTCTCACAAGGAATTCTTTGGCTTCAACCTGCTTGGGAACTAATAAACTCTTCAAATTTGAAAAGGAACAATTTCTTTCCACAGCAAACAAACAACAACAAACGAAAAAACCTTTTAATCCACTGAGAGAAACCAAGCATTATTTTAAATTTCTAAGCATGAAAGCTATTATTTCATTTTTTTTCCAAATCCTGAATTTTACTTCATGCCACCATGTTTACAAAAGGACTCCTAAACTCCTAATTTATATTTTTAAGTATATTTATTTATTATTGAGAGACAGACAGACAGAGCACACACAAGCTGGGGAAAGGCAGAGAGGGAGGGAGATACAGAATCCAAAGCAGGCTCCAGGCTCTGAGCTGTCAGCAGAGCCCAATGGGAGGCTCAAACCCACAGACCCACAGACCGTGAGATCATGACCTGAGCCGAAGTCAGACACTCAGCCTGCTGAACTACCCAGGTGCCCCCCTAAATTCCTAATTTAAAAACACACAACTCCTTTGACTATAAACTTCTTGGAAGAAGTTTCTCACTTCATCCTTCTTTAAATACCTCCTTTTCTCGGTTTCCATGTCATCACCTTCCTGGTTCTAATTTTTTTTTTTTTTTAAAGCTTTTTTTTTTTTTTTTTTTATTAATTTTTTTTTCAACGTTTATTTATTTTTGGGACAGAGAGAGACAGAGCATGAACGGGGGAGGGGCAGAGAGAGAGGGAGACACAGAATCGGAAACAGGCTCCAGGCTCTGAGCCATCAGCCCAGAGCCCGACGCGGGGCTCGAACTCACGGACCGCGAGATCGTGACCTGGCTGAAGTCGGACGCTTAACCGACTGCGCCACCCAGGCGCCCCCTAATTTTTTTTTAATGTTTATTTATTTATCTTGAAAGAGAAGAGTGAGTGAGGAGGGGAAGTTCAGAGAGAGGGAGAGAGAGAATCCCAAGCAGGCTCCACACTGTCAGTGCAAAGCCAGATACGGGCTCAAACCCATGAACTGTGAGATCATGACCTGAGTCGAAACCAAGAGTTGGACGCTTAATCGATAGAGCCACCCACGCACCCCTTCCTGTTTCTACTTTTATCTCACTGAACTGCTACTCTTCAGACACCTTTCCTATTTCTCTTCTTCCCATCCTCTAAATACTGGAATGGACTAGAATTACACACCAACCACCCTTAGATCTCATCCAATCCAATGGTTCCAGATTACGTCTTGAAGACAGTACATCTTTTTTTTTTTTTTTTTTTAATTTTTTTTCCCCAACGTTTATTTATTTTTAAGACAGAGAGAGACAGAGCATGAACGGGGGAGGGGCAGAGAGAGAGGGAGACACAGAATCGGAAGCAGGCTCCAGGCTCTGAGCCATCAGCCCAGAGCCTGACGCGGGGCTCGAACTCACGGACCGCGAGATCGTGACCTGGCTGAAGTCGGACGCTTAACCGACTGCGCCACCCAGGCGCCCCGACAGTACATCTTTAAGATGATGAGAACCAAATCAAATCTCCAGGTTTGTCTTGGTCATGAAATGTAAATCCCTGGATTTATATATCCAATGGCCTACTTGACATCTTCACTTTGACGTCTCAGAAATAGCATGGCCAGAACTCCACTCCCTTCCCCAATCTGACTTTCCTCCAGCTTTACCAAAAGGCACCTCCATCCATCTAGTTTCTCCAGCCAAAGTCTACAACTTAAATGTGATGCCTTTCTTTCTGTACCATCTAGACCCAGTCTATGTGGCAGTCCTGTCCCTTCTATCTTTAAATCATATCTGAAACCATCTACTTCTCTGGTTCTCCCCTAAACCACATCCCCCAGGTAAGTCACCATCACTTCTCACCTGGGACTAGAGCAACTGTTTCTTGAGTGGCCTTCCTGCCTCCACTGTGTACCTTGTTGTCCTGAAAAATATTCTCCATAATATTTTCTTTCGAAAATGTACATCAGTATGTGACCTTTAAAAAATATGTATCAGATCAAGTCACCCTCTATCCTTATCCTATCTGAAAACTCCTGGATGGCTTTCAATCACATTTAGAATAAAACCTGAACTCCTAAACCTAGTTGGCAAAACCCTCCATGATTTCCCCCTCATCTCTGACCACCCTGCCCTCACCCACTCCACTCCAGCCACAGAAATATTCTTCAGGAGGCGCCTGGGTGGCTCAGTCAGTTGAGCATCTGACTCTTGATTTCAGCTCAGGTCATGATCTTGCAGTTTGTGGGATCAAGCCCTGAATCAGGCTCCATGTGCTGACAGTGTGGAGCCTGCTTGGGAGTCTCTCTCTCCACCCCCCGCCCCTCTCTCCCATTTCTCTCTGCCCCTCCCCCTCTCATGCTACTTTTGCTCTCTGTCTCTCTCAAAATAAATAAACTTTAAAAAAGAAAAATATTCCTGGGGTGCCTGGGTGGCTCAGTTCGTTAAGCATCCTACTTCAGCCCAGGTAATGATCTCGTAGTTTGTGGGTTCAAGCCCTGCATCGGGCTCTGCGCTGACAGCTCAGAGCCTGGAGCCTGCTTTGGATTCTGTGTCTCCTCTCTGTTCCTCCCCTGCTCATGCTCTCTCTCTCTCTCAAAAATAAATAAAGTTAAAAAAAATTTTTTTTAATAAAAAAGAAAAATATTCCTGAAATACACTGAGATTATTCCAACCGAAAGGCCTTTACACTAGCTTTTCCCTCTGCTTGGAATATTCTTTGAATTGTTCTTTGCATAACTGCGTAATTCTTGTCATTTGGCTCTCAACTTGAGTTTTGCCTCCTCCAGGGGACTTTTGCTGACCACTCAATCTACAGTAGCCCCTGTCCGGCCAGCTAGTATCTTTCCAAACTATCACCCTGGCACATATCATATCCAATATTTCTTTCTTTTCCTTCCTTCCTTCTTTTCTCTCACTTCTTTACTCATTTCTGTACTTTCATCCAAATCTTGTTACAGAGTATAAGCTCCATAGGAGCAGAGTCCTTGTCTGTGTTGGTCACCATTACCCACATAGCCCCTAAACTGTCCCTGAGGACATAGCAAAAGCACAGTGTTAGTATGTTCATCGCTTTCCACACACACACAAACACACACCCTACCGGACTAGCAGGATACACGGGATTCATGATTCAGCCATTACAGAGTAGACACGTAAAGATAAGATTTCAGAATTCAGGGTTGTAGGTACCAGGCGGATGAGCAACCACTCTGAGCCGTCTAAGATGAACCCAGCAAGGGAAAGGAACATGTGATTTTAGTCTTCAGGAATGCAGAAGGACACTTCTTTTCCAAACAGATATAGGGGCTGCCTTCCAAAAAAAGCAGGAAATCACCATAATAGGGACATTCCACTTACAGGGTGGTAAGGAAGTGTCTGACTCTCTCCTCAACCCCACCCTACCCTAACCTGAGCACTAAGTCCTGTCTTGTATTGAAGTCAACAGCTCTGACTATTATCAATCTGCTTTGCATTTTCTCATTCTCCTCTTGACTATGTTTTTTTTTCTTTTTTCTTTTAATTATTTTTTTTTAATGTTTATTTATTTTTGAGACAGAGAGAGACAGAGCATGAACAGGGGAGGAGCAGAGAGAGAGGGAGACACAGAATCTGAAACAGGCTCCAGGCTCTGAGCTGTCAGCACAGAGCCCGACATGGGGCTTGAACTCACGGACCGTGAGATCATGACCTGAGCCGAAGTCGGACGCTTAACCGACCAAGCCACCCAGGCGCCCCATTTATTTATTTATTTTGAGAGAGAGAGAGAGAGAGAGAGAGAGAGCGCGCACACAAGTTGGGGAGGGGCAGAGAGGGAGAGACAGAATCCCAAGCAGGCTTCCCACTGTCAGCACAGAGCCTGACACGGGACTCCATCTCACAATTTGTGAGATCACGACCTGAGCCAAAATCAAGAGACAGACACTTAACCAACTGAGCCGCCCAAGTGCCCCTTGACTGTATTTTCAACAAACTTTCAATAGAGTAGCATAAAAGAAAAGAAATTTATTTCCAGTCAAGCAATGATTGGAAGGAATTCAGAAATACCAAGAGTCAAGCAGGTAGGCAATGTCAGAAAACACAAAAGCAGGGAAAATGATGTAGGAAAACATATTCATTCCGGTAGAGACTTTTTGTTTTGTTTTGTTTTGTTTTCAAATATTTTAAACCCAATAAATCTTGGATGTTTCACATTATTCTCTTAGACGTTACCAATTTGTGAGGAACATTGGTCAGTTCTCTTTTTCAGCTCCTGAAGCAAATAAACACAGCACTCCTACTAACAGAATCATTCTAGGTATGGAGTAAAGTCTTTCAGAAAGTATGAGGTTAAGTCTCGGATAAGCTCTTCTTTTATTCCAAGAGCTCAGGGGGTATTTTCTGAAATGTTTTACTTATTCTACCTTATCAGATGCGCCAGGGAAAAAAAGAATAGTTGTAAACATTATCAAATACTTGGAAACTAAGTAAGCTTGCCAGTTTCTTCTAACTTTCTTAAGTTGATAAATAATAAATAAGGGTAACTATTGGATATGGAAAGTACTCTTTCCTAAAGTTTTGTTTTTTAAAAAAATGCAAGGGATGCCTGGGTGGCCAAGTTGGTTAAGCCTCCAACTTTGGCCTAGGTCATGATCTCACGGTTCATGACTTCGAGCCCCGCGACACGGGCTCTGTGCTGACAGCTCGGAGCCTGGAGCCTGCTTCGAATTCTGTGTCTCCTTCTATCTCTGCCCCTCCCCCATTTGTGCTTTGTCTCTCTCTGTCTCTCTAAATAAATGTAAAAAAAAATTTTTTTAAATGCAAGTTCTGTAACATTTTACTTGTATTTTCCTCATGAATTCATTGACTTCAAATATGCTTCTAGAAAAAGGCAGCTCATTTAGCTCATTTTAGCAAAATGAGCAACAATAAGAAAGAATTCGGGCTCCTGAGGGAGTGTGCAACTTTTTATCTCAGGGTTGTGAGTTCGAGCCCCATGAGGGTGTGGAGATTACTTAAAAATAAAATCTTAATAATAATAATAATAATAAATAATGTAGTGTATTTATGGACATACTTGTACATTTCCATTCTTTTTAATTTGGGCCATTAAAATAAACACCCTAACTATAAGGGATGATGTTCAATTGTTTAATAAAGAGTACAAGGGAATTTCAATAACATCTAATTTGACAAAAATGAAATTTTTCAGCATCTATTCAGTGTGTTATACTGTGAATAGATCTATTCACTGTGTTTCCTCTTCCACAATTTATCTGCATTTCTGTCATCTCTAGATAATTATACCTATTCCAGAAATAAAGGCTAGATGTATATGGCCATTTTAATATAAATTATGTTTTTTTCCCAGAATCCTCAGTATTTAAAATGTTAATTAGCATATTTACAGTCACCCAGGGAAGACATAAATACATGGTTTGGATAGACTTTTAGTTTTTGTTTGCTTTTATTCCTATGGTTTTAACACAGACGGAACAAAACCAGAATTGTTTTTAAGATGATCCACAGATGGATCATCTGTTCCTGGTGTTTACTCCTCACTTTAAAAGATAATCCAGTCCTGCAGCATCACAGCTTGCTACTGTGAAAATGGAGTTCTGATGTGGCCTCCTGAGATGACATAAAACTATATTTTGTGCTGCACTGGGTCATATATTTTAGAAGGTGGGAGGTATTGTCTTTGTATAAGAGGTATTGCAAATGGAGAAATATGGTCCACGTAAGACTTGGCTTGTGTAAATCTTTCAGAGAAGATAGTAAGTTATGCTAGACAGGAACTATAGAATAATAGAATAAACATTAAGAGGAATGTTAGGGGTTAATCAGTGGAGAATTATTCTAACTGTAGAGGATTCCAAACTTTTTTTTTTAAGTTTTATTTACGTAAGTAGTCTCTATACCCCATGTGGGGCCCAAACTTGCAACCAAGAGATCAAGAGTCGTACATTCCTCTGACTGAGCCAGCCAGTTAATTAATGTCAATTAAACTTTATTAATTAACTACAGGGAAAAGTCTTTTAAAAGGAAGAGTTAAGGAATCAAAGGAAGTCATCAAGATGAGAATATCTGCAGCTATGTAGTCACAGACCAGAGTGCAGGAAGTGGCCATGAGACAGTCTTACAGGAAACTGTATAGGATGCTGGTTAAGGGTCCATCCTCTAGACCAGAGTTAGAGAGCCTACATTTGCATCATGATCCCACAGTTTTAGCTCTGTGAACTTGCCCAAACTATCAATCTTCCTGTCTTATTCCTCCTTTGTATAATAGATGTAATTAGACCTATGACATAGGAATAGGCTGTTAAGAGGGTTAATTAAGCTAAGGTATGTAATGTGCCTAACAATGCCTGCCATAGAGTCCATAAATGTTAACTGATATGCTCTGACCATAAACGAAGTAGATGAGAACCAGAAAAATCACGTGATTTTACCCAAGCAATTGGTTAAAACTTGTGTCTTTGATGCTGGGTCTCCACTTCTAAACTGTGGGATATACAAAGATTTGTTAAGACATAGTTGCTCAACTTAAGGAGCTAGAGAATCAGGATTGTGTACCGGAAAGAGTAAAGACTTTTGTTATAGAAACTAGGTTAAAATTTCAGAAGTGCTCCTTATAGCTGTATGACCCGGGCCATATGTTCTGGATTTCTCATGGTTTCAGTTTCCTGGTTCATAAACAGCTTGCATAGGATTACTGTATCTCTCACATGCATACAGTGGCAGACATATTGTAGGTTTTCGATACATGGTATCTATGGTATAGAAACAAAATTAAAATTGAGTTTCACATCATGACAGTCATCTTTCATTTCTCCCCATTCCACAAGGTGGGGGAGAGAGGGTACTACAAGACAAAGGGCCTGCTTACAAAAATAAGGTTAATTTAAATCTTGTTTTGAGAATATTTGCAGGATTGTGTAATCCCCTGGGGTAATAGGAATAGTCTCAGATGTCACAAAATAATGGCTGGGACACACCAACCTCGCATAAGGAAGCCCTTCTCAGAGAATACCCAGACCAACATGTTGAACGAACATTACCCGCCATACAGTCACAGATTGGCACCTCTTTCTCACCTCTACCTCCAAGTACCTCTTGGCAGGAGCTCCACAGCAAGGGTCAAAGCTCTGTTACAAGGAAGCTTAAGAGTGATCACAATTATCCACGGTAACTGGGGAATACACTGGCAAATGATATTCAGATGTAATTAGAAAAATTTTGTTTTAATTGTCAGCTATCCCCTCAAACATTTACAAGTGTTGCTAATATGAAAAACAAAGAAAAAGTACTGATTTTGACTTTCACCTCCAGGGTCACAGGTAGAAAGAAAATGAGTGGCAAGAAACAGAGAGCATGCATAACCAGCTGGACGCGCAGACTCGAGGCAATGGAACACCGATGGTTATGGCGATGCGTCACAATTGGCCAGCTCACTAACCAAGACAAGAGAAAACGACTCTGGAAACTCAATGATACCACCATTTTAAGGAGCAACTGCTCTTACCCTATCCCTTACATTTTGATCCATGGAGCGTTTATGGCTCTGTATACTCTGCTCCCCACCCCAGGGGTTCTGAAAGGTTTCTTGGAAACTGTAACTCACATGAATGATTCTTATTTTTCACAACAGTGACCCGGATGAGCTGGAAATAGTCCAACACAGCCACTTTCCAGCAACTGTAATGGGCTCAACCTCTAACCAGCTGTCTATAGCTCCCACCAAGCAGTGAATTAAGCCAACACTATGGTACTTGACCCATTTCCCATTACCCCTGAGAGAGGTATTCCATTACTCCTTCACTTAACTAACAAAACCTTTATCTCTCACACTGCTGGTTTTCCTGGCCACAGAGTGTTTAGCCTCTTTAACCTGGATTCTGCTCTCTAGTATACTTATTCCCATAAGGATTTTCAATTTACAAAGGAAGATGTCCAAATATCCACTGAAAAGAGGAAGATAATTAAAGGGAACTCACAAACCACAGGACAAGTCACAAGTGGCATGCCTCCGAAGCTTTCCAGGGCCCCAGGTCATTTCCCTCTCTAAGGCTGATGAAGGAGACACAGGGGAAAAATGTGGGTGGACTCATGGTCATCTAATACAAGACACTGAACAGCAAAACTAGTGGGCCATGGAAGTTGGTATATACTTTAAAACAAAATGAACCTCAGAGACATTTTAAGTTGGAAGTACATAATAGGCCATTACTTCTAGGTGTTTTGGTAGAATTTAGGATTTTGAAAGTGTGCATGTGTGTGCATTGGAAACCTTAAACTTTATGTCTCCTTTTTGATGGGAGACATCCTTTATTCTTAAAATGCAAGGTCTTTATGTTTGAATGATAAGTATAGGCAGAGACTCAAAGAGCAAAGACCTTCAATTGATAGGATTATTTTTTAAAGAAGCACATGTAAAGTTATTTTGGGAATAGAGTCTCTTTTTTAATGTTTATTTTGAGAGAGAGAGAGAGAGAGCACACGAGCAGGGAAGGGGAAGAGAGAGAGGGAGACAAAGAAACTGAAGCAGGCTCTAGGCTCCCAGATGTCAGCACAGAGCCCGACACGGGGCTCGAACTCACAAACTGTGAGATCATGACCTGAGTCAAAGTTGGATGCTCAGTTGACTGAGCCACCCAGGTGCCCTGAGTCTGAGTATTTTAATGACTAAGTTGTGGCAATGAAAAAGCTATATAAGAAGTTTTTCAAAGTTAGTATTTTCTGTTTTTAAATATTCTTTTGCATTTTAACTTTGACTACTACTTGCATTATCTGCCTACCAAGTAAACCACAAGTTTAAGAAGTTAAACAGTGTTGAAAGCACTCAAAGATATCTCTAAGAGATCGCACTGCTTTGTTTTTCAAACACAATGTGCGTGCGTGTGTGTGTGTGTGTGTGTGCTTGTACTGAAATGCTACCATAAGTCCTACCTATGAACCTGAATGTGGGTCTGTAAGTAGTACATCTGGACATAGGATCCTGAGAGGCACTGATGACTCAGTTTTCTTTTTTTGATCCTCCTAACTAACATTACAGCTGTTGAATAAATGTTTACTGAACACTAACACTGCTAGATGTCTGTAATTCTTCGAGATGCACTTCCGCATGTTACTTTCTCTTAAAGAGGACACTGTTGCTTCTAGCTCACGAAGAAGTGACTGCCCCAACTGACTTCCAGTTACAGTCAGGCTGCTCTATGCTGTGTTTCAGTAAATTTTAAACCATTTCTCTCTCCCTGGCTTTCAGTGCCTTAACCAGTGGCAGAACTAGTGGGAAAGAGATCTGGGGACAAACTATGCCAATGCATGACTGCATGCCCTTAGTTTAGGGGCTGAAGTAAACACACAACTTCAAAGGGAATATGGACAAGGAGGGAAAGGTTGGGAAGAACGGGAGAAGGAAACACGAGGACGAGGGGCCATAGGGAACTAAGGGTGGTACATGACTCCTACGGTGGAACTAGCCTACTGAATCTAACTAAAAAAAGTTCACAAAGCATTTTACAGACAATACTAAATTTAAAAAATTTTAATGCTTATTTATTTTTGAGAGACAGACAGAATGTAAGTGGGCGAGGGGCAGAGAGAGAGGGAAACACAAAATCCGAAGCAGGCTCCAGGCTCTGAACTGTCAGCACAGAGCTGGATGCGAGGCTCAAACCTCGAACCCATGAACTGCGAGATCCTGAGCTGAGGTTGGACACTTAACCAACTGAGCCACCCAGGCCCCCCTCCTTTTTGTACACGTTATTTCACAGTAATTGAGTGAAGTAGATAATATCTTTTCCCAGAGAGGTTGAGTGATCTGTCCAAGATCACACAGCAAGTAGACATGTAGTAGAGCTGGCATATAACCTCTAACATCCCCATGTCACCAGACCAGACCACCGCCTTTTTCTCCGAGTGCATGACCGCCCTGTATACCATCCCTTTGCCCACAAGTCTATAGACCCCACGATGAAATAAACATTTTCCAGTACTACTTAATAACGGGTGAATGTAATCATGGGAGAAGGGGAAACTTGCTAGACATCAAGCAAATTATCATTAGTTTTCTCAACTGTAAATTGTATCTATGAACAATAAGCTCTGAGAGATAAGCAGGGTAGTCACATCTTGAGATCTCTCGCTGTGTGTATGTAGATTGTTGGAAGTAGGAAACGACGATAGCAGCCACAATAGTGATACAGCCTGACTTGTTGCTAAGCCTCGCCTGTGTGCTTCAGATTCTGTAAGAATTAGACTGTCCTTGTTTTACAGACAAGACGACGGAGACACATGGAGTTTGCTAGCCCGATGCTCACAGAGCTGGCAAGCAGTGGCGCCTGGGGCACTCTGGCTTGGAGTCCTCTCCGGGCCAGTACGCCATACAATTTTAGGTATGCGTCTCAAAACACAATAGTTCTAGGTGATTTTATGAGCAACTCAGTAATGTTCTTTGTATAGATCTTATTATAAATGTATTCCATTTTATATTGTGTTTTTGAAGCTTTTTTAATTGGTAAATTCTTGACAATGACCAAAGGGCATCATTTTTCCTATGACACTTAAAAATATTCATTGTACATCTTTCTTTTAAATGTTTTTTTTTTATTTATTTTTGAGACAGAGAGAGAGCGGGCATGTACATGAGCAGGAGAGGGGCAGAGAGAGAGAGAGAGAGAGAGAGAGGGACAGAGGATATGAAGGGGGCTCTGCATTGACAGTAGAGAGCCCATTGTGGGGCTCGAACTCACAAACTGAGAGATCATGACCTGAGCCAAAATCAGACCCTCAGCCACTGAGCCACCCAGGTGCCCTGTACATCTTTCTTTTAATTACTAAGGTAAATACAGTCCCAGGGTAAAAAGGAAGCTTAAATCTTACAGAAATACATAAGAAGACAGTTACAGTCCTGTGTAAATTCAGGGCCTCCCCTCTCCACCAATAATTACTAATAACACCATCAGCTCACTTTAGACCATCTCTGTTATAAGGAGCTCACTTAAAACCTGAGTCCCAAACCTTCAGCAATGAACATTCACAATGTTCAGCTAATCAAGCCCACTTAAGGCTTTCATGGCAATGACAGCAGGTAGACAGCACCCAGGCGAATTCAGTCAGTGCAACGAGCGTTTCACCAAAGGCTTTCTATTGCTTCCACCCCTCAGCTGCCCCAGGGTCCCCTGAGTGGAGTCCAAGTCAGCATCTGTGTGGCTGTGCCAGGTAACTTCCAAGTGGGAGTTTCCACCACACTGAGAGAAGAGAGAATGGAGGCCAACCAAGAGGGCCTAAGCACAGCAAAAGAAAGAGAAAGAAAAACACAGGCAGACCCAGACGTTCCGATGCTCTTCAAAGAAAATCAAGAAACCATTCTCTTGTTGCTGGCAAACTGGCTCTGAAGACAATTCCAGAGGAGAAACATCCATAATATTTGGGCAAAGGTAAATTCATTCAGCACATTTTATTTTGTTATTGTTTTTAAAAAAACTTTTTTTTAATGTTTTATTTAGTTTTGAGAGACAAAGTGCGAGTAGGGGAGGAGCAGAGAGAGAGAGAGAGGGAGACATAGGTCCGAAACACGTTCCGGGCTCGGAGCTGTCAGCACAGAGCCTGACACGGGGCTCAAACTCACCAAAAGTGAGATCATGACCTGAACCAAAGTCAGACGCTCAACTGACTGAGCCACCCAGGGACCCTCATTCAGCACATTTTAATCATCACCTATGGGCCTATGTCAGGCAGGCACTGTGTTAGGTGCTAGGAATATAAAGAGGAGCCATCTAAACATGCTTCCTGACACATGCTGCTTACGATATAATTGTGAAAATAGATATTAATCACACAAGTATAGTGTAAAATTCACATTGTAGTAATTGTTCAGAAGGAAAATAATACAATGATATTTTGAAAAGGAACTCATATAACAAAAGCAAAAATGAACTGTTGGGACCTCATCAAAATAAAAATCTTTGGCACAGCGAAGGAAACAATCAGCAAAACTGGCAACTGACAGAATGGGAGAAGATATTTGCAAATGACATATCAGATAAAGGGTTAGTATCCAAAATCTATAAAGAACTTCTCAAACTCAATACCCAAAACCAAATAATCCAGTGAAGAAATGGGCAAAAGACAAAACCAAATAATCCAGTGAAGAAATGGGCAAAAGACATGTCTTCTCCAAAGAAGACATCCAGATGGCCAACCGACACATGAAACAATGCTCCACATCACTCATCATCCCAGGGAAATACAAATCAAAACCACAATGAGATACCACCTCACACCTATCAGAATGGCTACCATTAACAACTCAGGCAACAACAGATGTTGGTGAGGATGTAGACAGAGAGGATCTCTTTTGCATTGTTGGTGCGAATGCAAACTGGTGCAGCCACTCTGGAAAACAGTATGGAGGTTCCTCAAAAAATTAAAATAGAACTACCCTACCACCCAGCAATTGCACTACTAGGTATTTATCCAAGGGATACAGGTGTGCTGTTTCATAGGGACACCTGCAGCACTATTGACAATAGCCAAAGTATGGAAAGAGCCCAAATGTCCATCGCTGGATGAATGGATAAAGAAGATGTGGTATATATATACAATGGAGTATTACTCGGCAATCAAAAAGAATGAAATCTTGCCATCTGCAACTATGTGGATGGAACTGGAGGGTATTATGCCAAGTGAAATTAGTCAGAGAAAGACAAATATTGTATGATTTCAGTCATACGAGGACTTTAAGACACAGAACAGATGAATGTAAGGGAAGGGAAGCAAAAATAATATAAAAACAGGGAGGAGGACAAAAACATTAAGAGACTCTTAAATATAGAGAACAGAGAGTTACTGGAGGGAGTGTGGGAGCGGGGAGGTGGGCTGAATGGGTAAGGGGCACTAAGGAATCTACTCCTGAAATCACTGTTGTACTATAGGCTAACTGGGATGTAATTTAAAAAAATAAATTATGAAATTTTTTTTTAAAGAAAAAAAGAAAAGGAACTTATATAGATGACTAAATTGCTGCGTGCTAGGACTTAGGGGGAAAGTACTCATAATTTTAAGAATAAAGCTCACCTTCAGTTCTTGACATGACTCAGTAAGGACAGGGGAGAGTGTGCTCTTGTGATGCATGCTGTCCAGTTAGAGAAAAACGCACCAGACGTGTAACTGACTTGATTTTATGGATCTGGGGCCAAAAGTAATGACTGGCAACCTCTGCATTTGCCCAGCTTCCAGCTGAAGCTTTTTGATACTGATAAATAGTAATGCAGAGAGGGATCAAAGGGTAGAAAATGCACAAGGCAAATAAGGTTTGGATCAGGCAAGTTAAAAGGCAGATATGCTTTGCATAACATCAGAGATCAAGACAGAGTTGCTGGTACTGAAAGGAGAGTTCAAGCAAGCAGTCACTGCTATCAAAAACAAAAGACTAACAATGTGATTTCCACGGCTTAGATCTGATAGAGAGAAATTTATGGAAAAGGGCTAGGCAAAACAGCCAACAATAAATCAACTTCTCACAATCCTATCAGGTGATGTTACCTCTGCCCTAAAGAGAAAGAGCGTTCCAACAATAACTGTGAGAGTCTATCAATGACCGCTCACCTGATTTGCTACAGGCAAAAAGGAAAGATTTACATGTACTGATTTATAAAAAATTATAACGTGATATTTACGAAGGATTAATTCATTGAGTTGCTTGCATTCAGCCAAATTTACTACGGGGAACTTTAATTTTCTTTTAATGTTTATCTCTAAGAGAGAGAGAGAGCGACAGAGCATGAGTGGGGGAGAGAGAAAGGGAGAGAGACAGAGACAGAGACAGATTCTGAGGCAGACTCCAGGCTCCGAGCTGTCAGCACAGAGCCCAATGCAGGGCTCAAACTCATGAACTATGAGATCATAACCTGAGCTGAAGTCGGACGTTTAACTGACTGAGCCACCCAGGTACCCCTCTACAGAGAGCCTTAAACCATGCAGGGTTTAGGTGTTCCATTTTTATTTTAATAGCAATTTGTGGGCATTTTAACATTAAAAAGCTGGCATCAACCTCTTGGACAGGACAATACCCTGAAATTTCAAATTTTTCTATAGCATAGTCTGCTTTTGCCTGAAGTTCCCAACCCAGGATACAAAGATGGACTTCAAGGAGTCCATCAACCTTCTAAAATATCACGTCGTAGGCACTTTCTTATATTTGCACATATATATATATGCATAAAGTTTTATATACGTATGTATACAATTATACAAAATCAATTACACATACAGACACATACACATGTAAGAGTGAAGAAATTTAAAATAAATGTAGAGGCGCCTGGGTGACTCAGTTGGTTGAACGTCTGACTTTGGCTCAGATCATGATCTCACGGCTCGTGGGTTCAGGCTCTGCATTGGGCTCTGTGCTGACAGCTCAGAGCCTGGAGCCTCCTTTGGATTCTGTGTCTCCCTCTCCTTCTGCTCCTCCCCCGCTCATACTCTGTCTCTTTTTGTCTCAAAAATAAACATTAAAATTTTTTTAAAAAATAAATGTAGATATGCACGTCATGTAAAATATTACAACAAAAATGATTTGATGACTAATAATAGTTACCCCCACTGATTATAAACACCTTGCAAGTAAAAACTGCATTCCATTTATCAAATATATAAACACCCTGCCTAGCATATAGCAGGTGCACACACAAAAAAAGCTCAAATAAAGTGATTTCCCCAGAAGACCTGGACTAAACTATATATTCAATTAAAAAAAATAGAGTTCATAATCGTTTGATTATATAAGACATATATGAGAACCTCAACACAGATTGTTTATTTTGGGAGACTTTAACACTGAGCTTTATTAAAATATATTTATAAACAGATACTCTTGGCCTTTTTTTTGTAACTGCTCTTACTCAACTATATGACAAATACATTTGGAGATTTCGGAGGTCAGTCATATGATTCTCACCTCACATTCCAGCCCTTGCTTTTCAATGTCTGAATCCCACACAAAGGATTCACAACACACCCAGCTTTTTCACAAGATTTGACATGGGGAGTAGGAGGAAAGAAACCCAGAAAATGAAATATTCTGTGCAAAGGAAGTTCTTTGCCCTTATTTCAGTAAGTTTCCACCCCTCTTTCTGGTGGAGCCCTTGTTCTCCTTTTCTTCTTCATCTTCTTCTTCCTTCTTTCTCCACCTTGACCTCCTTCCCCTTGCCCCA
Source organism: Lynx canadensis (assembly GCF_007474595.2). Taxonomy (NCBI): domain Eukaryota; kingdom Metazoa; phylum Chordata; class Mammalia; order Carnivora; family Felidae; genus Lynx; species Lynx canadensis. Next base: position 88,151,375 of record NC_044309.1, on the reverse strand, counting down.
AATATCCATGAGCATTAGAAATAAAATGTGAAGAAATTTGATCTAGCTTATTAAATGGATACTAAAATGTCAGATTTTTAAAGAAATGTAACTTCACACCTGGAACTCTTTCATCTGCTCATTCTGCACATTTTGTAACAGGTGTGGAGATGGAGTCTTTTGCAGATTGCCAACCATCATCCAGCTAAAGGAGTAAGATCAGAGTTTAAAAATCATCTAAAATTTTTATCTAACAAGGATACTTACATTTCCTGTTACTATGGATAAATTCACCACTAAAATACTGATTGATCCCAGATAATTGTATAAGATTTGACACGTGACAGAGAATAAATAAGTTTACTGGAGCTCCAGAAGAAGACACCATGGGCCAAGACACCAAAAGAAGGGGAGTTTTAGAGGGAGCCGGAGGGGAGGGGAAAGGTGACATTGTCGGCTTCCAGAGGGCTGTACCTCTCTCACTCACTGCTGTGTGGCAGAGAGCACACATACTGAAGCATGCAGTACAATTTCAATCTATATTGGTTGAATGAATAAGCAGAAAATGAAGAGATTCAGCATAAAAAAACGCAATATCATCAAAGGTAGAAAGATGGACATGTGCATGCTTATTTAGGAGAATTGCAAATAGACCAGTTGAGCACAGGGTTTGAATAAAGAAACAGTGGGAGGTAAGTTGGAAATGTTACCTTTCCTCTGAACTTCCACAGTGTCCTCGGTTTATGTCTATTATACTACTACCACATAGCATAGTGAATGATGTTATTCTTGTCTGTCCTCCCCTCTACAAGGTGAGAACACTTTACTTTGATCGTGAGACCAAGATCTCCATCTTCATGCCCAAAGTTTAACACAGGGAATGGACCAGCAAAAGGTCAACTTACACTGAATGAACAAATTCATGAATCAATTTATATTATCTTGTATAATGCTCACAATAATGGTGTACCTGATGTCAGACTAAGCAGACTAAGCAGTTTGGATTTCATCTTGAGGGCAACGGCTAGTATCATCATGTAGGTAAGAGTTGGTGGGCTGGAATGATGGCAGTGGACTTAGGAGTGGGTCTATGAATGCAAAGAATATTACATATAACCCCAAATGTTCATTGAAATGGACACCATGCTGCAAAAACCATTAATGTTCTTGTTCTCTTGATCTGTTTCCAGCTACTACTCACATTATAAAAATATTTCTATTTTGAGTTTAAAATATTCTTGGCTCTCAAAGCATAAGAGACTGTTAAAAACTGAGAACAAACTGAGGGTTGATGGGGGGTGGGAGGGAGGGGAGGGTGGGTGATGGGTATTGAGGAGGGCACCTTTTGGGATGAGCACTGGGTGTTGTATGGAAACCAATTTGTCAATAAATTTCATATATATAAAAAAAATAAAAAAATAAAAATAAAAAAAAAGATCCAAAGATTAGCTTTGTAAAAAAAAAAAAAATATATTCTTGGCTCTTACTTTTTATTGTCTGAGACCTTTTACTTTCTGTAGTACAATTATCTACGGCATTTTTAAACCATGTTTCATCATGTCCTTGAAATGTGACAAGTGCTCCATAATTTTGTTTAGAGGAACAAAGAGACTTATACTTAACCTGATAATTTCCATTGATTCCATCAACAGAAATTTCAACAGACAATGGGAAAACAGATTATCAGGTCAACAAACATTGTTTTTTAGTGTTCCAGGCTTAACTTGCCTTAAAATTTTGATATGGAAATAAAAGAATGCTATTTTAAGAGAGTATATAGACACAGATCACATATATATATATATATATATATATATATATATATATATATTTTTTTTTTTTTTTTTTTTAAAGAGCCTTAATTGGAGTCGGTTTTTAAGGGCTTACACAATAATTGTTTTGCCCTTGACAAGAAGTATTTCCAGGACACAACAACCATCTAGTTCTAAAGCAAATCTAAATGCAATTATCAAGGTTTAGAGAACAGAAATTATGTCAAACGGTCAATATTTTATGTATATTGTGCTTTCCATAGTTAAATGTTCTTAGGTAACATGCTCAGAGTTAACATGTTCTTAATACTTATCGAACATTGAGAATAAAGAGCTTTTCTTGGGAACCCATCCATTATCTGGCAAGTTAATATTTATTAAGCATTAACTTAGATGTCATGGAGTTAAACATTTTATGTAATTAATTGTATTTAGTCCCAGAATACCTTTGTGAGATCAGCGTTATTATCCCCATTTTATAGGTGGAAGATGAGGCTTGACAAAATCAAGTGACTTGCCTAAAGTCACGCACCTTGTAGCTGATGAAAGCAGTATGGAAGGATATGAACTCTAGACTCCAAAAACCTGTGTTAGAATAGTAGCTCCACTCATTAGCAGCTGCAGGTCCCTGGGCAATTCACTTGCTTCCTAAGTCTTGGTTTTATTTTAAAATAGCAGGCAATGTAGACTAGTGGTTGGAGCATGACCTGTGGAGCCAGACTGCCTGGGTTTGAACCCAAGTGCTACCGCTCATTGCTTGTGTGACCTTGGATAATCTAACTCCATATTTGAAATTCCTCACCTGTAAAAGGTAGATGATGATATTAATAAGAACTACCTCAAAGAGTGATATACAATTAAATGAGTTAATAAAATGCTTAGAACTATGTGTCTGGCACATAATGTGTATATATACATATATATCTATGTTAGCTATTAAAATAATTATGACCTATATCTCCCAGGATTGTTACAAAATACATAAAGGAAACATAAAAGCACCAAGTCCAGAGCAATGAAGATTCATTGAAAAGTTAACATTAAGATTCAAAGACAACGAGATCAAGATGTAATAAGACATGAGTAAAATCTGTACTGCTATTGATACTTTATGGAAATTGCCAAGTGCCTGCAGGGGTTAGATGATGCCCAAATAAACTAGCTGAGTTTCTCTGGGCAAAATTCAGAATTCTGTTTTTATTTCTGGTACTGGCTCTTTGATTCTGAAGGCAGAGGTCAGCTCAATCTAACATTGGGTGATTTTTTTTTTTCAACGTTTATTTATTTTTGGGACAGAGAGAGACAGAGCATGAACGGGCGAGGGGCAGAGAGAGGGAGACACAGAATCGGAAGCAGGCTCCAGGCTCTGAGCCATCAGCCCAGAGCCTGACGCGGGGCTCGAACTCATGGACCGCGAGATCGTGACCTGGCTGAAGTCGGACGCTTAACCGACTGCGCCACCCAGGCGCCCCTAACATTGGGTGATTTTTGCACTCAGTGCACACATGCTCAAAGTTCCACTTAGATATAGTAGACTAGGACAGAGCATCTGGTTCCTTCTAAGTCTTCCAGACCCAAATGTTACTTCATTTGCATTTCTCCCACATGGTAGAATTCATCTTCAGAACACTGAGAATGAAGAGCAGGATCCCAGAAGTTTGCATCTTGTGTGTGGGATTGGTGTGCATCTGCTAGTAATAGAGGTTCAGGAAACGGTGCCTTAAACCATTTCCTAGTAAGGAGTCCAGAGGTAGCCTTCCAGGGCCAATACTGCAGTGTCCTTAAGTCCTCAGGGACTCATCTGCTTTACTGTGCTAAGTGTGGAGAGAAATAGCTATGATTATGGTTGAGATTCCTGTTTGTGTTTACCCAGCTACCATATTACATATACAAAAGCTAGTCTGTTGGCACCAAATCCATGTTTCTTTGACTATATATTCTTCGTATCAATCCATTAGTTCATACTCAAGCATAGAAAATCCCTTCATTGAGGAGTGCTTGGGTGGCTCAGTCAGTTAAGTGTCTGACTCTTGATTTCGGCTCAGGTCATAAGATTGAGAGCCATGTCAGGTTCTGTGCTGGGCATGGAGCCTGCTTAAGATTCTCTCTCTGCCCTTCTCTTTCTCTTTCTCTCCCTCTAGAAGAAGAAGGAGGAGGAGGAGGAGGGGGAGGGGGAGGAGGAACCCCTTCAATGAGTTGAGAGGAAGTCTTCCACCTACAGAAAAAAATCACAAATAATAAAGAGTTTCAATGTTAGAGCAGTTGGTGCATTCATTTTGTAAGCATGAAGGAAGGCTGGCCTCCCCAGTTGAGGTGAAGGAGCCATTTATGGCTATATAGGAGCTGGGGCTTAGCTGGGAATCTGGCCTGGCGAGAGTCTTGGGCATCCTAAACATGTCTAGGTCCAGAAGAAATAGTTAGAAACAACAGAAGTAAATTAGGTCTTGGCCAAGTATCACTGCTAAACAATTTGGTGGAAAGAAGAAGCAACCAGATGCTAAGTCTTAACAATCCAACGGCAAGGAAGAAACAGGGTGATAGGCAGGGTCAGGATCCCCTTTGTGATGGGGAATTAGAAGATCTACTTAAAGACACAAAGAGGACACAAAGAAAGCACTAACCTGATGTAGAAGCTTAGATTGCTCCCCAAAGGGTGAGTTGTGCTAACTGTACCTTGTACTTTATTGTCAAGTGCTGCCTTTTAATGGATGGTTCATGGTTTGCCTTGGTATCACCACAGAGATTGACCTTGTCCTGGGTTCCCCTAAAGTCAGTCTGGCCAAGCTGGAAACCACATTTTCCTGAATTTCTTGCCCTGTATGTTTCTAGGTTGGCAGTGATTAATTTGGGACTTGGGAGACAGAAGTGAAATAGTGGCTATTACTCTCCAAAGGTCTTTGCAGTCAAATAGAATGAAAAACCAATGCAGAGGTGCCCAGCAAGTTCCAGTTTTCCTTCACTCTCCTCTGGCCCCCTCTAACTCTTTTCCCAACTACTGACACTGCTACTTAACAGAGGCCCACGCCCACCACCAGAAACCTAGCTACAGACCCACAGAAGCAATAGTTATGGAGAGTCAATAACTGCCCATAGACTTCCCCATGAACTTCCCCTTTGTGTTTTTACTTCAGGTACTGGATGTTCTTGACTTCTCTTAACTTCCCTGCATCTTCTATCTTGTCCATTTGTATCAATGCTTTAAGAAGACAGATTTTTTATTTTTTTGTACCTTTTTTTTAATGTTTATTTATTTGAGAGAAAGAGAGAGAGAGAGAGCGGGGAGGGGCAGAGAAAGATGGAGACACAGATTCCAAAGCAGGCTCCTGGCTCTGAAATGTCAGCACAGAGCTGGAACTCACCAACCATGAGATCATAATCTGAGCTGAAGTCGGATGCTTAACCAACTGAGCCACCCAGGGGCCCCAAGAAGACAGATTTTTTTTAAAGATTAACCACCATTTATGCATTTGTATTTGGTAATGTTTATATCAATACACCAAAACTAAATTCTAGAGACATGCAATATCATTAGTTTGGATACCATGAGTATATTACAAAAGAGACATGAAAGTTATTTACATGATTAAAGATTTCACAACTTCACTGGAATGGGCAGCTTCACTAAGCACCATTTCAATAATGATGTATTTTAGTCTACACACTTTCCAAAAATGTCACCACTTCTACACCAGAAATAATCCTTGTCATCTAGAACTACTTTGGTGCCTCCATACTCTGGGAGAAGAACCGTATCTCCAACTTTCATGCCAACTGGTTGAATCTCTCCACCCTTTCCTTTGGAGCCTGATCCAACAGCTTCTACTATTGCTTGAAATACTTTTCCTTGAGATTTTTCTGGAAGCCTAATGCCTCCTTTGGTTATAGTTTTGGCTGCACTCCTTTCAACTAAAACGCAAAGAGAGGAAGAAACTCTCTAAACATCTTCTTGGTCTTGCCATGACTCCACCCCCTCTCCCTATCTACACCCCCACCCACCCACCCATTTTACGCTGCTCTGGAGCTGCCACTGTAGCAAGGAGACCTGCAGTCTGACCCTTGGGCCATGTGATCCAAGAAGACTGATTAATGCCTTTCCGTCTGATTTCCAGTTCCTCCTTCTGGACCTTTGTTTCCTCAGCTTCTCCCTCAATTGTGCAGGGTCTAAATCCTATAACACATCTCTCATTCCATACACTCGTGATGGTTGTGCTTCACTGACTAGTAAAGGTCTTTCTAATCTGAATGGACTCTTGTTCATCTGGGAAGTAGCCATGTCTCCTTTGATCCAGGAACCCCCCTGCTATGTCTCAGGATCCCTCCTATCTCCATAGGGAGGAAGGAAAATGCAGATGGCTGAAAAGCTGTATTTCCCAAGTCAATGAGGTAGATAGTCTCTGACTCATCCTCCAGCACACATAGAACTCTCATAATAGAATGTTCTAACTTTATTTTACCTCTGCCTTTCCCAAACAGCAATTGGTCTCCTGATCTCCTTTGCAGGGTAAGTAAAATCTGCCTTGATTTTCTGTGGCAAGCAAGCATGGGCATGTAAGGTTTGAATAAGAGAAACAGTCTAATGGCAAGGGAGAGTGTAGGAATGAGAAAGAAACAAGTAGTTTACTCATCAGGACTCATTGTAAGTGACACTAATCACCCAGTTCAAGCTAAGTTAAACAAAAATGGTAAGTTATTATTTCATACAATTGGCAAGTCCAATGGTGATCCTATTTGAAGTCTAGCTGGACCTGGAGGTTCCAGTAGGTTAAACATGCAACTCTTGGTTTTGGCTCAGGTCATGATCTCATGGTTCATGAGTTCGAGACCCTCATTGGGCTCCATGCTGACAGTGCAGAGCCTGTTTGAGATGGTCTCTCTTCCTTTCTCTCTGCCCCTCCCCTGCTGGCTCTTTATTTTAAAATAAATAAATCAAGATAAATTTAAAAAACATTTTTAAGAAGAAAATTTGAAGCTTTATGTGTAGCTCACATTACATTTTTTTTTTTAATGTTTATTTATTTCGAGAGAGACAGAGAAACAGAGAGAGAGGAGCAGAGAGAGAGGGGGAGAGACAGAGAATCTCAAGCAGGCTCCACACTGACAGTACAGAGATCAACTTGGGACTCAATCTCATGAACTGTGAGATCCTGACCTGATCCAAAACCAAGAGTCAGACACTTAACTGACTGAGCCACCCATGTGCCCCTCACATGACATTTCTATTGGATGGTGCTGCTTTAACATCTTGTAAGATCCATCCCCAAAACCAGGGGACAAACATCCCCAGGTGATTATGTTTTCAGATGTCCTCCAAAGCCTTGTAATAAAGCAATCATAACTAGTCAACAGACTTAGGGGAAAAGTTAAAAAAAAAAACAAAAAGGAAAACCAATTAGAAAATCCATTAATTAGTATACTATTGAACTTACAGTATTTGTTTGAATCCATTTTTCCTTTGCCTTCCTCATATAAATTAGTATCTGTCAACAAAAGGTAATGTGTTTGCACTTTATAAGAATGAATAAAATTTGCATGCTATGACTTATCTAATAGTAAGATAGTATCAAACAAATTTTCACCCAAAGAAAGACAGATAAATCAAGATCTAAAATACTTATAAAGTTAAAAAGTGACTGCCCTTCAGGCTAAATCTCCCAACAGCCTTTCAGTTATTCTGTTTATTTCTATATTTAGACATCAGCCACATCTTAGCGTCAGCTTTAGTAATTACAATACTTCAAGAAAGAAATTAAAGACGTGGGAAAGGCATATTTTGTATAAGCTTTACTTGTGAGCCTGACATTAAATATAATAAATTTGTGTTGAGGAACCGCTCTGTGCCAACATAGTTAGGATCTTTGGGGTAAATGCACCCCTTTGCCTGTGCCCACGCACATATTTGTAGCCATGTATGTGGTGCCCAGCTCAATCCATCCTTCACCACTGCTGACCGGACAGGAATTGACATCTGACCAAAGCTGTGCCAGTCCGAATCTCTTCTTGGAATCTAGAATTGGAATATATAAGCTAGACTTCACTTGGTTTCTGAGGAGTGCTAGAGCTAGGAAATCAGGCAAAGCAGAAGCTAGGATGAACAGGTGCAGGCCACAGCACACTAAAAGAATCTACAATAAGATCAAGGGAAAAGAATGTAAATGTGCCAAAAGGAGAGCCAAGAGGTCAAATATCCTAGGAAAGACAGAGCAAATAACTTTGAATTTGAATTTTCTAGTTCCTGGTTCCAGTGTCTTACGACATATCTCTATAGTTTTTATTCTACAATTACTAGGAGTACTTTCAGACATTCAATAAATTCCTATTCATTCATTCATTCATTCACTCATTCATTCTTTTTGTTTGTTTGTTTCTGACCTAAGCTAGTTCATATGAGTTTCTGTCCTAACAACAAAACTGATCCTTTCTTTAGTCAGCCAAACATTAAGGCTTGCTGTTAATTATGAAATTATTTAGTAGGAAATTAGTGAATACATTAATTATAGGAAATTAATAAATATTAATAAAATGATACAATAGGGTTCCCTGAAAAAGCAGAGTGATTACCTAGAATAGATATTTTTCATTCAATTCAAACAAATATATTGACATTCATACAATATAACTTCCATTAATATATTAAAAGTAGTAAGAGGAGAAAATTAAAACAGGAGGAATAAAAGAGGAGGAAACAAGTCAGCTTTTGACGCTTAAGTTTTTTCCTTTATCAGTGTTTACTCCTCACCCCTTTGTTTTCATAAGATCCTCCAACAAAAAATAAGCTAGATGAAGACTGAGAAGTAGGAGTGTACGAATTAGGTAGTAATAGGCATCTAATAAGAGCTGAACATTATATAAGGTTCTTGGGAGAATCAGCAGAAAAAAGCACTGATCCTGACATGCAGAGACTACAATGAAGATAACACCAACAGCAGAGTCATTACTTGGACCTAAAAAAATTGAAATAATTTTCTTGCATCTGAGTCTCAGAAAAAGATTAGGTCTGATGGTATTCCTCACTAGAGCAAGAAGAAATGTGTACTCAAGATACAATCAGATCCATAGCAGATGGAATATCCAAATTATCATCAAAATGTAGACAGACTCATAGATAGGAATCTAATACTGAGAGAGAAACCTGAAGAGGGAGTTAGAGATAGAGAGAAAGAACAAGGAGTAGGTCTAAAGTTGAGAAGATGCAGATCATGATAAATATGGAGGAGGAATGGGCCAAGACAAGTGGATTGGAACAAAGATGACCAGCAAAGCTAGCACAGTGAGCTGTTGTATGGGGCTGGGTAAGAGCCCAGGGAGTGGATGGTTGCTCAAAAGGAAGGTGAATGGTTCCAACAATGGACAGGGTCTGAGGGACATAAAGTCCAAAGCCAAACCATAATCCCACACCACCCATCAATGTACAATGTGCCCCCAAACAACATTCTCCTTACCTTCAAAATTCAGCTGAATGTTTGCATTTTATCCGTTGTGTCTAGGTTGGATCATTTAGTCCAACCCACTAATTTTAAGGACCAGGCTACTAAGGGCCAGAGAAGTTCTATAACTTAATCTGTGCCATATAGCTAGTGGCAGGGTCATGACTAAAATCCAAATTTAAAATTTTCAATATCCCAGTAGGCGGCTTTCCACATACAAATTCTCCCCAGTTTTGCACATCCCAACATTTTTCACTCTCCCAACAATAGACCAGCATCTTTTATCTCTCCAGGAATAGAGAGAACTAAAGAAAGAGAAGATAATTGAAGATTGGATGGGTCAAAGGAAGTTTCAGCAAGAAAATGGAATCTGATCTGAATTTTGAAAATTAAGTATGATTTAGATAAGAAGAAGAAAGAAGGGAAGAGATTCCCAGGAAAATAAAGTAGATCCTCAGTGAGAATGTGAGGTATGGAAGCCCAAGTCTTGCAAGAGGATGAAGGAGAGAGAGAGGAGGGAGGAGAGAGGCTCCAGTCTCAGCCTTCAAGTCACAAAGGATGCTAAATGCTCCTCTACAGATATTCTCTCCCCACCACCTCCATCCACAGAATTCAATAACAATTTACCTGAGACTATTTGAGAAGTAGAAATGTCAGCAGTTAACATGGCTTGACCACCAAAATCTATTTAGAATTGTAAGAAATGGAATCCTTCCCCATACGAGTCCTGTTGAAATGCAGTATGTTGTTTCACACTTTTCATATTCCTCATATTTTAAGAGCCCCAGAAGGAATGATACACATATACAGTGGAATAGGATGGTCTTAGCTTTTCCTGCTTTATTAAGTTTTTCTCTACCACTTATCACTATCCAACACACTAAATAGTATACTTTGTTATCATGTTTATCGTTGGTCTTTCTCATTAAAATGGAAGCCCTATCACAGCAGGGATTGTCTGTTTTGGATTTCTGCTGTTTCTCAGGAACTCAGAGCAGTGCCTATACATAGAAACTCAGAATTGGCAGAAGTCATACGTTACAGTTCTTTCTTTTATACAACTGAGAAACTAGTGTACAAACCGCGCCCCTCCCCACCCCACCCCCCCCTCACCGAAGTTGTCCATGTCAAATGGAGAGGCCTGAACTAGAAAGTGAGTCCTGACTCCCAAAGCTATGACCCTCCTTCCTTTTTACCAGGATATTTTCCACCATTGGATTTAGAATCTTCTGCATAAATGTCTTTCAACAATGGGAGAAATCAACTATGGCTAGAAAATGAGCAACATTTTCCCTTCGTATTTGTACAATTACATTAAAATAAACACAGAGGATGATCACCACAACATCATATACAAGAGCAGGAAGTGGAAAATCCTTAACATCCAACAATAAAAGATTGGTTAAATAAATTATGTGTCATCCATATAATGGAATACTTCTATAGATGTGAGAAAGATTTATGCATAGGGATTGACTTGGCAATCATACCTCCACAATATATTTCATACTTCACAATTTCTTACCCACAATTCCAAATTCCAAAAATGCTCTAGAAACTAAACTTTTTTGAAACTTTAGTCACAAAACTTGACCAATCCTAAACTCACTTGACAGCAAATATTTACCCCTCCTGACATGGAAATATTTAAGACTTTATTGATCTCATAAACAGCACAAAACTGTTGAATGTGCTTAATTACGAGGTATGGTCTCAGACCATACCAGCTTTATTATGTGATATTTGGTGAACATATCCTATCACTGCTCGAAAATCCAGAAGATTCTGAACTCTTAAATTCAGCTGGCCCCAAAGACTCTCAATGAAGAAGATGGTCTACACTAATAGTGTATTCTGTATTCCTACAGAATAGGGTCTGTGGGATGATCCAATTTGCATAATTAAAAAAAAAACACATACAGTAGTTTATGCCTAGAAATTCTGAAAGGAGTATATATTTTTTATTTAAAAAGAATGTACATTTTGGAGCATGGGTGGCTCAGTCAGTTGGGCATCTGACTTCAGCTCAGGTCATGATCTCACTGTTCTTGAGTTGAAGCCCCACATCGGGCTCTGTACTGACAGTTCAGAGTCTGGAGTCTGCTTCAGATTCTGTGTCTCCCTCTCCCTCTGCCCCTCCCCTGCTCATGCAGTGTTGCTCTCTCCCTTTCAAAAATAAACATTAAAAAGATGATTTTTAAAGAATGTACAGTGATGATATCTAAGGAATGTAACAGAAGGCAGCGCTAAACAATTCTGCCATCACAGGAACGGACATCTCGTGGGGCCTGGGACAGCAAGAGGGAGCTAGCTCCTAGGCCTTTCTCTGTAGTGCAGCCATAAGATGATTCTGCTCAAAGCGCCCTGCATCCCTGTGTGTCTCAATTGAAGATGGCTTGCTCTAGAGACAGAAGCTGATTGACCCATCTTAAGTCAGTCACATCCCTGGGGGTGGGGGTAGGGTAGAAGATGAGAGAAAGCTCCCTTGACTGGCAGTGCAGATGGTACTTCCCCAAAGGAGGCAGCACTGAGGCTCTTAGGAGGGGGAGGGGAATGATCTGCTGGGCAGACAACTAAAAAATGTCAGCAACACACAGGGCAGGACCTGACCTGACTGTGATCTGCACTAGCTACATGCCTACTAGTAACTGAGCAAATGTCATCAGCCCCTGGGCCTTGTTTTCTACCTAGGGAGGGAGAGAAACCTCCATGCTGTCATAGCCCTAACAATTTGCTGATGGACACAATGTCTCTCAGACTCAAAAATGCATACAAATCACCCATGGATCTTGTTTAAATGCAAAATTTTTTAATGTTTATTTGTGAGAGAGAGAGAGAGAAAGAGAGACAGAGTATGTTAGCGGGGAAAGGGCAGAGAGAGAGGGAGACACAGAATCTGAAGCAGGCTCCAGGCTCACCCGAAGCAGGGCTTGAACTCATGAACCGCAAAATCATGACCTGAGCTGAAGTTGGACACTTAACCTACTGAGCCACCCAGGCACCCGTAGGGATCTTGTTTAAAATACAGATTCTAGGAGTGGCCGGCTGGCTCAGCTGGAAGAGCATGTGACTCTTGATTTCAGGGTCATGAGATGGAAACCCAAGTTAGGTATAGAGATGATGTAAATACATAAATAAATAAATAAATAAATAAATAAATAAATAAATAAATAAACTTAAAAAAAAACCCATCAAAATACAGATTCTGATTCAGCACATCTGGAGTGGCCTGCATAAGCTCCTAGGTGATGCTAAAGTTGCTGGTCAACCAGACCACACTTTCAGTAGCAAGGTCCCAGAGCACTATGCTGGGGCTTGCAGATTATAAAATGCTAAGCCAAAGGTGGCAAAATTTGAGATTTGAATCATTTGGTAGTGATCTGCTGATCAAAACGTCCTTTGTGGCCCAGTTTATTGCATACGCTGAAAGTAAAGATATAGCCAGTAACGGGGTCTGTCCTTTGTGAAGGCAAGCAACTTTCAACTTAATTGTTAACCTAATCATTAATCGATAAACCAAGAGTTTATCCATATATTAATACTCTGAAATATATAACCTAAGAGCTTCACCATCAAATATAGTAGGTACTTAAGAAACAAACGATTCTAACTTTGGTTTAGAGCTAATACAAAAGATAATCACTTTTCAAGGTTTTCATGATTCCTCTAAACTTCAGAGAATTTTTTTGAGCCGTAGACCAATCCATTGTCCAATAATACCAGGATATTAACCAACAGAATTTAGCTCGGGAGGGCCCGGAGGAAGACCTAAGTTTTCACTTATGGCTGTTCAGATGGGTTTCAATAAATAATTAATTATAATGGAACTGGGGGACTCTAAAAGTATACAGTATTAAAAGTATCACAATCAGTTTGTTTATCTAAGGTTGTGCCTACATTAGGAAGCCAAATCCCCTCTGATAGGTTTATTGGTGTTTAGTCTACATTAGGTATAATTTTAGAAGTCAAGTACTCTCATGTCAGACATTTTCCAAATTACACTTTCAGACTAGAAGCCACATCAGAAACCGGAGCTGATTGCGACATTAATTACCCCCAATCAAACGCTCCCCCCTCTGCCAGTTTTCTTCCATTCTGTGTCCCTTCCCTGACATTAAACCACCATGCCTTGGGGACACAGGAGGCTGGGAGAGCCAAATAGGACAATTACCTGCAAATTCTTGAATAGGAAAGCGTTCTGGACATTTCGAGTTATAATTCACCTCAAAGACACGAAGCAATTAAAAACAATGTTTTAAAGCCTCACAAAGCAGCATTTTGTCCCCAGACGGACAGCTTAAAACCTCAGGCACCCTGGGGCCCTAGACAGTGAGAGCTAGGGAATAACTATAAGGAAAGGGCTTCTAAGTAACGAGACAAAAATAAATCAATGACTAAATATTTACAATGCAAGTGGTAACATCTGGAAGTATCCAGACCAGAGGGCAAGCTTTTCCCACTTAGAGCTAGGGACTATGCAAACTCTCACTGCTTACAGCAGCTGTTTCCAGAAAGCCACCGTGGTATCAATGGCAATCCAGTGGAGCTGGTCCAGAGAAGACGTGCACCCCAGCAGATTAAGAGTGGAGGGGACATTTAAGATTTCCTTACTCAGTAACTTTCACGTATATAAATGTTGTCAACTATAATCACAGTGCTGCCATCAGATCCCCAGAACTTACTCATCTTCTAACTGGAAGTCTATACCTCTTGACCAACATCCCTGCATTCCCTCTTTCCCTGGCCTCTGGTCATCACCGCTCTCCTCTGCTTCTAGGAGTTCGGCCTTTCTGGATTCCACAGATCAGTGAGATCGTACAGTTTTTGTCTTTCTCTGACGTTTCACTTAGCATGATGCCCTCAAGGTCCAGCCATGGTGTTACCAGTGCCAGGATTTCCTTCCTTCTCAGGGCTGAATAACATCCCATCGCATGTGACTGAACGGCACATCTTCCTTCTCCACTCATTCTAAAGCGGTTAAGGAAATCGATCTTAAATGTTCTTACCACAAAAAAGAAACGGCAGTTCAGCGACGTGATGGAGCTGTTAGCGAACACTGTGGTGTGTTGCATTGAAAGCTCAGGAGCTTTCTGGTGAAACGGGAAGCTGGCCTCAAACACAGAAGGCAAGGAGAGACCTGGGAAAGAGGCCGGCCCCTCCAGGTTGACAGGTGAGAGGTGTAACAAGCAGGGAACTCACAAGGCTTGTCTTGGGAGGCCGGAAGACGGGTAGATCTCCCCACCTGCTCGCCGGAATCTTAAAAGATTAGATGGAGGCCCTAACGGGGTTCAGTTGTATACGCGTCCAGAGAGTCTCAGCAGCACATTGCTCTCTGGAGGCTTCATCTTTGAGAACCCACTCCCGCTGTGGTGGGCGGAACACACATTCCAAGGACTGGGTGGGCTGAGAAGCCTCCTATCTATCGCGTGGGGGGGGGGGGGGCTGCTCCGGCGTCAACCCGAGGTCATGTCCTCTCCACGACCTCCTTAGCTCGGTGGTAATCATTTTGTGATATACAAGTGTATCAAATCAACATGTCGTGCACCTTAAACTTACATGATGTTACATGTTAATTAAATCTCAATAAAGCTGGGGGCGGGGAATGTTTTAAATTAAATGAAGAGGGGCGCCTGGGTGGCTCAGTCGGTTAAGCGGCCGACTTCGACTCAGGTCATGATCTGGCGGTCCGTGAGTTCAGCCCCGCGTCGGGCTCTGTGCTGACAGCTCAGAGCCTGGATGGAGCCTGTTTCAGGTTCTGTGTCTCCCTCTCTCTGACCCTCCCCGTTCATGCTCTGTCTCTCTCTGTCTCAAAAATGAATAAACGTTAAAAAAATTTAACTTAAATGAAGATACACACACATCTTACCATAATTTCCATCTCTAGGTAGATTCTTCTCTATAAACCAGAGGAAATCTAATGTATATAGCTAAGGGGACCTGTACAAGGAAGTTCACTGAGGCTTTCTTTTTAACAGCGAAATATTGAACTTAGCCTTACTGCCGATAAACAGGAGAGATATTAAAAATTTGAGGTAGGGGCACCTACCTGGGTCACCTGGGTGACTTAGTTGGTTAAGCGCCCGACTCTTGATTTTGGCTCAGGTCATGCTCTCAAAGTTGTGAGATTGAGCCCCACATGGAACTCACACTCCACTCCAAGTGCAGAGCCTGCTTAAGATTCTTTCTGTCTCTCTCTCTCTCTCTCTCTCTCTCTCCACATCCCTCTACCCCGCCCCTGCACACTCTTCTTTTAAATAAATAAATAAATAAATAAATAAAACATTTTTAAATCTAAACATCTAAATTTTTAATCTAAACATTTAAACATCTAAGGTATAATGTAAAATATGAGGTATAAAAATCTAAGGTATAATGGCAAGCAATTTAGTAGTTAAAATTAATTCGATACAGCCACATGAATATGTGTAGATAAATCTTTAAAACAATAAAGAGCTGGGGGGGAAGCGAGTTACACAGTATGCCTTCTGTTAAGGCAAATGCTAAACTCATCCAAATCAATATTGCATATTGATGAAAGCACACAGGTGTAGTGAATGGGGAAAACAGGGCTAGAAAGAGGAATCATCAATATAGGCACATTTGTTAATTCTGTAAAGACAAGTGGTGGATTGCATCCTAAGGGTACAGATGTAGTTACAACATTTAACTACAGTAAAATTAATAAAATTTAAAATGAAATGATCTCAGATAAATATGTCAACACATTAAGATTTTAGGGCTGGTGAGCTCCCACCTCATTTTTGTGCTTCTCTTGCTCTCAGTCTTTAAGATCTGCTGCAGTAACAAGGGAAACTTATCATGAGCTCTGGGCAGCTCCTTGTATTGTTGGTTCCTAAAGCAACTGGGTTTATTTGTTGGTTTGTTGGTTTGCTTGTTTTTTATGTGGTTAAGAAAACTGAACGTTAGCCTCCAACAAAAACATTGAAAGTGGAAGAAGGATGCCTGGGTGGCTCAGTTAGTTAAGCATCCTATTTATTTTTTAATTTTTTTTATGTTTATTTATTTTTGAGAGAGAGACACACAGAGTGCGAGCAGGAGAAGGGCAGAGGGAAAGGGAGGCAGAATCTGAAGCAGGCTCCAGACTCTGAGTTGTCAGTATAGAGCCCGATGCGGGGTTCCAACCCACAAACTGTAAGATCATGACCTGAACTGAAGTCAGACGTCCAACTGACTGAACCACCCATGAGCCCCAAGTATTCTATTTTTGATCTCAGCTCAGGTCATGATTACATGGTTTGTGGGATGGAGTCCCGTGTCGAGCTCTGCACTGACAGCACAGAGCCTGCTTGGGGTTCTCTCTGTCCCCCCCTTCTCTCTCTCTCTCTCTCTCTCTCAAAATAAATAAATAAACATTTAAAGTAGAAGAGAAAGAGTGGACAGAAGTCAAGGAATGCAAATATCTGAAAAATGCCACATTAGAGAAACTTCCTCTAAAATTAGACCAGATGCCACAAATTTGCCTGTAGGGAAATTTCTAGGTCACACTGAGAATATCCAAACCTATTGGAACCTTAGCTAAGAGCCAGAAAAAGTTTCAGCAATATAACATACTTTATTTAGTAACCTGAGCACAAAATGTATATTGAAGAGAGATAAGAATATATGCATATATAAGAAAATGCTTCAAAGGACAGAAGTATCATTTAATGCTAAAAGGGTTTAATTGTAGGTGTGTGTGTATGTGTGTGCGTGTAGTTTTCAGTAGCTTTTGACTTTATCATGAAGAAACACAGCATTGTTTTTAATCTTCTTTGTTCCATGTTTCCTTAAAAACCTAGAGACTTTGCATTTTGGTTTAACAATAGCTGGCAGTATTATTAAGTCCAGGGCGTTGTCCTGCAAGGACAATCCTAAAGAATGGGGGCTACAAAGAGAAAATCCTCACTGTGAAATCAGATTAACTTTCAAATCGCCCTTCCAGTACTTACTGCTTGTCTGACATCGGTATAATCATTAATTTCTCTGAGTCTTAGTTTCTCATCTGTTTAAGAGGAATGCTTAATAGCTAATTATTTCCCACCTTGCCATTGTAGGATTAAATAAGGTAATTCTATAAAGTGCTTGATGCATGAGGTATTATCTGTGCTTAATAAATGGTAAATATTTTTGTTATCAACAAGAAACAGAGGTCTAAATCCTTCCTGAATATCATACAATATTAGAATTGCTGGGAAAATCAAAGTCAGTCAAATGTTTAACTTGTGCAATGCAAAACTAGTCTGACTACACTTTTTCCTGAAGTACTTAATTTTAATAGAGTTGCTGAATTTTGTTGTTAAATAGGAAGAACCTGTGTCCATGGATATGTTAAAATCAGCCTGTTTATAAACTCATCAAAAGCACATCTCATCACCTCACACCTGTCTGAATGACTAAAATCAACAACACAAGAAACAACAGGTGTTGGCATGGATGTGGAGAAAGGAGAACCCTCTCCCACTGTTGGTGGGAATGCGCACTGGTGCAGCCACTCTGGTAAACAGTATGGAGATTCCTCAAAAAGTTAAAAATAGAATTACCCTATGATCTAGGAACTGTACTTCTAGGTATTTACCCAAAGAATACAAAAATATGAATTCAAAGGGATACACGCACCCTAATATGTAATAGCATTATCAAAATAGCCAAATTATGGAAACAGCCCAAGGGTCCATCAACTGACGAATGGATAAAGAAGATGTGGTTTTTATATATAATGGAATATTACTCAGCCATAAAAAAAGAACGAAATCTTGCCATTTGCAACTATGTGGGTAGTGCTAGAGCGTATTATACTAAGCGAGGTAAGTCAGTCAGAGAAAGACAAACATCATATGATTTCACTCATATGTGGAATTTAAGAAACAAAACAAATGAGCAATGGGAAAAAAAAAGATAAAGCGGGAGGCAAACCAAGAAACAGACTCTTAACTGTTCTAGTTATAGAGGACAAACTGATGGTTACCCGAGGTGGGGGTGGGGGTGGAGGGGTCGGGGGTTGGGGGGGGGGTGGGAGGGTAATGGGTTAAATAGGTGATGGGGATTAAGGAGTGCACTTGTGATCAGCACCTGGTGAGGTATGGAAGTGATGAAGCACTATATTGTACACCTGAAATTAGTATGTATGTTAGTTTCAGGTGTATACTCTATGTTACCTAACTGGAATTTAAATAAAAACTTTTAAAAAAGCACATCTCATATTCCTTTATTGATTTGATAAGAGAAACTTAATAAATGTTAGTCAATTTTAACTAAACTACTGTAGACATCAGGAAAATGTCTAACCCTCATGGTCATGCTGAACTATTATTCAGTCCAAAAATTTAGCAGGAAATATTTATTTAGTCCTCAGAGGGTGTGTGGCATTTTACTAGGCATTCTTCTTAAAGGAGTCATGGCTTAAATTTTCAAGGGGCTTAAAATGCTTTTAACCTCCTTTTTGAGGTATAACTGTGATATACTAAATTGCACCTATTTAAAGTGTAGAATTTGATAAATTTTGGTGCAGGTATCGCACCTGTGAAACCATCTCCAAAAATGAGACAATGAACATGTGCTTCATCTCCAAGAACTTTTTGTCCTGTCCTTTTGTAATTCCTCTGTACTTCCCCTGGTTCTCTAGCAACCACTGCTCTATTTTCCGTCACTGTAGATGAGCTGGCATTTTCTGAAGTTTTATGTAATTGGAATTGTACAAAAATGTATTCTTTTTCACCAGGCCTGTTTCATTCACATAGACATTTTCAGATCCATTCATGTTGTTTCATGTATCAGCAACTCTGTAGTTCATTTTTTTATTGCTGAGTAGCATTCCACTGAATAGATATACCATAATCTGTTTATTCATTCACCTTGTTGATAACACTTGAATTGACTTATGGGCTATTATGAACAAGGTGCCCAAAGCTCTCTCCTGCCTATGTCTTTTGGGTTCTATCTCCTTGACACAATGTTCTTACTCTACACTATGAAGACCATAACCCAAAACTGACAGAGACTCTGCTTTAGACCCACAGCAACCCTCATTCATATCAAGCCTTCTGGGGATGAGATTTTCACAATGATTACAGATGGTAATCTGGTGGTAATAAATGGAGAGAGTCATACTGTATCCTAAAGAGACTTCCTCCAGTTCAATGGCTTTATCTTCCCTCCTCTTTTCCCATCTCTGTTCATCTCTGCTGTGCCCTGTCTTTTCCTCTGCCACTGAACCACGAGCTTCACTTTTTCCTCCACTGTGCTAGGCAGCTTCACCTTCCTCTGACACCTTAGCCATTGGGAAATACATCTTCTACCCTAACCACATATCAAAACATGTTCCCCAACGTGGCATTTCTTCTGTAGGAGGAATTTCAATGCTGGTCCCTAAGGTAATACCGTTAACTCCTTATGAGTTTGCTTGAAGCTGCAAAGGGAGATATAAGAAGACACTAAGTTGCTCAGGTTGAAGAAGATAAAACCAGGGAAAGAGTTCCTTTAAAGCCAGGTGTCACTGGCCAATAGATCAGAAACTGTCCTGCCTAGAGGCCTCCAAGCTGATTGCTATTACCATGCTTTTCTCTCCCACCATGACTGAGAAAAATATGGAGACCTCATGAATGTCATCGTCAGCAATGCTGTCCCTTTTGTATGCTCCCTCCTCCTCATGGAGAAGCATATGGTTTTAACTTCCAAGTGGTTGAGTCAATTAATCTAAAGTGGGCTTAAGAGGACAAATATTAGAAAATAGCTCTGAAATGTGAAGGTTTGCTAATGGGAAAAGAAAAGCTTTGGGCAGAAGTCCAAACTGAGTCCAAGGCCTGGGGAAAAATCAAGCCAATAATGGATGTTTCAGTGGTCCGGGAGATTAAGAGAGTTGAGCAACAGGATTCAGAAGTAGTCGATTCTAAGAAAAGAAGATGTTGGGGGCAGGAATATAGTCACTAATGAACCAGGGTTGAAGGCATGGAAACATGTGAATGGAAAGTTAGCATTCAACATAGGTACTGAGTAACCAGAAAACATACCTGGAATCAGTTTCTTGGTGATCTAAGGCCAGAGTTCACAGTAATAGCTCAATGCCTGCAGATGCTATACTGCACTATGGTAAAGAAGCCCAGCCTTTGGACTCAGACAACCCTGGTTCAAATCACAGTTCTGCTCTTTACCAGCTAAATCACATAAAGTTAATTATCTCTGTAAGCTTCAATTTCCTCATCGATAAAACAGAGCTGATAATATAACCTACTTGGTATAAACATTAAGTGAGGTCGATAGGTCTTAAAGTCATCCTTGACTTCCCCCTTTCTCATACACACTTCCAATTAACGCTGTTGCTCTGTGTTCAGAATAAATATCCAGTATCTAATCCATATTTACTGACTGCATTGTTATTATTTGGTCTGAGTCCTGATATTCATTTGCCTGCATTATATATAGTAGCAATCACCCCCTAACTCATTAGCCTACTTCCACTCTCATCCTCCTAGCCAGAATGAACCTTTATTTTTAAAGTTTATTTGTTTGCTTACTTTGAGAGAGAGTAAGAGAGTCGGGAGGGGCAGAGAGAGGGGGAGAGAGAGAATCCTAAGCAGGCTCCAGGCTATCAGCGTGGAGCCCCATGCAGGGCTCGAACTCACAACTGTGAGATCACAACCTAAGTCAGATGCTTAACTGACTGAGCCACCCAGGCACCCCAACATCCAACTCTTGATTTCAGCTCAGACCATGATCTCAAGGTCATGAGATCAAGCCCTGTGTGATCTTAGAATTCTTTCTCACCCTCTCTCCCTCTCTGCCCCTCCCCCATGCTTACTCACTCTCTCTCTCAAAATCAATAAATCAGTAAATATCAAAACAGAAGTCAGACATAACAGCCCTCTGCTCAAAATTCTCCAAAGACTCCCAATTTCATTCCAGGTGAAAACCGAAGTTCTTATCATGATCAAAAGGCCCTATAGAATCAGTCCCCAGAGCCCCAGCGCCCAGCCACACTGACCTTTTTACTCAACAAACACATTCCTGATGTAGAACCTTTAAGTTAATTATTCCTTCTGGCCAACATATTCTTCCCCCAGATAGCCACGTAGTTAACTTGCTAAAGGGCTTCAAATCTTTGCTCAAATATCACTTCTCAGGGAAGTCCATAGTGACCAATCTATTTACAATTACAGCCCACCTCCCTTTATACACATACACTCCGTGTACTTGCTCTTCTTTGTACTTGTCAAAACATTTATCACCTTCCTACATGGTCTATAATTTAGTTACTGATTGTGTTTAAATAAAATCATTGCAACTCATGTAAGCTGCCTTCAAAAACATAGCTTTCAACTTTTATCCTTATTATTATTACTCTGTGAACCCTGCAAAGTTAGTTATCCCACAGTTCTTAAAAATAAATGTGAACCTCATAGCTGAATATCGGAGACAGAAAAGTAAATAATCCTTCTCAATCAGGCAGGCTGTTTTGAGTAAAAGCATTCAATTTCACATGCTGAGGAATAAAAGCACAGAACAAGCCCCTTTTCTTTAGATAACGAAGCTACCTTAGGTTGGTACCATCCTCGTTTCCGCATTTTATTTATTTATTTATTTTTTTAAATTTTTTTAACGTTTATTTATTTTTGAGACAGAGAGAGACAGAGCATGAACAGGGGAGGAGCAAAGAGAGAGGGAGACACAGAATCTGAAACAGGCTCCAGGTTCTGAGCTGTCAGCACAGAGCCCGACGCGGGGCTCGAACTCACGGACCGTGAGATCATGACCTGAGCCGAAGTCGGACGCCCAAACGACCAAGCCACCCAGGCGCCCCATTTCCGCATTTTAGAATTCACAGTCCCTCCAGCTGGGAAAAGATCAAGAAGACAGTACATTTCTTGAATCTACAGTTGTGACAACATCGTATGACAAATACTGCATCCAGATTTCCCCCAAAAATGGTTTTCCTAAGAGTGTCTGCTCCATAGTGATTTCACAGAATATTAACAGATGTTTCTCAGGGAAAAAGGGGGAGAAGTGGTTCTTCAGCCAAGTTAATTTAAGAAATTACACAATCCGCTTTAAGCAGATTTCTTTACTGCAAGATTCTTGGAGATTGCCTTTGCTGATGCGTAACTGTGAATATCCAAGAGGATGGCATAAGATGAGTCTTTTCCCGAACTCACTAGGCCCAGAAAGCCTTCATGGAAAGAGTTCCTTGAGACACCTGTTTCATTCACTCAGCAAATAATTATCAAACACCTACTATGTGCACACGTTGCAAGCTCCCAGGATCCACTGGTGTATAGGACACACACCATCCTTGAATTTACATGGGATTTACAGTCTAGTAGAGAAGACACAGGTGAAACGAATATGTGAAAGTTGATGAATGTAATGAAGGTGAAATACGGGCTGTTGTAAGAACATTTAAGAGAGAATGGTGTGTAGTAATCTGAACTGTGAGAAAGCCTGACCTAATTGTTTTGATGAATAAATCTTATCCTTATATGATTAATCACAATTGTTTATCATTTACTGTGTATGTGACACTGTACTGAGTCATATTGGGAAATATAGATGCATAAGCCATGACCCTTGCTTTAAAAGAACTTCTCTGGGGTGTCTGGTTAGCTCAGTTAGTTAAGCCGCCAACTCTTGATTTCAGCTCAGTTCATGATCTCACGTTTCATGAAATTGAGCCCCACATCAGGCTATGTACTGACAGCATGGAATCTGCTTAGGATTCTCTCTCTGCCCCTCTCTCCATCAAAATAAATTTTTTTTTTAAAAAAAGAACTTCCCTAATTGAAGTTAAGAACAATAAAAATAAAATGAAACAGGGGATCCTGGGTGGCTCAGTCGGTTAAGCAGCCGACTTCGGCTCGGGTCATGATCTCAGGGTTCCTGAGTTCGAGCCCCGTGTTGGGCTCTGTGCTGACAGCTCAGAGTCTGGAGCCTGCTTCAGATTCTGTGTTTCTGCCTCTCTCTGTCCCTCCCCTGCTCATGCTGTTTCTCTCTCTCAAAAATAAATTTAAAAAAGAAAGAAACTGGCTCCCTTAAAAAAAAAAAAAAAGAAATTGGCTCCCATACAAGGAGGGCAAGGAGAGACCAAAGAAAGAGGAAGCCACTCCAGATTGGCAGGTGGCAGGTTTAACAAGTAAAAGAAGTTACCTACGAGACTTGCCTTGGGCGGCCGCAACACAAGTCAATCTCCATATCTGCCCATCAAATTTTAAGAGTTCATATAGGGCTTCAGTGGTTTCAGTGGCCTATATAGCCCAGATGGTCTCAACAACACTTTGCTCTTTCAGGCTGCATTTTTGAAATGACTCGAAGGCTATGGTGGGCAGAACTTATATTCCACACCCTCTCAAAGACCTCCTCCAACACTTGGCTCTGGCATTTGCTAGCATATGACAGTGCAAATTTCTGAATTCTCTGAGCCTTGATTTTCTTGTCTGTAAAATGGAGATAATAATACCCAATCTACCTAATCATGTTATTTTAGTGGAGATGAGGCATATAAAATAATTTAGTGCCTGACATAGTAAGTACCCTGCAATAAATGATAACGTTATTACGTCTATTATTATTGCACAGTGCCTGGGATAAATGCTTAGGCAATACAGATGTTAAGCAAAAGGGAGAAGGAGGTCAGGCCCTGGAGGACTTGGCCAGTGCCTCACAGGTCTCTCACAAAGTTCCAATACAAATGCAGATGGAAGAGGTTTGAAAAGATCCTCCCCAGATGAGCTATGAGCTACCACAGATTGAGGCCAAGGGACAGCAAAGTGAGATAAATGATGTTGATAAGACATGGAGAAGCCTGATGATGGGGGTACAGAGGACTTGAAATAATGGCTGAAATCTTCAGATTTGATCTAAAGACAGTGGATAAAACTAAAGACTGAGGAAGAAGAAATCGTTTTCAAGAAAGATTAACTTCCAACCGTGATCAACAGAAACTAGATGGAAATAACTGGCATCTAAGAGACCAGTAAGTGATAGTCATGTAAAATAAAAATGTTGTCAGATCTAACACATAGTCTTGCACTCTTTTTTACACTCTGATAATTCATTAAGTGAACCAGGGCCTGGATAAACGTGGAGTTGGGGAGAAATTACAATGTATGTTCAAGGTTGGTTCACTGCCATGAACTGAAATGCCTCAATCATAATTCTGAATGATGAATTCCAGGATGGCATGGGGCCTATCATGAACCACTAAATACTTCCTCAGGAAACTATACTTTTCCTTAACAAATAACAATTTCATCACATGGCTAATATAGTCACCAAACATGGACGTCATTCACATAGGAAATCTCCATGGTTTTTAAACATGAAACTTGAATTAAATACATTGTGGGGCAAGCAGGTGAGAAGAGTTTTATCTTTTCCAAGAGACTCTTGGAAGATTACTCATATTTCTGTAAAGAATTTCTAATGAGACATTTTCAGTCTTGCATTTATTTTACAGAATAAAAAGTAAATACTAAAAATAGCTAAATAAGAACATACCCGATATAATTGGCTATTTTAAAAGAGTTGTTTACCTCCTTGAAATAATAAAACTCACTTTGACCTTGTTCTAAGCTAATGACTTTCTGATTTGAGATAGAAATTTGAAGGTACAATGTTTGATCTTTTTTCAAGTACTGTAGTTAAAGGCATGGGAACACTTCATCCATTTACATTCTCCTCCTTCTCCACCTAATAGCCTTGCAAGATTTGTTCTTAAAGTTCCTGATTAGATTTATAATGCATTTTCCCATAGAATAATGCTATAGATAAATATGTATACTTAACATTGTATTCATTCTATATACTGGATATTTCATTTCCAGTCTAGACCACAAAAGTAGTCCAAGCGTAGTGTTCATAGTATATTACAAATTAATTTTTGACACACAATATGTTCATAATTTTAGGCCTCTCTAAACAGTTAAAAACTGGGTCATCAGTATTAAGGAGGGCACTTTTTCAGATGAGCACTGAGTGTTGTATGTAAGTGACGAATCACTGAATTCTACTCCTGAAACCAATATTGTACTGTGTGTTAAGTAACTAGAATTTATATAAAATTTTAAAAAGAAAAAAAAAATTGGGCCATCAACTCCATTTAGGCAATCACTGTCAGAATGACAAGTGGATTCAGAGTAGCAAAATTTATACCTGGCGCCCTATACAACTCTTGCATAGCAGATTTCTAAATATCATACATTTATAGGATTCTAGAGCTGGAGATATCTTCAGAATCACCCAAGCCACCTCCTCATTTTCCACATGAAGAAACTGAAGCCAAAGTGGTGAAATGATTTGTGCAAGGTCACTTAACTGACTATCGGGCAAGCTAGGACTTAAAAAGAGTTACCAAATTTTATGTATTCTGTTTTCAGCTGAGAAAATGTCATTTACTGATTGACTTGTTCATTTATTCATGAATTCATTTATTCTTCATTCATATATTGAAGAACCATTTGCTGCATGCCTCAAATGTACAAAATATTCTGATAGCTGCTGAGAGAATTCAGAAAAAATGTGAATTGGCTTTTGCTCTTAACTTGGTGAGATCTAATTGGCTATAAATACATTTATAACACTAATCTGCTGCACAAGAGTTACATAAATAAAAAAGTTATGTCAGCATAGATGATTAAATGTGAACTAAGTCATTCAGGTAATGTGTTATGAGTCCAGAGGATGGAGAGGTCAGGGAGGAGTTAAGGGGTCAAGAAAGGCTTCATAAAAGACAAAATTTAAATCTGCTCATCTTCCCCTTCCATAGACATTATCAAGTACTCATTATTTCCCAAATACCAAACCAAACCCTGGGAATATAAGGATGAAAGACATTATCCTTGATCTCCAAGATTCACAATCTAATGGGGAAGACAAAGAGGGCAAGAAACATTAAGAGTTAGAGGGTGTATATTGCATGTTTGTAAATATAAATAAATACTTATGTTTACTATATTAAATATAACCTGAGGCAGGATTGGGATTAGGACAGCAAACAAGACAACTAGGGCACAGAATTTAAGGAAGCACTCACTCTCAAGCCATTGCAAGTGCAGACTCAGCTCCTGCACAGACGTGAGAGGGAGTGTCTCCTTAAATTTTGCACCCAGGCATCCATCCTACTGCCTCACCTTTGTCCTGGCCCACTAGTACTATTTAGTCATCATACAAAATGGCAGAATGGTGTAAATAACAATAACAAAACAAAAAACAGAAAGCCTTGAATAAGGTCTGAATAAAATCAGCCACTAATAACTGTGTGATCTTAAGTAAGTTTTTCATATCTCTGGGCCTCAGTTTCCTCTCCTGCAAAATCCAGGGGTTGACCTAGATTCATGCTTTTTAGACTCTGACCTGAGCAGCATGTGGAGTCTTCAGAAATAACTCAGATGAGGAGGGGCTGAATGGGTAGAGCTCTACATCCCCCAACCTAGCCTTAACCAGACTAGCCATCTTTTATTGCTTTTATTTAAGATGATTCTTATACATTCACTTTTTAAAGGTTTCAATAATTACAACAAAATCAATTAGAAAAATCAAACATCAAGCTGACCCTAGATGACCTCTAATACCTTTAACAGTTGTCCATTTACCTTTTTATGAAGGATCTGGTTTCTGCCAAGGGCCAGCGAGAACAGTCATAACTATAGTTTCAATGACTGGTGGTACTGAGTAGTGTCCGAGGGCATTGATCTCTTGTTAGTCCTGTGGTGAGTATATGAGTCCAATTGATCCCCATTTGAAGTGCCAAATGACTCTTGATGAATTGGGTGGAGAAGAAGAAATGAGAGATATGCTGAAAAACCAGATCAATTTGATATTAATCTAGGGGTGCAGTAGAATTTAATACCTATGAGTCTCATGATGCTTTGGAGTTGAAACCAGGAAGTACTGATAAAATCAAGTTTCATGCTCATAAAATGATGCCTCATGAATACCATAGTACTTCCTATTTTCCCTATGGAAATACCACTTAATCAATGATTGCTCACAAATTGTCACACATTTGGTGCTCATTGAACAAATCCTGGGCTAACTTTGTGATTAACAGCTAAATATATTATTTGTTCCATTCTAAGAAACAACGTAATGATCTCTAGGGAACTGTGAGTCTTCACAGGCATCCTAAAACAATAATCAGGAGAAGAGGTACAGTGGGAGAATGGAAGAAAAATCACAGTACTCTGTTCATTTCTGTGAGGTGACACAGTTATTTAAGTAGTTATTTAGAATGTGAGTAAAAAGCATAGCCATCATCTCATTGTGTGAAGCAAGAATGGATAATCTCATGGTCCAAATGTTACATACAAAGAAGGACTTATGTATTTTAAAAATTTTTTTTAATGTTTACTTATTTTTTAGAGAGAGATACAGTGTGAGTGGGCGAGGGGCAGAGAGAGAGGGAGACAGAGAATCTGAAGCAGGCTCCAGGCTCTGAGCTGTCAGCGCAGAGCCCGACGTGGAACTCGAACTCGCCAACTGTGAGAGCATGACCTGAGCCGAAGTTGGACGCTAAACTGACGCTAAGCCACCCGGGTGCCTCATGACTTATGGATTTTTTAAGTTAGGAACATCAGGGACAAAATTGTTTTGAAAATAAACCTCAGCCCTGGGCCCAAATTGGAAGAGGTACCCCCAAAACAGGATGAAAAGAGAGTAAGGTCCCAGGGGAGTCCAATTAGGGAATATCCACTTCCCGTTAGCACTGTGAATACATCATCTCAGCTAATAAAACAACTTAAGCTGGACAGTAATAGTCCTAAATGTGGATAAAGAAGCCAAGTTTCAAAGAGATTAAGTTGCCCCAATCATAAAGGTAGTAATAAACAGAAAAGTTGGTCTTCAAACCCAAGTCTTCCAAAACAGAGTGTTTTTCCAGTACAATCCCAAAGATGTGAAGGGAGGAGTATAAAAATATAATCCTTTCATGATTAGTACATTGTGTGAGAGTCACAACTCCTAAGAAAATACAATATGAGAGGCAAGGGTGTGTTGAGGAAAAAGTCACAAGCTTGTGAAAACCCATTCAGTCTCTAAGTGAAAGTTCTCTAAGTGAAAGATACAGGAGAAGAAGAGGGAAATGAGAATGTGATAAATGTGATAAAAACCTGACACAGTTTCCTGTAGCTTCTGGAGACTTGTGGCAGGCTTATTTAGTTCACCACTGTATATTCCAGCACAGTGAGGTTGAATCAATAAATAAATATCAAATGAAAGTTGAGATGGAGGTAGAATTGCATATACCATCCCAAACCTATGACAAATAAAGATTTTTAAGGTACATATATGTCTACCATATGTGTAGGAAGGGAAAATGTATGCCTTTTGCTAAATAATGGCCACATTCATAAAGCTTCTGCCTTTATTTCAAAGCTAATGTTACTCATGGGTTGAATAAGTAATTGTGTGTTGGGTGTGCTTCAATCCCAAGGTTTCTCCTGACATGGCACAGCCTCCCCTCCTACAAAGTTTAAAATCCCCTCTACTATATTTGCTTATTTCCAATAACTTTAAATGTAAATGAACAGGAAACCAGAATGAGATATTTTTTCGAACTCAGTTTTGAATGAGGCGATAGTCAGAGTATCATAGCAAGAGTGTGAAAATCCTCCACACCACCAACGCCATATGCGGATTTACAAAAGAAACAGACCCGAGAAGTTGTTCCACAGCCTCTGATCCCCTTAGTCAACTGAAACGCACAGAAAGAGTTTAGAGAGTGGACAGAAGGTGGACTGGTGAAGAGATTACTTTGGAGAGACCAGAGGCCCTGACCACACTTTCACTTTGGGTAGGAGTGGCAAATGTCTAACCATGAGCTTGAAGATGACCACTCAGAGAACTGTGTTCCCTAAATCCGAAGACAAAGTACCTGACTTGCATGTGAGAGAGCTTAAAGTGATCTCTGATCACCACCCAGGAAATCAAGACAGTGAGAGATAGGGCTAACCGCTTACTGAGGGAGACAAGAGAGGGCTGCTCTTGGAGGATCATTCACATTCCTAGAGTTTTATGAGGCAAAGGATACATGTTCTCAAGGACCAGCGGATTGAGGTATATTGGGTATTGCCAATGGGGCTACATGGAGTAGACTGTGCTATTTGCAGAACGAAACTGAGGTGGACCCCCTGGTTGCCTGGGGGCTGATTAAGGAATCCAAGCAATTTTTATTTCCCCAGGTCAAGGCACCTACATCAGAGGAGGGCCTAGCAGAAATGTCACCATCAACTCTTGGCTTGGATTGACAGTATGAAGGCACTGAGCCAAGCAAGTATTGGCCAATTGCCTTACTTCTCTCCATGTACTCCATTTCCCTTTGACCCTAGTGGGGTCCAAAACTACAACTCACCTGGTGAGTATAAAGAGAACAGAGTAAAAGAACCACATTCCCTTTTCCTCCTGCAGACTTCCATCCTGAGGCTCACCTGGGCTAGAGGAGATGGGTTTTCAGAGTTTTGATAATTACAAAAGGTTGGGCATTCTAGTTACTGGATTGAAATTATTTTTACCAAAAGTAACTAGAGGACTTTTTATTTTCTAAGGCTGACCAGAAATAATATGTCTGCCTAAGTCTTCAGTTAGGATGGCAAAATATAATTTTCAAAAGTTAAAAACATGACTCTCATATAAGCACAGAATAAACATGTGTCATGATATATTTAACTCATTGGTGAGAGAGTTAGAAGGATGTTAATGCTGGGTGAACGAGCATTTGAAAAAGTGATTATTTATAGGAAGTGAGTGAGGATAGGATACTGAAAGATTGAGAGATTAGTAACTAAAGTGGCTAAACTCCTACAAGGCAATACAGCCATAACCTTTGAATCTATTTTTTCTATCAGACAGAAATCGTTTGTATCTCTACTGAACAAAAATCTAAAAGAGAACATGCAACATCACAAAGTATGCACCCTACACAACAGTGGTGAACAATGGCATATTCCCCTAGAAAATTAAGTAATCCCTGGGTGGGCCTGTGAGAAAACACTCTAGCATAACACAGAAATAACAGATAACCACCCTCTCGCCTTAGTTCCAAGCTTTTAATAATTTGTCTTAATAAGGATTGGGGGAAATTAGCTCCCTGTATCCCCAGTCAGTTTTGAAGGACTGTGGGAGATAAAAATAAGGTTGCATTTTGATCACGATCTGGAGAATATGGTTGCTCACCATACCAGATATATATTTTCAGGCCTGAGAAGGTGGCTCATAACTTTGTCTCCTGATCACAATAATAGAGATTTGGTGATCCAGTTCAAGACTCTGACAGCCGGGGGGCACCTGAGTGGCTCACTCGGTTAAGCGTCCGACTTGGGCTCAGGTCATGATCTCCTGGTTCGTGAGTTCGAGCCCCGTGAGCTCTGACAGCTCAGAGCCTGGAGCCCACTTCAGATTCTGTGTCTCCCTCTGTCTGCCCCTTGGCTGCTTGCATTCTGTCTCCTGCACTGTCTCAAAAATAAACAAACATTAAAAAAAAAAAAGACTCTGACAGCTGGGCTTGACACAAGGAAGGAAGGAAGGGTTGAGACAAAGGCCTGAATGATCAGGGAAGCACGAGAGGGTGAGAACCTCAGCAAGACTGATCTCCAAATACAGTGTTTAGGGATGGCCCCTGGCGATAGAAGTGGGTACAGTTTGGGAGAAGACACAGAGGACAAACTTGGCTTCTTGCACAATGTTTGTTTCTGGTGTTCTCCAAAGCAAAGACAGGATTTGTTTGTTTTCAACTGTACTCTACATTAAGGTTTTATCATTTTCCATGTAACCCAAGCATCTTTCCTTCAAAGAAAAACAGACACAATGTCTGCTTGACCGAAACATTACTACACATTTAGTTTATTGTGGTTATTGGTAGAAAACTTTAGTAAAACAAAGCAATGTGCTGTAGTCATTGTTCTTTGTAATTTAAGATCGTCAAATGTTTTACAACAACTCAAAATTATATTTTTGGTCCTTGTTACTAACAGACTACACATACCAGCAACTCCTCTACAGAGTGTTCTGACATTATGCAAATGTTGGCGGTACTCAATTCAAAAGAACACAGTGGTTGTTTAAGAGGCTGATACTATCTCCCTTGGTCACACATAACACTTTTTAAATTCTAACAAACAAAATGGCATACTGGAGGCAGAATTGCCTTTGTTTTGTTTCTGTAGAAAAACAAGTTCACCGCACAGAGGTTTTGCCAGGCTATCATGGTTCATGCTCTTTCTTTGAACTTGGCCCTGAAGAGTTAACTGCTGGGGGTGCCTGGTGGCTTATTCGACCGGCTCAGGTCACGATCTCACAGTTGGTAGGTTCAAGCCCCACATGGGGCTCTCTGCTGTCAGCACAGAGCCTGCTTCAGATCTTTGTCCCCCTTTCTGCCCTTCCCCGCTCATGCTCACTCTCTCTCTCTCAAAAATAACCAAAACATTAAAAAAAAAAAAAAGAGTTAACTGCTGCCTGTGTGCTCAGCCACTATCGTGCAATCTGGCCCTGAAACTGAGCAGCTGACTAAACAGTGGAGTCTTCCTTATGGACCCCTAAACTAAAACAAAGAAGAAGATATGTGCTCCCAAGAAAGATGCTTCTACTAAGAAAGTGGTAGGACAGTGATGGGAATAAAAAAAAAACAGAAACAGAGGAAAACCCAACACTGTCCCACAAGACTAAAAAGAATGAACAAAATCGCTCCAGGAAGGAGTGGAGTAGGAGATCTAATCTTGAAATGGGTGATTTTTTTTTTTCTAACACAGAACATAATGAGAACACAATTTTTATGTATGTATGTATGTGTGTGTATGTAAATATGTTTGTATTTATTTAAAGATTTTATTTTTTATTTTTATTTTTGATAATTACCTAAAGAAATGATTTTGTTTTTTCGTTTTTTAAGATTTTAGTCTTACACACAATAAAATATCCAGGTTTAAAGTATTCAGTTCAGTGAGCTCAAGCAAACACCCATGTACCCAACTATCATGAACATGATATAGAATATTTCCCTTATCCTAGAGAGTTTTCCCATGCCCCTTTCCCTTTCTCCCACCCAAAGTCAACTGTTATTCTCATGTTACTTTTGCTTGTTTTTGAACTTCATGGAATTTCAATCATGAAGTATGAACTCTTTCATTCTTGGATTTCTTTACTCAACATGTTTTTGAGGTTTATCCGAGTTTAAAGGTTTTATTTTTAAGTAATCTCTGCATCCAACGTGGGGCTCAAACTCACAACCCTGAGATCAGTAGTTGCCTACTCCACCAACTGAGCCAGCCTGGAACACAATTTAAAAAAATTAAACCTCATTCATTTTTTTCTAAAATCATGGAAAAATAGTCTTGCTTGATAATTGGAAATTTTAAAATAATTTTTAAAAGGAAGAGCCATGGACATAGCACTACACTAGACTTGACAAAAGAATTCCCTCAAATTACAGATAAAAGGGCTCTTTTATTTTTATGTTTTTGAAAGAGAGAGAGTGTCCACAGGATGAGGAAGGACAGAGGGAGAGAGAGAGACTCTTAAGCAGGCTCCATGCCAGTGCAGAATCCACCTCGGGGCTCGATCTCATAATCCTGAGATCATGACCCTGAGATCATGACCTTAGCAGAAATCAAAAGTCAGATGCTTAATTGACTGAGTCTCCCAAGCACCCCAAAGCTGCTCTTTTAAAATCAGTATTCAGTTGTTTGTTTATTTGAAGAATCATCAGTAAGTGGTAGCAAAACAATTTGTTCGTTTTTTTCAAAAGTTTTTCATCTTTCCACACCACGTATAATGAGGACTAATGACTTTTAAATATAGTAACTCAAGTCTTTGAGTTAATATTTACTCTGATTTTTCCCCATCAGAAAATTGTTTTGGCAAACACGATCCTTGGTCTTTTATATTTGCCAGGTACTGATCTTGCTCTAATGATGAGAACGTTAAAAAAAAGAAAGGAAGAAAGAAAAAAAGGGCTAAAAACAAATGTTTTGATTCCCAATTACATATACTAAAAGATGAAAATCAGAGATCTACAGATACATATGACCCCAAATTACTTATGCATGCCTTTGGAATGAATATTTACTTCTGTTTGAATCTAGTTCAAGTACAAAATTATAATCTTTCGGCTAAACAGATGGAGTAACACTGAAGCCTCAAGAGAGAATCTTGGTCCTCTTTGATCATTGCTTCAGACTTAACTCAGACCAGCCAACCTGCCTCTCTCTGAGCTCCCTTTCTAGAAAATAACCCAAGGAGGAGCCAAGATGGCAGAACAGCATGGTAGTTTTTTGTGAGTCTCGCATCCATGAAATACAGCCAGACCAACACTAAACCATCCTACACACCTAGAAAACTGATTGGAGTATTAACACAACAATCTGCACAACCTGAACCACAGAATTCAGCAGGTACATGGTGAGGAGAGGAGAACTTGGGGAGTGGGAAGGGAGGTGCTTTTGTGAGCCGAGAGAGGACAGAGACTGGGGGGGGGGGGAAGAATACGAGAAAAGCACCCCTCCCCAAAAGGAGCTGGAGAGAAAGTGGAAAACTGGAACAGGGACTAAACTAAAAAGGGAGAAAGGAGAAAGGAGAGGGTTTGAATTCCATTAAGACTGTAAACAAGGGGAGCGCAAAGTCTGCAACTCTGCAGCTCAATACCTGGCGGTGCTCTGGTGGGAAGGGCGAATCCCCAGGAACGGAGTGGGGTCTGGGAGGTTCTTGGGCCACATGGGGAAAAGCGGTTCCACTGCTGGAAGGACATTTGAGAGAGACTGTTGAAGCCACCTGGTCCCAGCAGACCCCAGAGAACAACCACATTTGCTGGTGTTGGAACAAGGTCGTGAAGGGTGAAGCCTCGTGCCAGATGTGTGTTGTGATTTTCCATAATCCCTGAAAAGCTGCTGCTACACTCTCGGGAACTTTTTCTGGGGCAGGCTGGCACTGGCCACAGTCTTGGGGCACCGGCAGCAGCAGGATCCAGCAAGCGTTCCTGAGTGCAGCTGACATTTGGCCATTGCTCATTCGGCCATCGCTTGCTGAGACCCTCTGGCAGAGGGGTGGAAGGGGTCAAAGCCGCAGTCCTTCGGAAGTGAGAGGCTGGGAAAAATAGCCGCATCTGAGAAAACTTGGGAGAGAGATAGCGCCTGGGGCTTGGTCACGGACAGTGAAAAAGCAGGGAGTGGAAGAAAGCTGAAGACAGAGGACGGGTGCGCGATTGCTGATCGGGGAAAACAGAGTTCCGATACTAGAGACTGGGTAACTGGGTGGCGCCATTTTCACCGCTCCTACGCATGCACATACGCACCTATGAGCGCCACAACACTGCACCCCAGTAGGCTAGCAACGCCATCTAGTGGAGAGCAGAACCGTTACACTGAGCCCCTCCCAACTGGGGCAACCTCGCTCTTCAAGAACACAAGTCTCACCCCTGCTTAGTTTGTGGACTATAAAGCGCTACATAGTCTGACTGATAGGGGTAAACAAAGTAATTTCAGTTCTACTTCAATCTGTTAGCAGGTCCATCTATTCAATTTTGTGTCTTTATTTTTCTCTTTTACACTTCTTTTCTTTTTCTTGAATACAGAAAGAAAAAATTCATTTTTATTTTCAATTTTTATTAACAATTTTTCTTTAATTTTTGTTACTATATTTTTTATTTTTGTGTAAATGTTTTCAAATTCTATTTTATTTCCATCATTTTATTTCAGTCTCCTTCAGTGTATTCACCTTTTCAAATTTTCAAACGATTTCCTTTTTTTTCTTTTTTTCCCTTTTTTGTTTCTTTTCTTTTCCTTGAATGCATTAAGAGAAAAACTTCATTTTTACTTTCAATTCCTATTAAAAACATTTTTCGTTAATTTTCTTACTATATTTTTTGCTTTTTTGTAATTGTTTTCAAATTCTATTTTACTTCCACCATTTTACTTTAGTCTACAGCTGTGTATTCACTTTTTCAAATTTTCAAATGATTTCCTTTTTTTCTTTTTTCTCTTTTTTCTCTTTTTCGTTTCTTTTCTTTTTCTTGAATACGGAAAAAGAAATAATTCATTTTTATTTTTAATTTTTATTAAAACTATTGTTCTTTATTTTTTGACCATATTCTTTACTTTTGTGTATATTTTTTTCAAATTCTATTTTACTCCCATCATCTCATTTTAGTCTACTTCAGTGTATTCATGTTTTCAAATTCTCAAACAATTTCCTTTTTTTTAAATATCCTTCCCCTCTTTCTTTTCTGTAATCTGTCAAGTCACTTTCAACACCCAGATCAAAACACACCTAGGATCTAGCATCATTTATTTGATTTGTGTGTGTGTGTGTGTGTGTGTGTGTGTGTTTAATTTTTTAATTTTAATATTTTTTAATCTTAATTTTTCTACCTCATTAATTCCTTTTCTCCATTCAAAATGACAAAACGAAGGAATTCACCCCAAAAGAAAGAGCACAAAGAAACGACAGCCAGGGATTTAACCAACACAGATATAAGCAAGATGTCTGAACCAGAATTTAGAATCACCATAATAAGAATACTAGCTGGAGTCAAAAATACATTAGAATCCCTTTCTGCAGAGATAAAAGAAGTAAAAAAATAGTCAGAATGAAATTAAAAATGCTAACTGAGCTGCAATCATGGATGGATGTAGCAGTGGCAAGGATGGACGAGGCAGAACAGCAAAAGAGCATGATTTAAGAATTAGAGAAATGAGTGATTCATTAAAAAGGAACAACATCAGAATCATAGGGGTCCCAGAAGAGGAAGAGAGAGAAATAGGGGTACAAGGATTATGTGAGCAAATCATAGCTGAAAACTTTCCTAACCTGGGGAAAGACACACACATCAAAATCCAGGAAGCACAGAGGACCCCCAACAAAAACCGACCATCAACAAGGTATATCATAGACAAACTCACAAAACACTCAGGCAAGGAGAGAATCATGAAAGCAGCAAGGGGAAAAAAAGTCCCTAACCTACAAGGGAAGAGAGATCAGGTTTGCAGCAGACCTATCCACAGAAACTTGGCAGGCCAGAAAGGAGTGGCAGGATATTTTCAGTGTGCTGAATCAGAAAAATATGCAGCCAAGAATTCTTTATCCAGCAAGGCTGTCATTCAAAATAGAAGGAGAGTTAAAAAGTTTCCCAGACAAACAAAAATTAAAGGAGTTTGTGACCACTAAACCAGCCCTGCAAGAAATTTTAAGGGGGACCCTCTGAGGGGAGAGAAGATGAAAAAAAAATACATATATGTATATATATATATATATATATATATATATATATACCCAAAGCAACAAAGATTAGAAAGGACCAGAGAATACCACCAGAAACTCCAATTCTACAAGCATCAAAATGGAAATAAATTCTTATCTTTCAGTACTTACTCTAAACATCAATGGAATCAATGCTCTAATCAAAAGACATAGGGTAACAGAATGGATAAGAAAACAAGATCCATCTATATGCTGTTTACAAGAGACCCACTGGAGACCTAAAGACACCTTCAGATTGAAAATAAGGGGATGGAGAACCATCTATCATGCTAATGGTCAACAAGAGAAAGCCGGAGTAGCCATACTTAGACAATCTAGACTTGAAAATAAAGACTGTATCAAGAGATGCAGAAGGGCATTATATTATAATCAAGGAGTCTATTCACCAAAAAGACCTAACAATTGTAAACATTTATGCGCCAAATGTGGAGCACCCAAATATATAAATCAATTAATCACAAACATAAAGAAACTCATCAATACTAATACCATAATAGTAGGAGACTTCAACACCTCATTCACAGCAATGGATATATCATCTAATCAAAAAATCAACAAGGAAACAATGGCTTTGAATGACACACTGGACTAGATGGACTTAACAGATATATTCAGAACATTTCATCCTGAAGCAGCAGAATATACATTCTTCTCCAGTGCACATGGAACGTTCTCCAGAATAGACCATATACTGTGACACAAATCATCCCTAAGTTAAGTACAAAAATATTGACATCATACCATGCATATTTTCAGACCATAATCCTATGAAACTTGAAATCAACCATAAGAAAAAATTTGGAAAGGTAACAAATACTTGGAGACTGAAGAACATCCTACTAAAGAATAAATGGGCTAACCAAGGAGTTAAAGAGGAAATTAAAAAGTATATGGAAGTCAATGAAAATGATAACACCACAACCCAAAACCTCTGGGATGCAGCAAAGGCAGTCATAAGAAGAAAGTATATAGCAATCCAGGCCTTCCTAAAGAAGGAAGAAAGATCTCAGATACACAACCTAGCCTTACGCCTTAAGGAGCTGGAAAAAGAACAGCAAATAAAACCCAAAACCAGCAGAAGACAAGAAATAATAAAGATTAGAGCAGAAATTAATGCTATTGAAACCAAAAAGACAGTGGAACAGATCTATGAAACCAGAAGCTGGTTCTTTGAAAGAATTAACAGGGGCGCCTGGGTGGCGCAGTCGGTTAAGCGTCCGACTTCAGCCAGGTCAGGATCTCGCGGTCCGTGAGTTCGAGCCCCGCGTCAGGCTCTGGGCTGATGGCTCAGAGCCTGGAGCCTGTTTCCAATTCTGTGTCTCCCTCTCTCTCTGCCCCTCCCCCGTTCATGCTCTGTCTCTCTCTGTCCCAAAAATAAATAAACGTTGAAAAAAAAAATTTTAATAAAAAAAAAAAAAAAAGAAAGAATTAACAAAATTGATAAACCACTAGCCAGTTTGATCAAGAAGAAAAAGGAAAGGACCCAAATAAATAATATCAAGAATGAAAGAGGAGAAATCACAACGAACACAACAGAAATAAAAACAATAACATGAGAATATTATGAGCAATTATATGGCAACAAAATGGGCAATCTGGAAGAAATGGACAAATTCCTAGATACATATACACTACCAAAATTGAAACAGGAAGAAATAGAAAACTTGAACAGACCCATAACCAGTAAGGAAATCTAATTAGTAATCAAAGATCTGCCAAAAAACAAGAGTCCAGGGTCAGATGGCTTTCCAGGGGAATTCTACCAAATATTTAAGGCAGAGTTAACACCTATTCTCTTGAAGCTGTTCCAAACAATAGAAATGGAAGGAGAACTTCCAACTCTTTCTATGAAGTAGCATTACCTTGATTCCAAAACCAGACAGAGACCCCACTAAAAAGAAGAACTATAGACTAATTTCCCTGATGAACATGGATGCAAAAATCCTCAACAAGATATTAGCCAACCAGCTCCAACAATACATTAAAAAAATTATTCACCACGACCAAGTGGGATTTATACTTGGGATGCAGGGCTGGTTTAATATCCACAAAACAATTAACGTGATTCATCACATCAGTTAAAGAAAGGACAAGAACCATATGATCCTCTCAATAGACGCAAAGAAAGCATTTGACAAAATACAGCATCCTTTCTTGATAAAAACCCTCAAGAAAGTAGAGATAGAAGGACCATACCTCGAGATCATAAAAGCCATAAATGAACAACCCAATGCTAATATCATCCTCCATGGGGAAAAACTGAGAGCTCTCCCCCTAAGGGCAGGAACAAGACAGGGATGTTCACTCTTGCCACTGTTATTCAACATAGTATTGGAAGTCTTAGCCTGCAAGTCTAAGTTTTAGTCTGCAATCAGACAACACGAAGAAATAAAAGGCATCCAAATCGGCCAGGAGGAGGTCAAAATTTACTCTTCACAGATGACATGATACTCTATATGGAAAATCCAAAAGATTCCACCAAAAAACTGCTAGGATTGATTCACAAATTCAGCAAAGTTGCAGGATATAAAATCAACACACAGAAATCTGTTGCAGTCCTATACACCAACAATGAATCAACAGAAAGAGAAATCAAGGAATCGATCCCATTTACAGTTGCACCAAAACCCATAAAATACCTAGGAATAAATCTAACCAAAGAGGTGAAAAATCTATATGCTGAAAACTATAGAAAGCATATGAAAGAAATTGAAAAAGACACAAAAAAATGGAAAAAGATTCCATGCTCCTGGATAGGAAGAACAAATATTGTTAAAATGTCAATACTCCCCAAAGCAACCTACATATTCAATGCAATCCCTATCAAAATAACAGCAGCATTCTTCACAGAGCTAGAACAAATAATCCTAAAATTTGTATGGAACCAGAAAAGACCCTGAATAGCTAAAGTGATCTTGAAAGAGAAAACCAAAGCAGGAGGCATCACAATCCCAGACTTCAAGCTATACTGCAAAGCTGTAACCATCAAGACAGTATGGTACTGGCACAAGAACAGACACTCAGATCAATGGAACAGAATAGAGAACCCAGAAATGGACCCACAAACGTATGGCCAACTAATCTTTGACAAAGCAGGAAAGAATATCCAATGGAATAAAGACAGTCTCTTCAACAAATGGTGCTGGGAAAACTGACAGCGACATGAAGAATGAACCTGGACCACTTTCTTACACCATACACAAAAATAAACTCAAAATGGATGAAAGACTTCAATGTAACACAGGAAGCCATCAAAATCCTCGAGGAGAAGGCAGGCAAAAACCTCTTTGATCTTGGCCGCAGCAACTTCTTACTCAACATGTCTCTGGCGGCAAAG
Source organism: Lynx canadensis (assembly GCF_007474595.2). Taxonomy (NCBI): domain Eukaryota; kingdom Metazoa; phylum Chordata; class Mammalia; order Carnivora; family Felidae; genus Lynx; species Lynx canadensis. The sequence continues at coordinate 88,111,638 of NC_044309.1, read as the reverse complement.
GAAACAAAAGCAAAAATGAACTACTGGGAGCTCATCAAAATAAAAAGCTTCTGCACAGCGAAGGAAACAATCAGCAAAACTAAAAGACAACCAACAGAATGGGAGAAGATATTTGCAAATGACATATCACATAAAGGGTTAGTATCCAAAATCTATAAAGAACTTCTCAAACTCAACACCTAAAAAACAAATAATCCAGTGATGAAATGGGCAAAAGACATGAATAGACACTTCTCCAAAGAAGACATCCACATGGCCAACCGACACATGAAAAAATGCTCCACATCACTCATCATCAGGGAAATACAAATCAAAACCACAATGTGATACCACCTCACACCTCTCAGAATGGCCAACATTAACAACTCAGGCAATAATAGATGTTGGCGAAGATGCAGAGAAAGAGGATCTCTTTTGCATTGTTGGTGGGAATGCAAGCTGGTGCAGCCACTCTGGAAAACAGTATGGAGGTTCCTCAAAAAACTAAAAATAGAACTACCCTACGACCCAGCAATTGCACTACTAGGCATTTATCCACGGGATAAAGGTGTGCTGTTTCAACGGGACACGTGCACCCCCATGTTTATAGCAGTACTATCAACAATAGCCAAAGTATGGAAAGAGCCCAAATGTCCATCGATGGATGAATGGATAAAGAAAAGGTGGTATATATACACAATGGAGTATTACTCGGCAGTCCAAAAGAATGAAATCTTGCCATTTGCAATGATGTGGATGGAACTGGAGGGTATTATGCTGAGAGAAATTAGTCAGTCAGGGAAAGACAAAAATCATATGACTTCACTCATATGAGGACTCTAAGAAACAAAACAGTTGAACATAAGGGAAGGGAAGCAAAAATACTATAAAAACAAGGAGGGGGACAAAACAGAAGAGACTCATAAATATGGAGAACAAACTGAGGGTTACTGGAGGGGTTGTGGGGGGGGATGGGCTAAATGGGTAAGGGGCACTAAGGAATCTACTCCTGAAATCATTGTTGCACTATATGCTAACTAATTTAGATGTAAATTTTTAAAAAACAATAAAAACAAAGTTTTCAAAGAAAATAACCTTTGTTGGAGTGAGATGAAGAAGAAAGATGGAGGGAATTAACTTCTTTGTTTAAAAGGCCTTTCTGAGGGGCGCCTGGGTGGCGCAGTTGGTTGAGCGTCCGACTTCAGCCAGGTCACGATCTCGCGGTCCGTGAGTTCGAGCCCCGCGTCAGGCTCTGGGCTGATGGCTCAGAGCCTGGAGCCTGTTTCTGATTCTGTGTCTCCCTCTCTCTCTGCCCCTCCCCCCGTTCATGCTCTGTCTCTCTCTGTCTCAAAAATAAATAAACGTTAAAAAAAAATTAAAAAAAATAAATAAATAAATAAATAAATAAAAGGCCTTTCTGAGGGTCGCCCGGGTGGCTCAGTCGGGTTAGGCGCCAAACTCTTGGTTTCAGCTCAGGTTATGATCTCTTGTTTTCATGAGTTCCAGCCCCACATCAGGCTGTCTGCTCTCAGCACAGAGTCTGCTTAGGATCCTCTGTCCCCTTTGCTATCTGCCCCTCCCCCACTTACACTTTCTCTCTGTCTCTCTCAAAATAAATAAATAAACTTAACAACATAAATAAATAAAAGGCTTTTCCGGGTAGTTGAGACAGGCAAAAAGAAAAGGTAATGCATGTTACTTGATTGAAATGTGGAACTAGGACCTAGTAAATGAACTCCCTGACTTTCAAATTTTCAAATGTTTTAATGTTTTATTTATTTTTAAGAGAGAGAGAGAGAGAGAGAGAGAGAGAGGTGGGGGGAGGGGCAGAGAGAGGGAGACGCAGAATACAAAGTAGATCCAGACTCTGAGCTGTCAGCACAGAGCCTGATGCAGGACCGTGAGATCGTGACCTGAGCTGAAGTCAGAAGCCTTAACCAATTGAGCCATCTAGGCTCCCTGACTTTCAAATTTTTATCGTCCACCTCCTCCTACGATGCAGATTATATTCGAAATAAAAAACAAGAAAGGTAGTGAGAATACCAACAGAGGCTTTAAAAGTTGCCTGTCATTTCTCTGTTGAAAAAAAAAAAAGTAGTGATATTTTTGTATTCCTGTGGAGATCTTCTAAACTCTCTTTAGCAGAAAGAATGAGGAATGAGTATTTGTCTTTGATTGCACAATTGAGATTTGTCTTAACTACCCTTTTGGTTGGTGAAATATTTAGAAATATTTAGAGGCTAGAAACAAAGTCTTAATTGACCTTCACACATGAAACTCTCAGTAAAAATGATAGCTACCATTTATTAAATGCCTACTATGTGTGAGATACATTGTAGGCACTTAAAAAATGTTATTCTAGAATATCTCAAAGATAAAAGAATATTCTGAATTATTCTACAAAGTTCCAGTACCTAAAACTGATGAGCCTCACTGTCAAGTCATCATATTAAAGTATGGGCCCTGACAAATACAAGCACTAATTATTAGTAAGCTTCTTCATTAAACAACCACCCAAGTTAGTTCTTTAAAAAGTTAACTTTATTTTTAACTGTCATACTTTACCACCTTTAGTAACTTCCTAAAATGTTTTTCTATTGATTGTTTTCAAGAACAATAGCAAAACAATGGAAACAAACATTTACTGGGAAAGAACAAATTGGTAGATAAGATAGTTATTTTCAGATAGAAAATATTGATGGGTGGTATTTACGAAAACCCACTGTATTTATAAACACTGATTTGAAATTTCAAATTGAAAAAATTTAATAACAGACATTTCCTACACATTTATTAATGCTTTAGTAGAAAGGCCAAAGACATGAAGTCTAGGGGCATTCTAAATACCTTTCTTTTTTTTTAAGTTTATTTATTTTGAGAGAGAGAAAACGCCAGCAGGGAAAGGGCAGAGAAAGAGGCAGAGAGAGAGAGAGAGAGAGAGGGAGAGAGAAAGAGGGAATCCCAAGCAGGCTTTGTGCTGTCAGTGCAGAGCCCGATGGGGGGCTCGAACCCACAAACTGTGAGATCATGACCTGAGCCAAAACCATGAGTCAGACACTTAATCCACTGAGCCATCCAGGTACCCCTCATTCATGTATTCAACTTTTATCTAATATTTATAATGTATGGTAAATATTGTATATTCAAAGAGGAAAAAGAAACTGCTCCCCTGCCCCCTTTTTTTCAATTACCTTACATCGCAGGCATCAGATAACTTTAACACAACACAGTGTGATGTTCTATAATCAGGGACAGAGTTATGTACAGGTGCTTTGGGAATACAGAGAAGGAAGGTCTTAAGTGCTAAAAGGATGTGGGGACTTGAAAAAGTAGGAATTAACCACTGGGTGTGGGGCGCAGGGCAGGAAGAAGGGCTGGCAGCATTTCATGCCAAAGAACACAGCCTGTTCAGACAGGAGGGTGGGGAGCAAAGACATCACGTTCTAGAAATGACAAGTGGGGCTGAAGCACAGGGTTGTTGGAATACAGGCAAGGCCAGCCTGTGGCTAGAAAGATAATCAGATTACATCATGAAAGCTCATGATGAGAATTTTAACCGGATGGCCAACTGAAGAATTTAAAACAGGAAAGTGACATCACCAGGTCCTGTGTTTAGAAAGCTCCCTTTGGCCGATGAGTGGAAGGTAATACCACATGCACACCAGCAAGAATCGGCGTGGAAGTCTAGGTATGAAATCATGAAGATCTGAGCCAAATTAGTTGCCATAAAATAGTCAGGGGAGACAGACTTCGTAGGGATTTAGAAGACAGAAGCAACAAACTGGTTGATAGACTGAGAGACGGAAGGAACAGAAGATACTGCCCAGATGTCTAGACTGGGTAGGTGTCTGCTGATGCCATTAGCTGAGACGATAGTCTCAGAAGAAAGAGAAGAGTCATGGGAAGATGATGAATCTTATTTGTGACATGTTGAATTTGGGATGCCTGGGAAATAAACAAGTGAAGAATTCTAAGCCAGATTCAAACCCTGTGAGTCCTCAGACATTGAAAGATTATATCTGGTGCCCTAGTCCCAGCTGTTAAACCAAAAACAATTCGAAACCCCACAACAAATACAAGGAAAACTAAAAATGTTTTGTTTTTTTTTCCTAATGATGACTTTTAAAAAAATGTTACCAAACTGTAGATTTTAAATATACATTATATAGATTTATTTCTATAAAAATTATATTTATGCAAATATAAACTACCTATATAAATGTATTTTATACATTTTATACGTACTTACCTATATAAATGTATTTATATATTACTTTTTTTCCACCCCCTGCTTGGCACATGACAGAAACATGTGCATAAACAGACTGCCTATTGGGTAATCCAGCCTGGGAGGTGATGGGGGCAGTGGTCAGCCCTACTTCCTTCTCTATAGCTTCCCATGCACAGAAGAATTCACACATCAGCCCATGGCAAATGCACTTCGGGTTTTACAGTAACAGGAGCCCACAGCAATCAAACAGAAAAGGACGGTTCACAGGCATTTGAATAGGTCCAGTTCCTGAGTCTCATTTTCTTTCTTTTTTTTTTAATGTTCTTTTCTTTTTTCTTTTCTTTTTTTTTTTTGAACGTTTATTTATTTGTGGGACAGAGAGACACAGAGCATGAACGGGGGAGGGGCAGAGAGAGAGGGAGACACAGAATCGGAAACAGGCTCCAGGCTCCGAGCCGTCAGCCCAGAGCCCGACGCGGGGCTCGAACCCACGGACCGCGAGATCGTGACCTGGCTCAAGTCGGACGCTTAACCGACTGCGCCACCCAGGCGCCCGCTGAGTCTCATTTTCTGTATCCATTTAGAGTCAGAGCTCTTGGGCTACCCTTTATTTTCCTATCTGATGTGTTCCTGCACTCCCGTGTCTGCCTGTCCATTAAGTCCGTAGCACACGTTTACTCAACCTCAGAGTTTCTCAGATGGTTTCTATGAGAACCCCTTGGAGGGCTTGTTCAGCCGGATGGTTGGGTCCCACCACCAACGATCACTCTGATCTGAATCACTAGATCTAGGATGGGTCTAGAGAATTTACTGTTTTAACAAGTTTACCGGTGATCCTGCTGTTGCTGCTGGTCCAGGGAGTGTAATCTAAGACAATTTTTCGCAACCAGCGCAATTAGAAAAGAACTGAAACAAGAAATTCATTTTTAAAATTCCCTGAAAAAGACATAAGGAAGAACTTGCTGAAAGTAGGGTGTGTTCATGATGAACGAGCATTCAGAGTAACTGGGGTGGGGGTGGGGTCTTGCTGTTGAATAAAATACGAGATTGATTGCTATGACATTCCACTTGGTTTTGGTTTTGGAAAGCTGACCCTAAAAATGTTTATAGGCAAACAGAAAAAGTCTCTCTACTTTGATTCAAAATGCAGCTGATGATAAGAAGGACAAAACAACTAATTCTGCATTTCCAGACTTTGTAGATAGCTGTCACATGTACTTGCATAGAGCAAGACTGATGCTTTGAGAAAATAAAAGGTATGTGAGCTTGTGGCTCTTAGTTAAGAAACTATCTTTAGTTGCTTGATCTCTGAATTTTTGCAAACTACATGCCCTTCTTTGCGCAAACACTTATTTTTCCATTCAGTAAACAATCTTCATCAGCTACTTTGGCCACCATTACCGTGAAAAAATAATCCTGATAGCAGGGATTTTAAAATGACAGAAGAGTAGGGAAACAAATCATATTTGAAAAGAGAAGTTAACATAGCAAGGCCTGGAAACAAATTGGTAATATTATGAACTTTTTAAAAATATATTTTCAGTTGAATAGAATTTAGAGTTTTTATACAACTTTAGTATGAGGCAACTCCCAACTTAGAAATGAGTTCTATCTAGAAATGTTAAATTATTATAGTGTATACCTGAAACTAATATAACACTGTATGTTAACTAATTGGCATTTAAGTAAAAACTTAAAAAACAAAAAAAAGATTAAAAACCTCCCTGCAAAACCATTTGTTTAGAAGTTGGAACAATTTCCAAATAACATTATACTCATAACATTCTATTTAAGGTTGAGGGTTGTTTTATTTCCAAATCCAAAGAAAATGTACAAAACTCTCAAGATAACTGAAATACCAGATCTTTATGTGGAAAAGGTAGAAGAAATATTTTATAAGGTAAACTTTTTAAATTTTTTCTTTTGTTTTTTAATGTTTTTCTTTATTATTTTTGAGACAGAGAGAGACAGAGCATGAGCAGGGGAGGGGCAGAGACAGAGGGAGACACAGAATACAAAGCAGGTTCTGAGCTGTCAGCACAGAGCCTGAGGTGGGGCTCGAACCCACAGACTGTGAGATCATGACCTGAGCTGAAGTTGCACACTTAAACAACTGAGCCACCCAGGCACCCCTGAAGTAAACTTTTTTTGAGAGAGAGAGTGCATGAGCTGGGGAGAGGGGCAGAAGGGGAGAGAGAGAAAGAGGTGAAAGAGGGGGGAGAGAGAGAGAGAGAAAGAGAGAGAGAGAAAGAGAGAGAGAGAAAGAGAGAGAGAGAAAGAGAGAGAGAGAATATTAAGCAGGCTCCATGTTCAGCACAGAGCTGGACTCAGGGCTCTATCCCACGACCCTGGAATCATGACCTGAGCCAAAATCAAGAGTCAGATGCTCAATGAACTGAGCCACCCAGGTGCCCCTAAAGTATACTTTCTATTTATGGAGTGTTAAAGAAAACATTCAGTGGGACTAGGTATTGCCTCATTCCTAGCTCTGTGGTCTTGCGCAAGTCATTTATTTTTTACCAACCTCGTTTTCTCAATAATAAACTGGTAGTATTGATTAAGAGCATTAGAAACCATGTTTAAGCTACAGTGTTGGCTAAGAGCATTGGAGACAATGTGTGTCAACTCCCCCTCCCTCACAGTGCAGGGTGCTGTCAGTAAGTACAGTAGTCCCCCCCCCATCCGAGGAGGATATATCCCAAGACCCCCAGTGGATGCCTGAAACCATGGATGGTACCTAATCCTATATATATTATGTTTTTCCCTATGCATACATATCTACAACAAAGTTTAATTTATAAATTAGGTACAGTGAGAGAGTAACAAGAATTAATAATAAAAGAGAGTAATAATAATAATATAACATTATTATATTATAATGATATACTGTAATAAAGACTATGTGAACGTGCTCTCTCAAAACATCTGATTGTACTGCACTCTTGTGATGGTGTGATACAGTAAAAGGACTACATATGAAATGAAGTGAGGTTAATGATTCAGATGTTGTGACATTGCATCAGGGTGCTGTTGACCTTAAGATTTGTCAGAAGAAGGATCATCTGCTTCCGGACCAGGGTTGACTGTGGGTAATTAAACCTGCAGAAAGCAAAACTCAGATCAAGGGACTACTGTTTCATAGCACTTATTATGCTTTTATCAACCACCCCTTCTGTACCAGGAAGAATACTAGCAATTTTCCTGTTATTCCATTTAATCACCAAAATAATCCTAGGAGGTAGGTATAGCTATTTTTATTGCTGTATGAGGAAAATAGAAAAAGGAAATGGTTTAAAATTTTAATGGTAAAAACTAGTACCTAAGGAAAAAAATACATATAACCAGGAAGGGTGACAACCTTACGATTAGTTGTATCATATTTACAACCATTATCTCATCAATCCTTGCAGCTATCCCATGAGATTGAAATGACTATTTTTTTCCATTTTATCTATAAGTATTCTGATTATGAGCACATTTCAGAGTCTAATCTAAAGTAGGTAATATGGGATCAGGAATCATTTGGGGGAGTTACAGGCTGATACAACTCCCATATCAGTTACAAAGCTGTGGTTTCAGTCTAGGACAATGTGGGTGAGGGACAGAATAGCCTATAGAGGTGGCCAATGGGAAAGTACTAGGAAAAGTCAGGTGTAATCCATTGGTTGAATGTACCAGATGTTCCGAAATCAGATGTTTATAATCTAGGGAACATCTGGATTTGATGGATGTAAGCATTGCGAATGCACTATAATTCTGTACTCAAAAATTAGCTATAAATGTCTTGATGGATAAGGAAATTGTTATTTATAAATAAATGGTCTCATTTAGCATGAAGAAATAAATGAATCCCTTTCAATGTCAGGGATTTTCAGTCAGTATATTACTACATACAAAACCAGAATCTAAACTATTTCTGTGAGTTACTGGGTGGCTCAGTTGGTTAAGCATCTCATTCTTGATCTCAGCTCAGGTCTTGATCTCAGGGTTGTGAGTTCAAGCCCCATGTTGGGCTCCATGCTGGGCATGAATCCTAGTTTAAATAAAGAAATAAACTATTTCTGAAGCAAAACCGAATTAATGTTAAATATTTAATGTATCCTAGTTAAGAGCTAAAACAGGTTACCAGTTCAGTGTGAAGCAGAGATCTACATGACTTGGTATCCATTTATTATCAATCTGGATATTGTCTGAAGTGAGCTAAGCCTTCTCTTATTAAGGAAGTTCTGCTTAGCACAGATCCTAAGGGATAAAGTGAGAAAAATCTTTAGGAAAACAGAGGTTATAAATATAAAGAAAGGATATAATTCTTTAAAGTTTATTTTGAGGGGGGGTGGTGGTGGAGAGAAGCAGAGAGAGAGAGAGAGAGAGAGAGACAGAGAGAGAAAATCCTAAGCAGGCTCCACTCTGTCAGTGCAGAGCCTGACATGGGGCTTGAACCCATGAACCATGAGATCATAACCTGAGCAAGAGTCGAAGTGGGACCCTTAACTGACTGAGCCACCCTGGCGCCCTCTGAATATAATTTTTTTTAAAGAGTTAATTTACCAACCAGACCCTATTACTTGTTAGGCACTAGGCTAGGTGCCAGAAATACCAAGATAATAAGAATGTTCTTCCTCCATAGGACTTCACTACCTAATGGGAAGACATAGGTAAACTGCTAGTTATGATATGAGGAGGTTAGCACAATAAGGGACGCATGAATCTACAGCTGTGAGAGGAGTCCTGGAAAGGTACTATTCATCCTTTTCCTGGCCTGACTTCCAAACAAGTGTTTGCTTTCTACTTGAACCAAAATACCCCTGATTTTTTTTTTTTTTTGAAAACTGCTTTTGACACTGGACATCTCTCATCCAGCTTCTTCTGATGTTGACATCAAAACTAAGAAATTAACACAGCTACAGCATTGTAGTGCTGTGTCTCCTCTGTCTGCAATCTGACAGTTTCTCAGTCTTTCCTGTTTTTGTTTTTGTTTTGGGTCTTGACACTTTTGAAGATGCCTGGTCAAATATCCTCAGTTTGGGTTTGACTCATGTTTTCTCAAGAGTATAATGAAGTTAAAGATTTGGGGAAGCATGTCGCATAAGTGATGTGCTCTTGTCGCTGCACGATGTCAGCAGGTACAGGATATTAACCTTGGTCGCTTGTTTTACGGGATGTCTGCCAGGTTATTCCACTGTAAATTATTGTTTTTCGATTTGTAATTAAATATTTAGGGGGAATCTGTGATGTTTTCACTGAAGAAATTATCCAGACCTTTTATTCCCCTTGAAAATAGTCTTATGGATGGCACAGTCCTTGTGTATCAAAGCCATAGTTTTATTTTTTTCTTTTCTTTTAATTTTACTTTTTAAATTTACATCCAAATTAGTTAGCATATAGTGCAACACTGATTTCTGGGGTAGATTCCTTAGTGCCCCTTACCCATTTAGCCCATCCCCCCTCCCACAACCCCTCCAGGAACCCTCAGTTTGTTCTCCATATTTATGAGTCTCTTCTGTTTTGTCCCCCTCCCTGTTTTTATATTATTTTTGTTTCCCTTCCCTTATGTTCGTCTGTTTTGTCTCTTAAAGTCTTCATATGAGAGAAGTCATATGATTTTTGTCTTTCTCTGACTAATTGCATTTAGCATAATACCCTCCAGTTCCATCCACAAAAGCCATAGTTTTATAGGCCTAGAAATGAGATTGTATTTATGAGACGAGTAACCAAGTAGGAGGTCCATGTATCTACCCTGTAAATGAACGTCCTGGTAAGGTCTTCAACTCACATTTTCCTGGGGGGAAGGAAATATGAAACAGATGAGTGAAGTAAATCTATTAATGACTGGGACATATGTACAGTGTGTAACAAACATTGAGCGTCTCTCAGTTTCTGATTACTCACCACTTAAATTCAGGGACTTGCTCATCCTAAGGGTGGGAGCACAGATACTCCCAAATTTGCATTTGTAATAGGTGTGAAAGGCATTTTGGGGGGGGGGGCTCCCCTAAAAGGGATGACCATCTCATTTTAATCAGAATTTACCTCCCAGCTGATCTTCAAGAATGACATAATTGAGAAGTTAATTATATGAAAAATATTTCTCTGGAAAATCCTGTGATGTGACACTGCTCTTAGGGGTGGGTATAAAGGTAGTGGGTTTTTCAGTTAGTGATAAACACTCATACTATAGAAATATTCAAAGGAGGCTCAGTCAGTTGAGCGTCTGACTTCAACTCAGGTCATGATCTCGCTCTGTCTCTGTCTCCGTCTCTCTCTCAAAAATAAATAAACATTAAAAAAATATTCAAAGGAGAACAGGTATGAAAGTCTGTCTGCTTGTTTTTGCAAAACAAACTAGACTTGCAAAGCTAAAGATATAGCATCACTTTTCTGTGATAGATGATACTCAGGTTACAGTGAAATAGGAGAACTCGTTATAAAACTGTGGTTCACAAATCTGGCTAATATTACCAAATTCAATGATACCAAATATCCTATTTGAGAAAAATTTTGGAACCCTAGAGAAAATATTAACAGTAGTGATCCCCTGGGGAAATTTTTGGAGTCTTTTACTTTTTCATTTACAGTTCTATTCAATTGTATTTCATTTATTTATTTATTAATCATTTTACAAATTGTTCAAAAAATTTTAAATTATTTTTTAAATGTTTTGTTTCTTTTTGAGAGAGAGCATGAGCAGGGAAAGGGCTGAGAGAGAGGGAGACACAGAATCCAAAGCAGGCTCCAGGCTCTGAGCTATCAGCACAGAGCTGGATGCAGGGCTTGAACTCACCAACTGTGATATCATGACCTGAGCCGAAGTTGATGCTTAACCAACTGAGCCACCCAGGTGCCCTGGGTTTTATTTATTTATTGACTATGATCAGGTACTACTTTAAATTGAAAATAAATTAGACAGGAAAAATTTTAAATCCTATATTTAGTAAATACTAATGCCTTGCTGTAAGCGAAAGAAGGTCAGAACACAGTAAATTGATCTTGATAGAGGCTAGTTACTGAAGTATCCAAAGGACATTGGTAAAGGGTAATTGTTCTACAATGAAAGCTTGAGAAAGGGATTCTGCGTTTATGGGGACTCAGTGGATGCCAGTGCATGTGGTTGGTTAGATGTTTAGCCACTACATAGATTTTCCAATTGGAAGGAGTTCATAGTTTAGCAAAGCAACGGTTGAACAACGGTTTGTTGTTCATTTAGATTTTGCCTTATTTAGAATCCTCCCCCCAAATTTAAAATTAGAGAAAGGGGCTCAAGATAAAATTATTTTTCTGTTCTGTGAAAAGTAATAAAAACTCATTGACAGAAATGGTATTTCACTGAACATTTGCATGTTGGTTCTCTCGTTTTTTTGTTTTTTACATAATTACTTGGGATGCTGTAAACTGGAGTTCCTGGTTATGAAAAAGCCAAAGGTGAAAATGCCTTTAAAAATATTATAGATACAGGGGTGTCTGGGTGCCTCAGTCAGTTAAGCATCGGACTTCTGCTCAGGTCATGATCTCATGGTTTGTGGGTTCGAGCCCCACATCTGGCCCTGGAGCCTGCTTCGGATTCTGTGTTTCCCTCTCACTCTGCTCCTCCCCTGCTCATACTCTGTCTTTCTCTGTCTCTCTCAAAAATAAACAGTAAAAAAAATATACATATATACTATAAGTACAAAAAAGAAAAGAAAAGAAAGAGATCAGTGAGGTTTACCCAGGCCTCACCTAAGAGCAAAAATTCCAGTTCCTCTTCAGAGAATTACCTTCCCACCAACACCTGGGCTGCTCTCCCAGCTTCCTAGTGCTGAGAAGAATGAGGGCCTGTATTCCCTCCTGAACTTACTGAGCTGTTCAGTAAGTAACTCCACAAGTAACACAGAATCCTGGCAAATTAAATGGTAGGTAAACATGGGAACAGGATACAGAATAAGTAAACATGAACAGGATACAGCTTTCTTGCAAAAAAAAAATTTTTTTAAGCCAATATTTAACAAATGTTACCCGTGATGAAACACATTCATCAGTTGGTTTTTCAGACATTTTTCTGTTTAAGAAAATAGTTTACGTTAAGTGTCTCAATATTAAACAGGGCCAGCTTTGAAAATACACTTTTGTTCCTATGTTGGAGGAAAGTACTTGTATAAGTTTATTAAACAGTTAAGTACTAGGTAAAACAGGGCTTGCTTCTGATTTCTGAGAGCTCTTTTGTATTCCTGCCGTTAAGCTTATTCTGGGTTCGAAACAGGGTTTGCCCGGTAGATAATGTTGTGCGTGGTGCTAATGAGGAATAAAAGTAATTCTAGAAATGCCTAGGGAAAAACTTTTAATGATTCTTATGCAACACTTGTGAGTTTTGTTGTGTTAAAGCTCTGAAAAGTCTTTCACACCAGGTGCTCCTCATTTCCACTGCCGGCCCACCATGGGGCCGGCCCACCGAGATTCCACCTGTCTCCCCTTCCCAAACCTCCAGCTCCCGAAGTTTCCATTCCCGGAGGCGCAGGCAAGCATTCCTCAGCTAGGGGATTCCTCTACTGGCTCGGCCCGGCTCCACGTGACCTCCCCTAACACCTGTATACTGCTTTCGGCTCACAGCGCCCCCATCCCCTCCGCCAGGTACCGACCCAGCCCGTCTCCCCCCTCCCCCAGGAGGTCACGATCCCGGTGCGAGCCTCGCTCGGGCCGGCAGGGGAGGGGCCGAGGCCACGGCCACGGCAGTTGCTCGAGCCCTTGCAGCCTGATTATCACATGATTGGACGGCGGCGGTAGCCGTGGCAGCAGCCGCGCCGGCTCTGCCGGCTCGCCGGGTGGGCTCAGTTCCGCTCACGCAGGAGTCGGGCGCAGAGGGCGGGGAAGGAACCTGCTGCCGCGGCGGTCACCCAGTCGCTCCCGGAGCGCGCGGCGTCTCCCCGGGCCCGGCCGGCCCGCTCCATGCCGCTCCGTTGCGGAAGTGTAGCGGGGGGAGGCGGCGGCGGCGGCGGCTGCACGGAGCGCGGGAGGCCGGGGCCCGGCCCCCTGCAGCACTAGGCTCCGGGAGCCGCGCGGCGCGCCCCAGCGGCCCGGCTGCCCGTGCTCCCGGCGCCCGCCGCAGCCTGCATGCCCCGCGCTGCGCTTCGTCCGGCCCCCGCCGCCGCCTCCTGCTCGCACCGCTGCTGCCGGGCGCCGGAGTAATATGCTCACCCGAGTGAAATCTGCCGTGGCCAATTTCATGGGCGGCATCATGGCTGGCAGCTCAGGCTCCGAGCACAGCGGCGGCGGCTGTGGAGGCTCGGACCTGCCCCTGCGCTTCCCCTACGGGCGGCCGGAGTTCCTGGGGCTGTCTCAGGACGAGGTGGAGTGCAGCGCCGACCACATCGCCCGCCCCATCCTCATCCTCAAGGAGACCCGGCGGCTGCCCTGGGCCACTGGCTACGCAGAGTGAGTGTAGCGACACCGGCGGCGCCCCTGCTCTCCTCGCGGCCCTTCCCCGCACGGTTCCAGCCCTCCTCTCTCCTCCTTCCTCGGCCTCAGGGCCCTCCGGGGGCTGCCGGCGTCCAGGCCTCGGCGGGGACCTCTTTACTTACACTGGCCATTCCTCTCTTTTCCTACTCCCCCTTCCCCCAACCCCAAGGACGCAGCGTCTCCAGCCCGGGTATGGGTGGTGGATGGTGGGTGGCAGCGCTGGACCGTGGGAAAGCTAAGGTTGCACGGGTCTGTGATTCCGGGGGCTGTGACACTTGGAAGAAAGTGCGTAGAACAGCTTTGCTGAAGTTTGAAACACAGCAGGGAAAGCTGGTATCTGCGCCCACCCTCCCCAAAAGCTTTGCGCCACTGCATGAAGTTTGTGGGGAAGAGTCAGGAGGAGCTGTCGCTGCGCGTGAGTGGGTGGGTGGGGGGCAGTTCGTGTGCAAGGTTACACATATGAGAAGGTCTCAGTTTCTCTGACTTAAGTCTAGGAGCTTGCTCGCTTCTCCTTCAGCGGGTAGTAAACCTCTGCGCGTTCGGTAAGTGCCAGTACTGTTTCCCCCAGTCCTCTGGGAGTGGGAACTTATTTCAGGTGTCTAACGATAGCATTTTGGTAATCAGCTTTGGCGATTAAGCGAGCGTTTGAGTGATTTACTATTTCAAGAACTGATTCAGTTAGGTTGACGACCTGGAGTGGAACTGGGAAAGGAGGGAGGATTTTAATGGCCTCCCCGCCTCCCCAGCTACTCCTCCATTGACTATTAATGACCGTCTTATGAATGATAGGATAAGTAAGGTTTCTCCTCTTACTCATCTTTATGAAACTGGGAAATTGGGAAGGTGGCATTTAGGAGACCAGAGATCAGGGCTTAACAATGACCCGGTGGGTGCACAAGTGCACGCAAAACCCCGGTGCCGGGCACACCTGCCCCTTTTCCTTTAACTCCATCTGCTCCATGATCTTGGCCCTCCCCTCTCCGCGAACAGCATCGCTCGCTGATTGGTTCACCCGGGAACCAATCGGCTCTCCCGACGCCTGGGCGCTTCGATGCTGACCCTGTTCTGGTGGCCCGGATACCCGCGAGCAGGCAGGGTTCCCGACGCTCCGGGTTCCGGTGCGAGACGGGGCTTGCAAGACGCTCTGCTTAGAGTCTCGAATTCTTTTTTTCCTTTCCTTTTCATCATACGACCTTTCCTCCGTGGGTTTTAATAGAAAAGGTGAATAAATGGGGAGAGACTACTGGAATATAAAAGATGGTGACAAAACGCAGTGAGAAGGTTGGGTGCTAAAACAATAACCATTAACACATAATAAGGGACAAGCCTGGTTAGGGGATGTTGTGTGTGTGTGGGGGGGGGTGTGGGGGAGTACCAGATAGCCTTATAATTTATAGGAGAATCCAAAGCAAAGATAAACACCTGTGTAAGGAAGAAATGCCTGTCCATACATACCAAACACCTTTTCTTGAGTGAAATTTAAAAAAAAAAAAATGTTTAA
This sequence comes from Lynx canadensis, assembly GCF_007474595.2. Taxonomy (NCBI): domain Eukaryota; kingdom Metazoa; phylum Chordata; class Mammalia; order Carnivora; family Felidae; genus Lynx; species Lynx canadensis. The sequence continues at coordinate 88,096,501 of NC_044309.1, read as the reverse complement.
AGCCCATTTAGACGCACTGCAAGGCAAAACAGCTCGGAGGCATACTGTGTCCTACAATTGTGTCAGGTGGGGGACTTGTGCTTGCCAAAAAATCTGAACAACCCAGCCATTTGTCGCTCCAGTGGGATTTACAGGGTGAGAGCATCTGTCTGAGGGGCAGAATGACAAGGAGATAGTGAGAAAGTCATGAGAAGTAGGAAGGAAGATGTTATAACCCATGTGGAAGCTCTCTGGACACGATAAAAGGAGGACCTCAAACGGGAAGAAAAGGAAAGGGGAATAAAAACCAGTTTCAGAATGTTTGGTTCCTATGGCAGGCACATGATATGCTCAGGACTGTAAAGAATATAAGGGAATCTGAAATGAGCTGTTGCAGGGATGGATGGGACCTAGGGGCTATACCTCCTCCTAGCTAGGCCTCCATTTCCTTATCTCTAAGAAGTTTGCCTTTTCCTAGACCCAGATGTGAGACATGTTCAGTATGAAGGTTAGAAGGACCCCTGTAAAAATCTTAATTTTCAAAAATCATTTATTTTTTAAAATAAAAAAAAATTTTTTAATCTTTGTTTTTGACAGAGAGAGAGCATGAGTGAGCAGGGAAGGAACAGAGAGGGAGACACAGAATCCAAAGCAGGCTCCAGGCACAGAGCCAGACGTGGGGCTCAAACTCACCAACCGTGAGATCATGACCTGAGCCCAAGTCGGACGCTTAACCAACTGAGCTCTCCGGGCACTCCTAAAAACTACTTATTAAACGCTCACTGGGTTAAGTGGCTTGGACTTGATTTCAACTCACGTCACTATCTCACAGTTGGTGAGTTGGAGCCCCATACTGGGATCTGTGCTGACAGCGTGGGGCCTGCTTGGGATTCTCTCTCTCCCTCCCCACACATAGTCTCACGTGTGTGCTCTCTCTCTCAAAAATAAATAACTAAACATTAAAAAATAGAGTGGATTAAAATATTAAAAATATTAGTTGTGAAACTAGTACATACTTATGAATTCAAGCAAAGACCTATACCTTTACAAATGTAGGTACTCCCCCCCCCCCCCTTTAGGGTTAGTAAGTGTTTAGTGTTTGGTGTGTGTGCCTTTCTAGGCTTCTTTGAATGCACTTATAAATATGCATCATGTGTTTCTTTTTTCTTCCCACGATAGACTCCTACTGAGTATGTTATTCTGTAGCATTTTCAGAAAACGCTATGTCATGGACTTTATTCCAAGTCAATACATACAGAATTGCCTCATTCTTTTAAAGTATATACATAGTACTAATAATAGCTAACAATAGGTGCTTACTGTTTAGTACTTTCACTGTTTGCAGCTTTGTATCATATCATTTGATTCTCACAACAACCCTATAAAGTAGGCAGTAGCATTTGTATTTTCTATAAAACAGAATATATATATATATATATATATAACAGAATATATATGTAACAGGATATATATATATATAAAATAAGACACAGGCAATGAATGATTAAGCAATATATATATCTACATATATAAGCAATATGTATGTAACAGAATGTATATATAATATATATATAGTATATATAAAATAAGGCACAGAGGCAATGAATGATTAAGCAACTTTCCCAGAGTCCTACCACCTTAACAGAGCCTGTATTTGAACCCAAGCATGATTCCACAGCCCACAATACCAAACTGCCTTCTTACAGGGTATTAAACTCTGGTGCATTTATCTATACCCAGGATTAAGCACTGTTATCTTGTCCCCTCCCTTTGCCAGATGTCAGATGTACTGTACCACTTCCTCAAACCTTGAACTGTACTTACTCTTCCTGAAAACACACATCCTGAATGATCAAAATGTCTGAAATAGAGAAGGGGAGAGAAAGATCTGTAGGGCTATGATCAGACGCTGCTACCAGTAACACTGCCCTTTATTATAGTATCTCATGGAAGGAGGAATTCCCTTTGTTCTAGAAGGTACCTAAGAGAGAGAGAATTGGTAAAGAGATTGCTCAGAGAGTAGGGACCAGGGGGATGCTATGAATCAAGGTCTGAATCAGAAGGGGTTTGCTTACCCTTCCAGAAAGTGAGTTACTTTCAATGCCTTCCTGGGGAGGAAGAATTGGCATCTCGGTGTTTGAGCAGTTAGAGGACAGTTGAACTCTAGGGCTGACCTTTTGGACGATAGAAAAATTAAGGATAAATGTTCTATTTTTTGCCACTTCTTGTTAATCCTTTTCAAGCAGAGATTCTCTGTAGGTTATAGGCCTAGAGAATTAGCTTAAGAAATCCCTGTAAGACTTGAGGATCCAGAAACTGAAGACCCTCACTTATTAATTCAGTATTTATTGGCGTTGTGCTGAATGGAATTTCCTGGCTCCTCAAAAAGCTTTCTATTGTGGCTGAAGATTTTAGCCACTTGATTAAGGGCTATATGCTAGGTTGTAAGACTCTGTAAGGTGTTACAGTTAAAAATAACATCCACAGAGCTCACATCTTTTAAAAAAAATGGATTAAAAAGTTTTCTTTTTTAGTTTGGCTTTGAAATTATGGATTTAGACTGTTAGATCTGCTCAGAGAGAGCCCATGGGAAACAACAGTTTGACCCAGGGACCCCCACAGGGCAGCTACTTCCCTTCTCTCTCCATGACTTTAAACTTTTTTTTAAAGTTAGGCTTATTTTTTTTCAGAGAGAGAGCAGGCCAGCAGGGGAGGGGCACAGAGAAAGGAGGAGAGAGGGTGTGTGGGGCTTGAACTCATGAACTGAGAGATCATGGCCTGAGCTGAAATTGGCCGCTCTGAGCCCCCCGGGCACCCCTCTCTTCTAAAACTTTAAATCCCACCCAAGTGGTTCCTGTGTTTCAGGGACCTGGAAGTTGATTCAGTTTTTAATGGATTAGGAGCCCATTTTGACTTCTTCCCAGCTTGTCCAACCTTACTCTCATCAGTGGTCAGCTGGACTTACAGATACAAGTGGATATGGAGTTCATGCCCGAAACTACCGCAGCAGAAAACACCAGAGAACGTGTAGTAGTCTGTATATGAAAGCATCACATTCACGTTTTTGTCAGGGATAAATTTTTGCTTGTACAGAAATCGGTAATTACAGCAGCATTTTACTTGGGGTATAGCTACAACTATACAATTCTCTTTATTTATTTGTGTTTATTTTTGAGATACAGAGCATGAACAGGAGAGGGGTGGAGGGAGAGGAAGACAGAGAATCCGAAACAGGCTCCAGGCTCTGAGCTGTCAGCACAGAGCCCGATGTGGGGCTCGAACCCACAAACTGTGAGATCATGACCTGAGCCAAAGTCGGACGCTTAACCTACTGAGCCACCCAGGCGCCCCTCGTTGTTGTTGTTGTTGTTGTTGTTGTTGTTGTTTCCCCCTAGTATCCTTCTTATAAAAGTGACCCACGCATGGGTACAAAAAAAAACTATTTTAAGTTCTTTGTGTCTCATAGTGTTCAAAATTGTGATGAAATAGCCTTGTTTAAATCCAGCAAATAGCCCCCACGCATTTAGATTTGTTTTGGAATCTGTAGGCTGTTCTGCCTCCCCAGCTATTGGCACTAATTAACAATCACCAGTGAATCACGTTGGTTGTCTGTGAGGTTGTGATGACAGAGAAACCACTATTTCTCTCTTGATCCAAAGCTCAGAAATCCCCTGGCCTTTATTTTTTCTTCTGACCTCCTCTAGCACAGCCACCCCTCTTACACCTCTTAGCAGAGCTCCTGCCTGGGAACTTCCTGTTTAAGTTTTGGAGAGGAAGGATCTTGAGGTTCTCTACTTCTTCTTCTATAAAGATAAAAAGGAATGGATTGTGGAGGAAGGTGTCTCATTTAACAAAACTCTCCATAGCACTTACTTGCAGATGAATTAAAACTTCAGAGTGGCCTAAAACATGTCACTTGCCTTTCTGGTAACCTGCAGAAAGTATTCATTTCCTATTTTTTTTTTTTCAACGTTTATTTATTTTTGGGACAGAGAGACACAGAGCATGAACGGGGGAGGGGCAGAGAGAGAGGGAGACACAGAATCGGAAACAGGCTCCAGGCTCCGAGCCATCAGCCCAGAGCCCGACGCGGGGCTCGAACCCACGGACCGCGAGATCGTGACCTGGCTGAAGTCGGACGCTTAACCGACTGCGCCACCCAGGCGCCCCTCATTTCCTATTTTAAAGCAGGTGGTTAAGCTCTCCTCCATTTTTCAGATTTAACACAATGAAGTCTTCTCCTCTGGGATGGAGCTTCTGGGCTGTCCCTTAGGAACCTGGATCAGTTTCCTTCAAAGACTAGTGATGCTTTTGGCAGAGGATTTAACTGTTCTGAGGGGTTGTGTTTATTCTGTGTTTCAGCTTCAGTTAGGTGTAGACATCTCTGATATTTTCCCACCACACAGTGCTTCCTAACTATGGTTATGGTAGTACCAGCTGATAAAACTGACTGCATCCTAGAATTGTTTTCTAAAAATATATTATTGAGGACAAATTTTTATTGAGATATAATTGACATTAATTTCAGATGTGTAGCATAATGATTCCACATCTGTATATATTGTGAAATCACAATAAATCTAGTGAACGCCCATCACCACACATAGTTACAATTCTTGTGTGTGATGAGAACTTTTAAGATTTGCTCTTAGCAACTTCAAATGTACAAGACAGTATTATTAACTGTAGTCCTCACCCTGTGCATTACCTTTTGACCACCTTAACCCATTTTTGTACACCCTTCCCAACCGTTCACCAATCCATTCTCTGTATCTATGAGTTTTTTTTGTTTTTTTTTTTTTTAAGATTTACACACATAAGTGAGGTAACATAGTATTTGTCTCGGACTTGTTTCACTTAGCATAATGCCTCAAGGTCCACCTATGTTCCCACAAATGGCAGGATTTCCTTTTGTATGGCCAAAAATACTCCATTGGGTGTATATGTCTATATATGAAATATATATGTATAAAATACATATGATATGTAGATACACACCCGCATTTTCTTTATCCATTCATCTATCAATGGGCAATTAGGTTTTTTTCCATGTCTTGACTATTGTAAATAATGCCACAATGAACATGAAGATGTAGGTATTTTTTTGAGTTAGTGTTTTCATTTCCTTTGGATAAATACCTAGAAGTGGAATTGCTGGATCATATGGTAATTAGATTTTTAATTTTCTGAGGAAACTTCCATACTGTTTCCCATAGTGCACCAATTTACATTCCCACCAACGGTGCACAAGGGTTCCCTTTTTTCCCCACATCCTAACCAGCGCTTGTTATTTCTTGTTCTTTTGATCATAGCCATTCTAACAGGTATAAGCTGATATCTCATTGTGGTTTTAGTTTGCATATCCCTGAGGGTTAGTGATGTTGGGTACGTTTTCATGTTGGCTATCTGTATGTCTTCTTTGGAAAAAAAAATACCCATTCAGATTCTCTGCCCGTTAAAAAAAAATGAGATTTTTAAAATTTAAATTAAATTTTTTTTTTTGCTATTGAGTTGGATGAGTTTTTTCTGTATTTTGGATACTAACCCCTTATCAGATATATGGCTAGCACATATTTTCCTCCATTCAGTAAGGTCCCTTTTCATTTTGTTGATGGTTTCCCTTGCTGTGCAGAAGCTTTTTAGTTTGAATAGTCTCACTTGTTTAATTTTGCTTCTGTTGTCTTTGCTTTTGGTGTCACACCAAAAAATTGTTGCCAAGATCCAGGTTGAGGAGCTTACCACCTATGTTTTCTTCTAGGAGTTTTATGGTTTCAGCTAGCATTCAAGTCTTTAATCCATCTTGAGTTAATGTTTGTGTCTGCTGTACGATAGTGGTCCAGTTTCTTGCTTTTGCATGTGGCTGTCCAGTTTTCCCCCACACCACTCATTGAAGAGACTGACTTCCCCCCATCATGTATTCTTGGCTCCTCTGTCATAAATTGGCCATCTATGTATGTATGGGTTTATTTCGGGGTTCTCTGCTCTATTTACCTATGTGTCTGTTTTTATGCCAATACCGTGCTATTTTAATTGCTGTGGCCTTATAATATAGTTTGAAATCAGGAAGCGTGATGCCTCCAGTTTTGTTCTTCTTTCTCAAGATGTGTTGGGCCATTTGGGGTCTTTTGTGGCTCCATACATATTTTAGGATGGTTCCAGTTGTGTGAAAAATGTCTTTGGAATTTTGATAGAGGGACTGCATTGAATCTGTAGATTGCTTTGGGTAGTCTGGACATTTCAACAGTGTTTTTTCTAATCCATGAGCATGGAGTGTCTGCCATTTGTATTTTCTTCACTTTCTTTCATCAGTGTCTGATAGTTTTCAGTGACAGTTCTGTCACTTCTTTGGTTAAGTTTACTTCCAGGTATTTTATTCTTTGGTGTGTAGTTGTAAGTGGAATTGTTTTCTTAAGTTCTCTTTCTGATAGTTCATTATTAGTGTATAGAAATACAACTGATTTTTGCATATTGATTTTGTTTCTTGTAACTTGACTGCATATGTTTATCCCAACAGGTTTTTGGTGGTCTTTAGGGTTTTCTGTTTATATCATGTCATTTGCAAATAGTGTCAGTCTTTATGTCTCCCTTTCTAATGGGGATGCTCTTTCTTTGCTTTTTTTTTTTTTTTTTTTTTCTTTCTTTCTGCCTAATTGTTCTAGCTAGGACTTCTAGTACTGTGTTGAATAAAAGTGGTGAGGGACACCTGGGTGGCTCAGTCAGTTAAATCTCTGACTCTCGGTTTTGGCTCAGGTTATGATCTCATGGTTTGTGAGTTTGAGCCCCACATTGGGCTCCTTGCTGACAGTGTGGAGCCTGCTTGGGATTCTCTCTCTCCCTCTCTTTCTTCCCTTCTCCTACTCACTCTGCTCTCTCAAAATAAATAAATAAACTAAAAAAAAAGGTGGTGAGAGTAGACATCCTTGCCTTGTTCTGGATCTTAAAGGAAGAACTTTCAGCTTAGCACCAGTGAGTAGTGAGTATGATGATAGCTGTGGGCTTGTCATAGATGACCTTTATTACATTGAGATACATTACCTCTATACCTATTTTGTTGAGAGCTTTTATCAGAAATGGATACTATTGTCAAATGCTTTTTCTCCATCTGTTGAGATAATCATGTGATTTTTATCCTTCATTTTGTTACTGTGTATTATATCAATCGATTTGTGTGTATTGAACCATCCTTGGATCCCTGGAATAAATCCCACTTGATCATGGTGTGTGATCCTTTTAATGTGTTGTTGAATTCAGTTGGCTAATATATTGCTGAGCTTTGCATCTATGTTCAGGAGGAATATTGGCCTCTAATTGTCTTTTCTTGTGGTGCCCTTGTCTGGTTTCAGTATCGAGGTAATGTTGGCTTTGTAAAATGTATTTGGAAGTGTTCCCTCTTCTGTTATTTGGAAGACTGAGAAAGAAGGGCAAATTATTTTTTAAAGGAAGATGTCTTTTAATTGTAGATGTTTTGGTTGTTGTTGGAGTTGTCTTTATGCTTTGTTCTGATTTGTCTAAGTTTGAACAGAGGATTGATCCCCCCACCCCCACCCCCTTTGAATTTATGCCATCCTCTTTCAGGAAATAAACACTATTCATCTTCCATTCTCTCAGGGAAAGAGTGGCATTCCTACTGTGTGTCAGGTGTCAGGTATGGGTCCTATTCTGGGCCCATAATATAAGACATAGTCATTGTCCTCATGAAAATTTTTATGTCATAGTCTTTTCCCCTTTAGTGTCATTCTTTGAAATTAAAGTGAAATCATGGACTAATCAGGTGGTAAGAGGCCAGCATTGGAGAAGGTGGGTGCAGGGAGGTCATTTGTTTTATTTTTAATGTCTTAATGCTTCTGGGAAATTTCAAATCTCAGCATTTGAAATCATGGTGTCTTTAAGTCCTACTAAGGAAGTAAACTGTTCTTTCCAGCAAACATTGTGATTAGCTGTCAAGTTCTCTGTACCTGGAGGTCCCAAGACCTTTATATATATCTATATAAAGGTATGACTAAAAAAAAATTATTGTAACTCTTGTTAAAATGGTAAGGAATATGTTTTTCAAGACTGTTGCAATAGGGGCACTTTATTTTTTTTAATTTTTTTTTTTCATGTTTATTTCTGAGACAGAGAGAGACAGAGCATGAGTGGGGGAGGGGCAGAGAGAGAGGGAGACACTAAATCCGAAGCAGGTTTCAGGCTCCAAGCTGTCAGCACAGAGCCCAACGCAGGGTTTGAAGATCATAACCTGAGCCGAAGTCAGACGCTCAACCAACTGAGCCACCCAGATGCCCCAGGGGCATATTAATAGAGGAAAAGAGATCAGACTCAACTCCAAATACAGCAAAGAGAGCTGGGAATTAATAGCCAATGAGCAGCGTGAGGATGTTAGTGGGTGGAAAATTACTGGGAAGAGACCTCATGGGTAGGGGAGATTCTTGTGAAGGCAGGTCAAGGGCTTACACATCAAGGTAGGAGAGGAGATTGATCATATATGAAAAGTGATCAGATTTGACTGCTAAGTGGGAACCTAAAGAACCAAATCTATTATCTGCCATTACCAACATTTCATGTAATAAAGGATATTTAAAAACCAGAAGAGTTGGGGCACCTGGGTGGCTTAGTCGGTTGAGCATCTTGATTTTGGCTCAGGTCATGATTCTAGGATTGTGGGATTGAGCCCCTATGTGGGGCTCCATGCTGAGAGTGGAGCCTGCTTGAGGTTTTCTCTCCCCCCCTTCCCCGCCTTCACCATCTCCCCTGCTCTTTCTCTCTCACTCTTTCAAAATAAATATATAAAAATAGAAGAGCAGAGGCAAATAATCTCAGCAAAAAAGTTTTCTAGTTTTTTTGAAAATGCTATGATAATTGCTATTTTCCTAATTTTTCACAGACCTATAAGACCACATATTTTACCTGCCCTAGAGTACTCCTAAGGCATTTTCCAGTTTTAAACCTTGAGAGTTTCTGGGGTTCAGCTAAGAACCAGTATCTTTTCCAGGCTGAGGTCTTTCCAGGGGGGCCTACTCTCATCTTTATTGTGATTACAGTTTTGAATTATTTTTCCCCAGCTCTTGATTATGAAAATTTTCAAACATGCACAAAGTTGAAACCATTATGCACTTAGCACCCATAAGGCCACCATCCGGATTCTACAGTGCACATTTTGCTGTATTTGCTTATTCATTTGCCTAGCCATCAGTCTATTATTATTTTTAAGTGTATGTTTCCTTTAGTCCAATGGCTTTGATTTCATGCTATTAAGGTATTTTCTACAGTAAATTAAAAATTTGGATTGAGTACCTATGACATTCTCGAGAAAACCACCAAACAATTGGGTCCTCACCCATGCACGGGGAGCCAACCTAGATTTAACTTTTATACCCTTGGCATACTACAAATGATCCCTCAGTCCGTATGCTTGCCATACCTTAGCATTCACATAACTGAGAACTTCAGATGGGGTCCAGCTGAAAATGAGAAATAGATGACCTATTTCTTTGCTGTGCTCCTGTTTAATTAAATCAGGAAATTTGTTTAAAACTGAAATTGTTGCTGTTGTCAGCTGGTGGCCAGTCAGGGGAAGACGGTGAGGAGTAGTCTGTTTTGTTAAGACTTCAGAAGGTATTGCTTGAAAAGTGCTGATGATAAACACACCGTTGTGCTGTTTTCCTTATTTCTGAGATAGATGTCTGCTAGGAGGCTTAGTACCTGCCTAATTACTCCTTTTTTCTGGGATGGTTCCATCAGTTGGGTTTTCTGGAATGTGAATCAATAGTGTTTTTTGTTTTTTTGTGGTTTTTTTTTTTTGGTTATACTGTTTCTGATTTATGTTTACAGCTGTTTATAGAAAACTAAGTGCTTACCTACCCGTATTTTCTGTGTGGACTTTGTGCTTCCTTATTAGCGAGAATAATGATGCCACCAGTTAACATTTGTATAGCTCTTGATGCCTATTAAGGTCCTGCCATGTAGACTTAAATGTAAACATCTGTTCTCCATGTTTAATAGAAGAGGAAAACGAGGCTCTGAGAGAATCCAAGTTACTTTAGCATCTCCTACAGTCCCACGATTCTGACGACCATCATGGAATCACTGAACCTGATCATTCACTGTGTGAAGTTACTCATTAATAAAAAGACATCTTAGTCCTATAAACAAAATGTCAGAGAACAGAGTAAAGAATACATTTTATTACTCAAAGGAAATTAATAAGGCTTAATCACCAGGTGGCTTTAAATTGCATGTTAGCACATCAAGTTTTACACAAAAGGATGCTTTTCAAAGCTTTAAAAAATAGTTCTATTGATTATAGTAGACTTTCTTAGTATATGTGCATGTCCTGAGAACAACAGTCCAGGTCTTGCCAAATTACCATCTTAACTACAAAGTGCCTTTTTTCATATTTTAATTTTTTGCAAATCCTATAAATCTTAAAAGCAGCCTGTACATTTTATCTGGTGGTATTTTTCTAAAGTTAATCCTATGTTGCACTATCAATAGCTACTTAGAAGTGGGTAATATACTTAGGAATTTGGGATGATGGGACACAAATCATAAGTCAGGTTTTATAAGGGATGCCCTCTTAAAATTTACTTTGGGGGTCCTATTACCTAAGTTCTTTACAAAGCAGAATCAAATTTTAATTTTTTTAATGTTTATTTTTAGGAGGGGCGGGAGAAGGGAGGGATGGAGGGGCAGAGAGAGAGGGAGACACAGAATCCAAAGCAGGCTCCAGGCTCTGCGCTGTCAGCACAGAGCCCAACAGGGGGGCTCAAACTCAAGAACTGTGAGATCATGACCTGAGTTGAAGTCGGCTGCTCAGCTGCTCAACCGACTGAGACACCCAGGCGCTCCCAGAATCAAGTTTCAGTGGGACTTTTTTCAGTTACTGGACTTTGGGGGCAAGGCTGGAGCACCAGTGTGGCATTTGTTTGCTGGTCCTTGGCCCCGTGGGCTCTTGCAAGGGCTGTCTTGTGGCGCTCATGCGTCTGTGACTTGCCTGAGTCAGGCCTAATGGAGCCTTGCGGGTAGGGGTAGTGCCATTAATCATCACAGGGCTGCGGGGTGGACAGAGAGATCAATTGCTTGCCAAGCTGAGAGGTCCAAAGTGGTTCGTGTGCTCTACTGTCCTTTCAGCAGGTTGATGAATAAACATTTAAGCTATCAAAAAAAGATGCCTCTTTACCATATGACCTTTTTCATTTAAGTATAGGAAGAAAAAAATCTCCAGTGATTAAATTGATCTTTTTTTTAAATAAAAATGTTGTGGATTATTGAATTCCTGTATTTAAGTGGTCTGTGGTGTACTAGTAGCCATTCTGTGCCTTTTCGAACGTTGACAAATTATGTTTAGAACACACAGCTGGTGAAAATAAATGTTTAGTAGGAAGCACATTTTAAGGTACAGTGAATATGAAGAGCACATAAGAGGATGTGAGGGGTGGGAGGGAACCAAACTGGTATTGCTGTAGAAAGAACTATTACGAGGATTTTTTTTTTAATAGAAAAGAGGAAATAACTACAATATTTTGTTGCAAATAAATAGCCTACGAGGACGAACTGTAAAATGCATGCTTGGGAAAAGCAGAGAGCCATTCTGTCAGCCTTTTAGGATGGCGTTCACCCTGTAGAGTAGGGTTTAGAGTAGAGCCAAAGAGCCAGATTACGCAGCATCTTGGCGGCCTTCCCTGTGACCATTACTAATGGGGCCATGCTACCCTGTTGTTAGAACCAGGTGTCCAGAGCTGGGCCGGTGATGCGGCGCAGCAGCAAATGCGGAGAAAAGAGTTGGCAACTCGGACCGCAGCAGCTGGTACTTAATTTTTAAGATATCCAGGTGTCAGATGGGAATTACATGGGCCCATAGTTGAAGCCCTACCTCTCCTCCTGTCCCCATGTTCCAGCTTATGCGGTCAGTGCCGACAGAGGCCACCTGGCCCTCTCCCGCCGGGCACGCCACCTGAAGCCCTGCCTGATGCTTTGCACCCCGCTGAGAGGCACCACGGGGTGTCCCTGGGCTTCGGTGGAGCCCTGAATTGCATCCAGTTCTGGTTCCCAGCCTCCTCACTGTCATGCACCCTTTTATTTATGTATTTTTCTTGGCTGTATCCCTTTGTGAAAGATTTTAAGTAGCCACATCATATCTTTTCATCAGGAAGGGGGAGTGTGATGATGATCACGTTGAACTGGTAACGTTTCGCCCGAAAGCAAAGGATTAACCGTTGTTTCGGTTAATGTGTGAGTCGTTACTGTCCACACTATCCTCCATTTGCTTCTTTTGTACTTCAGTACTTAGAACAGTTGAGGTTTCCTCTTGCTACCTTCCCAGATCCCTCAGGAGCCTGGACCACAAGCTGAAGCTCTCCCACCAGGCTTGGCGTCTGCACCAGCCCTGAGTTCGCAGATGGTGTTTTCTTTAGGATTCAGATGTGTAACACCTTCCTTGAGCACGTCATTTCCAAGTTTCTGATGTCCTTTTCCTTGTTGAAAACTACGTTTTAATGATTTTCTTGGCTCGCAGAGTGCTGCAAGTTGCTGGAGAGGCCTGATACTTGTCAGCTGCAAGCTTAATTAAACTCATGCTGAGAATATTATCCTTTTTTTTCTAGCATAGTTTTGACCCTTGGGCAAAAATTTATCTTGCAAAAAAATTTCTATCCACTAACTACGAGTGAGAAGAATTTAAAAACATCTTTAGCTATCTATTAACCCGTCAAGATGGAGAAAGGCCTTGATGAGTCAGGAACACAGAGTTAATTTTTTAAAATCTGTTTTTTTTTTCTCCTTGCAGACTGGATATGCATTCATTGTATCACTTCCAAATTCCCCTAAGTACTATGAAGAATATAAAAATTATCCATAAATCCTATTACTCATAATTAACTTCAGTTGAGAATTTGTATATATCTCTACATATTTGTATTTATAAAATGGGATAATTCTACATATGGATTAGTAGTTCTTTCACTGCAAGTAAAGTGTCCATGTAAGTAAGTATCATACTCTGTCATTTATAATAACTGCATTATATCCCATTTATGGTTTTAACATTCTTTTTTTCTTGGTAGTAACTTTTTTTTTTTTTTTACTATTAAGAATCCTGAGATGAATATCCTTTTAGATCTATATCTATATCTATATCTGTATCTATGATGATATGTGGAGCCCAGTGTGGGGCTTGAACTCACAACCTTGATATCAAGACCTGAGCTGAGATCAAGAGTTGGGTGCTTAGCCAACTGAGCCACCCAGGTGCCCCTAGATAAATTTCTGTTAAGCCATAATTTTAAAGGTGACATTTTTCTGGGGAAAAGGTGCAAAATGGACTTTTCCAGTATTTCTAGTGACATTGAATAGTTTGAAAAGACAAATGTTTTGATTGAAAATTGTATTTGAGAAATGTTAGTTATGTACTCTATATTAAACTGCTTTACCAAAGTAGTGTTTTGGTAAGCCAGGCTTACTGATTTAAGAAACATTGCTGCTTTTTTTGTATTTAGGATTGAGGTTTGGAAAAATGACCCTTTAGGACTAGCATAAGACCCTCCTGTGAATGATTCTGTCTTCAGAGCTAAAAACACTCATTGGCTGTCATGCCTTTAAGAGATAATCAGTGACAGCTCTTGATTTTACTTAGTTGTTTTAACTTTTAATGGATAATCTTGAGGGAGTGTGGGCATTGTCCTGTGTATTTTAATTTCTCCAGTGCTTAATATAGATTCCTATACATGAATGCTCCAATATCACATGGACCAGAAGTAGTGGACATAATCTATAGTTCCTCTCATTTCAAATGAAAGGAAAATCACTGTTGTTCTATAGGCTAATTTCAAAATATGTGCCCAACTTCTGGGAACACAACAGTTAATACAGCACTTGTACATTTCATTTATCTATCTGCTCCAATGTTTGTTGGAGGTATTCATGGTATTCTCTGCATCTGGACTTCTCTATGCGGAAACCAGGGAAAAACACGCCTACCTTTCTGACTCAGTGGCCTGTAATGGTCAGTCTATCTGTCTGGATGCTGAGTTCAGAAATCCATTGAAGTTTCTGAACATTATCATTGCTTTCTCTGACCCCATCTGCTCAGCTTTTTTTCCTCTACTTTACTTTCTTTACTTTGTAGTATTTTTGGTATATTCATAAGGTGACTGCTCATGAATCCTTTCTCTGTGCACAAGCTGAGGCCTTATTGAATTAGGCACAGTCTAATCTATTTCATCTCTGGATTGGATAATTTATGCTAAGATTTGCAGTTTGCTTTTGAATCAGAAACTCGAAGTCACGCAATTGGCCCATTGCCATCTCTTTCTAACTCCAAGCCAGTAACTTCTTATTTAAAGTCATGTACATGTCAATTTGAACTAGTTATTCTGCATTAAATTTTAACTTCATTAATTTCTATTCCTATGTTGGTACTGGTTCTTAGGCTGATCCTAAAGAGCTTCTTGTTTTTTGTCAGCTATATATAAAAATGGTATTTACTGGAAGTTACAACTGGGAAAATTTAAAAATATTTATAATTTCAGTTCATTTTTAATGAAAAATAACCCTATTTTGCAAAACAAAAACCAGCTTAATAAGAGGAGTGGTTTCCCTATTCACTTGTAAATCTCTCTAGTAACTGGCTTAATAGAAGACAGTTGGATTCTTAACAGCTTATGCATTGAATCTGTTGTATCATCACGCTCATGGGTAAACAGCACTTGGACTCAGAGAAGGGGAAACACCATAGCGTATGATGAAAATTGTTTTAACCTCATGTATCTCTTGAAAGAGTCCGGGAGACTCCAGCCATACTCGAGAAGGGCTGGTGGGGGGTATAGTCATCATAACTTTTTATCTTTTTTTTTTTTAAGTTTATTCATTTTGAGAGGGAGGGAGAGAGAGAGCATGCACAGGCACAAGAGCACGAGGGAGGAACAGAGAGAGGGAGAGAATGAATTCCAAGCAGCCTCAGCACTGTCAACACAGAGCCTGATGCAGGCCTTGATCTCACAAAGTGTGAGATCATGACCTGAGCCAAAATCAAGAAGTGGATGCTAAGCTGACTGAGCCACCCAAGGGCCTCTGTGATTTTTTGAACTGCATTTTACAGGTAGAGAAACTTAGTCCACTTTAAAAAAGTTATGGTTGGAATATAGTTTTTCCAGTTCTGACATACATGTTTGTTCTGATCCTGGAGTTCCCTTTTCCACACTTTCTATGGTATTTCTTCCAGATGTGGGGAGTACTTTGTCTTCTCCAGAGGACCTGTGTGTCATGTGTGTTTGGGCTGTTTAAGACTACTGGACAGTTGAGGGTTGTAGGACTCATTTTTAACATAATAAAAACTGTAGGGGCCAGGATTTGCTATAAAATATAACTCCTTGGAGGTTAGAGTGGGAGACAGCCAAAGCATAAGAGACTCTTAAAAACTGAGTACAAACTGAGGGTTGATGGGGGGTGGGAGGGAGGGTAGGGTAGGTGATGGGCATTGAAGAGGGCATCTTTTGGGATGAGCACTGGGTGTTGTATGGCAACCAATTTGACAATAAATTTCATATATTAAAAAAATATATATATATAAATCTTTGGTAAAATACAAGTCTTAAGTTGATGGTACTTCTGGGATTTTTTTTTTTTTTAATTTTTTTTTCAACGTTTTTATTTATTTTTGGGACAGAGAGAGACGGAGCATGAACGGGGGGGGGGGGGGCAGAGAGAGAGGGAGACACAGAATCGGAAACAGGCTCCAGGCTCCGAGCCATCAGCCCAGAGCCTGATGCGGGGCTCGAACTCACGGACCGCGAGATCGTGACCTGGTTGAAGTCGGACGCTTAACCGACTGCGCCACCCAGGCGCCCCAGTTCTGGGATTTTTAAAAAAAATTTTTTTAATGTTTATTTTTGAGAGAGCGAGAGAGAGGGAATGGGGGAGGGGCAGAGAGAGAAAGGGAGACACAGAATCTGAAGCAGGTTCAAGGCTGTGAGCTGTCAGCACAGAGCCCGATGTGGGGCTCGAACCCATGAACCACAAAATCATGACCTGAGCCAAAGTTGGACGCTCAACCCACTGAGCCACCCAGGTGCCTTGAAAGGGATTATTTAGTAGTAGCATGGTACTGGACTTTTGTTTGCGTTTTTGGTTTTTGATATCGTTACCACGCATTTGCCATACATGTCACAAGGGCAAAGGAGTGAAAGATGCAGAGGTTTTAACCTTAAATGGCTTACACTCTTGTTAGGAAGATAAATTCATAAAAAGATGAAAATCTATGCGTGGTGCGAAGAGGAGTAGGGTGTTCTGGGAGGAGATTAGTCCTTTGAAGAGGCAGCTTGAGGTCGTCTTGGCTCTTCTAACCAGCCTGTGGCTTCAGCAAGCTGGTTCACTGTTTCAGCATTCATTTGGCTTATTTATAAAGTTAGGTCTTTGCCTCTGGCTCCAAGGTGCTGAGAGAGTAAGTATAAGTAGTAGCATAATGGAAGTTGTGTGCTGATTAGTTCGTTTCAGCTGACTTTGATGTAGGATACTTGTGTACGGTTCACAAAAAGTAAAGCTTTACCATTTGCCTTATTTGCTTTATCTTAAGTCCTTGAGGGATCTGTTGGCTGAATTTGCATTTTAGCAAAAGGTGGAAGTGAATTGAAAATTTAATTACATTTGACTTCATGATACAAACTTCTAGATCCAACAGAGGGATAAACCAAGAATGATACATATAGTGGCAAGTCAGCCTCTCTTCTGGGGAAGTTGCCCTCTCCAGCCTATGGGGCACTGAAGGAATGAATGCTAAGCACAGGTTGTAACATTGTTTCTAGGGAAAAAAGAAAAAAAAAAAAAAAAAAAAACCTTAAGGGGCATCAGGTGGCTCAGTCAGTTAAGCCTGTGACTTATGCTCAGGTCATGATCTCCTGGTTCGTGGGTTCCAGCCCCGTGTCAGGCTCTGTGCTGACAGCTCGGGGCCTGGAGCCTGCTTGGATTCTGTGTCTCCCTCTCTGTCTCTCTGCCCCTTCTCCGCATGCACGCACTCTTGTGCACTCTCAAAAATAAATAAATATTAAAAAAAAATTGACAGCCTACATGGATTAAAAGGGACTAGAGTTTTTGGGTTTTTTCCCCTTGAATTCTTTTAAGAGTAATGATGCAGTTACTGTATCTGTCCGGAAAAGTTGTGATTTGAAGTGTTTGGAAGGAGAAATGTTTCAACATTTTATCAGTGAAGCAGGTAAAATTAAGGTGGTGAAAGGATTCCATTATAATTGGTTCCCATTGCTTCCGCTCAGTCCTTTTCTGAGGTATGATTCAGTTATAGCCAAACTATAATTTGTAAAGTATGTGGATGCCTGAGTAGTGTCTATAAAAAGGTGCTTTTTGTTTTTAAATTTTTTTTTAATGTTTATTATTTTGAGAGAGAAAAAGAGCATGAGCAAGAGAGGGGCAGAGAGAGAGGCACACACACATACAGAATCCAAAGCAGGCTCCAGGCTCTGAGCTGTCAGCACAGAGCCCAACATGGGGCTTGAACTTGTGAACGACAGGATCATGATGTGAGCTGGTCAGTCATGACCTGAGGTGAAGTCAGTCGCTTAACAGACTGAGCCACTCAGGCGCCGCTGTTTTTGTTTTTTTTTTAATGTGAAATTGGTTGAAATCTCTGGATCCTTCCAGAAAAAAAAAAGGAATGAAGATCAGAACCAATTTTGAATTTAGTCTGTCAGCCTGAGGGTGGGTGACCTGAGGACATCTCCGAAGTTCTCAGAATTGTGCTGTCGCTTGGTGCAGAGCTAATGTCCTTTGCTTTGGCAGTTAAATTGCTGTGGAAAGCAGCTGTACTTGATGTAACTTTAATCAATACCTTGTACTTCTGTGTGGCCCCATAGCTACGGTACCGCTCTATTCTGCTCAGCATCTCTGGCCTAAGAGTAAAGGACACAAGGTCTTGCTTGAAGGTTGGGTTTTGAAAACTCATGGAAGCCAAATTATATTTTAAAAGCCCTGGGAAGCTTGCTACTTGAAATTGGTCACTGCAAGCACCTGTTTCCTCCATGTTGGGAATAGTTCTGTTAATCAGTGTTGGTTCTTTCCGAGTTGAACTTTCCTAGGCCATGTGTTTCTAAAGTGGAGGATAACTAGTGGCATGTGCATTTCGAACATTAACCAGCAGCTGGCCAGCTTCCGTAGCTTGAAGGTTTTCAGGATGAGTGGTTGGGATTCTGCCTACCTTGGCTTCCTCCCTAAAGTTCTTTTTGCTACCCTTGTAGGATAGATTTATTTCACTTTTCCCATCTTTATTCATACCAGAACTGGTTGAGCTTCCATTCCTACTAGGGTTCTTCTCATAAATAGGAACTATTCAAAACCAGCTCCATTAATGTTTTTCTCACCAAAGAACGCATGCTCTCAGCCTTTGAACTTAAATCACATAGCCTTTCCTGAGGTACGTTTATGCTTATCTCAAAGCAGTGATTTACCTCACTTATAGAGTTAATTGTACAGCTTTAAAGGAAGCTAGTTCTTCCACAAATATGGCTGGTTAGGTACTGAGAAATTGAAGGGCGAGTCATCTCTATTTCATAGCATGTGGCATTCGAGCTTTTTGGAGTATGTTAGAGGACAGACGCCAGAAGCGTTACGTTATGTTATGTTAGTCAAACAGCTTGATTGTTAAAATTATATTTATTAAAGAAACTCTCTTCAACGGTGTCCATTTTTAATAAGTCATGCTGGGGGCAAGTAAAGCAGATGATTTGAGCTAACTTGGTAAAAAACTTGAAGTTAATTTCGGTTTTCAGTCAGATAACAGTTATTAAATTCCCACTGAATGTAAGTTTTTCGAGGTTGGAAAATGCCTTCTGGGGGGGTCTCTGGGTGGCTCAGTCGGTTAAGCGTCCGACTTCGACTCAGGTCATGATCTCACAGATTGTGAGTTGAAGCTCCCTGTGTCCCCGCATCCGCCTCTGTGCTGACAGCTCGGAGCCTGGAACCTGCTTCAGATTCTGTCTCTCTCTCTTCTCTGCCCCTCCCCTGCTCATGCTCTGTCTGTCTGTCTGTCTGTCTCTCTCTCTCTCAAAAATAAACATTAAAGAAAAATTTTAAAAATGCATTCCTGTGTTCAAGAATTTCACAGGTAAGCAGGGAAGGTATTATGTGTGTAACTATAGTACAGTGATCTGCTGTGATGAAGGAGGTGATGAAATGCAGTGGAGCCCAGCAAGTCGGAGTGCGGCTTGAGAGAATGGGAAGGGGATTAGCAAAGTTGACACGGGTGGGAACTTGGAGTGCTGGTGGAGGAGGTGTATTAACTAGAGAGACAACAGTGTGATTAAATACAGGGTGGTGTGGAAGTGACCGTTTCTGGGAATTCAGGTAATTTTTTATGACTATTGGTAGGTATTCATTTGTAGAGCCTCCTCAGAGAAATCCCTCACCTGGAGCCCGGACCACCTGACACTAGACAAATAATCGTGCTCCCTTCTTACGGAAGGAGTGGGTACTGAAAAAATTTTGATAGTCTTTAGGCCTGCCAAGCATGGCCTCTGGAACCTCCCTGTGAGATTTGGGCTTTCCTTTATTGTGAAAGGAAGCTGTCTGAATGATGCTTTTGCATTTGGGAATCCTGCCGGGCTACTCTGGGGATGCTCTGCATTTTGTGTTTGGGGAGTAGAGGGAAAACGAGAGGGGCATTGCTTCTCACGTAAGACCTGGTGGAATGAATGGAGGTCTAAGGTGAATTCACTATGGACTACAACTTTTGCTACAGGAAAGAATAGAATGGGGAGGCATATATTGTCTCATTTGCTGGTAGGCTGGGCTGGATATGTTCTGCAGAAGCTCGGTGCTGTCTGTGCCAGTATCACCTTGTGATTGTGTCACCAAGGAAGGAGAGCTCCTGGAGGTCCTGCCCGAAGGCACAGGGCTGCAGACCTGCTGATCTAGCCTGCCTTTGACAAGACCTAAAGGGCCACCAAAACCCTAAGCCAGTTTTTCTTTCATCCTGGGATTTCTGATTCATGGCAATCAAAATCAAAGTAAAACTTATTCCAGAGGGTGTCAAACTTTTTTTTTTTTCCCCTTAGCATCAGATTAAAAAAATCAACAACAAAAGTGCTGAGAGGGACAGGGCTGAAAAGGTAGATGACGATGAGGATTGTGAAGGCCCTTTTATGTCACGATCAGGAACTTTAAGAAGCAGCAGTGAGCAGTCACAGGGAGTTTTATTATTTTCTTAATGTTTGTTTTTGAGAGGGAGACAGCATGAGTGGGAGAGGGCACACAGAGAGGGAGACCCAGTATCCAAAGTATGCCCCAGGCTCTGAGCTGTCTGCACAGAGCCTGATGCGGGGCTGGAACTCACAGATTGCAAGATCATGGCCTGAGCTGAAGTTGGATGCTTAACTGACTAAGCCACCCAGGTGCCCAGGGATTTTTTTTTTTTTAGTAGGTGTTAGGAATGACATGAAAGTTATATTTGGGAAAAATAATTGGCAGGTGTGGGAGAGAAACAGGTGAAGGTGAGGTGTGATGTTGAGATGAAAGAGGGGAGAGCTGGGGGCTTCTAGACGTAAAACTGGGAGGTTGTGGGGACTGACGGGGAATGAGGAGGCATGTGGTGGAGACCCGGAGTGGAGTGCTCATGCTTCTCTTGCTGGCTTGTCTGGCCATGCGGGAGGCTTATACTTTTCTGCCCCCTTTTCATTTGGGTGAGCCCATACAGCCGGGTCTGGCCAGTGTTTTGTGAGCACAAGTGAAGTGTCACTTCCAGGCCGAAGCATTTCACGGTCACTGGAAAACCTTCCGGCCTTGTCTTCCTCTTGTACAATAAGGAGGAGGCTGTGTGTCTCAGATGGTCCAGCCGCAGGTTGGTGGGGCCTCCATCAGTAGAGTCCCTGTTGGGGCAAAGGGGGTGGGTAGCCTGAAGAGTTGTTTGTGTCTGCGTTGATCAACATTTTTTGTAGAAAGCCACTAAGATTCAGAGAATGTTTATTCTGGCGGTATGTCCTAGCCTGTCCTGACCTACTGCGTGGTGGTTCTTGGTAGCAGCTGCAGTGGAGAAGTGTGTTCCAGGCTACAGAGGAAAAACAGCTGCGACCACGCTGGGTTAGAGTTAAATGGGTTTCTTTGTAGGGTTTCTTAGAGCTCTAAAATGTTGATTTTGGGGCACCTGGGTGGCGCAGTCGGTTAAGCGTCCGACTTCAGCCAGGTCACGATCTCACGGTCCGTGAGTTCGAGCCCCGCGTCAGGCTCTGGGCTGATGGCTCGGAGCCTGGAGCCTGTTTCCGATTCTGTGTCTCCCTCTCTCTCTGCCCCTCCCCCGTTCATGCTCTGTCTCTCTCTGTCCCAAAAATAAATAAAAAACGTTGAAAAAAAAAATAAAAAAAAAATGTTGATTTTGAGAAAGAGAGCAAGCAGGGGAGGGGCAGAAAGAGAATCTCAAGCAGGCTCTGCACTATCAGCACAGAGCCGGACGTGGGGCGTGAACCCACGGACCGAGCCAAAATCATGAGTCGAACGTTTAACCGACTGAGCTACCGAAGCAACCCTAGAGCTTTTAGTACACTGAGGTGAATCTTGAAGCTCCAAGCTGAAGGAGATGATGGACTGCTTCCTAAGCCTACCTGACTACGAACTTTCATTTCCCTCTCCTTTTTGGATAACATTTTGAAGAATACAGTTAAGGAAACAGTAGATTACAAACTGTAAGTGTCTAGGTGTGAACTGTGTAAACCAAGAAGAGTCCTTGAAAGGAAGGATAGATTTGAGGGAACATTTGAAGGAAGGAGCGGACTGACTGGATATTTAGAGGAAGAGTAAGGAGCTTACATTGTTTCAGTTACACCAACTCATTTCTAGTTGATTTCTTACCAGTCTCCACAGTGCCTTTCCAGACCTTTGTTCCTTTCCGCTATCAGTCCTGTTCCTGACCCCCTTTGTGTTGGCAGAGGCTCTGACTTTGTCTCCTTACTGAATCTCTCTTCACAAGCTCCTTTTCCAGTCCACCTTAGGACGTCCTCAACACCATCCCTTTTTTATTCCCTGCTGTCTCAGACAGAGAAATGTTCTGCCCAAAGTGTTAAACCCACCCGCCCTCATCACATACATTCATACCTTGTCTTCCATTTCCTCCATTTGTTATTTGTTTTTCCTTTCCGTTGCCTGCCCTTTGTCTATACATGTGTTAAGTCATTGCTGTTGGGTCAAACAACACATTCGCTTTTCCAGTCTGCATCACCCCTTCAGGTTACCCGGCCATACTACTGCTCAATTTCTTGTAACCCCTTTATTTCCTTCCTTACAGAAACATACGTGGAATGCCTACTCTGTGCCAAGAACTCTTCTGGGCACTAGGGACACAAAGACAAATCAGATAAACATCTTCCAACTGGATGACCCATCCAACTCAACAAGCCAGGGCAGCATGGTGTGCTGGGTATCATGACGGAAGTACAGACAGGGCATCAGAGGGTGCAAAGCAGGAGCACAGGGCTAGGCTGGGGATGTAGGAGAAGGCTTCCCACAGGAGAGGAGACTGGGGCCAAACCTTGGAGAAGGCACCCAGCCAGTGGAGGAGCTGGAGAAGAGAACAAGTGTGGGTACATAGAAAGGTTGAGAGTAGGATGCACTTCAGAAACTGTGGATGGTCCCCATGCAGTGTTTCTGCCGCAGTGCTGCTTAGGAAGATGCTCTACATCGGTCACCAGTGACTTGTTCGTCGAAGTGATCACTTTAGAAATTCGTTCACCCTCCACATCTTCACTGGAGCAATACCTGTTGCTGTTCACTCTCTAGTCTGTGAACCCTTTGATTTCTTAAGTTCTGAAGAACCCCTCCTTCTCGTCTGTTCCCATTTTCTAGCCATGCTCCCTTTTCTTAGAAATCTCGCTTAAATACTGGTGGGGGACCCAAGCCCTCCAGACCTCTCCACCCCCTTCTCTTAACTCTGTTAGCAGTTTTATCCATACGTGCTTTCTTTGGAATTTGGATTTACCTTCAGCCGTACCTCTCTTGAACTCTTCACATGGTCCCCTCTGCTGTGACCATCCCTTCACTGTGCCTGTCTGTATCGTATGCTCTGCATGAGTCTGAATTTGTATTTTGTTTGAAAGGTGAGTGTAAATTACAGGAGTCGTAGACGACATGGTAGCTACTCCGTGCCCATGTATCATTCACAAGCTAATGGTTTTCGACAGTCCCAGGTGGAAGCAGCTGGATAATGTTGAGACCTCACTGTGCCTGATACCTGTGAGCAGCTGGGCAACAAATCTGCTTTTAGTTTCTGGAGCTACACAGGTCTGTTAATAAAATTCGGTTACATGGTTTTTCTGGGAACGTAGATGTGTTCTTGTCCAATTATGTTATGGGAGATTCTTTTTTTGGTGAGTTGCCATACAGTGAGGAATAAGCTGTGTTTGTCTTGCTATCTTTGTGAAAGCAAAAGATGAACCGAGTCTGTATGCTGATTCAGCGTCACTCCTGGCGATGCCATAGCTAGAATGCTTACGTTTCTCTGCCAAACCTCCTGTGGTGGTCACTAATGCCTTTCACCAGTTATTTCCAGTTCTCCTGGGCACACGGCTGTTCACCATCTTCCTTTCCTTACCCTCCCCCCTCACCCTTGGAGTATGGAGGCTCTGTCCTCCCTGTTGAGGAGATGTGGTGTCATGAAATGGCCTTGTGGGGTTTGTGAGAAAGCAAACTTGGTTACTGCCTGCTAATATAGCCCATTCTTGCTAATGCACTTGGCAAATTTTGCAGTATTTGGAAAATTAGTTCCTGATTGCCTGGATTATGAGAGTGGTTTTCAGTTTTCTTAATATTTCAGGCAGTAAGTTGGGACTGAAGAAATAATTTTCTGGGCAAACTACTGAGCCCTTTAGCTCGTTCAGTGGATTTTACTGTGTTGTCTGAATTTCTAATTAGAGTCCTTTAATGTAATCACCGTTTTGTGATCATCATTACAGGCTCACAAGAGTATTAGGAAATAGATGTCATCCTTTCATTTTTTTATTGACAGGGTAATAGGTGGGTTACTCAAAGATTTAATGAGGACAGTCAACAAATGTTGCCAGGTGCTGTGGAAGACTCTGGGATTAAAAGGAACAAAAAAAGAGAAACAAACCCGTGGGCCTTCTAGGACTTAATTTAGCAGAGGAGATAAATTGCAATTAAGGTATCAGGTGGTAAGTGCTATTATAGTGGGAAGCTTAGGGTGTTAAGGACATTAAGGAAGGATTACCTAAGCCTGAGTGGTGGTGCTGAGAAGTTTTCCTGGGAGGGTGATATCTGTTCATGTGTTCAGCAGACATTTGTTAGATGCCTTCTCTGTACCAGGGAGTGTGATGAATGTTGGGGACACAGTAGGAAAGAAAGGTGTGCCCCCTGCCCTCACAGAGCTTCTAGTCAGAGCTGAGATTGAGGGGATGAGGGATGGTTAGTGGGAATTAGCCAGTGCATCCCTGAAAGTGGAAACCTATATGCAAAGACCTAAAAGTAAGTGAATACTAAGGTCCAGAGGATAAATTAACTTTGTACACAGGAACTCCAAACAAACCTGTTAAGTAATGCCGAATACCAAACTTTGGTAATTACAGTCAAGTCAATGAATTGGGCAAGATATAAACACATTTCCTGGAAATATGTTTTGCAAAACAAACAAAAAAACACCCCCAAACTTAGGAGAGGTTGAATGCTACATTTCATTAAGGGACGTGTTAAATGTGTCTTTTGGAAGACTAGGAAAACTTCTACTTGGTAGGGTTTAAAAGGTTGGCAAACTAGTGGAGTTTTACAGCTTGTAATATCGTTGGGGGGGAGGATGATGGTGGGGGTAGAGAAGTCAAGGACTATGCCAGAGCCTTTGGCTTGAGAAACTGGGTGAATAAATGGTGGCTCCATTTTCCTGGAGTAAGTCTGGGGCCCTGCAGAGGGACTAGCATAGTGTTGTCTTTAAAGGAATGGGCTTCAGAGCCCCTTGGCCCAAGTTTCAAACCCGAATTCTGCTCTTTCTAGCTGACACTTAATAGCAGTTTCCACATCTGTGAGCCAGGGGTGAGTCGTAACTCCTAGGGCGTCTATGAGGATTACACAAATTTGGGAAAAAGAAAACACAGTAAATAGTTACTTGATATTTCTTGTTTAATGTATACTTCACTTTTCCTGGAAGCTCCTTCAGGTCAGGGTCTGCATCTGTGTTCCTTATTGCTCTATTCCCAGCCCTATATAGGCCTGGCCCGTGAGTGCAGCAGATCTCACAATGAGGAAATAAGGGGGCTTTGTAGGGGAGGAAAAATAATTTTCCCTCCACCCATCTAGGTTCTTGGCTGAGACCCACCCTTGTGATAGCAGACAGACTAACGAGAGAAAAACAGAAGTTTAATAAACACATACCTTTTGCATACGTGGGAGAAGCCCAGGAAAAATGAGCAATTCTCTGAAATGGCCGAAACCATCACCTTAAATACGTTTTTCAACTAAACGGAAAAGGCCGAGTTGGGGGAGGGGCCGGTCTTGGGAGGTCGCCTGGCGTAGCTCTGTGGTGTATGGTTGTTACGCAGATTTAAATCCTGGCCTTTCCCCCATTGATGAGAGTTTCTGGAGATTTAGTCATCCTGCTCTTCCTAGTACAGAGGGGGAGACATCCTCAGAAAATGAAGATTTTCCTTAAACATGTCAAATATCTTTTACAAAAAGGAAACTTCTCGGTTTTCAGAGCTTCTCTTGTTGGCTGTTATTTAAGAATAAGCAGCTTGAGATCATCTTGATGCCAAAGAGGCATATTTTGGGGTGGCACATCGTGCTCCCTTTCAGCTCTAAAGAAATTTAACCGCCTAAAATCAACTGGTCGTTACTGCAAGGGTCGAGAGACAGCTCGGGTGGCCCCGTGCAGCCAGCTGGCTGGCAGTTCCTGTGTCTGACTGCAGACCCACGTCCCTCCTGGCCACCACTCTGGCTTGGTGGTTGTCCACCCCGGTTCAGTTATCCGGTGGGTCACTTCTGTGTCTTCTGCCCGACTGAGACTTTGAAGCCAGAGGAGGAGTGTCCTGGAGCTTTATTATGCATGCTAAGTATTTGTGAGGTAACGGCCAATTACTTGTTTTCGAGGGCTGCCGTAAAAAAATAACACAAACTGGGTGGCTTTAAAACATCAGAAATGGATTTTCCCACACTTCTGGAGGCCGGAAGTCTGCAATCACGGACTGGGCGGGGCTGTGCCCCTTGTGAGGATTTCCTCTTTGCCTCTCTGAGCCTGTCCCCTCCCCGGGCTGGGCAGCTGGCACTCCTTGGCTCTTGATTGTGTCACTCCGGTCTCTGCCTTTGCTCACATTGCCGCCTCTGTGTCAAATAGCCCTCCGTCTCACCCTAATAGGGATGCTTGTCATTGGATTTAGGACTGTATACAGTTAGTGGCTCACAATCTTGAGGTGTTTGTTCTAGCAGCACAAAAAAGAACCAAGGCAAGATATTTTGGGTTAGAGTGTTGGGGCTGGGGTATTTATAGTACTCCTTGAATTTAGGGAGTTTGCAGGTTTGGCATCAGTTTCTGCCTTGATTCCCATTAGCGCACTCAATTTTTAATCTTAGGGCTTTTAAACTCTGAGACATTTTCTTATATTGTACGGTAACAAAATGTTTATTTTGAGAGAGAAAGTGCGTGTGCTTACACGCGAATGGGGGAGGGGCAGAGAGGGAGAGAGAGCATCCCAAGCGGGCTCCACCCTCGGCCTGGAGCACAACACAGGGCTCTTTCCCACGACCCCGAGATCATGACCTTAGCCTAAATCAAGAGTCAGATGCTTAACCGGCTGAACCACCCAGGCACCCCTATATTGTACTTTAAAAAAAATTTTTTTTTTCATTTGTTTATTTTTGAGAGACAGAGCACAAGTGGGGAGAGTCAGAGAGAGAAGGAGACAGAATCCGAAGCAGGTTCCAGGCTCCGAGCTGTCGGCACAGAGCCCGACGTGGGGCTCGAACTCACAAACTGTGAGATCATGACCTGAAGTTGGACGTTTAACCGACGGAGCCCCCCAGGCGCCCCTATGTTGTACTTTTTATTATCAATTTTGCCCTGTTGGCTCTGCCTCCTTACCTATGGTTAAAATACATTTTATGTACCCTTGCAAAATGTGACATTATAATAACATCTAAGATTTCTTGAGGAGCCCTGTATTCCATGGGTAGATCATCAGGGTTGTCTTTCCTTTGTGTGAGGCTTTATCTTTGTTCTTTGTTCTTATTTTCTGTCTTCCGGGATGGTTTCTCAAGGTTATCCCTGGAGTGCTAATTTAGTGTTTTGTGATATGTGCTTCTAACTACTGAAAATGAAGGTTGTAATTTCAGCAATTGCGTTAATTTTTTTGTTCTTTCTTGATCTCGTATCATAGAAGCTGTACCTTTTTTACCCTAAAAACAAGAATAAAAAAAAATTTTTTTTTTCAATTTTTTTTCAAATGGGCTTTGGTTTGATCAAGTTAACTTTTTGGAGGAGTGTGGGAGTAAAAGAGGATATTTCTCAAAGTTTTATACTCTTCCATGTTTAATATGAGTAAAAGCAAAGCAAGTCCATTTGGTAATTTTTCTATGTTGTATGTTGTGATCAGAGCTTTTGCTAGCCCGTATGCAAGTTTGGCTTCATGAGTGAGTGACCTGTGCACATAGAAGAGTCCCCTGTGTGGTTACAGACTCTGCCATGGCCATCTTGCAATTTCATAAATTGTGAACAGGGGACCCCATGCTTTTAGTTTGCACTGGGTCTTAGGAATAATGTAACCATTCCTGGCTATGTGGTACCTAGGTGTGAATTTTTTTGTTTTTAATGTTTGTTTATTTTGAGACAGTGTGTGCTAACAGGGGAGGGGCAGAGGGGGGGGGGAAGAGAGAAAGAATCCCAAGCAGACTCTACGCTGCCAGTGCCCAACTCTCACGAACTGTGAGATCATGACTAAGCCGAAACCAAGAGTCAGAAGCTTAACTGACTGAGCCACCCAGGTGTCCCTCTATGTATGAATTTTAAAGAGGAATCTATTCCTTCAGGTGGATGCAGCCCCTGCTGTGATGCACACCTTGGGCCCCAGCCAGCATATTTGTCCAGTGGGCATCCTACCCAACCTTATGTGGCATCCTTGTTTGTTTTCCTCCACTTGTGTATATTTAGAATGCCGATAGTAAATATCTTTTGGTCAGTGGGAATAGGCTTTTCTTGCCTTTTCAGGTAGGCTTTTTAAAATAAAAATTAGCAAGACTCAATTCCTGATGAGCTGTTATGTATGCATGATTGTGACTGGAAGCAAATCAATACGCAGATTGTCCTCTACTTGTCCTCAACACTTATTTTTCTCTTACGCATCATATTTTGAAGTAAATGGAATGTTAATTTCTCTTCTGCCTCAAGCTTTTAGAAATGACCTTAATTAATGTTGCACTCATAGCCTGAGAGGCTAGGGTTAAAATTGTTACACTCTGCCCTGATTGAACGTAGAGAGCACATTGTTAGGACCATCATGAACAGGAAGTAATTTCTCTGTCAGCTGCTGAGAACTGGGTTTTGGCAGCACTGTTTTCCAGATCCAAAACTGAATGGCAGGATGGTATGGAGAGCTCATCACACTGCGTGTAGAAAACGGAATGAGCCTTTGTGCCCCTTGTTGATACAGGTATCCATTCAGATTTTCCAGGTCACCCGAGGAGCTCTCCTGAATGGGGTGATACAGCCCCTTAGGTGAGAAACATGCATTGGCTAAACCGAGGAGAAGTGGACCAGAGGCTTATTTTAACAATGCTTTTTTGGAGTTTCAGAGTCAAGGTTTTTGGCTTGGTCATTCTGCCGGGAAAGCACCTTGGAGGGGCAGTTCCAGTATAAAGAGCGGGGCAGAGAGCCCGAAGGACACAGAACAATGGGAGAGCATGCCGGCTTTGGTCGCAGGCCTGGATGCTCCATTGTTCTGAAGACCTGGGCTGTTTGCTCATTTCCTCAGAGCTCCAGTTTCTCCATCTATAAAAGCAAGGTGATGGTACGTGTCCAGCTGCCAGAACTCACGGTGATAAGATGCGATAATAACGGGAATTTCCCTACCTATGCCTGACACACACTGGTTGGTGCTCGGCGAATGTCCTCCTTGTTTTTCTCCCATTAGTGAGCATTCACATTGCCCGTCTTAGGTACAGGGAGGGCCAAGAGAGAGTGCTGTAGGAGGAATGATGTCCAGCCTTTCTAAAGAGAAAGATAACATTTGTAAGGAGAGCAGTTGCCAGGAATGAACAGAGACCCAAAGATTTGGAGGGGATGTGTTCCTGTTTCCCCCTTTTGTTGGGAGAACCCGGTCCGTGGAATCTTAGGAGCCTTTCTCCCTCCATTCCACCCTCTTCCACATAGAGAACATCGCTGTTGTTTGTAATTACTCTAGACACATCAGCATTCCTAGTACTTTAAGACTTGTTTATTTCAAAGCAGAAAGAGAAGGAATTTGTTGTTATGCTCTACGTGCCTGGTGATACATCGGTGTACCAAACTGACGCGCGGAGGCTGTTGTGGTTAATTTCCAATTATTCCCCTGTCCTACTTTTAATAGACAAACGATGGAAGAACAACGCTTATCAACTGTGTAGCATTTCTTTCTCACGTCTTTTTCTATTGTTGCCTTTATCTTTTGTTTCCCTTGGGGTCACTGTGATGGAAGAAGTGGACTACTGTATTTCTCAGTAGTCTTTCATGTTGGGAAATACAGTTTACACCCTCTGGACATTCTGTTGTTGACCCACTTTTCATACTTCCTGTGCAACGGTTTTTGTTCATGGGGAGAAGCACCTTCTATTGTGTGTACTTTAGTGCTCAGGCTATTAAACTGATGTCCAAAGTCAAACTTTGAAAATTAGTCTCTTAAACAGTTCTTCTATTTAAAGACGATTTTGACATACATTTCTTTTGACAGTTTATACTACAGTGATGATTCTTTTGAATACTCCAAACACTGTAAACAGCACACAAAGGTCTATTGATTAAGAAGCCTGTAACACACTTGAATCCTCGTGGCATTGGCACTTTAGAATAGGTTTCTTTATTGTTCTTAAATGCGTTTGTTTACTTTCTGAGGTTTGTAACACAATTTTGATAATTTGTACTGTTAGAGCGATACACGTTTTTACTCTTCCCTAGGGATACAATAATACAGTGGTACATTTCCACAATTACAGAGCCTGACAAATAGTCTGATCAGGAGAGAAGACAAGATGTACGTATCAGCCGGTTGATTTTTGGTCGTCTCTATACTCATCAATTCCAAGTTCCTGGTCTTCTGGCGAGGCCCTGTTTTCTATTTGTCTTTCCATTCAGGTCCTGGTTCTTTGCACCATGGTGCTTCCCCCAGAATGTTATGTTCTCCAAATTTTGCTTGGCCAGTGTTTGATAGACCGTTGCCCTGTGACCTGGATGTCACCACGCCTGGTCTTGTTGCATCATTGGAAGCTTACTTTTTTTACTTTTTTGTTTGTTTGTTTTTTACTATTTTGCTCCACTTAGTAGGGCCATTGAAGGGTATCATCTCCTAGGGCATAAGGGATGAAGTCTGCAATTAGTGCACCTCTTAGAACGTTTAGCTAATTCATCATTAAGACACATTGTTGGGTATTTTTCCCCCTAAGGCTTTCCTGTTATTTGTATACTCTACCTTGGCTAGGACTAGTATTCCTAAGTTCCTTGCGTTCACCCTTGTCTACTTAAAGACATATTTACTGGGTAAAACAAAACACCTAGCAATCTTTCATTTATTAAAATTAACAAAACACTGACCTGATATTCCTCTCCCTCTTTTTCATGATAATGCCTCCATGTGTGCTTTAGATAGCACAAGGATTTTCCTTGTTGGGGTATCATTGCAGAATTTGGACTGCTTTGCTACCTTTGATACCCGTGTCTTCCCATCTTGGCCTGGTCAGTGATTTGTCCTTTCAGCCCTACCCATGACCACCTTAATTTTCCCTACCCCACAATATGTAATTGTGTACTCTCTGAGAATCCCTGGTTCCTTTCTTTGAAGAGTAGTTTGAAGCCAGCATTAGGGCACTAGTTTGATTTAAAGAGTGCTTAAATGAGGTTTACTATGTGCCAGGGATTATTCTAAGCTCTTTACAAATATTGTCTCATTTATTTACTGTTTTTTTTTTTTTAATTTTAAATTTTTATTCATTTTTTGAGAGACAAAGTGTGAGCAGGGAAGGGTCAGAGAGGGAGGGAGACACAGAATCCAAAGCAGGCTCTAGGCTCCGAGCTGTCAGCACCGAGCCCGACACGGGGCTCGAACTCATAAGCCATGAGATCATGACCTGAGCCAAAGTTGGAGGCTTAACCGACTAAGCCACCCAGGTACCCCTATTTATTATTATTTTTTTCAACGTTTATTTATTTTTGGGACAGAGAGAGACAGAGCATGAACGGGGGAGGGGCAGAGAGGGAGGGAGACACAGAATCGGAAACAGGCTCCAGGCTCTGAGCAGTCAGCACAGAGCCCGACGCGGGGCTCGAACTCACGGACCGCGAGATCGTGACCTGGCTGAAGTCGGACGCTTAACCGACTGCGCCACCCAGGCGCCCCACCCCTATTTATTATTAAAAAAAATTTTTTTTAACGTTTATTTTGTGTGAGAGAGAGAGACGGAGAGCAAGCGGGTGGGGGGGGGGGGGGAGGGAGGGACTGGGGAAGGGAGAGAGAGAGAGACAGACAGACAGAATCCGAAGCAGGCTCCAAGCTCTGAGCTGTCATCACAGAGCCTGATGCGTGGCTTGAACTCACGGACTATGAGATCATGACCAAAGCCAAAGTTGGACACTTAACTGAGCCACGCAGGTGCCCCTCGTTTATTTATTGTAACAATCCTATGAGTATGGGCACTGTTGTCCCCATTTAGTAGCTGAGGAAACTGAAGCTCAGAAAAGTTAAGTAACCTGCTCAGAGTCTAGAACCTAGTAAGTTGCAGAGTCAGAATTTGAACCCGGGGAGTCTGGCTCTGAGGCTGGATCTGCTGCTTGCTCTGGTGGGTGTGGCACACATGAATGTTGTTAGTTCAGCGAAAGGCTGCTGCAACTGCTGGGTTACTAGGTCAGAGCTGGAAAAGTTTATTTTGAAGTTGATGGGGTCGCATTGATTTTTTTTTTTTTTTTCAAGAAATGAACATTTTGTATGCCAAAACATCATTGATTTTAGATACACTCTTCTTTTATAACCTAGTAAGGGAAAAACCCGACTGAAAATTCGCTGTGACACAATGCCCACGCCGATAATCCTGGAGTATTGATCCCACCAACCTCTGTGGCTTTGAAATGTTTTTCCTCTGTTCCAAGGGAGGCAGTATCTTCTGCCTTCCTTTTTGTGGCTTCGCGTCTCACAGCCATCCTTTTGTCCATTTGTCACGACAAAATGTGCATAGGTTTGTCTACCGATGAGTTTCTTCCTTGCTTAGGTCCCATGAAGCAGTGGATTCTAGAGTTATTTGAAAACATGGCACCACAAAAATTTGCGTTACTAATAATCAACCTGATACCCCACGGCTCTGTTTGTGGACCTTTGTGTGCACACAGCCCCTTTTTGTTCCAATGCTGAATGGAGCGTAGCCTTTTTGAAAGCTTTTTTTTTTTTTTTTTTTTTTTTTGGTATCTCAGTACAGGAGAACTACCAACAGTGCACAAAATTCAGTTGAAGTGGCAACAGTATGAGCAGGTTTAATCAATTCGGGTTTGTCCTATGTTTTCCTGCCCCATTCTTCTCATGTGATAAGGTTTCATCAGCCACTAAGACTTTCTATTGTAGGGTCACTCCAGAAGAAAGAAACACTTTCAGAAATAGACGACCCAGTAATTAGGTTGAACATGAACATGTACGTCAACACCAAATTTTCGAGTTGCCCTTACGATTCTCAGCCCTTTTCTAGCAACTGATAGTCCCTTACAAATCTGATTTTGAATAAACGTTCATACAGAACCTAGTTCCTAAGTAATATTTTTTTGGAAGTGTTCAATTCTCTTAGACTCTGCACCCCTCTCCTTTCCTCCCCCTCTGGCTGCAATGGCAACTGGGCACGATGCTGGGTTACTTGGTACTTCTCAAGTCTTATTTTTTTTATTTTTATTTTTTTATTTTTTTCAACGTTTATTTATTTTTGGGACAGAGAGAGACAGAGCATGAACGGGGGAGGGGCAGAGAGGGAGGGAGACACAGAATCGGAAACAGGCTCCAGGCTCCGAGCCATCAGCCCAGAGCCCGACGCGGGGCTCGAACTCACGGACCGCGAGATCGTGACCTGGCTGAAGTCGGACGCTTAACCGACTGCGCCACCCAGGCGCCCCTTGTACTTCTCAAGTCTTAAGTCCTGAGCAGACTGTTAGTACTTGGAGGGGTGGAGTGAATGGGCATGCTCGATGATTTCCTATCCTAAGAGCGTGGACAGAGTTCTTATCCGTGGTGGTTAAGTAACACCTGGCTCCCAGGCCTAGTTGTTACTTAACCAGAATCCATTTAATGTACCATTGTTACTCTCCTACCCCTTTCTTCAAATGTCAGAAAAGCGCTAAAATATGGAGGATGAGATTGCATCAAGGCTGGAAGCTTTAAAATAATTTTTCAGGGTATTTCTGGACCAAACGTGTGCTTGACTTCCTGTTGCTTTGTCTTTAGCCAAGCTCTGTGTTCTCCTTTTTAGGGTATTTGCCACTGACACGATTCCACCCCTTCACCAGCTGTTTTTATCTTAATCTTAAAGCATTGAAGAGGCTTTCAGATTTGAGGTTGATGGAGGCATCTCTAAAGAAAGGAATCTTACTGGTCGATTCATAATGGAAGAACAGGGAATCTGATGATGTCTGAAATGCAATGGCCGTAAAGCTTGACTCTTGCCAGTATACTGTTGGTTTGTCCGTGTGTTATTCAGGTGGGGCTGGGCAATAGCCTTTGGAGTTGCTTTACGAAGTGAAATATCCGTGATGGGGGCAGTATGGTTGTATCCCCCCAAATCCACCAGTTTGGTTGCTACCTAAGTACCTGTAAAAAAGCAGTGGTCAAATATTTAGTCTAATAGGATTAGTTCAGTCCGCTTGATGTGAATATACTTCTGTGGCCATAGGAAATAGGTCTTGACTATGGTCGTGTCTAAACTGTGCTGTTTGTAATCACTAGTGGGTCCATCTCCTAGGGTAGACCTTCACTGGTTCCATTTCCACTATCATTCTACAATTCTTAGGAGAATAATTATAAACAATAAAATTATTATAAACAATAATTATTACAGTCATGAGGGCCTTGACCAGTATTAGGTCCTTCCTACGTGTCAGGTTCTTGGTTAAGGGCTGTACATGCGTTATCCTAATTAATTCTCATGGTAATTGTAACATGATAGTAGTGTTACCATGTAGATGAAGAATTGATCCCTAAGGAGGTGAAATGACTTCTCCAAGGCCTTAGCCAACAAGGGGAAGAATTGGGATTCAGAGAACGTTAGAATGCCACCCAGGGTGGGAGTGGGGGCACCCTCTTAGCTTTGATCCTCATTAGGCTGTGCCAAGGAGGGCTGGAAATGAGGTTGTCTACTTTGTCTGGAAACTGTACTAGTGTTGGGCAGTCACAAACAGTGCCAGAATATCTCTGCTTTGTACGCTTGGAAACTTCTGAGCTTTTGTAAAAAGCATTTTACGTATTGGTTATTCGTCTGTCTGATTGGTTGGAGAGGAGCCTTCTCAAGTCAACAGACGGTGGTACAGTTCCCTTATTTCTCATTTGCTTTCTACTTTATTATCCCATTTTGTACCACTCTTAGAAGCTCGTGTTAGAATTTGTGGCTTCTGGAACTCCCCGCTCCTTGCCTTAATTTGGAACCAAAACCTCCTGTACCTACCCCTCCGGCTTTAAGGGTGAGTAGCACCTGGCTTCTCAAACCCAACCATGGCGCCTTCCAGCATGTTAATCATCTTTAATAGGATGGCACACATCCCAGGGTTTCCTTTACCTGCTCAGAATGTGGAGAACAGCTCCGTTCTTGTAATTCAGCTTGATCGCCTTAACGTTAAGTGTATGGGCTCTGATAGGGTTGTACTTTTGCTGAGGCAACTTTCATGAAGATGTATGCAGTTTTAGAGCAAGTGCCACTGGCAGTTCCTGTCAGCGCGAGGACATAATTTCAACCCCAAAGGCCTGTGTTGCCTGAGGGCATAAACTGGCCCCTGTTCTCTTCGGCTGGCTTTAGATTTTATCTGTGAAGTGGCAAGCTTTTTATGAAACTAGACAGCGGGTTCCATTGTTAATGTTCCTCAGTCTTTTCCTCTAATCTAGGTAATTTAAAAATAGAAATAGGAGAACTCTTCAGATTGGGTTACTGATGAACGTCATTTTTCCATTATAAATATAAACTCCCCTCCTAAGGGTTTTGAAAGAGTGGCTTTTGGAAACTTGGTGGGGGCCTCTGGGCACATAGAGTATCGATGAATGTGAAAACTCGCTTTCTTTTTTTTTTTTTTTTTTTTTTTTTTTTTTTTTATGAAATTTATTGACATGGGTTTCCATACAACACCCAGTGCTCATCCCAAAAGGTGCCCTCCTCAATACCCATCACCCACCCTCCCCTCCCTCCCACCCCCCATCAACCCTGTTTGTTCTCAGTTTTTAACAGTCTCTTATGCTTTGGCTCTCTCCCACTCTAACCTCTTTTTTTTTTTTTTTTTTTCCTTCACCTCACGCCAGTCAGAGTGGCCAAAATGAACAAATCAGGAGACTATAGATGCTGGAGAGGATGTGGAGAAACGGGAACCCTCTTGCACTGTTGGTGGGAATGCAAATTGGTGCAGCCGCTCTGGAAAGCAGTGTGGAGGTTCCTCAGAAAATTAAAAATAGAAAACTCGCTTTCAACAGAGAGCTCTCCACTGTGCCGAGAAGGCCCCGTACTTGTAGGGCAGGAATCTCTGCTCTGCTCCATTCTGAGCAAACCACCTGTTGGAAAAAATGTATCCACTTGTGTGGACAGAGCGGTGGTTGAGCCCGACATTTTGTAACCTCCCAACTTCTTTAGTTCCATAGCCATGGGATTGTCACAGGCCTTGAGAACACAGAGCAGCGTGACTGGGTTTAGGTCCTGGTGGTGGTGAGGGGAAAAGCCAGAGAGTTCACTGGAGAGGGTGAGATCTGAGAAGTGACATCACGACATCTGGAGATAGAAAAATATATGGGGCCACGGAGAAGGGGATCGCAAGCTGGGCTTCCGTTTCTGGAGATGGAATTTGTGAGGTGAGCTTAGCAGTTGGGCAGTTAAACTTGGAAGCCAGAGAGGCCAGAGTTTGAATCCCACCTGTAGTAGTACCTCCTGGGGCCTCACTTCCCTCTTTGTAAAATGGAGAACTAACTGGTGTGAGCAGTAGATGGCATGATGTGCAGACATGCTGGCTAGGTGGGAGGTGCTCAGAAGATGTTAGCTCCCTCCCCCTTCCTCATGCTCTCCACACACTTCTTTCTTTTTCTTTTTTAAAATTTTTAATGTTTATTCATTTTTGACAGAGAGAGAGAGAGAAATAGACATAGCATGAGCAGGGGAGGGGCAGAGAGAGAGGGAGACAGGATCTGAAACAGGCTCCGGGCTCTGAGCTGTCAGCACGGAGCCTGATGCGGGGCTTGAACTTGAGACCCAGGAGATCATGACCTGAACCAAAGTCGGATGCTCAACCGACTGAGCCACTCAGGTGCCCCTCCGCACATTTCTTTCTTATCCAGATGAGGAAATGGTAGAGAAATTGGATGTCTTACCTGAGTGGCAGAGTTGGGGCTACGCTTGGATCTTTTGGTCCTACTACGTGCTGCTGACCGTCTGGATGGTTGTGCATGTTTTACAGATGGCAGCCAGCCACTGGGTTGCTGGGCTCGCTGAGCTTTGGGGTCTCCACAGTTGCATCTAGTTGTGTTGCTTTGTATACACACAAAGGCTATTGATTTTCTCGCCGTCCTTCCCTGAGGTTCCATATCGTTAGTGGTAGGTACCTCTGTAGAAGTTCTTCTAGTACCTGTGTATTCAGGTATTTTAAAATGTAATCAAAATTTTAAAGGGCAGGGCATGCCTCCAAAGCTTGTCTATCAACTTCTTGTAGGTTTAGCCATTTCCCCATCGATTTACATTCTCATATCTGTTGTATTGGGGTCTTTTGATCTTCAGTTGTCAGAGGCACCTACTACTTTTTATTTTGATTTCCTCAGGCCGTCAGGAAGTTAATAACCCATAACCAAATACTGAAGCGCACGAAGGAAGTTTTAAGGGAAATAAGAAAGTCTTTTACAACACCACAATCCTATAATGTATATGTTGGACAGTACGATGTACTATATGCCCTGATTTCTAAATCAAGGAACAAGGATATTAGTTATGGCATGTATTATTGTTAACAGGTGTTACCTTTCCCTGCTCCACATACTAATGCTTTGGTTCGAGTTTATTCCTCATTGTGGTCAGCATACCCTGCACACTGATCAGAGATCTTGATGGACACAGAGCCTTTCAATGGCCCCGTAATTGTCCTCAACCAATGGAAGGCTATTTCTCTTTCAGTTGAAGGTTGACTTTCTTGTGCTTTTCCCCTTTATTAAGAAGAAATAAAGGGATATCATATACATTAATATGTGTAAACTTAAGAAAGCTACATAACCTGAGATGATAACTTTTTAAGTTTGTGTAAATTACTCAGATATTCATTAATATGTTTCAGGAAGTTGCTTGGAGAAAAGTGGGTTGATCATTAACCAAATACATTTTTATTTGTCTACATCTTACAGATACATTTTACTGGCTGCATTTTTGAAGCTTCTTTGTAAGTTTTCCCATTTTCTAAATTTGGAAAAATCTATGCATTTGAGCCTTGAAAAAGATAGTCTCTTAGCAACATGTAAGGACAAAGAGGATCAAATTAAATAATGAGTGTGCTATGACTTGTATACATTCTCACTGTTTTTGAAAACTACCATAAAGGTAGATATTTTTTAAGCCATTTGTAACATTTGATAAATTTAAAAGGTAACAGAAACAGAAGTAGTAGGGTTTTACTCCTCTGTGCCTTTTTTTTTTCTTTATCTCCTCACACTGTACATTTTTGCCCACTTGGAAAATGTACGTGGGCACTCATAATTAAGAACTAATCAAAAGTGTCTGCATGGAGGACTTTCTGCTCCATACTTAATTAACTTAGAAAACGTTGCCTTGATAAGCAGATGGATCAGTTTTAAAGAGAAAACAGAGTTCGCTCTCATTTTAGACATCTTATAATGTTTCATTTAATTAACCTCGGAAGCATTTTGTGTCCATTATGAATCCGTTGATAAGGAAATGCAGAAATGACTACTGTTCCCATTTAAGGCTAATTCCGTGCTGTATAGTGTAGCTCTTTTGCTTGTGAAGAATGGTGGGTAGAAGCAAAAGGGGCAGATGTATAGTGAGGCTCTTTGCTGGACAATCCAGCAGGGACCCTGGCTGCTCGGCCATGTTCTGTTAGTGACAGCAAGCCACGAGGCCAACCCAGATGGAAGGGGGTGGTGGGGAAATGAATTTATCCCTTGATGGGAGGATTGGCATGTATACACAGGGAAGAAAGGAATTTCTGGTGTTCACCTTTGGGAGTGATTTTTTACACAGAGGAGTACTCATTTATGCCTCGGGTACTGTGTTCCAGTGATTCTAAGATCTACATTTCCCTCATGTTTTAGTGTCTCTGAAATCAGGTTGTGTCTTACTGTGTTTGTATCTTATCTCCATTGGTTAGCAAGCACTGATACATTGTTG
This sequence comes from Lynx canadensis, assembly GCF_007474595.2. NCBI lineage: Eukaryota > Metazoa > Chordata > Mammalia > Carnivora > Felidae > Lynx > Lynx canadensis. The sequence goes on along the minus strand of NC_044309.1, from coordinate 88,057,762 downwards.
TCATTACCTGGGATCCTGCACAGGTGGAGGTAGCAATTGTGTTTGTATCCATTGTTGGTAATACGCATGTCCAAGTTAGTTTCATATAAGAAGATATTTAAAACTATTAAATCATGATGCAACACTAAAAAGAATTTTGCACATAAAAAGCCATAGAAACAGACCAACAAGATGGAATTTTGATATTCGTGAAGCAAATTTTTGTTAGAGGAATAACCACATTTACTACTGTTTGCAAATAGCCAAGAGCTTTGAGGGAGGAGGGACTTGGGACTGAGGATAAGTAGCTGACTCTGTGTTACAGACTTACGGCAAAAGTATTGCCTTCCAGATGATAAGTTATGCAGCTGGAGAACAGGAGAAATCAGTAATCCCTTCAAATAGATGAAAGGCATTCCAAAGCAATAAGCTCCTGGTGTGTCCAATTCATAAGTTGTACAGGACTGTTGTTGAGGCATAGAACATCAATTATCAAACTTTCTGCCAACTTAGAACTGTAGCTGCTTATTTTCTGGTGGTTTGTGATTTGAGGGAAAATGGAGTTTAGACAGATAGGAAATGCTGATAAAACCCCAGCATTCTTGAAAAGGCTCTGTAATTTTTCTGTAATGTTAAAGGTGCTGAAGAGATCAAGGTCATGAGCATGGGCTATGAAAAGCGTTATTGCTGTGATATTTCACTCAATTGCTGATGGCTGGAAGTTGCAACTAGAACTTAAACTGTAAAACAGTTCCCAAGAAAGAGTTCTCCAAAGATGTCATTGTATATGTGTGTGTGGTGGGGGGGGGGGGGCAGTTCTAGTCATCAAAAATCTAAATCCTGGTTATGTGAAAAGCCTTCTTTTGTGACGCCTGGTAAGAACAGAAAAGCACCAGCCTCCAACCCAGCATATTGAATGTCTGGCAGCTGGAAGAATGTCTCAGAGATAACAGTGGAGTGTCAGGTGGAAAAATACGGACATCAGCAACCGAGTTAAAGTGATTCATAAACTGTCAAACTTGGCCTATGAAGATGTGTTGGGAGCAGCTTAACCAGTATATTTTCTTTTTTCAATATAGATATATGAGAGAGAAGATGTATTTAATTATCTAAAAGCTTTCTCAGTAATTATAAAATAGTTCTAAGTGACAAAACATTCTGTCCTAGCTTACCTGGTGGCATTACTTCTGGTGTGAAAATGGATGGCCCATTTTATAATTGATTGCCTCGGTGTTGGGCACTGAGCCTAAAGTTGCTGCTTTCATGGAGTTTCCAGTCTAGGTGTGATGGGAGTATTTTTACTCAGGTCCCGACATGCGTTTCAAAATGCATTCTCACACACAGCGTGTCTAAAGAAGGTAAGTACTTCCATCCCTTTTGTGAAGAAGTAAGTTCCAAATTGCAAAGGGCCAAATCTTAAAGGAATTAAGGGTTAGGCTTATTTTCTTGCTGTTTCATATATGTGGGTCATCTATTGCCAGCTAATGAATGAGTGCTGAGTGTACTCTGTAGGTCCCATGAATACCTATTGAAAGATTTCAAGGTAAGGTGAAGCTTCCCTTGCTAAGGGCTGTTTACCTTTCCGAGACTGCTGAGAATTCACCTTCCTTGTTTTCACAACAATGCCGGCAGGAGGTAAATGTCCAAGAAACCTTTGATTTTTTTTTTTTTTAAACAGACTTTATTTTTTTGAGCAGTTTTAGGTTCACAGCAAAACTGAGAGGGAGGTGGAGATTTCCCCTAAATTCTCTGTCCCCAAACATGCATAGCCTCCCCCCATTCTCAACATTCCCCCACCAGAGTGGTACATTTGTTTCGGTTGATGAATGTTGTCACCCTAAGTCCTTTGTTTATATTAGAGTTCACTCTTGGTGTTATACATTCTGTGAGTTTTGACAAAGGTATAATGACATGTATTCACCATTGAAGTATCACACAGAATAGTTTCACTGCCCTACAAACCCTCTGTGTTCCACTGATTCATCCCTCCCCGCCCAGCCCCTGGCCACTGCTGATCTTCTTACTGTCTTTATGGTTTTGCCTTTTTTTTTAAATGTTTATTTTATTATTTTTTTAAGAGAGAGAAAAAGAGAGACAGAGTGAGAGCAGGGGAGGGGCAGAGAGACAGGGAGACACAGAATCCGAAGCAGGCTCCAGGCTCTGAGCTGTCAGCAGAGCTCAAACTCACGAGCCGTGAGATCATGACCTGAGCCGAAGTCAGACGCTCAACCAGCTAAGCCACCCAGGCACCCCATAGTTTTGCCTTTTCTAGAATGTCATATAGTTGGAATGACACAAATATATTCAGATTGGCTTCTTTTACTTAATAAGCATTTACGTTTCCTACATATCTTGTCATAGTTCGATAGCTCATTTCTTTTTCGCACTGAGAAATATTCCATCATTATGTTTATGCTACTGTTTATCCATTCGCTACACAAACGCATCTTGGCTTTGACAATTAGGAATAAAGCTGCTGTAAACATCATGTGTAGGTTTCTCTGTGGATCTAATTTGTCCACTACACTGAGTACCAAGGATTGTGATTGCTGGATCATATGGTAAGATTATGCATAGTTTTGTAAGAAACTACCCAACTGTCTTTGAAAGCGATTATACCTTTTTGCATTTCTACCAGCAGTGAATGAGAGTTCCTGTTGCTCTCCATTCTCATCGGCATTAGGTTTTGTCTGTGTTCTGGATTGTGGCCATTCTAGTAAGTATTTAGTGGTATCTTGATTGTTGTTTTTAAAATTTTTTTAATGTTTATTTTTGAGAGACAGCATGAGCAGGGGTGGGGCAGAGGACTAGGGAGACACGGAATCAGAAGCAGGCTCCAGGCTCTGAGCTGTCAGCACAGAGCCCGACGCGGGGCTCGAACCCACGAACCGTGAGATCATGACCTGAGTGGAAGTCAGATGCTCAACCGACTGAGTCATCCAGGAGCCCCTCTTCATTGTTGTTTTAATTTGCATTTCCCTAATGATTCATGATGTGGAACACTTTTTCATATGCTTATTTACCATCTGTCTATCTTCTTTGGTGAGTTGTCTTTTCAGGTCAGTGGCCCATTTTTTAAATTAGGGGTGTGTGTGTGTGTGTGTGTGTGTGTGTGTGTGTGTGAGAGAGAGAGAGAGAGAGAGACATAATATTTTTATTACTGAGTTTTAAGGGTTCTTGGTATGTTTCAGATCATAGTCCTCTATAGATAATGTCTTTTGCAGGCATTTTTCCCCCAGTCTCTGGTTTGTCTTCTCATTGTCCTATGTTTTTTGCAGAGCAGAAATTTTTAATTTTATTGAAAACCAGATCCCCACTTCTTTCTTTCATGGGTCAGGGCTTTAGTATTGTATTTGAAAAGTCATCACCAAACCCCAGTTCATCTACATTTTCTCCTCTGTTACTTCTAGGAGTTGTTTAGTTCGGTATGTTACATTTAGGTCTGTGATCCATTTTGAGTTAATTTTTGTGAAGCACGTCAGCTCTCTGGTTCTGGATTCATTTTTTGCAATTGGATGTGTAGTTGTTTCAGCACTGAAAAGACTATCCTTGCTCTACTGTGTCACCTTTGTTCCCCTGTCGAACATCGGTTGACCATGTGGGTCTGTATCTGGGCTCTCTATTGACTGTTTTTCTGTTCTTTCTCCAGTACCTTACTGTCTTGACTGCTGTAGCTTTTCAATAAGTCTTGAAGTGGGACGGTGTCAGGCTTCTGACTTTGTTCTTCTTTAGTATTACATTGGCTGTTCTGGGTCTTTTGCATCTCCAGATGAACTTCAGGATTAATTTGTTGACAGTTGAATAACTTGCTAGTATTTGGATTGGGATTGCATGGAATCTATACATCAAGTCCGGAAGAGCGTCTATCTTGACAGTAATGAGTCTTCAACATTGAGAACATTATGATTTTGAAATTTTGAAATTCTAGCTCCAAAATGAGTGTAGGTTGAGGTTGCACATGGCCGGGCAACCAATCTCTGTTAACAGTTTGAGCCATCCTTAAAGATGTATTTCTAGAGCTATTGGGCAGTTGAGTTTGAAAACCAGGGGCAAAGGTTACTACAAACCCTCTTTCATATCATATTCAACTTCCAGAAATGCCATTTTAGCATTAAAAATGTGAGCTCTGGAATCTCATTGTGGGTTTCTAATTCTCGCTGTATCCCCTTGCCTCACTTACAAGACTTGAGGCAAGTAAAGTTTTAGTGGTGACATGGCATTCGTTGTGGGGATTAAATGAAGTAATCAAGTAAATGCCCTAAAAGTTGTTTATAAACCCTGATTCAACTTCGACCTTATTCTCTTCTCTCTCTACCCTTCTTTGTATACTTTCTAACTTACTTGCCTTTGAAATTGTGTTTCGTAACCTCACCAATGACTTCCATATTGCAAAAACAGCAGCCCCTACATGGCTTATTTAACAGTATGGGGCTCAGTGGCTCACTCCCTCCTTGACACTTTGTGTTCTCCTACTGGCTTCTCCAGTAATACCCTCCTGATTTTCTTCTCCCTCACTGGGATGTCACTACTAAAATTTCCATTGCTGGCTCGTCCTCTTTTGCTTGACCAAACAGAGCTGGGTTCTAGACTCCAGTCTTTCTGTTAGGGAAAAATTATGTTATAGATGGTCAACAGGGCTGATCGGGGAGTTCCAGTCCCTGCCCGAAGACTCCCGTTTGGTTTCTTCTTCCTGTCCCTCTTGCTGCGCACGCCAACTAACGTGCAAGGAACAGAGTCTAAGTTGTCCCACATGCTTACGCTCGGGGCTCAGACCTCTGGAGAGGGATCTCCTTTGAGCCCACCAGGGTGAAGTAAACCTCCTGCCTTCCAAGATCTCCGAGTGCTTGGTTCTTCCGCTGGGTGATCCAGACCAGGTTCTGTAACATTTTTACTCCATTATCTCTAAATACCATTCATATGCTGATGACTGCCTAGTACTTCCAGGCCTGAGCCCCAGATCCTTATAGAAACAACCACTTGACTCCTCTTGGCTTCCTCATAATGGGTTTCAGTGTGTTTGTTCCCTTTTCCCTAAATCCTGCCCCTCCTTCCATTTTATAAGTTTCAGTACATGGCCCCACCACCCACCTGGATGATGACGTGAAATGCTCAGGCATTGTGCTCTATCCTTCTCTCCCTCGCTGCTCTCCCCCTACCAGCACGTTATTTTGGCTCTACCTCTAAAACCGATCCCATCATCTTCTTCCCCTTCTCTCCGTCTTCTAACTTGTCTTCCTGCACCTACTCAAACCGCCTTGTCTTCATATGGTTCCCAGAATGATCATTACACATGTTAATTAGATTGTGTCACTGTTGCTTGAAATCCCATCAGTGGCTTCCAGGCTTCCTATAAGGAGCCTGACCACCTCAGAGGTTCACAAGCTTCAGGCACCCTGGTCTCTGAAGGGGAGGAAAAATTCTTCTCTACCCTCAGATCTTCTAGCTGGACTAAGAATTAAATTTACATGAGACAGATAAATCTCAGATGGGAGATTTATTTCCTGCTTTCTGGGAGGACAGAGGAGGAGGGCTGAGTGCCCTCCTTGCATAGGTGATCTCTCAAGTAACTTTTATTTAAAATAATCAGTGTACCAAAGTGGCCCGTCTTGGACCGGCCTGCCCTAGGCCCCCACACCTCCTTTCTGTCCCTTGACTACAATAAACTTACCTCCATTTCAGGCTTCTGCAGTTGGTATCGCCTCAACCTGTGTTAAAAGACGCAATTCAACTGAGTACGTTTTAAAGATCTTTTTGGATTTAGTCAGTGATTCATGAATTGGGCAACATCCCACCTGGCAGATAGAAAGGAGCTCCAAAGAGCTGTACAGAATGAAAGACTTTCATGGGCAGAAGGGGGCCAGACAAGGAAGTTACTAGAAAACAGTAGATTGTTTCAGGCAAGGTCACCTTCCTTTAGCGAGGATGACAGGGGTCCTGTCAGGCAGATGACCTCCCTTGTGCTAACCAGGTAATTCGAGATTGACTGGCTCACAATTCCACTCCTGGGAGAGGCTGAAACTGTAACCTGGTTTGGTCACGTGCCCGTAGCGCAAGTGACTTTATTTTTAACAATCCGCCACTTTTGATCAGACACTCAGATTCACTGAATTTCATTCCCAAGCTCTCACGGTGTTTGCTGCCCCTCTGTGTCTTATTCACAGGTTATGACTTCAAGTTCACCTTGGTCGTTGTCTTCATTCTCTTTCTGACCTTCCAGTCTCAGGGAGATCGTTTACTTGGTGGTTAGTGGCTGTGAGCATGCACTTAAAGCCTTGGAGAGGATACATGTGCAAGGGAGACTACTGAGATTATTCCAAGCAGGGTAACTCCCAGTGTCTGGAGTGCACTCTGGAGTCCTGGTTCCCAAGACCCAAACCAATCAAAGTCATAGAAGTCAAACAGAGACCTTGTTGAAGGAATCCCTTTCTTTCTTTTTTTTTTTTTTTTAAAGTTTTTTTTTTTTTTTTTTTTTTTTTTTTTTTTTTTTTTTTTATTTTGAGAGGGGCAGAGACAGCACCAGTGGGGACGGGCAGAGAGAGAGAGAGAGTATCCCAAGCAGGCTTCCCACTGCCAGCACAGAGCTGGATGTGGGGCTCGGACCCCTGAAACCATGAATTCATGACCTGAGACGAAATCAAGAGTCAGCCACTTAACTGACTGAGCCACCCAGGCTCCCCTCAAGGAATCCTTTTCCTAAGCCAGGTGGCTTGTACGGTAATCTTATGTAGCGAGTGTCAACTTCTCCAGAAGTGTTAATCCAGGCGCAGCAAGTGGTGTTGTCCAAAGCACAGACACCTCTGTGTTGAGCTGAAAGATAACCAGGGGCTATCTTGCTATCAAGAACAACCTTGGCCAAAGAGTCTAAAGATTGTTGTTGGACAGTTACTGCTTTAGCAGCGGATTCTGCAGTGTTCGTAAGAGTCCAGGAGAGGTTCCTGATCACAGCCTCATTTGTACTCCTAACCAGGGAAGTAGGGAATCTGCCAAAAGGAGCTAATTTTCAATATGTATTTTAAAATGTTTGTTTATTTTTATTGAGAGAGAAAGAGCACAAGCCAGGGAGGGGCAGAGAGAGAGAGGGAGACCCAGAATCCAAAGCAGGCTGTAGGCTCTGAGCTGTTAGCACAGAGCCTAATGCAGGGCTTGAACCCCCAAACTGTGAGATCATGACCTGAGCTGAAGTTGGACACTTAACCAACTGGGGCCATCCAGGTGCCCCAAGGGAGCTAATTTTGAGTCATGAATGTCTCCTGGTAATTCTTACTTGAGTCTGTGGCTCAGGACTGGAAAGGTGACAGCCGTGGAGGCCTGTAAAATTTTGGGGTTTGCAGACCACCCAGGTAGTTTTATTCTGGTTACCCTTGCATTATGTCCTTTCTTTGTGCAGAACCTGGACCCAAGGCTCCCCACACCTGGTGTTGTTACCGACAGGGAAATGGACCCCTGGGGCTTGGGAGCCTGACACAGTAGAGAGGGGGCTGAGTTTGTTCCAGAGAAACTGAGGCATTGAAAATCAGGGAGAAGGATGTGACATGCAGAATTTTGTAGGATCACCAGCTGAATCAACGTCAGGAACTGCTGAAACAGGGTTTGTCATGGTGGTTTTGACTTGAGGGATCATATTGCCATTTAGAAAGGGGAAGGTCACGCCATCAGTGGATTGGAGGTAAAAGGGACAGGAAGACCATTCTGACTACCTGAGTGACTAGCTGAACCAGAAACAAGGAAGGTGTACTCTACGGGGGGCAGGGAGTGAGATGCTGAACTGGCCTAGGAATGAGGGACTCAATTAAGAGGCTGTGTATAAGGACGTTGGATAGATGTGGCACCTTCCTCATTTGAAGATTAGAAAATCCCAAATATTGGGTGCCTGGCTGGCTCAGTCGGTAGAATCTGTGACTCTTGATCTCAGGGGTGTGAGTCCAAGCCCCACATTGGGTGTGGAGCCTACTTAAAATAAAACTAAAAAAAAAAATCCCATATATTCTGCATGTGAACTGTTGTAAAATATTTCTATGATGAAATATTTATAGTGAGCTTTTGCTTTGCTTAATATGTCACTTCTGATAATAAAATGTTTGGGGGTGAACATTTAGAAATCCGGTCAATTAGTTTTTTCTGTTTGACCATTTTAGTAACATATTTTAGCCAGCAAGTTTAGAAAATGAGGTGTTAAGGGCATCTAGGTGGCTCAGTTGGTCAAGCAACCAACTTTTGGTTTCGACTTAGGTCATGGTCCCCAGGTTGTGGGATTGGGCCCCACAGTGGGCTCCATGCTGAGCATGGAACCTGTTTAGGGTTCTTCCTCCCTCTCTCCCTCTGCCTTTCTCCCCTGCTTGAGCTCTGTCTGTTAAAAAAAAAAAAAATGAGGTTTTATACTTTGAGAAATATTCCTGTGAGGGGGTATAGACACTTTCCACAGGGTGACTATATGCTGTTAGTGATATTGTTCAATTTTGTTACTTACCGTTAAACACAGAACTTCTGGGGCATCTGGCTGGCTCCGTGGGAAGAACATGTGACTTGATCTCGGGGTCATGAGTTTGAACCCCGCTTTGGGTGTAGGGATTTAAGAAAGTACAGCACTTCTCCAACCATTTAACTTTAATCACACTACTCAGTTATATGAAGCTGTGTATATCCAAAATAATTTAGATTATTAACACATTGTTTTCTGATCGCATAACATACATGGTGTTGTAAGCTACTTACAGCAGTTATTATCACCAGTTAGCAGAGATTTGGTGCTTGGAAGTTATATACAGAGAGAAGTAATACATGTGCATGCATGCATGATGTAAGGCTTGCTCGCTAAAGATAGTAATGGTGATTAAAATATCAAGAGCCGTACAAGATAGAAAGGCCCAAAGATAATAGTGGTGAAACATAAACTAAGGTTACCAAAGTCAGCTCATTAATGAGAGGCTTTTTTGAGTTGAAATAAATAATGACTACAGATGTACAATCAACTTTTTACATTGCCTTTTTTTAAGAGTTCCCTTAAATTCGGATCATGTATCTTTATTTGAAGATAAAGCAACAGCATTATCATGCTCCGCAGTTCTTATCCCAATGGTTTGATTTGGTATGTGACTTTAGAAAAGTTGTACAGCCCTCATGTAACTCTTTCCATTTTGGTAAATTCAACATTACGTGGGCCAGAGAAAAAGATATAGATGGGCAAATTATCGGGCTGTTCCAAAGAGCATGATTTTTATTCCATGTTTTTAAGTTTTTCTTTTAAAGATACCAAAAGAATTGCCGAAGTTATTCAGTGTGTTCCTGTTTGCCTTATTGTTAACATCTTTTTTTTTTTTCAAATTTTTTTAATGTTTATTTTGAGAGACAGAGTGCAAGTAGGGAGGGGGCAGAGAGAGAGAGGAAGACACAGAATCTGAAGCAGGCTCCAGACTCTGAGCTGTCAACACAGAGCCCAATGCAGGGCTCCAACCCATGAACCAGGAGATCATTACCTGAGCAAAAGTCGGACGCTTAACCAACTGAGCCACCCAGGCGCCCCCCTTATTGTTAACATCTTACATAATCATCATACAGTTGTCAAAACTAAGAAATTCACACAGGTACCTGTGGCAAGCAGAATTCTAAGATGGCCCCAAGATTCCTGCCCACCCCCCTCCACATGCCCTGTATCATCCCCTTCCCTTGAATGTGGGCAGGGTTTGTATGATGGAATAGTCCGATATAATTATAGTATATCACGTGACAGAAGGGATTTTGCAGGTGTAACTGAGGTCCCTAATCAATTGAATAATCAAAAGAGAGATTATCCTGGGTGGGCCTTACCCAATCAGTTGGGCCCTTCAGAGACTTACGGAAGCAATAGCAGACACACTCCTGGTTAGAATAAAGCAAACAGCGCTGTTGCGAACTGCTTTTGGAGTTCGCATGTGGAGCCCATGTGGATAGGACCCGAAGGTGACCTCTAGGAGCTGAAACCATCTAAGGCTAACAGCCAGCAGGAAAACAGGGACCTCAGTCCTACAGCTGTAAGAAATTAAGTTCTTCCTACAATGGGCTTGGATAAGGACCTGGATCTCCCTCCAAAGGAAATCCTCGACATGCCAAACCTTGATTTCAGCCTTGTGAGAACCAGCTACACTGTGCCCAGACATCTGACTTACAGAAAATCTAAGATAATAAATATGTCTTGTTTTAAAATTTTTGTTAGAGTGTGTTGTTTTGTGGTCATTGGTTGGTTGTGTAGCGAGAGAAAACAAATATAGGACCACACTGTTAACCAAAGTATGGGCTTTGTTTGGATTTCACCTCTTTCCCACCAATGTCCTTCTTTTCCAGGATCCAGCCACAACATGTGATGCTTTAATGCTTTCATTCCTCATCAGTCAAAATGAGGCTATACCTGATGTTTCATGATAAGCAATCAGCTTGTGCAAATCAGACGTCTGTACGGGATTTCATCTCACTGATTTGGAGGAGGGGAGGTCATCTGAGCCGTTTGAGTTGAGGTTGGCTCGAGCCGCTGCAGGGCTTGATGTGGGTTTGTCTGTGAGGTCCCGTCTCTGTCGGAGGGGCCCCTCCAGGTGAGATGTCATGCATGCACAGAGCTGCGGTAGAATGCTGAGCCTACGAAATGGGCCTCAGACTCTGCTGTCTGGTTCCCTCTTCTAACTGCACAGGATGCAGCTGTCTGAGAAGGGGGTGACAATGTGAAGAAATGCCTCCTATGGGGGCTAATGCTTCAGCTTTGAATTACGGGTTTGAGGCCTGGGGAGATACTTACAGATGCTCAAACTGCCACACAGTCATGACAGTGACCCTATACCCAGGGCACTCATTTCATAGGTGACAAGGTACACTTAGATTGAAAGTGTACTAGAGGTTTTCTTTCCTGGCCACAACTGGAACCTGGGCCTTCTTGTTCCCAGTGCATTCTCACTGTCAGGTTAGTCTTTTCAAGCGTGGTCTATTGTCTTGCTCCTGTCCGAGGTCAGGGGTGGGGTTTTGGTGCTGTTCTGATGGAATTTGTCCAAGAAATGCCCCCAGTTGTGCCCTGCCAGTCCCCCATGCCCCACTGTGAGGTGCTGGAGAGCCTTTCTACCACGGGAATCCGAGTGCACTTGTTTGGAAGCTCCACAGGCATCCGGTACCCCAGTGCAGAGTCAGAATAAAGGCCACAACTGCCAGTTCAAAAGATGGGCCCAGCCCAGGAGGGTGTGACTTCGGGAGAGAAGCGTAGAGCGCTCAAAGCGACCCTGTGTCCATTTGCCCAGCCATGTGGAACCAGAAGTATTGGAGTGGCTCCAGCACTGGTTCAGTTGGGAGGTACGAATTCCTGCTCCGTAGGACCCACTAATCCCGTGACTGGTAATGGTGGCCTGGGATGGTCATGTGTTGGGAGGAAAAACATTATCAGGATCTCCTCCTCCCTTGTTCCTCTGGGACGGGAGCTGGAGGTAGGCTGAAGTGAGCCTGATGGACAGAGAGAGACGGTAGTATCAGTTCTTTCTTATATAATACCAGGCTGGGGACTCGGTGATGGATGTTAAAAACCGTTTCTGGCTTCAAGGTGAATAAGTTTTAGTGAAGGTCATTCACAGAAATAAATAGAACATAGAGATTCTATGTGGGATTCGGTGAAGAATCCCACAGAAGAGAGATTCAGGCTGAGTTTCAGAGAGTCAAAATAGGTACTTGACAAACAAATGGGGCTGGAAAGTGGTAGGGGTAAGGGTGGAGAGTGGGCACGCCGAGCAGTAGAAACCTCATATGCAAAGGCACTGGGGTGTGAAACTGCATTGGGGGTATGTGAGAGAGGTTAGGGAGTTATTCAGTATTTCTGAAGAACTTAAAAAAATTTTTTTTTAGTGTCTATTTTGAGAGAGACACACAGAGTATGAGTGGGGGAGGAGTAGAGAGTGGGGAGACACAGAATCTAAAGCAGGCTCCAGACTCTGAGCTGTCAAGCACAAAGCCCAACACAGGGCTTGAACCTATGGACCATGAGATCATGACCTAAGCCGAAGTCAGATGCCCAACTGACTGAGCCACCCAGGCGCCTCTAGAACTTTTAAGTTTATTTAAGTAATCTTTACCCCCAACATGGGGTTTGAACTCACAACCCTGAGATCAAGAGTTGCACGCTCTTCTGAGCCCAGGCACCTCTATTTCTGAAGAATTTTATGTAGAAGTGACATCAGATGTGAATTTCTAAAGTCATACTCCCCCCCCCCCCCCATTATAAACATATGTGACACCATAAAAAACTATAAAGAAGAAATGCTTGCCTTAGGTTTGGGTTTGCTCCTCTGATAGTACCCAGCAGTGCCTTGGGCCAAGACCTTGGTTGCCTCACCCAGCTCTGGTACCCGTTCTGCTCACCACACAGGACTGGCATCACACTGTTAATTAACCTAGATGTAAAGCCCTCCTAAAGTGGCAAGAACCAGGACTGTCTGGTTTAGTCCAAAATACAGGAGGGCACCTGACATGTAATAGATGTTGAATGAAATGGAGAGTTTCAGGACACAGAGGTAATGGTGGTAGACAGCTTCCCTCATCTGTTGCATACTGAACATTTTCCAGTATTTGACCCATTTTGTTTTTGAGAAAGGTTGGTACTTGTCAAATAGAATTTGTCATGTTTATTTGCATTTTTAGAACAATAACCCTGGCTGTTCAGAACTGTGCTATTAATTATAGTCGCTACTAGCCCCATCCAGCTCTTTATATTTAAATGTAAATTAAAATGTCCTATGATTTTAGGGGCGCCTGGATGGCTCAGTCGGTTAAGTGTCCGCCTTCAGCTCAGGTCATGATCTCACAATTCGTGGGTTCGAGCCCGGCATCGGGCTCTGTACTGACAGCTCAGAGCCTGGAGCCTGCTTTGGATTCTGTGTCTCCCTCTCTCTCTGCCTCTTCCCTGCTTGCACGCTCGCTCGCTCGCTCTCAAAAATAAAAGGTAAAAAAAAAATTTAGAAAAAAAAAGTGTCCTATGATTTTATGGGGAGTTCAAGAAACAAAAGAAGTGGGCAAAGGGGATAAAGAGAAAGGGAGAGAGTAGCAAACCAAGAAATAGTCTCTTAACTGTGGAGAACAAACTGATGTTCACCAGAGGGGAGGTGGATGGGGGATTAAAGAGTGCACTTGTGATGAGCACGAGGTGTGTATGTAAGTATTGAATCACTATATGGTACACCTGAAACTCATATTACACTGTGTTAACTAAGTGGAAATTAAAAACTTAAAAATGTAACACAAATTAAACTGTCCGTTCCTCAGTCTCACTAGCTATATTTCAGGGGCCCGGTAGCCCTATGTGACTGGTGGCTATTATATTGGACAGTTCAAGTCTAGAATATTTCTGTCCTCTCCAGTTTCTTTTGGACAGAGCTGCTCTAGAGGGTGGGTTGGTAGGGAGAGAAACTGGAGGCAGGTAGGCCAATTAGGTGGTCTTGGCATTAGGCCAGGGAAGAGATGACAGCTTGAACCAGGTGGTGAAAGTGTCCAAGGAGAAGGGAGGGCTAAATCAGAGAACGGTTGAGGAGAGAGAATCCATTTGATTTCGGGTAAGATGAGGCAGGGAGGAAGAGGAAAGTTTGATAACCAGGGTTCAACCGGAGAAGCAGAACAGGCAGGTGGTACTAACCACATATGTAGGTAGGAAAGGTATTCCTGCAGAGGATTGGCTTCTGCAGTGAAGGCTGGCTACCCAAGCTGGAACCCCCACAGACAACCATCAATCCTTCTTCCTCTCTCCCTCAATATTCTCCTGCCTGCCTCATCTTTCCCCCCATTTTTTCTCTCCCCTTTTCTCTATCCTGCACTCTGCCTTCGCTCCTCCTATCCCTTCTCTCTCTCCCTCTTCCGTTTCTCTTTCCCTCTTTAACTTTCCTCCCTCCCACCTTCCTTCTCTCTCTCCCTTCCCTCGCCATGCCTTTCATTAAGTCGGCTCACTCAGGATAACCTTTAAAGTCAGCCGAGTAGGGACTTTAATGACATCTGCAAAATCCCTTCACAGCAGCACATAAATTAGCATTGGAATCGTTGGGAGAGTATGTGTGTGCTGCAGGCTGGCCAGCTCAGTCCTCCAGCTCTCGTGAGAAACTCTGCCTTGCAGTCCACCCGAACCAGGAACATACTAGAAAGGAGTGCTGGGGAATATGGTTTACCCAGTTTTCTGACTAGGGCAATGATAGGAATCCATGTGTTAGATAAGATGAGGGTTGTAACAGGAACATGTGGGGTGGAGGGCAGTAGCTGGTGAATTCAGCTGTGGCTTGTTGGGGCTGGGAAGTGCCTGTGGACCATCTGTTCTCATAAATGTGAGTCCAGGAATTCAAGAGGGGTCTGGGCTGAAGACACCGATGGTGGGTCCTCAACACATGCGTGGTAGTTCGAACAAAGTGGCTCTACTCCTCATCTGGGAACAGCAGGAGGACGGCCGGGAACAGGGAAAGTCCACAGCTACAGGGCTGAGGAGGGAAGCAGAACCAAGAAAAAGGCTGAGCCAGAAGCATTCCAGGGTGGAGCCAAGTGAGGACAAGAGGAAGGGCCGGGATGGTGGAAGCCTGTGGAGTGAAGGGCACAGCGTTCTCTTCCCAACCTGGGCAGAGAAGCACATGAGGCCAACTTTACAGTTGATCTATGAGCAGAGGAGGACATAGAGGTAATGGAATTGGAGTGCTAATCCCAGAGTGGGTCCCCTCAAGTGCACTAAGTGTGCCTTTTCTGGGCTGCCTCCAGGTGAGAGATCATAAACTTGCCCACAGGGCTCTGGCAGGGAGGAGAAGCCCCTAATCCCAAGTGTGGGGCTCAGGGAAGGCCTCACAGAAAAAAGAACAAAAGTTGAGATCTCCTGGATGGGGAGGAGTTAGCCAAATGAAATGTGGACCTAATACCCTGTCCCCCCTTCCCCCCGTAATCCTGGTCATGCTTGATGTTTACAAATTCTTTTTTTTTAATATGAAATTTATTGTCAAATTGGTTTCCATACAACAGTGCTCATCCCAAAAGGTGCCCTCCTCAATACCCATCACTCACCCTCCCCTCCCTCCCACCCCCATCTACCCTCAGTTCTCAGTTTTTACAAATTCTTTTTTTTTTTTTTTTTTAAAAACTTATTTAGGGGTACCTGGGTGGCTCAGTTGACTTAGCATCCAACTCTTGATTTTGGCTCAGGTCATGGATCTCACAGTTTCATGAGTTCGAGCCCCACGTGGGGCTCTGTGCTGACGGCATGGAGCCTGCTTGGGATTCATTCTATCTGCCCCTCTGCTGCTCATACTCTTTCTCAAAAAATAATAAATAAATGAAAACTTGGACAACTTATTTAGTGTTCACAACCTAGTCTGTTCCCTACCGGGAAGATGTCTCTTTTGCTACTTAATTAAACCTTCTAGGTTCTGTCAGAGCTGTGGGTATGTATGTGTGTGTATAATTTTGTGTGTGCAACATTGTTCCATTTTAACCACTTTTTCTTACTAATGAGCATGTTTAAATTACAGTAAGATTCATTTTATTCCCTGAAGGTCTGTTTTTAACTTAAGCTTTGAAAATTAAAGACCTGCAATAATAAAAGTTTTACAGACCTCTAAGCACGCTCGGACATTGGGCCCTCTAGTATAGATGACTTTAGAACAGGCGTCTAATCCAGGCCCTTGACTCTGGCTGCTTGTCCTTGTCCATGGAGGTGTTGTTCAGAAATCCCCAAGATGGGACCTCACTCCCCAGAGCTTCCAATTTAATTGGTCTGTAGAGAAGCCTGGACATCAATACCATTTTTAAGGGCTACAGAATATTCTAGTGTGCAGCCGTTGAACCCCTGGTTTAATCATAGCATTTATATGTATTTTAAGTAGAGGGAAAGAAGACTCTTTGCAGCCTCCTGAGGAAGGAGGGTAGGAAAACAATAAAAAATACTTTCTCCTAAGAAGTGACTCATTAGAATGGTCCATTTTCCTCCCCCTGCCCCCAAGAGGGCAGGAGGTTGGTACAAGCAGACTCGATCAAGCCTAGATACTGAAATCTGACTTGAAATCTTCTATCAGCAGAACCCACTTGTCATCGCAGGGGATGGGAATTAGAGACAATATTCTTATTATGGATACCTTTAAAGTCATGGTTTCCAGGGTTTTGTTTGTTTTTGTTTTAAACAGCTGAACCATTATTTCAAAACAAATCTTTCTTGAAATTCCATCCTCCACCCTTCACCCTCCACCACCCTCCCCTGAGACCCTTAGGAACACTAAGGTGCCACAAAACAGAGTTTGAAATCCAAAGCATCAAGTGTTACAGCTACTTCTGTCTTGAGTACAAGCTAAACTAAGCAAAAATAGCATCAAATTGAAACCAGCTGTTCCATAACGAGCAATCAAACCGTGGTCTATTATTTCCTCCTGAGGTTTCCCCTCTGATAGAGCCCTGAGTAGAGTATCTTTCCATCTCAACGGCATGTGACACCCTGATGGGGCAAAGGAGGGGATGAAGAACGTTTTTCTGCTTTCAGCATAGATAGCGTTTTAAAAAAGGAAATAGGTACTGGAAAGTAAATAAAATTTAGTTTCAGACCTTGAAATTGAGTCCATCAGACTTCTTCCACTATTTGAAATGTCTGAGCTAGTGTCCCTGCAAAGAAAAAATAATAGTAATAAATGTATGGTCTTTTTTTTTGTAATTTTTTTTTAATGTTTAGTTTTAAGAGAGAGCATGTGCACCCAAGTGGGGGAGGGGTATGGGGGGGGGGACACAGAATCAGAAGCAGCCTCCAGGTTCTGAGCTGTCAGCACAGAGCCCAACGTGGGGCTCGATCTCACGAACTGCAAGATCATGACCTGAGCTGAAGTCGGACGCTTAACCAACTGAGCCACCCAGGCGCCCCAATGAATGTATGGTCTTAATTGGGAATTTAATGCCTAATAGACTATTAACGATTCTTGTGTGTTCTGTACAGTTTCACCCTGTGGATGTGGGTGTGAATCATTCACTCCCCCAGCTTGGCTATACTAGGTATAGGGGCAGAAAGAGTATTTTTAGATCACAGGTAGTCTAGGGTCTGAGACTAGATCTCTGCTGGGTCGCTTCTTAGCAATGTGGCCTTGAGCAAATTGTTTAACCTCCTGAAGACACTGTTGCTTCATTTCAAAATGGGGATGATCATATGTATCTCATGGGTGATTGGGAACAATTAAGGGAGACGGTCCATGTAGACTTTAGCAGAGTGCCTGGTGCATGGTAAGCTCAATTGATACTAGTTACCATTATTATACAGTGTATTTTGACAGACTGTTCTGGTCCAAGTTCTTGTCGAGGAACTGGAAATGCATGAGACAAAATGATAGGAGCATTACCAAAGAAGCCTCAGTTCTGGAACAGACGGACGGGGAGAGTGGAAGCAGGCAGGGTGTGTTAGCATGGGGGATGTAGCTCTTGAACCTTGCCCTTCAACAAGGTGCTGGGAAAGGGGCAGGGAAGGCATTTCAGACTGTTGCATATGTCCAACGGTGTTGAATGGACACGGTTCATGAAAACCTAAGATGCGCAATGTGAGGGATGAGGTTGGAGAAGTTGCCCAGGCAGCCGTAGGAGCCGAGCTAAGAATGCTGCTCCAGCTTGGCTGCTCCCTAGGTGAGGGACAGGACAGCCACTCCCTGTGAAAAGTGCTTAGTCCTCACTGCACGAGGATGTGCTGATAGTATCTTCGGGTCTGTGTTCAATCCAGGAAGCCTACTGCATCTGCGGACACAACAGCCATAAGAACAGCCCATAATAGCAGGCTGCTCACACAGTGTGTTAAGTCCGGGGAGGAAGACACTGCCAAGATTTAAAAAGATTTGGCCAAGAATACGCCTCCAGAATGATTATCTCAGACTGAGCATAGACTATATTTCTAATCAGAGCAAAATATACATAGTCTAGGTCAAGGAATGCCATACGCCTGTTTCTAAGACATTGAAAGAAATTGAGCAACAGTGTGTTTGTAGAAGCAAAAAGAACTTAAACTTTTCTTTAAGGTGGGCATGAAGGTTGACTGAAGCTTGTCCAGATACTGTGCTTAAGGCAGCCAGAGCATGTGGTAAAGAATGGGCAGCGCCTGGGTGGCTCAGTTGGTTGAGCACCCAACTCTTACTTTCAGCTCAGGTCATGATCCCCGCGTTGTGGGATGGAGCCCTTTGTCTGTGCTGAGCAGGGAGCCTGCTTAAGATTCTCTCTCCTCTCCCTCGCCCCCTCTCCCACTCATGTGTGCTTGCTTGCTCGCTCTCTCTAAAATAAAAAGAAAAAAATAAATGGTAGGTGGCAGTTACATCATTGGATTTGATGCCTGTAAGCAACTGGGCACAACTTAGGAACTAGTCACTGAACTTACATAACAGAATGTCCGGTTTGTGAGGGATTGTTAAATGTGTCAGAATCCAACCAGTTTTTCTCCGTTATTCCTGTCAAGCAGCACCCACCCACCATGTGAACCCTGAGCCATGGTGAACTCCATTTAGGGGCAGTTCTGTTTGGCCTTGCATAGCTGGCTTCTGTTCATGGGGCTAGTTCTACCTTTTGAAGACACACAGGGGTGCTACACACACCTGCCCCATCGGGCAGCACATCGTTCCAAGACAGCTGTCCTGCCTTTTTCCTGAGTTGATCATCCTTATGGAATGTGGTTTTAGGTCTTTTCGCCGTCTTGATTACTTACCGCCGTATATTAATTTTTTCCCACTCCTTTGAGTGTTTCAATTTAGGCTTCTATAACAAAAATACCATAAACTGGATGGCTCAAAGAACAAAATTTCATCACAGTGCAGGAGGCTGAGAAGTCCAAGATCAAGGCTCTAGCAGATTGGGTGTTGGGTGAAGTCCCACTTCCTGGTTCATAGATGACTCTTACCCCTCTGTCCTTGCAAGGAGGAAGGGTTATCTTTTCTAAGGGCACTAAATCCATTCACGAGGCAAGGGCTCCGACGTCAGGACCTAATCACCTCCCAAAGACCTTGCCTCCAAAATACCATCACACTGGGGATTAGGATTCCAGTGTACCAATTTTGAGGGGACACAAATATTTAGTCTACAACAGTGGCAGAAAGCACTGAGTGCATCATTCAACAAACAGCCACATTTGCCTTGAATAGAGTGAAATTGTGAATTTTCTAAACTGTGTTTCTGTCAGTGGAGCCCAAGGTGCAAGCATATTAAGGCTGCTTGTCTGCTAAAACCTGCAGAAGCGGTTCTGTTTTTTGATGAACTAACATCTAAGCTCCTACCTCCTTCCTGTATTTGTACTCTTCATTTTTAATAACCCACGTTCACACCTTTTATTGATCCCCTGTTTCATTTCTCCTGCTTGTAAAGATTATGGATTTCTGATTCGGTGGGACAGGAAATTGACTCTCACCTCTAGTTTCTCCCGATCGCACGCATGATAACCTAGCCCCTGTGTTGCCATTAGATCACGTGTGTTAGGCTCAGCGAGAAGGTCTCTGGCAGGACGTGAGTCAGCCCTTACCCCACCCCGAGCTGGGCACTCATCGGCATGCTTTGGACACGCTCGTTATTCATTCTTCAAGTTGTTCTGCCTTGATTGACAGTTGAGTTAGTAAGGATATTGTAAATACATTTTCAGAAGCCTTAGTAATGCCCAGTTCTCCCTGATTTCTTGCTTAAAATTTCACCAACAGTGGAGTAGCAATAAAATTTCAAAATTGTTAAAATAAAGGGTAAACCCATGCCAGGTGACTTGAACCCATTTGGAACCAGCTAACTGCTCTTTTACAATCTTTTAACAACCTTGGGCTTTCATTCTCCCTTTCTAATACTCATTTCTCTTCTGTCTGAAGAAAATTTCCACAGAAAGGCCAAATAGAAGTTCCATTAACCTCAAGCACCAGAAATACCCCTTAATTTGCTATATAAAAATATTCATGATATTTTAACAAAAGAGCCCACCCCAAAAAGCCCAGTTGTGTTGTCTATAAAATTTCTATAATCCCCAGTTCATTTTGCCTTTTACATTCCTGATTAAACATAACTATCCAAACAAATAAAACATACCTGTCCATACCTTATAGTCACCCTAAATGCTGTTTCTTCAAGGTATTTGCCTTCAATTCTGTGTCTTCCTGAGCATAAGTAGCCTCATTGGCTTCCATAACAGCATTCACTTTTCTTCTCATTAGGATTTTTTGGGGATTGTCTGATCAGATCTTCTGGACTTCATGAACACTGTTTTAGAATTTCATGCCCTAGAGTCATGTCTGTGTTGTCTGAGAACTTCCAACCTAGTCTTTGCCATTTACTGGGTATATAGCCCAAAATGGTTGCCTCTAAGCAAAAAACAATGAGACCTCTTCCGGGCTTGAATCTTGTGTATAGATTTAAAAAGAAAAAAAAAAAAAAAAAAAGTCTTACCAATGCTTGGGTGCTGAATGACCATCACCTTCCCTGAGGGCAGTGCATGTAGAAACTTGGAAGTGGCCAGTAGGACTCTTACTTTTCTACAGAAGACAGATAGATAACAGAATAGCTGAGATTTGGCTGTGAGCTTTTGTGGTTCTCCCCTCCTCCTACATATTCCTTCCATTCCTTGGTTCTCGTCATGTAGAAATCCAAGGGTGAATGTTCAAGTGTTACACAATTCAGTATTGGGACTGGAAATGGCAAGGCGGTTTATTTTTCATTCTTAAAATTAACATAAAGCACAGAAGCTGCATAAATGTGTTTGTGCTATTCTTAAGATAATGCCATCTTAATTTTTTTTTTTTTAAAGGCATGCTTTCAAATGTCCTTTTCTTCGTGATGAGAATATTTGTCAGTTCTGGTCTCGGACTTTCCTAAATAGCGAATAGTCTGACCTTAGAAAATGGTTCTCAACTGTCTCCAGTCAGCTAGGTCCCACGTCTTAGTAATAGTTTAGAAAGACTGTTGCAGTGGTGTTCGGGGAGTGCCTTCTGCATCTGGCCTAAAGTAACATGGAGACAGCTGACCATATTAAAGGTAGCTAGCAGCCATAACCAGTTAGAGAACTTGATTTTTCTCTTCACTTTAGCTTCAATCCCTGCTTTTAAAATTTATTCAAGGTTAAGATGTTAAAGGTGTGCCATTGGTCTCAGAGATCCAGCTCCCTAGTTCTTTGAGTTTGCCCAACCAAGCTTCATTCTAATTTCACAGTCCTTCCTCTCCATTTATGTTGCCACCACCCTCTATCAACCACCATCTTGCCATGATCTCAGTGGCCTCCCCACTGTCTGTTCTTGTGTCCCTCCCATTCATTTTCTAGACTGTACAGTAGCCCAAATCTTCTAAAAATGCAAGTCAGTTCACAGCATCTCCTTGCTTAGAACCCTGTAGTGAGTGCCTCTTACATTTGGGATAAGAACCAAAATTCTTGGGGCACCTGGGTGGCTCAGTCAGTTAAGCGTCTGACTTTGGCTCAGGTCATGGTCTTATGGTCCGTGGGTTTGTGCATCAGGCTCTGTGCTGTAAGCTCGGAGCCTGGAACCTGCTACAGATTCTGTGCCTCCCTCTCTCTCTGCTCTTCCCCCACTTGCACTCAGTCACCCTTGCTCTGAAAAGTAAACATTAAAAAAACAGTTTTTAAAGAACCAAAATTCTTTGCAGTCTGCTGTGAGGCACATGAGCTGCCTCTGGAATAATCTCCCAGCACATGGTCCATCTTCCAAAATATTTTCTGCCTCAGAGCCTTTGCACACGTTTCCCTTTGCCTGCTTCCCTCTGCAAGAACCACTTTTCTTTCTTCCTCCACATCTGGCTGACTTCATGCCTCAACTTAAATGTAGCTTCCTCAAAGAACTTTTCTCTAACACTCAGACCCAAGTTAGGGCTCCGTGGTACATTCTCTCACCTCTTGATTATTTGTAATTATTTGTATTATTAAGTCTGTGTCCTCACAAACTCAAGTTTATGGGACCAGAGACTACATTTTTTGTTTTCTACTCTAGCCCCCTCATCCTTTTATACATCCTGATGTATACGGTGTGAATACTTGTTGAATGAATCTGTAGATGAATACATTAGTGCTATGCCAACTTACTATCTTACCATCTATGTAGTAAAATAGAAAGTGCTCTAGCATTGAATCAATAAAAAGATGTGGATTCCAGATCTTCTTCTGTCATTTAGCAGCTTTGTCTAGTCTCTCAAGCTCCCTGTGTTCCAGTTGCCTTTTAAGTTGGGGATAATGATCTTGACCTACCTGCATGGGGGAGATGTGGTAAAGATCAAATGAGACATTTTGTACCTGAAAGTTCTTGGGAACTGCATGGTAGAGTACATTTGTCCTCAATGTCATTGCCTTTTTAATGACTAGCAGAGGATAGCGAGAACTGGAGGACCTGGAACTGGGCCACTGCAAAAGCTTGGGAATAGAGCAGATGCCAGATACAGGAAGTGAGTGTGTAGCTGAGGATGTGAAGAGCCGCAGGGGGTCATCCAGCCCGGAGCCTGTGCTAAGGCCTCTTGTGGCGGAGCACATACAGGATGGAAGAAGGGTGCTGATGCTTAGTCTTAACGATTTCCACACCGTTTCCACTTGGAGGCCACGTGCCATGGTGGCAAGACGCTTGATTCAGAGAGAGACATCTTGAAATACAGTTCTAACCCTGTCACTGACCAGGCCTGTTGTTTTAGAAACCTGTTGTAACCTCTGTTTCATTGTCTCTTTATTATAAAACAGATAAGCAAGAAAAAATTGTGACTGTTTTTTATTTCTTAGAGGATTGTTACCAAGAAAGATTGAATGAAATTACGTGAATATTCTTTGGAAACATAGAGGGTGTTAGATGCAGAAAGTAGTATTTGAACTCAAAATTGTGGAAGACTTTAATAACTGCCTAAAGTGCCTCCTTTCTCATACTTTATACATAAATTTCTTGGTAATAATTTAATTTGTAGTTAGGGTACTTGTGAATGCAGTACGTATTATGTATGGATTTGTAGACCCCTTTGGGAAAAGAATTTCCATCTATTCTGATTGGTCTAAGGGCAGTATATTTTGATCAACATTTGTTAGCTAGAGAGCAGCTCTCAACTATGTTTGCATGGTGACTGCTAAAATGTATGCAAATGTAATTATTTTTTTCAGCACAGAGAAATCATGCATGTAGGGCATAGAATATCTGATAGACTGAGCTGAGAAATGTGCCTGCAGCTAATACCATTTGAGTAGACTTACCCATTGATACCAATTGATTTTAAACTGTACCAAAAATTTAGTGACAGCATCTTAGAAGATACCATCATATTCAATCTTAAGTCATTTGTAAAATTCTTCTTGATTTCAGAATAATTAAAATATGAAAATTCGATCTTAGAATCCAAAAGGTGCCTCATCTCATTGCCTCTCTGAGTTTTATTGTATCTTAGTGACTTGGGGGTTAAGAGCAGGTTGTGATGTGGCATCTGGAACCATAGACACTCCTCTTAGCACACCTGTGTTGATGGTACCATGCCCTAACATTGCTTTTGACATTGTCGTTCTCCTGTCTCTTCTTATGAATTAAGATGGCCTCCTTAGATGTGTGAGTTCTTAGGCTAGAGCAGAAAATCACTGAGGTTGTGTTTTTCCAATTAACATGTTTATACTTCATCTCAGAAATTCTGATGAGATTGCAAAAGCTGCACGTAAGTTTTATGAAGAAACATTTGGTAAGAGACTAAATGCTGCATTTATTTCCATAGATGTAAGTTACCAAACGTTAGAGCATATAGTGTGATTTTGCAGATCTTGGAAGTTAATATTACATTCTGTGCCCCACAGTGAAAGTTACAGATGCCGTAGGTCTATCCTTATGTTAACCATAACTTCTCTTGTTTTTTAAATTGAGATATAATTCACATACATTCATCCCTTTAAAATGTACAATTCAGTGGTCTTCAGTATATTTGCAAGGTGGCACAAATATCACTATTATTTAATTTCAATAACTTTTCATCACCTCTGAAAGAAACATACTATTGGCAGTGACTCCCCATTCTCCCTTCCCCCAGCCCCTGGCAACCACTAATCTACTTGTTGACTCTATGGATTTGCCTGTTCTGGACATTTCCTATAAATGGAATCATATAATATGTGGTCTTTTGTGTCTGATTTCTTTCTCTCAGCATAGCGTTTACAAGGTTTGTCCGTGTTGTGTATGTATCAATACTTCCTTCCATTTTATGGCTAATATTCTGTGGTATGGATATACCACATTGTTTTTCCATGCATCTGTTGATGTATATATGGGTTGTTTCTACTTTCTGGATGTTGTGAATGGTGTGTTATGCACATTTCTATACAAACTTTTACATGAATATATATTTTCGGTTTTCTTGATTACATACTTAGTAGTAGAACTGCCGGGTCTTAAGGTAACTCTATTTATAGCTTTTTTAGGAATTGCCAAACTGTTTTCCAAAGTGACTGCACCGTTTTTACATTCCCACCACCAATGTACGTTTCTCCACATTCTTACCAACGTGTGTTTTTAATTTTTTTGGTAATAGCTGTCTTAGTGGGTGTCAAGTGGTATCTCATTGTGGGCTTGATTTGTATTTCCCTAATGACTGAATGTTGGACGTCTTTTCATGTGCTTATTGGCCGTTTGTATACTACTTTGGAGCAATGTCTGTTCAAGTCATTTTCCCGTATGTTAAGACCCTAATATTGACATAAGCCCCTGAGTACCTAAGAGACAACCTGTCATCCTCCCATATTCCTACCTGTCACATTCACAGGACCACACCTTGCAAATCTAAGAACTTGGAAATCCCTTCTCACCTATTCAAGCATGTGTAATCTGTTCATATGTCCTGTAGATTCTTCCTCCATAGAATTAAATCCTTTTTCCCCACTCACTGTTACCGCCATGCCTCAGCCTCTCATCCCCTAACTGAAATGGCCTCCTCACTGGTCTCCTTAGCTACAGCCTGACCATTACCCTTTCTTGTATGTCACCTGTGACCAATCTGATCGCTGAAAATCCTTCCAGGGTACCCCAAATCCTATAGGCTAATGGCCAGACTCCTGAAGGTTACCTGCCAGGCCTTGGCTCCTTTCCTTTTACTAGTCCAGAATTTCTTCAACACGGTTCAAGCTTGTCTTCATCTTTGAAAGCTCTCCCTGACACAAGGTATCTCCAATCTTGGTTTTGTTTCCCTTCCATCTCCCTCCATTGTACCTTGTTTATATTTTTGTCATATCATTTATTTCACGGCATCGTGTAATTCTTGTGGGTTCTTTTTTTGCTTGTTTTTCCCCCCTCCTCTCAGTTTCTGGGATAAAGTAACTCTCAAATAGTTGATCAACACATCTTCACTGAGCATCCATGATGAGCCAGGCCCTGTAATGGTTGAAGGAGAGAACTTACTGGAAAGGGGCATGGGATAGTATTAGGGAGGGAAGGAACTGTTCTGTGGTTTGACAATGGCTGTGGTTACCTGATAAGTGTTTTTTAACAATCACGAAAACATACGTTCAAAGAGTGAAAGTTACTTTATGTAAATTATACCTTAATAAAAACTTGGACAAAAGAGACGTAGTGGGAGAAAGGGACAAAGGTAATTATATGAGCTTACTCTAAGATGAAGCATAATGCCATGAAAGGAGGATATAGTAATTGAGGAGAAGTGCAAAGTTGGGACATGAGATCATCACATGCCTTAGTCACCTCCTTTGGAAAGTCTTTCCAGAGCACCTCTACTGCTTTTACGACACCTTTACGTATCAACTGTTGGACTTACTATATTGCGTTCTAATTGTCTGGCCATTGAGGGCATCCAGACAGGGTCCTGCCTCAGCTCTGGAATTGAGAAGTCAGGTATCCTCAGGAACTCATTGGACATTCAGGGCATTCGATGAAATGCACAAAAAACTCTTTGCACGGTATTTGTCCAGCGTGGGCACTCATGCATATGGAAATGGCTGCTGCTGTTATTTTTCATCATTTTTGGAATGATTTTCCCCCCCGTTTGCACTCCCATAGCCCTAGGCATGCATCTTCTGGTAATATGTGTACCATGTACAATAATGTTTTTAATGGAAGGGTGAATAGTGTTTAAAAGTCAAAATTCAAGCTCATTATCTACTGAGATTGGTTGCTACAGAAACAGTAAATGTTTGACAAGTGGTTAATAAGTTGCTGTCCGGTGGATGTCAGCCTAGTTTTTAAAATTCGGTCATGGTTTTTTTGAGGAGGTGGGTAGGGTTGGAGGTAGAATGGTGTTCCTCAGCCCAGGTTCCTCTTTACTGCTAGAGCAGTGAGAGGTGAGCATGGCCGATGAAACAGGAAGCTGACACCAGCTTGGGACCCACACGATCTGCAAGTTCAGAGCTTACATGGTCCTTAGAGGGCATATAATACAAAAGCCTTAATTTCTAGATTCTGTTAAGGCAGTATATATTGAGCATAGACCCATGATCTCATATATCTCGCTTATAAGAAATTTGATCGACTTTGCGCTGTTCTTGGTATTGAGGCAAAAACCCCACTTTCAGGCCCGTGTATCATACTGTGGGGTTAGGTCAAGCCAGGTTGCATTTGGCAACCTATACTGCTTAATTTTGACCTTGCCAGAATCCCACAGTCCTAGTGCTCCTTAGAAGTGGTGAGAAACCAAAACCATAATGGCAAAATAAAAACAGAACCAACCCCTTGGAATGGCCCTGGAATGTAATATTGGCGCATTACACAAGATGTTGGAGCCCAGGGAGAAGCAGTGCATTTTGCCTCACGCTGCCCTTTGAACATCATAGGCAAGTTCCAGGAGAATGTTTGCTTTCGTTACTAGATGAATGTACTCATAAGACCTTTCCGGAAGGGGAAGCTGGTTTAAAGTAATTGTATCAGCTGTGAAGATGTCATAGAATGTTTTGTTTCCCTAAGTTATATTTAGCACTAATGTGGTCTGTGGGAGGAGGCAGGAAGGTAAATTCAGGAGCAAGATAGATAAGAGAGCCAAACAATCCAAGGGGAAAGTTGAGAATAAAAAATTTGGAGGGTCCTTTATCTGGTATAAAGTAGAATTTTCACCACTCCTCATGTGGAGTAAGTAACTGATGATCTGATGTGAGCGCTGTAGAGATAAAGGCATCCGGAGTTAGGACGTAGCATTAAATTAGCATAGACAGATTAAAAGCCTAAACCAAACAGAATCTTCCCAAGCATTCAGAGCCTGTGTTAATAATCAACCCTGCACAATCGGGAGGCAGAGGACACATTGCCATGCTCTGTGTTAAGTTCTGTGAGCATTTGAGGATCAACTCAGCTTTTTGGTGCATTTTCTGGGCTGTGAATGAGCCACAGGCTAGGCTGGAACAGGAGGTATTTCTTAAATAAACATTTGCGGAATGCCCATGGTCTGTGCAGCCCTGAGGCAGGAGGGGGAAACTTGGGGGAACAGAACAGGGAAATACTGGTTAAGACTGGCCTCAAAGGAGCTTGTTCCTTCGGGGTGAGAGCCTTAAACGGCATTCTAAGGGACAGCACAGGGAAAGAGGAGCGCTGGGTTATTTATTGCTGTGCAACAGTTCACCAGTCTTGTGGCTTAGAACAAACATTTATTATCTATAATCAAACATGGTTTCTGTAAGTCAGAAATCTGAGAGCAGCTTATCTGGGTGGTTCTGGCTGAGTCTCATGAGTTTGCCTTAAAGATATTAGCTCTGGCAAAAGTTATCTGCAAGTCTGACTGGGACTGGAGGATCCATTTTGAAGATGGCTCATTCATTTGGCTGAAAAATTAGTACGAGTCATTAGGACAACCTCCGTTCTTTGCTACATGTCCTCAACAGAAGCTGGCTTCTCCAGAGCAAATGGTACAAAAGAACAAGGAGGAAGCCTTGATATCTTTAAAAAAAATTTTTTTTACTGTATTTAGCAAAAAAATTTTTTTTTAATGTTTGTTTACTTTTGAGAGAGAGTGTGTGAATGGACGATGGGCAGAGAGAGGGAGACACACAATCCGAAGCAGGCTCCAGGCTTTGAGCTGTCAGCACAGAGCCTGACGTGGGGCTCGAACTCACAAACCACAAGAGCATAACCTAAGCTGAAGTCAAATGCTTAACCGAGTGGGCCACCCAGGAGCACCAATGTTTATTTATTTTTGAGAGACAGAAAGACACAGAGCATGAGTTGGGGAGGGGCAGAGAGAGAGAGAGAGAGAGAGAGAGAGAGAGAGAGTCAGTCAGTCCCAAGCAGGCTTTGTGCTTTCAGCACAGAGCCTGACGTGGGGCTTGAACCCACAAACCATGAGATCATGACCTGAGCAGAAGTCAGATGCTTAACTGACTGAGCCACCCAGGCATCCCTTCTTCTTCTTTTTTTTTTTTTTAAAGTAAGCTCTGTGTCCAACATGGGGTCTGAACTCATGACCCCAAGATCAAGAATCGCATGCTGTACCAATTAAGCCAGCCAGGTGCTCCAACCTTAATGTCTTTTATTACTTTTTCATAGACCATTACTTCCACCACATTCTGTATGTTAGAAGAAAGTCATTCAGCCTTGCCCACACTCAGGAGGGAGGGAATTAGGCTCCACCTTTTGGAGGGAGGTTGTCAAAGAATTAGTAAGCAAATTTAAAAATGATCAGAAGTGTTGAGCACAGATGTCAGGACGCCCCAGAGCACACTGGGACTGCCAACTAGGGTGCTGGGAGACACTAGGCAGGCCATTTACATCCCAGTGGGGTAGAAGGACCAGCAGGACAGCATCAGGGAGCCTTGCTGAGACCTGGAGACACAAGAAGAAGAAAATGGAGAGAAAGCTTTACACAAAAGAATCTCTTGAGACTTTGGGTCTAAGCAGTGACACCCCTCCTCCCATCTGACATGGTAACTCACTCTTTGGAAGGGGACACTTGGAATTCACCATAGACTTTGGCTTCTTAACGCATGCCGAAGTAAGCTCTGGTACCGACTTAAAGGTTTAGGAGACTGGCAAGATAAGCTGGGGTCCAGCAGGCATTGTAAATACTCTGCCCAATCCCCTTCCCTTCCTCCTGTGAAACGGTT
Source organism: Lynx canadensis (assembly GCF_007474595.2). Classification (NCBI taxonomy): domain Eukaryota; kingdom Metazoa; phylum Chordata; class Mammalia; order Carnivora; family Felidae; genus Lynx; species Lynx canadensis. The sequence goes on along the minus strand of NC_044309.1, from coordinate 88,028,808 downwards.
ACTCCCGGTCAAGAACAATTTGAGTGTTTGGCTGGACTTTATAGGGCGTCCGAAAATATACTTTTTTATATTTATCTCTAACTAGAGAGAGAAGCCTATTAGAAGTGAGGCTTTTAGTAATTGGGACGAGAGGGAACAGATGATAAAGGGCCAGAATAAGTAATCCAGAGGGATGCAGTAGGAATTCAGAAGAGGGTGAGATCCATGGGGGTAGGCTCGGGAGCAGAGAGGTTAAAAGTAGAAGCTGAGGCGTGCCTGGTTGGCTCAGTGGGTTAAGCCTCTAACTTTGGTCAGGCCATGATCTTGCGGTTCCGTGAGTTCAAGCCCCTCATCGGGCTCGCAGCTGTCAGCATTAGAGCCAGCTTCTGACCCTCTGTCTCCCTCTCTGTGCCCCTCCCTGACTCGTTATCTCTCCCTCTCCCTCCCCCCTCTCCCCGTCTTTCCCTCCCCCCCCCCCCCAAAAAAATAAACTTAAAACTAGAAGCTGAATCCTAAAGGGTGTGTGGGTTTGACTGGAGCAACAGAGGAGGGGAGGGCATGGACGAGAGGGGTGAGGGAGAGGAGCTGTGTGAATAAATATGTCTCCGGATGGCACTTGTGGGATGGTTGGAGGCCAGCTGGCTGGGCAGAGCAGTTATTAAGGGAAGCAAATTAGATCGAATGAAGTCCTTTTGAAGAGCTTGGACCAGACTCTTGTCAGGCTCCTAAATAAACTGAGAAGGTAACATTTTAGAAGGGGCATCTTTAGAGAGACCCCCCCACCCCCACCCCTCAGTGACAGACCCATCTTAATTGCAGAAAATGAACAAAAGGAAAAGTAATTATGCACAAGATCTGGTCTATCAGCTGGGCATTTTTCCCCTCTGCTGACAGAGACCATTTATTTGCCACTAATGATGAGTCGCCATTTTTCTGAAATAGCTCCACATTGCCAAATACTTTGTATATTATTGGTAGCTCATCATTTGCCATTTCAAGTGTTCAAATTATCACCTTAAGTTTAGGTGATAATTCTAAAATACTAAAAAAAATTCTAAAAAAAATTCTAAAATACTTTTGAGGGTTTTTAGACTTAGACATTATTTTTAAAGGTCATGTGGGGGGGCAGTTTACTCCAACTTGTGCCTTAGAGGCTTAACTTCCTCTACATACAAAGCATCCTTCTCAGTACAACACAGAATTATTTTACCCATGTTGCAGTGGTGTCCACAAGTCTATCCCGGTATTATGCGATAAATCTGGTTTTAAGAAAGGTTACTTTAAGAAGTTTTTCTCAGTAGGAGAGGAAGAGTGTTCAGGGCTTAAGGAGAGGTTTAAGTGTACAAAAATCATTTTCCTACATGAATTTCAATAAGAAATTTTTTTCATACTCTTTTAAGTATATCTTGTTATTGCAAAATAAAAATAAATCAGTTAATCTAAACCGACAAGGACAATTCTAGATAGCATTGAACAAGTGCTGAGTAACATAATCCACCGGACAAAGCCAGCAATGTTTATGGCAAATCCCAGTTATATATGTGAGAATGTTAGCTGAGTAGTCAGTCGCTCTGGGTTTGCATTATTTTATTTCTTGAAGTATAATATCTGTTTATTTATATATGTGTGTGTAGATATTTTTTTTAACCAATATTGGTGCTTACAAAGCATGTACCATGTTTGAACAACGCCATATCCAACTTTCTTTTTTTTTTTCATGTTAATTTATTTTTGAGAGGGAGAGCGCACACAAGTAGTGGAGGGGCAGAGAGAGAGGGGGACAGAAGATCCGAAGCAGGCTCTGCACTGACAGCAGAGAGCCCGACATCGGGTGGAACCCCAAACTGCAAGACCATGACCTGAGCCTAAGTCAGATGCTTAACCGACTGAGCCACCCAGGCACCCACCATACCATCTTTCTTGATGCAAAGTTGGTCTGTAGAAGAAATGCTTGCCTTTTATTATTGCCTCCAGTCCAGGGTTTCTCAGCCTTGGCACGATTCACATTGTGGGCGGAGTGACTCTTTGTTGTTCTAGAGAGCTGCGCTGTGCATTGTCAGATGTCTAATAGCATCCCAGGGCTTTACCTGCTAGATGTCAGGAGCATCTCTGTTCGTAGTTAAAACCAAAATGTGTGTAGACACTTCCAAATGTCCCCTGCAAATAGAACCATTGCTCCAAACTAAGCACTGGCAGGTGAGTGGAAGTGGAATGAAGTACATGATTATAATATTGATGTGTATGCATGGAGTGAGAAAAGGTCTTCGTGTTCCAAAATTAAGTGTATTGTTTTGTCATTGTTTAAAAAAGGTTTTATTTAAGTAACCTCTACACCCTGAGATCAAGAGTCACATGCTCTACCTACTGAGCCAGCCAGGTGCCCCTGTTTTGTCAGTTTTTATCAGGAGTCTCAATAGGGGGGAAACGTTTGGGGGAAAGAATGTAGGAACTCCGAATTCTGCTAATTTGACAATGACCGATATCATCTTCTGTGACTCTTGTTTCCTATCTCTGTCAAAGGAGAGAATATCCCTAAACCTTCTTCCAGCTTTAAAATTAATCCTTTTCTTTCCTCAATCTCAATTCTCAGTTCTTCCTTTTCATTCACTTTGATTAAAGTTATGGCTGAAAACAACAGTAACCGCCCCAGCAATAATCCTGTAGTGCCATACGAATTTTTACTTAACAAATCTAAAAATTTCCAGAGTTAGGTTTATAGAAAATGGCAATAGCATTTCCACGTTTGTTTTCTCTTGGAGGCTGTTAACGTAACAGATGCACTTCCGTAAGTATAAAAGTGAGTCCCTTGAGACCTTCATCTCTGAGAAAAGCAACGAATATAATCAGCAATTTAGCCAGAGAGTCAGAACCCCCTTCACAGTTTAAAGGCGTATGTCTGAATAGGAATATTTGGATTCTAAAGTCCACATATGTGAGCAACAGAGTGGTGGAACTTACTTGTAATTATTTTTATTTAGACAGCTCTGTAGGTAGAATCCATTTCATACAATGGAATCCGAGTGGCTTGAAGCTTTGAGTAATTCTTCGTGTTGTATGGTCCTCTTTTGTCTTGGAGAACAGAATCTCTTCATTAAGAAAACTCTTGAATTTCCCCCAAAACACTTGGAAAAGATTGAAATGTGTGTGAAACAATAAAGGATGAATCGGTACTTACTCTGTATTTCTGCCTTTTATATGGGACCAAAGGACCGAAATCTTTGACTAGATTTTCTAAAGAAAACACTGAAGTAGCTGACTTTCTTTACCATCACTGGATTCATCTCATCAGGGAAGGTAGCCGTCTGGATGTCAAGCTTGCTAAGGTTTTTTCCATTTCTTTTTATTGTAAGTTCTTTTCACTTCAGCTGTTACAGAAATGTTGTTTTAAAAGGCATGAGTTGTTGCATCAAAAACAGTCTTTGAAAGAGGCCCGAAGATCGTACATCATTCATGTTTCCGAGAGCCTTGAAGCCTTTTAGTATAGGGCTCAGAAGTATTCACATCAGTTTGGCATTGCGAGACATTCAAGCTCATTTAGATCTGAGCATTAATAGGTAGTCAGAAGCCCGTGTATCTGTGCTTTGAGGCAAAAACCTCTCTTGAAGGTCTTGCTGTCCTCTCAGACCGCGGGAGTCCCTGACTCTCCTTGGAAGCTGCATGCACGACTCTGGGTATCTTACATCCTAACCCCAGATCTCTTGATCTGCCTGATTTCCCGTGAATTCTGAGATTTCATCCTTCTTAGCTCGTAGTGCACCCTCTAGGCCTTTCATGATCTTTGTTCCCTCTGACTGCCTTTCCAGGTAGAAAACTCCAGAGCTGAGCTCCTCTGCAGTTTGGTATACCATAACTTTAAGCCAGAGAGCTTGAAGGCAATGACTGAAAGCATAGGTGACCCATGAACCACACTTTCTCATAAGTGAATTTTATTTGGCCCACACAGTGTTTTCAAATGTAGAAATTCTCTGTATGATAGATTCTTGGCTTCTGTTAAAACGCCGGGAGACTTGGCACTGCTGAGCCATATTCCCTTCATCAGGTGGGGCTGGGTTCAGACTGTGCCTCTCCATAAGGACTCCTGCTCTTCCTGTTGGCTGCCGACATCACCCGGACCCTAGATGTAACATTCCCGCCCAGGAAGCATTTGGGTCCGTGCCCTGCTCTCCGGACAATGAGACCTTCTTCCTTCCAGGAAGTCTTAGCAGTGAGGGTTCACTTCCTCATCTGCTTCTTTCTCCACAACCATATGGTTCTCTTCTGGAATTAGAGAGTCTGCCCCTGGGAGTGCAATGGAGTGTAAGAAGATAGGTGTTTGAATGCACCAAGTGTGTAATGTGCTGAGAGGAGGAGAAAACAACTGACAAAACAAAGCAGTCACAGAGTCAGTACTGAGAGAAACAATTTAACCAATAGAGAAGGGGAAGCAGCAAATGTCGTTGGTAGCTAATCGGTTGTAAGTGTGTTTTTTAGTTTAAAGGACGGTGAGAAGTGCCTGGTGGCTCAACCAGTTGAGCGTCCGACTTCAGCTCAGGTCATGATCTCACCGTTTGTGGGTTTAAGCCCCACATCAGGCTCTGTGCTGACAGCTCAGAGCCTGGAGCCTGCTTCGGATTCTGTGTCTCCCTCCCTCTCTCTGCCCCTCCCCTGTTCATGCAATGTCTGTCCCTCCCCTGTTCATGCAAAAATGAATAAATGTTAAGAAAATTTTTTACAGGAGAGTGAGATTATCTAGTTATAGTTTCCATGACTTGAAACTTGTGCTTGGTTAGAGTGTTCACCTTTGGTCTTCACAATGATAGCGGGCACGGAGTGAGAGACTGCACCTGCCCTGGGTGCTTTGCACACCTGCCCCCTTACCCTCGTAGATGCTTGGAAGGAAGGTGTAGCCCCAGGTCACAGAGGAGAGACATGAGGTTCCTAGTCCATTTCGCTAGGAAGGGGACAAGGTGGGATTTTAACCCAGCCATTTGATTTTTTTAAATTGATGCTGTTCTCTGCAAACGTGTAAGTTGCCAGGGTCACTTTATTCATATTGTATTTTGTCATAATTAGGTAGGCCCGGGAGGTCAGTTTTCTTGTCTGGAAAAAATCGACGTGTGACACCTGCTTTTCCTGCGGGTGATTGTTGGAGTGTTCACTGAGATGGCATATGTGGAGGTGCTGGTTAAAGACCAGACACTAAAGAACCAGAAGACACAGTGTGGCTCCATTTTCCTACCCCCACATCCACACCTGCTGGTGTGCAGGAACCTAATAGCACCCTTTCAAACTGCTATCAATTGGAAACAGGGTATCTGGGATATGGGAACATGACTCTTCAGAAGGCAGAGGTTATGGTTTTGTTATAATGTAACCTTTACATTTAGAAGGAAGCATAGGAGGTCTGCCCTGCCAGCAGGGAGTTGTAGCAACAACGTGAGACCAGGATTCAGTTCTTCATAATCAGGGCGATCGCCACGTGACCTTGAGCAATGTGGACAAGTTTTTGTACGTCAGTTTCGTCATCTGAAAGTTGGAAGTCTTCATCCAGGTCATTTCCAAAGTCCCAGCTCTGATTTTCCACAGTCATCAGTTTAAGTGATGTTGAACTGTGTGCCTATTTTGTTTTCTGTTTTTGTTTTCATAATGAGTATTTATTCAGGTTTTTAGCCTTGTAAGAAAGACTTTTCAAAATCCCTGCCCTACCTCCTCTAAAGGACCAGCATATAATCATGCTCTTTCTCATTCAGCGTTTTGTGTTGATGGGGATCTCTGTTAGCACATGCTCCATTCCTTTAAAAATCTGTGCTTCTGATTTTTGAATGTCCTTTAAGAAGTGAAAGAGATCCCTACTGAGGGAATCCTAGCCTCTCCAGCAAAAATAGAGGTGGGAATTTGAAGGGCCTGGTGCCCAGCCTGGGTGCCAGACGATAGCGTTGTTTCTCTTCATTCAGGTGATCCACTTCCTGACTTCAGATTTTTCAATGCAAAGCACTGAAGGCTTTTCATTTGGGATTGTTCCACAAGACCATGAGAAGCACGCATTTGGGAGGGGAATGTTCCTTTACTTGACCAACGGATGCCAATGAGCAGCTATTCAGAGTTTTCGTTGCTGGCTGCAGAGGGAAGCAGTGTCCTTCCCTCACACTGTTAACGTCCTCCAAAATGTGGCCAGTGCTGTTATTAAAGATAATGTATCATGCTGGTCAAAATGCAAGTCACTGCAAGGTTCATTTTAAATAGGAGTTTGAGTGTCTTGGTTTACCTGTGAAGGAGGAAAGAGGACAGAAATTTGGACAAATGTCTGATTTCATAGTTAGTTGTAATACTGTGACCTGTATATATTTGGAGATCTGACCTTGCTTTTTATACACTATGTCCCCCCCTCCCCCCGAGTTTTCTAGATGAATGTTTACAAGGAACTGGAATTGAAGATCACATGCTTTGGGGAGGCTTGCTACCTAATTAAGTCACTTCCTTAAGAGAAACCTCCAGTATCTTCCAGGGACATATTTCCCACTATGATAATTATCAGCCTGTTGCTCCTAACTTAGCTTTTGATCTTACAGAATTTTAAATAACCTGTGTTTGTATCTAATTTGGGGGGTAAATAACAAGAAATAAATGGTACTTTTTATGTGTGAAGATGAAAGGTGAGGAGGACCTGGGATCTTCAGGCTGGGTTTTACATGATACTCTCCTTGAAATGCTATTGATTTTTTTCTTTCTTGAACTGCTGTTTAAAAAAAAATTTTTGGTACTCTTTTCTTGCTCATCTTCTCTATCTGGCAGAGGATGAGGGATATTTAAAGCTCTTTTCAAAGCTTTGAATTATAAAGGAGTTAAATTATAAAGGTGTTATTGCTAGGCAGTAAAACTGTCCACAGGTGCTGAAGTACATAGCAATATTTACCTTTATCCCCTTATTTGTTTAAGGCCTTAGAAGATTTAGATTAACAGCATTTCACTTTTCCTTTCCATTGAGGAATAGACACAGGGTCCAATAAGACTATAAAAGTTAGGGGACAGCTTTTAAAGAATTGGCGGGCCTAGCCAGAAACCAGTGGGAGTGGCCAGGGAGAGATTGCTTATCTGCCGGTCGTTGCTGAAAAGCAAATCGTAATAAAGTTTTCCCATTTCCCAGTTGTGCATGCCAGCGCCCATAAATGAGCGTCAGCCAGCTGTGCGAGAAACTCCACGGAAGGGCCTGCCAGTCTCTATTGGTGCTTCTAAAAACCACAAGATAGATTGGCTTGTACCTATGTACCAATCTCTGGGCCACAACTTGTGGGCAGCACAACGATGAATAATACGGAGTTCTTCCTCTTTGGGCCCATGTCAATTTAATAGGGTAGGAAGATACCTGAGAATGTAAATTATAGTACAAGGTGGTCTCTGGCAGCCCTTGAAAGAGTCAGAAAATCAATGGAAAGTAGCAATGAAAGAGAGATTCTCTGGGGCTAATTAAACAAGGAATGGGAGAATGTTTTTTGAAGTGGTTTTAAGTAGGCTTCAAGCCCTTCAAAGTGGGATTTTATCACTGTAGCTCTTATATTCATTACATGGAGCGTATTAAATTTATTTGATTGCCAAGTGTTCCTTTTGCCAAAGCTTTGAGCTTTTCAATATTAAAACACACTGGTTATTCTTTTGTGTTGTACATTCTCGATGGGGGTCATAAAACCCTGGAGAGTGCAAAAATTGGTTCTTGAGGGACAAAAAAGTTTCAGCTATTACAGTGGTTTTTGTGGCCCTCCAAAGTGCAAGTCTTCCTGAAAAATCTTTTTTCCTTAGTGTGTAATTTCTCTTTGGGGAAGAATTTAAATTTAATTTTTCTCCTTAGGGCAGCACTAGTGAAAAGATGGAGAAACCCTGCTTTAGATAATCTTCACCTCTCATGCTTACCCAATAAATGGCACTTCATTTAAAATCTCAATAATTTTATGGGACGCCTGGGTGACTCTGTCGGTTAGGCGTCCGACTTCGGCTCAGGTCATGATCTCATAGTTTGTGAGTTCGATCCCCGTGTTGGGCTCTCTGCTGACAACTCAGAGCCTGGAGCCTGCTTTGGATTGTGTCTCCCTCCCTCTCTGCCCCTCCCCTGCTAGCTCGCTCTCTCTCTCTCTCTCTCTCTCAAAAATAAATTAAAAAAAAACTTAAAACATCAATAATTTTGTGATAAATATGATGTGGTTTTTACATATGAAACATAATTTCTCCTTTAACATTACTTTATTACCATAAAAATTTGATGTAATGCAAAATCTATTGAATAGAAATAGTGCCCTTGAAATAAAAGGCTACTGATAAACATAGTTAAATCTACCCGTTAGGATATGTCTTAATACTTGGAGAGGGAAGAGAATCACAGAATTGATTCTATCTATGATGTCTGAATATAGGATATAATTATGGAAGAGTAAAAACTTTTCACAAATGTGAGAACTTACGAATTTGCTATTCACCCTACTTTTAAATTTTAATAATGAATTCAAAAGAGGGATAAAATTGTCTGTCATGGTAATCGTCCATTTGGGAACCTATAGCAAATGTGTACTGGGTTTATTTTTAAAGATAGGGCAAATTACAGCCAAAAAAGGAGTTTGAAGCCTCCTGACAAATGCATGAGAGTATATACGTTCAGTAGTCATGATGTTAACACTTCATTCATGCAAAGTGCCTTTCTGGATGCGTGCCTGCCCTGGTTAAACCCTCATGAGGGGAGCTGAACATTCATTCAGATAAGAACAAGAAGATGTAACATGCACAATAATAAATGTTTTGTATAAGGTTCAGAAAGGTGATGGGGAGAAAGTATAAGGAGCAAGCAGAGGTGGAGGAACTTTACCTGGCAGCAATACAAAATGAGTTTGAACTTTAGCATGAAGGACTTAAAAAAAAAAAAAAAAAAAAAAGCTTGACATGGAATGAGCATTCACCTCAGACCCAAAAATGTGTTGTTGGGGCATCATCATAAAGGCTTCAAGAGAGTTTTCAATATGGAGTCACTGATAAAAAGGCTTGTGAGTTCTTAAAGGAACAGATTTTATCTCTCTGTGATGATTTAGAGTCTCATTAGGAATAAGTATAATAAAAAATATTTTTTAAAGTAACTAGGATTATTTGACTAACACCTGCTAAAACCAGTCACCTTAACTTCCACCGAACACCAGCCACTACTCTTCTTTCCTTCACTCTTTTTTTTTTTTTTAATGCTTATTTATTTTTGACAGAGAGGGAGACAGAACGCAAGCAGGGGAGAGGCAGAGAGAGAGAGGGAGACACAGAATCTGAACAGGCTCCAGGCTCTGAGCTGTCAGCACAGAGCCTGACACAGGGCTCAAACTCACGACCTGTGAGATCATGACCTGAACCGAAGTTGGAAGCTTAACCAACTGAGCCGCCCAGGCACCCCTCCCTTCACTCTTAAACCAAGAGAAGGAGGTTATGCATTTCCTCTAAGATGCCTTAGGACTACGAGGGGGTGCCTGGGTGGCTCAGTCAGTTAAGTGTCTGACTCCAGCTCAGGTTGTAATCTCACTGTTCTTGAGTTTGAGCCCTGTGGTGGGCTCTGTGCTGACAGCTCAGAGCCTGGAGCCTGCTTGGGATTCTGTGTCTCCTTCTCTCTCTGCCCTTCCCCTGCTTGTGTTCTGTCTCTGTCTCTCAAAAATAAGTAAATGTAAAAACAAAAATTAAAAAAAAAATGATCCTGGGACATTTCTGCATCCAACCAAGATGAGCTAACAAGGATTGGGTTTACCCTACTACCTGAAACCATCCAACAAAAGATAATGAAACAACAGTTTTAGGGATACTGGGCATCAGGCAACAAAAGTTTCCCATTATCTGAGAGATGGGGAATAAATGATGTCAGCCCTATAATTGTTCCAGCGTTGAGAGAGCGGAAACCCTGGCAGAACAAAGCAGACTCCCTGAGTGGAACAGGAACTGAGAAGCTGAGGAGACCAAGGTGGTTGGATTTCACAGAAGAACACACTGAAGAGCCTGGACACACCAGGTGTCCACAGGGAGTCCTCAAGTATTAGGGTTCTGATCAACTTGTTCATGTGAGGAAACTAGCTGAGTCTGGAGAAGAAGGGTTAGTGGAACAGTATCTAGTGCTCACTCAGAGCCAGGAACAGTGCCTGTTCCCTCAGCCAGACCGGAAAGCCTCATCCTTCACACGGCATTGGGTAGAGTGCTCAGAAAGGCCTTGATTTAAATAGAGGAATAATTAGCGCTGGGTTAAACACTGTTTAGTCCAGCCTAACAAACCTTAAAATGAAAACCTCAAAGGGGCAGACCTTTATCAAGTAACTGTATCCCAGAACAAGGTTCAAGAACGTCCATAGGAAGAGAAAAATATCCAGCACTCAACAAGGTAAAATTGTCTAGAATCCAATCAAAAATTACCAGGCATGCAACAAAACAAAGTACAACTCTGTTCTTAACTTTGATTTGACAGCCCCTCACAGGCCCAGAGACCTAGAATAACTTGGATGTTTTGAATGGAGTAACTCTTTAACTTGCAGGTCATACCTGGAAGGTTAGATTCTTAAAGCTTTGAAATACCAAGAATTGGCCCTAAAGTCAACAGCTGCCCCTTTGATTGCTGGGTCTTAAGACATCATCTTCTCTCACTGCTAATTAAAACCACAGCACTTTTGCCACCACAGTGTTCAAAGTCCGATCTGATTCTTAGGCTTGGTACCCTGCAAGCCGTTTATGTTCGTTACCTCAGGGATGATCCCTGACTGGGTGTCTCTGAAGTACAGTTTTCCCCGTTTCTGCCTTCCCCAACTTCAGATCCAGTAGTTCGTTGGACATTGTGTCTACTGTCTTTGCCAGTTCCCAGCTTAAAGTATCTCTAGTCTCTGTTATTGTGCCAATATTTTACAAGAAGAGCGCTGGACTTTAGGGACCATGACCAGCCACCCTGGTTTATGGACATTGAGGACGCAATTACTTTGAGCGCTTAAGAAAAATAGGACAGCTGGTGACCCAAACTTGACGCCTACTTACTCTCCTCTTCATCTGATTTGGTGTGTCCTTTGCCATGTGGGGAAATTTTCAGGAGGATCCTAGCACAGTGGCTTTTGTTGACCTTTCTTCTACCTTGGATTCTGGACAATGACTGGTTTAGAAGAAGCTCTGTTTGTTCAGCAGATGCCTGATCTCTGAAGCTTCTGCAGAGCCTACACTGTGAGGAGGGTCAGGACCTTAGCAATTGTTCCTTGACCATTATACGATTTTGGTCTGTCCTCCGAAAATAAGCATACTTTTAAAGTTTTCATTTTAGTGTTTTGATAATGCCTTTGCCTCTTCTTGCCTTCCAGAAATCTTCCAGAAAGTCTTCTTAGACCAAATGGGCATTACTGAAGTTAATTTGAATGGCATGCAGCCTGTCCATTTCTGTAAATACTCTGAACTTTGTTCTTTTTTTTTTTTTTTTTAATTTTTTTTTTCAACGTTTATTTATTTTTTGGGACAGAGAGAGACAGAGCATGAACGGGGGAGGGGCAGAGAGAGAGGGAGACACAGAATCGGAAACAGGCTCCAGGCTCTGAGCCATCAGCCCAGAGCCCGACGCGGGGCTCGAACTCCCGGACCGCGAGATCGTGACCGGGCTGAAGTCGGACGCTTAACCGACTGCGCCACCCAGGCGCCCCCTGAACTTTGTTCTTATTCCTCCTACCTTCCTACCTTCCACTTCCCTAACTAGGGCTCTCAGTGCACTTGACTTTGGAACCAGCCCTTAGGTTAGTTAGACAGACAATAGAAGGAATGGCCTCTCTTTCCCTTGTGTTTACTGTGGAAGAGAAGGTGATGTTGCCTTTACCAGTGAGTCTTCCCCAGAAGACCCCCGAAAAGAGAGATTGCTCCCTGAACCAGAGCTCCCTTCAGAGCTGGTAACCTTGACCTGTGGATGATGGAAAGTTGTGACAGCCACCACAGTTCCCTTTCTGGTATGGCAACCGGGAAACCAAGAGCTACACTTAAGGCTTACTTATAATTGGGTTTGAACTATGGTCAGCATGTGGGCATTTAAACTTCTCCATCCTTGACCTTTCATTTTATTCTTTCTTTTATCTTGGGTTTCACATATTTATATTTTTTATTTTATTTGCATTTGTACACTTTCATTTCTTCAGAGTTAAAGCAAGATAGAGATTGTTCTCTCAATCTTTTATTCTAATCAACATTACAAACATAGAGAGATGCTCAAAGAATAGTTCAGTGAATACCTGACTACATTTCTCTGAATCTTTTAAAAACACCCCATCCTTAAATAGTTGACCTTGAACACCTAAGAGCAAGCACATTCTCTTATGTAAGCACAGAAATATTGTTACCACACAGAAACTTGCCATTAGTCCACAAGTATCTAACATATGGCCCACACCTATTCTATTTATTATTTCATTTATTATTACTTCCTCCACTATCCCAGAGATGTCCCGTATGGTCTTTTAATGATTAGGTCGACTATTTGAAGAAACCAAACAGGTTGTCTCTTTTTAATATTTCCTTGTGCTGTTTTACCAGATTCTCTATCCCTTTTGTATTCCATGAAGTGGAATGTATGCCTACATGCTTGGTAACATTGGGAAGAGTATTTTCTAGGTGATGCTGTGTATTCTCTGTTGCTCCATACCTGCAAGCAGATACTGTCGGTTGTCCCACTCATAGGGTACTTGTTTGGTCATTTGGTTCCGGTAGAAATCGTTGCCTCCTTTCCTGTGTAAAGGTGTTTTTATTTCTATAAAATGATGATGTTTATGAGGTGATAGATACTTAGGCACCATGTGAATTATCTTTCACCTAAGGATTTTAGCGTAGGTGTATGACCTTTGCCCTAGCCAGTTATTTCACTGAGGATTGCCAGATGATTGTTTTCTAATTATCACCTCTTCTGTGTATTTCTATATCATTTTCTGTGGAGAGGATTTTTCTTTGATAACTGGAGATGAACTAATATTCTTCCATATATTCACACAGGATCATCATTTAATTTATTCCCTTGAATTGTCAATTTTCGGAAGAAGTAGCTGGCACGAAAGTCACTCCCGGTGGTAGTGATTTAGGTGTTTTATTTCTTTAACCATCGCTATGGATTTAGGGATTTGCTTTCCTCTATGTAAAAATCTGTTTATTTTTGATGCTCAAAGTATCTCGGATTTAACCAGTTATAGCCCCATCAGACACGCTCCTGTGTCCGGAAATGCATAGTATCTGTGAGTGTTTCTTTGCTTTCTAATCCAATCTGGTACGTTCTGCACTGTCTTACTGGGAACCAGTCCCTTTCCGAAGGACGTCTGTTTTCTTTCCCTGGGGAGTGGTGCTCTGAATGCTCACACTGGTGTGGTGGTGTTACTTCCGGCCCTTTTGGTGGACAGAGTTAGGAAATACATGTATTTCAACAATTGAATTCCTATTGATATTTCCAATTTCAATTTAATATTGTAAGGTAACTCATATCTGATTTATATTTATTGTCTTACGTTATAAATCTCAGGACTTAATAACATGTACATTTCCTATATCCTAATAACACCTGTAACATAGTTTCAAAATTTCAATACCAGTATTTCTGCTGAGCACATTTTAAGATTTTTCTGCAATACTTTTCTCTTTGGTTTTTAGCCCAGTTGTTCAAAAGCCACTTGCAAAAAAATAAGATTAGATTACCAGTTTAATATACAGTTCAAGTTTGTTTTCAACTATAAGATGTGCATTTTTTTCATTTTTGGTTTAATTTTCAAAAGTCAAAAATGTTTTGTTTTGTTTTTTTTAAGATATACACACTTAGAAAAGTCTTGGTTCCATTCTTCACCCCTTCCTCCCACATATAACCCCTACAGGTATCTGTTTTCATTAGTTTCTAGTTTATTCTTTTAGTGTCTTAATTTGTGTGTGTGTATTCTTGTTTTCTCTTAAAAAAAGATAGTATACTGCTTTCTTCCATTTACTATATCTTGGAGATCACAGTAATTGTACAGATTTTTTTAAAAAGAGCAAAATCTTGGGGCACCTGGGTAGCTCAGTCAGTTAAGCGTCTGACTTCGGCTCAGGCCATGATCTCAGGGTTTGTGGGTTCGAGCCCCATGTCAGCTTCTATGCTGACAGGTCAGAGCCTGGAGCCTGCTTCAGAATCTGTGTCTCCCTCCCTCTCTGTGCTCCTCCCCTGCTCACACTCTCTCTAAAAAATAAACAAACATTAAAAAAATTTTTTTAAAAAAGAGCAAAAACTTCTGTTCAAGAAATGTTCATAAAATCTCTGCTTACCAGAAGCTTTTCTGAGTTTCACCAGAAGAAATGAAAGATTAAAGCAGTAAATTATCAATAAATCTTTGACTACAAAAACACATGAAATTTCTTTTAAAGTTTATTTTTTGAGAGAGAGAGAGAGGCTCTGCAGAGTCAGCATGGGCTCGATGCGGGGCTCAAACTCATGAACTCATGCGCCACCCAGGCACCCCAATACATTAAATTTTTGAAGTATCTATACTACTTTGGAGTTGGGAGCTAATTAAAAAGGTGTCAGTTATTCAGTTATCCTCTAAATTGCTACATAAATTTTTGGGAATTTGTAAACAGTTGTTTAACAGCATTCCCTTTGGATTAGAGCTAAAGTCTATTTCATGGAGAGGTGGAGGCTATTTTAAGATTTCCCACCCCCCTTCTCCTTGCTTATTCATAAAAAACAAGCTGACAAATGAAGTAACTTCTCTGGAAACTAGTACATTCAATCTCAATGTGTTTTATCGTCTTAACACTTTCTCTGGGAGGGGAATAGTACTTTGGACCTTACAGTGGCCACCAATAACTTTTTTTTTTTTTAATGTTTGTTTATTTTTGAGAGAGCGAGCGAGCAGGGGAGGGGCAGAGAGGGAGGGAGACAGAATCTGAAGCAGGCTCCAGGCTCTGAGCTGTCAGCATGGAGCCCAACTTGGGGCTCTAATTCACAAACCGTGAGATCATGACGTGAGCTAAAGTCGGATGCTAAACCGACGGAGCCACCCAGGTGCCCCATCAGTAACTTGTTAATTACCGGAACAAGCAGACACTTGAACTTTTCCTGGCATCTGACACTGCTTTCTTAAGTCCTCACCTCCTTGGCTTCACGATATTACCAGATCCCAGGCTTTCCTTTGGAATCTGCAAGCTTCTCAGCCGCCTTTCTCTACAGTGTAGGATGTTGTAGAGTTAGACCTTGAAATCTGAAGGGGATCTGAGTCAGGCTTTACTACCTGCTGGCTGTTTGAACCTGGGTTAGTCAATTTTCTGGATTCAATTTTTATAAAAGGGGACAAATGATATCTCTCCTATCTGCCTTATCATTGGAAGGTTCAAATGAGATAATACACAATTATAAAGTACTAACACTAGTTAGTCTTTTTTCTTACTAATAAAAAGTATCTTGGGGCGCCTGAGTGGCTCAGTCAGTAAGCATCTGACTCTTAATTTTGGCTCAGGTTATGATCTCACAGTTGATGAGTTCGAACCTTGCATTGGGCTCTGCACTTACAGCACGGAGATTGCTTCGGATTCTCTCTCTCCTTCTCTTTCTGCCCTTCCCCAGATCGCATGCTCTCTGTCTCTCTCTCAAAATAAGCAAACTTAAAAAAATATCTTGTAGTTAATAATTTGGAATATAGGTCATGTACAGTTACCTTTGATATGAGAATAATTGCCCCGCATGATAATTTACTTCCAGTATTCTAAATAATCAGAATTCCCTTCTCTGTATTGCAGCCACTCCCAGCAATGGAAACAAGCTTCCTGTGTATTGCCTTCCCCACCCCTGCCCCCACCTGCTGTTACTGATTCTCTTTAACTGCTAACCATTTCCTAACCTGTCTCAGGTGTGGTAGACACAACCACCACTACTTGTCGTTCCCCAGCAGCTGATGATCCCACAGAGCCCTGCCAAGACCCTCCTTCTCCTTCACAGGGAGTACCCCTGCCCCAGTCAAGCCTCTTAAACTTCTGACTCAGTACGGACTGATGTGGAAAATGCTGGGGTTTGGAGCCGATGGCTAAGAAAGAATTCTTGAGACATCATCACTGTAAAAAAGTGGTTTTATTAAAGCCCTGGGACAGGACCCGTGGGCAGAAAGAGTGGCACAGGGGTTGTGAAGAATGGCTGATTATATACCTTCAGGCTGGGAAGGGTTAAGGTATTTTGGAAACAAGGTTTCCAGGACCTTGAGGGGCCAGCTATTGTTAGGAAAAGGTCATTTACTGTTTAGTAAAATCTCAGTCATGAGATCGTGTAGAAGTCTACCAGGGCTCCGTAAGCTTGGAGTATGGTTGCCAGCCTGTATCTTGAGGGGGTAGAGAGAGAAGAAGTTTCCAAAGGAATTTTTTATGATAAAGTAGATTTCCTGGATCCTGGAGGTTGGGATAATGTTACGCTAAGATTGCCTTTCACCCTTAGCAAAGTGTCCTCATCGAGAAGGTCACTCTACCTGTCTCAAGGACGTTGTCAATAGGCTGTAAGCAAAAAGGAAATGTCATTATTTCCCTTTCCCTTTTGTTTCCCACATCACGAAGGCACACCAGTGGCTTATAAACTGGGGGTATTCAGCTCACTGGGGTGAGGCTGAGGGTGCCTCATTTCCTCACTGAAGACAATTCCAGTCCCTGATTAAATCAGAGGGACTGTTTCATCTAGGCCGGTGCTACTTCATGTCATCAGTAAACCCAGTGTCACTATCACTTGGGAGCTTTCCTCTGGTTCTGCCTTCAGTCTACTAAGTCAGAATCTCCGGGAGTGGTTTTCCAGGGGACATGTATGCCTACAAAAGCATGAGAACCATTACTAACCACAGAGGTTGGAATTCTAGATGTAGTTTTCCACAGAAAAAGGGGCGTAAATTACATTTATGTAGTCACTCAGTATTGTGCTTTATTAGGTTGTAGTTCAGTAAAATTTCCAGGTAAGCCTGTAAATGGATCTAATGTTTTGGTCAAAATGTATATTAAGTTGATCAGTCATCTTATTCACAAACATTTGGACTATAACCCTTTAGGAATGTGTTAGTAAGTTAGAAAGTATTTTGAGGGGTGCCTGGGTGGCTCAGTTGGTTAAGTGTCTGACTTCTGCTCAGGTCAAAGTCCGTTGTGGGTTCAAGCCCTGCGTCGGGCTCTGTGCTGACAGCTCAGAGCCTGGAGCCTGCTTCAGATTCTGTGTCTCCCTCTCTGCCTCTGCCCTGCGCGTGCTCGCTTGCTCACTCTCTCTCTTTCTCACACACACAAAATAAATAAACATTAGAAAATATTTTGAAATGTAGGATGTAAGAATTTTTTTTTTACTACTATTATTTACTGGTTAATTCATGCTTCATGTCAGTGAAGAAAGGATATTTTGCAACCAGCTTACAAATATCTGCAATTTAGAAACATAATGAAATGAAAGTTAACCTCATGGACCTTTTTATGAAAAATTATTCCTCTTGATTTCCTTTCTCATGCTCCTGGTTCTGCTGTTAAAATTCCTTTTGGCCATTTGGAGCCTGTTTCTTACTATGGTCAGGATTCTGGAACAATGAGACCTATTTTAATCTCTAGACTGAAATGCAGTAGGGAAGGTCATCAGTTGGCCTCATTTCGAATCTGTGGAATTTCCAACAATTTGAGACTTTAAATAAGTCCCTCTGTCTCCCAAGGTCATGGATGGAAGTGGTGATTAGCTCTCACTTGCTAGATTTCTAATAAGGAATATTCCACTGTCTCCTGTTAGTAAGCTTCAGAAATAGTTCTCTACATTAGCATTTATTCAGAGAATACAGTTTTTAAGCGGCGCCTGGGTGGCTCAGTTGGTTGAGTGTCCAACTCTTGGTTTCAGCTTCAGGTCATGATCTCATGGTTTGTGGGTTTGTGCCCCACATTGGCTCTGCACTGATAGCACAGAACCTGCTTGGGATTCTGTCTCCCTCTCTCTTTGCCCCTCCCCTGCATGCGCACACACACTCTCTCTCTCCGTCTCTTTCTCTGTCAAAAATAAATAAATAATACAATTTAAAAAAATCTTCCCAATAAACTTGGATTGGCTCAACTGACAACAAGTTTATGATATTTAGGGAGTAAATATGTTTGACCAGTGGCTCTCAGAAGTATATCTCGGTGTCTAATTTTGGTCATAATTGTCAAAATTTGTGACTTGAAAAGTTGCTCGGGGTCCCTGCCTGGCTCAGTTGGTGGAGCATGCAACTGTTGATGTTGGGCTTGTGAGTTTGAGTGCTAGATTGGGTGTAGAGATTACTTAAAAATCTTTTTTAAAAAAGTTTCTCTCTGACTACTTAGGACAGGTTACCTAGAGATTCTCGAGCTTGCGAGAAGACTTTTAATCTCAAGTTACTATTTCTCTTCTAAAGTCAATAAACTTTTCATTCAGTAGATATTTATCTGTTTTATGTTAGGCATTGGCTAGTCTCTAAGAATACGAAATCAAATAAGGTTCTACCTCTGCCTTCATGGTACTTACCGTAACAGTGCAAAAGAGTTTGTATCAGACTTGGGTTTTATTAGACTTCTTAACTTCTAATTGACAGCCACCTAATGTGAATTTATTGTAGGATATTGGGGTTGCTCAGATATTCTCAGGATAAATGGGTCTTGGGAGTAGCTGTAACTAGGGACGAAGACTCCATTGAGATTCTCTATTTCTAATCTGTATTCTTACATGATCTATTTAATTTCTCTTTTGTCTTTCTTACTGCTCTCTTCTCTTTTTTTTATTCTTTCATTTTCCTTGGAAGGTCACTTATTGGCTCAACTAGCGTCAGGTGGCTAGCCCTAGGTCAATCAGATGTGGCCAAGGACCAACTGTGTGAGTGGATTGGAGTTGGGTAGGAGGAAAAGACAATATCCAGAAGAAAGAGGCTATGTGTCTGCCAGGTCTTTGTGGGACACTTTACATACGTTTGTATTCTTAATTCACACAGTGGCCCAGTTTAATAGCTAAAGAAACTGAGTTTTGGAAAGGTCAATTAACTTACCTAAGTCACACAGCTAGTAAATGGCAGAGCTAGGAAACCAGTCCAAGTTTCTGGTAATTTCCGTGACTGTAGCAATTGCAGTGCTTAGTGCTTACATTGCAGGATTTAAGAACTACAATAAAGAAGTGCATATCAAGCACCCTTAGCGTGGTGTGGTGGTTAAACTGAGTGTTGAAGGACAAGGGGACATTTGTCAGACAAGAGGAGGTTAGATCATTGTAGGCAGAGGGAAAGGCACGTGTCAAGGAATTGTGGTTTGTAGCAACACTGCTTTCTGTAAACCCATGGCTGTTTTTTATGGCTGAAAATAAGGAGGTGTGAGGAGAGCAGATGGGATGAAGACATGGATAAGGGCCAAATCATGAAGATCCTTGTATGGCAAGCTAAGGAGTTTACATTTTACCCTAAAATCTTAAGTGTCCATTTGAGAGAATTGGAACATGGGAGTGATGTGGCCAGCGTTCATGGTTGAGAAATGTCGGTGTCTCCATGCTGCATAGGATCTATCAGCGGAGGGGACAACCAGTTAGGTTATTGTGATGGTGCCTGGACAATGTGATATGGGTCTAAACAAGGCATGGGACTTGGCCTAAACTCAGTCCTAGTTGTGCTATATAGGCCGAGGGACTAGATGCGGACAAGAGTAAAAAGCCAAGAGGACAGGAATGCTCCTTGGAATCCTTGGTCCACGAAGGCAGGAACAACAGGAGGAGGATTGCATTTGAGACAGAGGTAGACGGAAAGAGAGAATGAGAGCAGGTTTGGGCAACTTGAATGTGTGCAATATGCAAATGCAGATATCCTGCAGGCATTCAGAAATGCAGTCAGAACACCCCAGAACACCCCAGAGACACGAACATGGCAGTGCTTAGTGTTTAGGCCTTAAATGAAGCCTTGGGAATAGAGAAGATCTCCCAGAGAAAGTTGGGTAGGAAGAAAAGCAAGCCAAATGGGGGCCCCAGGGAACGGCAACATTTGAGGCTCATTTGCACACTCCCACATTAAAGGGCTAGTGGGGGATAGGAAGTTTGAGTTAATCACAATTTCTGCTTGCCATATGGCTAGAGACTTGCCATATGTCAAATATGATTTACCAGGTATTACAGGATTGTCTTAGGTACTGCTCCAAAGCTCTGTTCGCTAAAAATTAATTTTAGCTCTGAAAGCAGGATAGGTTTTACATTAACTGGAGTTGGGTATGGTGACAGATAGAGACTCAACAGTTGGAAAAGAAGGCCTAGAACCTAGTGCAGAGATCCTCAGAGTGTCCCTCTGAGGCGATGAACCTGCTTTTGGATATCTCTGGGGAAGGGAATCTCTGCTTGCTGACATAACTCATTGCATTGCCAGGCAGCTTTAAACTGATGGTGTCAGAATCGCCTTTCTGCTACCTCCAGGTCCCCCTCGGGCCCCTGGAGTTTCCCTCCTGCACGGCAGTCTCAGTGTTGAGAGAGCACCGTCCTGGCCTCCAAGGCCACCTGGGTCAGGCCGCACTAATACTGAGCGAGCATTGGTTCTAAGGCAGAGACCAGCAGTGGAGTTAAGAGTCCACCTAGGGATGTACTAGGTTCTGTTTTATCAGCCCTTTTTTTGCAGCTGTTTGGGGCTCACTTGACAGGGCACGCTCTCAAGTTCCATTAGCACTTAGGATTAATTTTTTTCTTTGGAACACAGTTATTTTTCTTGAAGCCAATGGATGGGAAACCCCAATAAAAACATTTTAAGCACAGGGGCGCCTGCGTTGCTCAGTTGGTTAAGCGTCTGACTTCAGCTCAGGTCATGATCTCACAGTTGGTGAGTTCGAGCCCCACGTCGGGCTCTGTGGTGACAGCTCAGAGCCTGGATCCTGCTTCAGATTCTGTGTCTCCCTCTCTCTCTCTGCCCCTCCCCAACTCATGCTCTCTCTCTGTCTCTCTCAAAAAAACTTGAAAAAAAAATAAAACATTTTAAACATTAAGAAGCAAATAGGCAGGGGTGCCTGGGTGGCTCAGTAGGTTAAGTGTCCAACTGTTTTGGCTCAGGTCATGATCTCCTGGTTTGTGAGATCAAGCCCCTCTGTGCTGATGGTTTGGAGCCTGCTTGCTCGCTCTCTCACTCTCGCTCTCTCTCTCTCTCTCTCTCTCTCTCTGTGCCCTCCCCCTGCTTGTGTGCACACACATGCGCTCTTTCACTCTGTCTCTCAAAATAAATAAACTTAAAAAACAAAAACAAAAAACAAATAGGCAGGCCTAGAATTCACTTGTTATTCTAGTGTCCCTCTTGGGATGTTATGGAGAAAACAAGTTCATTTGTTCATTCATTCAACTAATGTTTATTGAACGCCTACTCCCTGCTATGTGACTGGAGATAAAGAAAACAACTAAAATCAACACAGAGCAATATGGAATATAACTTTTTGACTAATTGGAGTATATTGGCAGCCCCCTACTCTTTTTTATTTAAGGATGGTGCCGGGCATCCAATTAAAAATAGTTTACATCCTCCTTAGTGCGTTTGTCTCCTTCCAGGCCATAGCAAAGCCTCATTGTACTTTCTAGAAAGCTTTTTGAGGGTGTAGAGATCACTTTGCCTAAAATGGAACCCCTCTTGGCCCTTCTGGGGCCTCAAGGTTTAAACATTCTTTCTTTTGTAAATCTGGGAGAGTTGAATTGTTAATGGCGTCGCCTTGGGTCTAGGCACAAAGGTAGTAATGTTTGATCAGACAGCAACCAGCTTTCAAAGGGCTACTTTTTGTATTCAGGCTTTATTATTTTTTAAGTTTATTTATTTATTTTGAGAGAGACAGAGAGTGAGAGAGTCTGAGACAGATGGAGAGAGACAATCCCAAGTAGGCTCCGCACTGCCAGCATAGAGCCCGATGTGGGGACTCATACTCACGAACCTTGAGATTATGACTGGAGCCGAAACCCAGGGTCCGAAGCTTATCCAACTGAGTCACTTAGAGCCCTTATATTCCGGCTTTAATCTGGAAACAAAACAGTCTCTACAAATTAGTTCACATAGAGATGAAGATTTTCCAAAGCAGATTATTTTCAATTAAAGCGTTCTGGGGGTTGTTTTTTTTTTTAAACAATGACTTAAGTTATGAGTGGGAAATTAATTGTTGCTTTTAATGTACATTTGCAGTAATGCTGTGCTTGCCTTGGAAAAAGTATGTTGGCGTGCTGAAACCATGTGACATGTCACAATTCCTTCTTGCAATACCTGTGTTCTATTTATAGGCTGTTGTGCAACTAATTACAAGAGCTTCATTTATGTGAACACAATACATCATTTAAAACCTCAGTTGCTGGCAAATGCCAGAACAGCTTGTCTAGGATGTTGAACTGAATTGTTTTTTATAGCATATTGATTGAGCCAATGAAATGAGGCCAGTGACACCACCTTTCTCGTGTTCAAGGTTACAAGCATTACCCATAAATTGTTAGATGTAAAAGCTCTATTAACAGCTGTTTTCTAACGGTCAGACACCTTCCCTAAGAGGAAAGTACTTTTCATTGTCCCCATTTTATTGATGAGAAGCTGAGGCCCAGGGAGATAAAGTTCAAATCACACAGATACTTATTGGTGGATCCAGCCTTCAAACCTGGGGAAATCTGGTTCCAGAGTCTTTCTGCTCTTAACTGCCTCCCAGATTTCTAGCAGAGAGAAACCTGTGTGCCTGCCCCCGCTGTTGTTTCCTGCCCTGTTGTATGTGAAGGCCACTCAGCATGTGCACTTGAAAACAGGTGGATGAGTGGCCTTCCTCTCTCATAGAAGAGCACATTTTTAAAGATCTTTTCTAAAACCAGGACTCAGAACTCTCAAGTTAGAGTTTCATCCTTCTTACCACCTTGTATATAAAATTATTGTTGTGTTGCCTTAAGATTAAAAAGGAACATAGGGGAGCTCTAGATGGTGAGGAACTTTCTTTATCCCAGAGCAAGGGAAAAGTCAGGGTTGTGTGGAGTTTTTGAGGAAACTGCTGATTAAAAAGTTAGGTGTTTTATTTGTTGTCTGTTGAGATTAGCGTCTTTTTATTTTCTGGTTTCATTTTTATCAGTTTCAGCCTTTGTGACATTCACATTTTTAAACTGCACATTTGAGATGGACTTTCATTTTGTTTTTTAAAAAGTGCCTGTTTCTGACTCTGCTGATAGCACTGGTACATCTGGTAAATACAGGAAACCTTATCTTTGGATATAGAGTAGCTTCAAGCACACTGCTTTTTTTTCCTTTCTTAATTGCCAATAGAAGCTTATGCAAGTAATATTATTGTTCTAAACTGGCTTTATTTAATGCAAAAGCTGCAAACTTGAAGTCCTGTTTGGGTAGGCTTTATTTTCACGTCACTTGGCCCCAGCATAGCCGCACTGTGTCCTTGAATGGGGATTGTTCCAGCATCTGACAGGGCGCAGACTTCTTTATCTAAATGCGGAGCTTAGACTTTGGTAGTATTAATGGTTTGGTCAAGAGGGCCTGGAGACTAATGGAAAGGAAATGCCCGATAACAGCTTTCTGGTTTTTATCTTTGCTTTGTTGAAAGTTCGTTTCTTCAACGGCTAATATGAAGAAGAAAATATTGTGTATGTGGGGAGATCTATGTGACCCCATAGCTTCTTTTGATCTTGAGTTTTGTTAATCTTTAGTTTTAATTATCTTGGTGAGGGAGATAGAAGCTAATGATGGCCCCCAAATGCCAGCAGCAAAGTATATCCAAAGTTAATGTGACTACGAACACCAAGGTGCACAGTAAATTCTATTCAAGTTGATATCTTTGCTCACTTCTTTATTACATGTAATGACATAAAATGGTCAGTATTTGATTGTTTTTGACCTACAACAACAATTTTAGAGCATTCAATCTAATAGTTAAATTCAGGAGTCAGCACACATTTTTTGTATATATACACACACACACATACACACATACACACATACACACACTTTGCAGGCAGTGTCTGCAGAAACTGTGAACTGCCATTGTACCTGGAAAGCCACGATATACTTAAATGAGTGAGCATAGATGTATTCCAATAAAACTTTATTGACACTGAAATTTGAATTTCATATACTTTTCACGTGTCTTAAAATAGTACTTTGATTTTTCTTTCCCCTCACATACATAAAAATGTAAAAACCATTCTTAGCTTGGGGAACCATACAAAAAAAAAAAAAAATGTAAAAGCTATCCTTAGCTTGGGAGCCAGGTTTGGCCCACGAGCCGTAGTTTGCTGATGCCCGCTAAGTCAAAGTGGGCTGCCACTGCCTTTGCAATGTCTGGTACCAAGAATTTTGTGTTCACTAACCTAAAACCAATGTCATGATCTCCTCCTCCAGCACTCCCCACCCCCAAGACTTGTTTCACTTTCTCCTCACCATTCATAATCAGCTTACCTCGTCTGCTCATTCTGCCAGTGGAAACCTAAGAGTCCTCCTCTTTGCTCCCTTCTCCTCCATGACCTTTGTCCAGTAGGTCCTCCTGGGATTCTCTATTGTTTCAGATCCTCTGAAACCCTCCCTTTTTTCCTTCCAGAGTCAGTGCTTGATTCACGACCCCTTTGTCACCTGGACTATTATAAGTGACCCTGGCTGATCACTTTGCCTTTGTCATTTATCCTCTATAAACTGTCCTCCATTAAACCACTACTGCTGTTTTCCAAAATAGTTTTGATCTTAAGAATCCTTTCTTTAAACAATTTTAGATTCATCCCATGGGTCATAAGCTCTATAGGATAAAGCTTGATAGAATTTCATGGTCTAGTTCTTTATTTTTTTATTTTTTTAAATGTTTATATTTGCGTGAGAGAGAGTGTGCAAGCAGGGGAGGGACAGAGACTGAGATGGAATCTGAATGAAGCAGGCTCCAGGCTCTGAGCTGTCAGCACAGAGACCAATGTGGGGCTCGAACTCATGAGCCATGAGCTCATAACCTGAGCCGAAGTTGGACGCTTAACTGACTGAACCACCCAGGCACCCCTTTTATGGTCTAGTTCTGATGTAGCACCCTCACCAAGCCTATACTTAGGTCATACCCAGCCCCTCTTTATAAAGTTTGCATCACTCTTTTACAGACTGTTCCTCTGCCTGGAGAGCCTTTCCTTGCCTGCTCTCTGATTTCCTCCTTCATTCCATAAGGCTGAGCTCAGATGCCACCTCATCTGTAATACTTCCCCAACTCTTGTGTTACAGAGGTGTCTCCGCTTCTGCATGCTCAGGTCCCTTTGTGACACACACCTTGAGTATGGCATCAATCTGAACAAATGATAGTTATTTGTAAGGAGGTCTCCCAACTACGGATGACTGCCTGCTCCTTGAGAGTGGAAACCACATCCTAGTCTTCTTGGTTTAACCCTACTTGGTTCCATAGTAAATATTTTTCAAGTAATGATTTCAATCCGTATACTGTTTATCTAACAATTTTCTTGGTTTACTTATCAAATCCCAGAGATCGGGATGCAGGGTTGCAGAATCAAATGCCCATGGGGCCAGGCTGGTGACGTAAATGTCACAGTAGACGGAGCGAGGTCTGGGGTGTCCTGTCTCTGATTGTTGCCAGAAGACACTGGGACAGGAGCAAAACCTGATGTACTGTTTTTCAAGAGAAATAGGAAAATAAGGATTTTCATGTAAATATCCCAACTTTTTAATACTGGCAACTAGTTTACGTTTTCAAAAATATTTTATGGATGGGGCGCCTGGGTGGCTCAGTTGGTTAAGAATCCAGCTTCGACTCAGGTCTTGATCTCACTCACCATCGTTAGATCAGCCCTGCACTTGACTCTGCACTGATGGTGCAGAGCTTGCTTCCGACTGTCTCCCTCGCTCTCTGCCCCTCCCTGACTTGAACCTTCTCTCTCTCTCTGTCTCTCTCTCTCTCTCTCTCTCTCTCAAAAGTAAGCAAACATTTAAAAAGTATTTTGTTGGCAAAAATTTAAAAATAATCACCTCTCTGGGGGCTGAATGTGGCTCTTGAGACCCCATTTAGCAATGCTTGATTGGTCACGTCCCTTCATTGCCTACCCATAGACAGAGCCTGGGAACCAGAGGTAAGGTTGTCTAATGGAGAAGACGTGCATGTATGTGCTCTTTTCCAGCCTGGATTTATCTTTGTTCACCATGCTGCCTCCTCTAGGTGTTGGTAGTCACCTTCCAAAAGGTGAGGAGAGCCTAACACCCCAGAGAATTCCACTGCCTGGTAACCCCTGACTGACTTTTAACTGAAGGGGCTGAGATGACCTCCTGTTCTCCCTCCTACCCGGAGGTGGCTGGAACTCTCTGGAAGAAGCTATTATTCTCCATGGATGTTTTGGCTCTTTTTGCTGATGGCTGTTATCAAAGGCTTAGCTTCCTGGTCAGAGCCATGGTTTTCCAGTATACCAAGAATGAGTGATTATTAACTACCTTGGAGCTAGGAATTAAGTTGTCCTTACATTCCAGCCTACCTGCCTATCTGGGAGGTCAGTAACCACTTGAGTGTCACAGGAAACATTGCCTAGGAGGTTACCTAGAAAAGAGGATTTTAATAATCGATAGTTGTATTTAGTCTTCCATAAATGATTCATTTCCCACCCCTCCCCCTACAGCCTTTTGCTATCTGCTTCTCAATTATATATGAATCAGCAATATCTCACTACACCTGATGTCCTTTATAAATTACTTCTGCCTTCTTAGCCAGTGTAATTACTGCCCGCTTAGCAGTATTAACACTAGTGTAAACTTTTTAGCCTAGAGTGTTCAGGCCATTATTTCCTTTAAAAGCAAAAAGCAATGGAGGGGGTTGGTGCCTGGGTGGCTTAGTCAGTTGAGTGACTTTTTGCTCAGGTCGTGATCTCATGGTTCATGAGTTCTAGCCCTGCATCAGGGCTCTCTGCTCTCAGCATGGAGCCCGCTTCAGATTTCAAATAAAGATTTACCTCCCCTGCTTGGGCGATCTCCCTCTCTCAAAAATAAAAATAAACATTAAAGCAAAACAAACCGAAAAACCCCACAAAGCAATAGAGGCACCTGGGTAGCTCAGTCGACTCTTAATTTCAGCTCAGATCATGATCCCAGGGTTGTGGGATAAGCCCTGCATCAGGCTCTGCCCTGAGTGTGGAGCCTGCTTGAGGTATTCTCTCTCTCTCTCTTTCTCCCCCTCTCCTTCTCTCTCCCTCCCTTCCTCTGCCCTTAACCTCTGCTTGTGTGTGCCCTCTCTAAACAAAACAAAACAACCATGATGTAATATAATAATAACCAAAACAACCAAGTCAAATCCTGTATTCGGTCTTTTTCTGTGGGTGTGCGGCCTGAGCTCTTGAATCCAGGAGCCTGGGGGCCCAGAAACGCCATCCGTGGGCAGGTGTGGATGGGAGCCTAGAAGTGGTGCAGGCATGACCATGCGAGGGCTCTCCTGTGCACAGAACACTGTCACGTGTGACTTCAATGTTGCAATAATGTTGAGAAGAGGGCTCAGAGGAGCAGACGGCCTTGCTCAAGGTCCCTGTTGTGGAAAGTGTCATGTGATGCCACCTGAAGCCTCTGGATGCCTGGAGGTGGCCATGTGTCCTTGAGGCAGGCAGAGGGACACTAAAAGAAAGGGGAGGGAGGAGGAGAGTCTCCTCAAACTTACAGGACTGGATAAAGCCCCCCGGGCCCAACAGAAGAAGCAGCTGGCTTTGTATTTGATCTAATATTAATAAGTAATATACACTGAGCGCTCGCTGTGTGCCAGAAACTGTAAAGCACTTGCCATGTGGGGCATTTACTTCTCACGCTGTGCTGTGATCGGAGAGGACTCTTCTCGGCATTTTGGAGAGCAAAAGTAACTTGCCCGAGAACACGCAGCCAGGGCTAGTAATCAGCAGAGGCCAGGTGTTGCTAGGTCTTTCCGACCATTGTCCCTGTCGCACTTTCTCACATGTGTACGGTCAGGGAGGAGGTGGGTAATGAATGAGGTGACACCGTCAAGTGCTAGCAAGGGACGTGATGCATGGAATCCTTCAAAGAAAATGTCACTTGTGACTATTCTCTGTTGATTGTCTTTGTCAATCCTTTCGGAAGTGGTTTCGTTGCTCTTTCTCTGAGCCTGTGTCCTTTGTGACAAAGGCTCACTACTTGAGTATACTTGAGAGTACTTATTTGTCTGAATTTAGTAATAGGTTCTCTATGTCCTACAGTCACATAAGTGTCCTTGTAGTCAAGATTTTGAGCAGATGATAAGGCAGATAACTTGATAATTAAACGGCTGCAATTAAAACCAGGAGTTTACTGCTGAAATTCAGTTGTTTTTAAAAATTTGTGACTGAAGTATGTTTTTTTTAACAAATTTTTAAATGCTTATTTTTGAGAGAGTGCAAGTGGGGGACGGGTAGAGCGAAGGGGACCGAAGATCCAAAGCAGGCTCTGCACTGACAGGCTGATAGCAGCAAACCTGATGTGGGGCTCAAACTGGAGAACTGAGAGATTGTGTGTGACCTGAGCTGAGGTCGGACACTTAACCGCCTGAGCCATCCAGGTGTCCCATGACCAGAGTACTTCAGAAGCAGAAAGAAGGACAACAGGTTTCTTTTTCTTTTCTTTTTTTTAAAAATTTTTTAAAATGTTTATTTTTGAGAGGGAGAGAGACAGGGTGTGAGTGGGGGAGGGGCAGAGAGAGAGGGAGACAGAATCCAAAGCAGGTCCAGGCTCTGAGCTGTTAGCATAGACCCTGATGCGGGCCGGGCTCAGACCCACAAACCACGAGATCATGACCTGAGCCAAAGTCGATGCTTAATCAACCGAGCCACCCTGGCACCCTAAAAAACAGGTTTCTTAAATGTGTGACAGTGGCACAGAAAATCATTTGCTTTTTTAAAACAGGTTCTATTTCTGTGGTCTCTTGGTTATATCATGTCTGGTACTCAGGTCATGGCTTCAAGCTGTATCTGATACACGCATAGAATTTTTGACTTCCAAGTCCTTAAAATCCCGCATTTAACTGTTTTATACAAGGGGAAGAAATCTCGGTGTTTGGGTTCAACTGAAGGTGGACAAAGTCCTAAGATGGATTTTGTCACAGGTCTCTCCCAAGGCGAATGCGTCTTCTACGAGATGAAAGAACTGGGTGTAAACTCTTGATTTTTGAAGAGACAGTAGCCATTCTTCCCGTAGATCCTCCCAAGAATCCTCCCACCTGAACTGTAATCCTAACTTCAAATTTTTCCAGTTCTTTATGGATGACCAGAAATCCCCCCCTCCCAACACACGTAACTTAGCAACTCTCATTTAATCCGTGACGTACTGCTCAGGACCTGAGGTTTGTAGAAGTTAAGTGAGTTGACTGGACACTGGCTGTGCCCTACCTTTACAAAGAACAACAGTGGTGGCTCACTCACAGAGCTGACAAGAGGCTCAAATGAGTTAATTATCACATGTAAAATGCTAACATCAGTCCCTGGCACATAGCTCATTTTCACCAAATGTAGGATACAATTATTACGCCATATTTCAGAAGTAGCGGACTTGATTTCTGTTTCATTCACTCACTGAGCAAACATTTCTTGAGCACCTGCCGTGTGCTGTGTTCGCAGGCAGAGTGCCCATGTTCTTTTTTTAAAAAAAATTTTTTTTCAACGTTTATTTATTTTTGGGACAGAGAGAGACAGAGCATGAACGGGGGAGGGGCAGAGAGAGAGGGAGACACAGAATCGGAAACAGGCTCCAGGCTCTGAGCCATCAGCCCAGAGCCTGACGCGGGGCTCGAACTCACGGACCGCGAGATCGTGACCTGGCTGAAGTCGGACGCTTAACCGACTGCGCCACCCAGGCGCCCCATAGTGCCCATGTTCTTAATGCTATTTTTTATTGCCTCCAGTTCAATTCCAAGGAAGACGTTTTCCCTCCTTGTAGGAAACTGGAAAATGACATCACTAAAGATAGGACATTTCATGGTCCACCAGCATTTTGTTTTGAAGTCTTCAGAATAAGCATCATGTTTAGATAAAGAATGCACATCTTACAGTCATTCCTCTTGATCTCAGGATAGTGCCGACTTCCTGCTGGAGTATAAGACAAGAAGTGAGTGTAGCTACTAATCTGGCTGCTTAGATTAAATAAAATTATTGAATCTGTTAACATCGCGAAGCTCCTCAGCTTGAGAATAAGAGTTTTTCCCAATTTACTTTTAGAGGAATTGAAGGTTTCACTTAAATTTAGTAAACAATATTTAAGTTGAGAGAGGCCAAGCTTTTTAAAGCCAAGGGAAGTTAAGAAGAATTGGGTCTTTGCACTAAAGCTGTGTGGAGTAGGGAGTTTGAAATAGTATAAAATATGGGACAAGAGTTGTGGTTTTTTAAAATTTTTGTTGATGTTTGTTTATTTTTGAGAGCGAGAGAGCGTGTGAGCAGGGAAGGGGCAGAGAGAGAGAGAGAGAGACAAAGAATCCGAAACAGGCTGCATGCTCTGAGCTGTCAACACAAAGCCCGACTCGGGGCTCAAACCCACAAACCACGAGATCATGACCTGAGCCGAAGTCGGACCCTCAACCGACTGAGCCACCCAGGCACCCCAAGAGTTGTGTTTTTTAAAAAAGGCAGTGGCTTTAAATCTTTAACATCTGAATAACAATCAGATATTTGACCCAAGAAGTTTCCAGGGTTGGGGTTGCTGTCTTCCCACCAGGTTGACATTTCTAACTTTTTGGTATCTCATTACTGTCTTTCATAAGCTGTACTCAACGCGAAATGGCAAAGTAAGGCCACCAGTGATTGTTCTGTCACAGTAGTCTGGCTTTGATGAGTCATCGCGGTACAGCCCTCTGAACCAAGTGCCGATAAGAATAGACACACAATAGGAAAATAAAACAACCGAGAGCTGAAGCAGAAATTGCTGGGAGCTCACAAGTGTGTTCGCAGCTCTGCTGTATTTAGCTGTGTGACCTTGTGCATGTCAGGCTCTTCCAGGGCCCCAGGCTTCTCATGCATAAAATAAAGTTTCTAGGGTTTCTTGCTGAAGTTAGGTCAAAGACTTGGGAGTTTAATATCCACTAAGAGAGGTAGGAGATAAAGCCCTTTCAAGATGACCCGGGAGTCAGGATTTGTGTAATTATAGTAGCTTAGTTGACTGTTAGAAAACAGCAGTGGCAGATGAGTCAGCCTGGCAACGTAGCTATTGGAGACCAGTGATGCTTTTTTTGTTACAAAAAGACTCGACTACAGCATAAGTTGAGGTGCCAACGGTCAAGGTGATGCCAAGTTCCGGAAATAGCAGCTAGGATATCGTACAGAGGACAGGACGGAGGGGATGTTTGTCGCGAATTGATTTTCCCAGCCAGACCTCCACTTCGGCTTTCCCTGGAGAAGACGCTCAAGGGAGAGACACAGGGAGTGTAACATCCCCATCCGGCCAATAGTCCACCCCACACATATTGCTTGGGAAGTCACTACCAGTGACTAAGAAGAGGCAGGTGTGGTATTTCAGACCTGCTTCTTCTGCCTCACTTGGTTCTCCAAGGGTAGATCTGAGAGACTGACTCTAGCGAAAGTTTTTTTTTTTTTTTTTTTTAAGTTTATTTATTTATTTTGAGAGACCGAGAATCCCAAGCAGGCCCTGTACCGTCAGCGTGGAGCCTGATGCAGGGCTTGAACTCAAAACCCATGAGATCGTGACCTGAGCTGAAACCAAGAGTCAGATGCTCAACCAACTAAGCCACCCGGGCGCCCCTAGACAAAGCATGTTTTGTACTAGGCTCGCCAGCTGCAAACCTCTGGACTAAATGTGGACCCCTCTCAAGACGGGCAGATCTGACCCATCCATCCTTCATCCTCCCTCTGGGCCCTTTCTCCAATAGTTAGAGAAGAGGGAGCCTATTCCTGTTTCTGTCGGGCCTGGTACTGAGCTCACCCCATCTGCTTATTCTGTTCCTCCCCACACACTTCAGCTCTGCCCACCACAGGCTGATGCAAGTCCCCATGTGTCATAGAGGTTGGGTCGAAGGGGGCAGGGTCACAGGAGACCTCATGGTGCATTCCAGCTGCAGCACCTCCTTGCTGTGAAACCTGGAGTAAGTTACTTAGCTCATGTGGTAAGTGTGGCAAATTAATAGTCTTCATGCAGGTAGCCACTTTGTACCTTAAACCATATGAAACTACATTTTAACTTAAACCGTATGAAAATTTGTCCTCTTTGAAGGAAAGAGAGTGAAGCTGTGGCAGAAAACTAGGCCTTGATCTTTCCCGACCCCATCCCCTCCATCAGCAAGTGTGTGTCATAAACACAAGAGGCAGATTTGACGTCACAGTTCCCCACCTCCTTACGCAGGCCCCTAGGACAGTGAATTTCAAACTCTGTAAGCAGCAATCTACTTTTTAAAAACCTTACACAGGAGGGTAGTATGTAAAATGAGTGAAAGTAGGCTTTTGTTTATAAAAAGCATGCTTAAGTTGAAATTTATAATAAACCCAATAAGAATTATGGAACAGTTTTGATTCATACAGGAATTTGAAATAGGGGAGATAAAAGATGGCTGCTACGGTCTTTGTCCTATAACATGTATATTTAAGTAATTGCAAATGATGCGTCATTAAAAACAATTCTCCTTCCAATCAAGTGATGTCAGTAAATAGAAAAGAAAAGGCTTTTAATGGCGAATATACAGACCATGAACATTTCTGTCTTCATGTGTAACAGATGGGAATGAACTTCTAAATTATTGTGTTTTTTTTTTCAAAATGATGTATTTTTAAAGAAAATTTTTTATTAAAAAAAATGTTTAACGTTTATTTTTGAGAGGCAGAGTCAGAGTATGAGTGGGGGAGGGGCAGAGAGAGAGAGAGAGACAGAGAGAGAGAGTCCAGAACAGGCTCCAGGCTCCGAGCTGTTAGCATAGGGCCTGATGCAGGGCTTGAACTCATGAACCATGAGATCATGACCTGAGCTGAAGCTGGATGCTTAATTTCAGCCACCTAGGTGCTCCAAAGAATAAAGGTAAACGTTAAAATAACTGAAGCATGTCTCAAGGTTTGGCAGAAGGATGCTTGAAACACACTCCCTTATATCTTGGGGCACTCAGGCCCCACATGTGCGCTCTGTTTCCTGTTTGGTTGTGGTGTGTGTGCATTATGGAGACCCATGCAGTTTTCAGTGCCGAGAGCCATTTGGTATTTAAAAAAAAAAAAACGGTTACATTTGAATCAGGTCAGCAGCCTGGTTGACAGTATTTCATCAGTGTCAGTTGCTTGTTTTGATATTACACTGTAAGTTGTGAAATAATATTGTTAGGGGAAGGATGCATGAAACTCTTCTGCACTGTTTTTGGAGTTTACTCTGAGTCTATAATTATTTCAGGATTGAAAAGTAAAAGGAAAAGTACTCGAAAAGGATTATCTATACTTAGGAGGGAGTTGATAGAGTAGTGTATGGATCACACTGACAGAGTGGATCTCCAACCGTCTCACCTTAAAAAAAAAAAGGCATCTTTTTTTTCCTTGCCACTGAATTCTGTATCCTCTCTGCACACCCACTCTATCACCTACTGTGACACAGTGGAAGTTTTGAAAAGAAAACCCAGCCAATGGCAAATTAAAGAGAGCTCTCCTTAGGGAGATCTATTTTAGCTGCTAATTAATTACTTAACAAGAAAATGATGCTGAAACCCAAGAGTTCAGTCTGCAGTCACCTGATACAGAAAAGGTATATGAACGATGTGGCATGTTCTTCTTCTTTTTTTTTTAAAATATTATTTATTGTCAAATTGGCTAACATACAGTGTGTAAAGTGTGCTGCTGGTTTTGGGGGTAGATTCCCCTGGTTCATCGCAGTGCTCCTCCCAACAAGTGCCCTTCTCAATGCCTATTGCCTATTTTCCCCTCCTCTCGCGCCTCCCATCCACCCTCAGTTTGTTCTCTGTATTGAAGAGTCTTTTGTGGTTTGCCTCCCTCCCTCTGTTTGTAACTATTTTTTCCCCTTCCCCTTCCCCATGACTCCTGTTAAGTTTCTCAAGTTCCACATATGAGTGAAAACATATGATATCTGTTCTTCTCTAATTTCACTCAGCCTGACACCTTCCAGTTCCATCCATGTTGCTGCAAATGGCATGATTTCATTCCTTCTCATTGGCACGTAGTATTCCATTGTGTATATAAATGTGGCATGTTCTTCTAATGCATTCCTATGCTTAAAACATTTAGTAATTAGGCTGAAGCATTATCAACATGCTATAATATCATATGGTCACATGTCCAAATCAGACTGCCTGGGGGCCCAATGCAATGGCACCTTGTGATGAGCATTATTCCACAGGAGAAAAAAATGAAGGACTAAAGATACTTTTAAAAGAATAAACCTCTGATCCATTCAGTTTTCTGTGTGTAAAGTAAAAGTGGGCATAGCGGTAAAGGAATGTGGTTCTTCGTTCCCTTGGATTTTACAGCGTGCTGTAAATTCCTGCACTGCCTTGTTCTCTGTAAGATTGATGATGGGTTTTGCTCTTTATCACTTGGAGAAATGCAAGAGAACTCAAGCAGCCTGCCTATCTATCTTCTTTGTAATGGCCAAAAGAGTGATTATCTCATGTGTTTTGACTAAACTGGATTGGGAGGAGGGGGAGGTTGCTTACATCTGTCAGACACCTGGGAAGGTGAGCTGGGCTCAAAACAATGCTTTAGTAAATGTTTTAGTGTGTGCTAGTGTCATTCCATTTGTAGAAAAATTAGTTTACTCGGGCACAGAACATACCAGGACCATAGGGTCCTGTGTACTGGGTAGAACTTTAGTTTTGTGTCCGTTGTGGAGACCGCCCAGGCTGACCCTTGAGACTGGGCTCTGAGCTTTCCAGAAATCACTGACCGCTCCTCTGGCTCTTTCCTCAGGGTTATCAATGCCGGGAAGAGCACATACAATGAAGACCA
This sequence comes from Lynx canadensis, assembly GCF_007474595.2. Taxonomy (NCBI): domain Eukaryota; kingdom Metazoa; phylum Chordata; class Mammalia; order Carnivora; family Felidae; genus Lynx; species Lynx canadensis. The sequence goes on along the minus strand of NC_044309.1, from coordinate 87,994,001 downwards.
AGCCAGCTGTGAGGTACTCACTGTGAAGAAGAAAGCAGGGGCCATTACCTCAACCCCGAACAGGAACTCCACTAAGAGACGGTCCTCCCTTCCCAATGGGGAAGGGCTGCAACTGAAGGAGAACTCGGTAAGACCCTCCTTCACCCCCAGTTCTCAGGTGAGAAGAACCTGTGCATTCTGGCCCCACTGTGAGGCGCTTGAGCTGAATCCCTGTCTATAGTGGGAGAGAGAAAGGCAGTGTCCCCAGAGTTAGTGGGCTAGTGGGTCTGTATTCCAGGTATCGCACAAAGCTAAAGGTGACACATGTGTGAAGAGCTGGTGTTTATTAGGTTCTTAATGCTTAGAGTAAATAAAACGCCCACATCATCTCTAAGCTTTGTTGCAAGAAATAGTGTATATAATGTTTGGTGGTTGTAAAGGAGCCACTTCAAGGTTTTTGTGAAGGAGGTGGGATGGAGGGATGCAAGTAACCCTAGCCATTGGCTTACAGCCCTGCCATGGCTTTGCTCCCTTCTTCCCCTTGCCTGTCTGTTAGCGTTGTCCAGTGGGAGCCCCTCCCTGATGCTCTTCCAAATTAGTACTTGTTTTAATTGGCCTAAAGCCCTTGCATCCCATGGGGCAGCCCTGTAGACTGAATGCCCTATTGACAAACCACAAAGTGTCTCTCCTTTCTTCAGTTTCTAGAGAATAAAGCAGATACCCTCAGAAAATTCTTTCTTTCTTTTCTTTTTGTTAAGTAGGCTCCGTGCAGCGCTTGATTGAACTCACAACCCTGAGATCAAGACCTGCACTGAGACCAAAAGTTGGATGCTTAACCAACTGAGCCACCCAGGCAGCCCCTCAGAAAGTTCTGAAGAAACCCTCAGAAAAGTATAGGGAGTAATCCGTACTCTGTCCACCAGCACATTATTTAGCTTACAGAAGAGAAACATTGAATGAGATGATCCAAATGTGACTTTTTCTTCTAATACTCAAGGATATTTTTGTATATACATTTTTATAGGATTTTAAAGGATCTAGGAATCTCTTCTCAGGGTCAGCAACAGCATCCTGTTGCATTTACACTTATGGACTAAGACTACTGATTTATTTTGTTCATACTAGTTCAACTTAGAGTTGAAACACAGTGACCCATGGAGTCTCATCAGCAATTCTTGTGTTCAAGGCTGAAGGAAGCACTGATGGGGCTTTTCCCAAAGAGCCAAAGTCCAGGACTCAGATGGGCAGTAAAGAATAATAATGGTTAAGGGCACAGGCTCTGGAGCGGTATGGTTCAGAGTGGTCCATCCCAGTCTGTCACTTATTAAACCATTTAATTTTAGGATATTTATTCTTTGAGCCTTAGTTTTCTATAAAAAGGAGTAATAATAGTTAGTACCACCAAGTATGGTAGGAAAGAGACTGATTAGAAGTATGAAATCAATTGTCCATGGAAATGTTTAGCCAGAGTCTTAATTAATAAATCCTTGATATATGTGAGCAGTTATCCTGTAGTCAGTCCCACTTCTGTGATTCTCTGTGGATAATGTCCACTGAATTTGTACCTTTACCCATTTGTAAATTGGCGATCACACAATTTTCCTTCATACCTATGCGATAGGATTGTTTTGAAGATGAGTTATTATGGAAAAGTGCTCAGAGAATGTGAGATATTAATGATAGTAAGACATGGGTGCCAGTGACTTAATGTTGCTCTTTCTCCCCTGATAGTCTCCCCTGCCACTGAGATGTGAAGTGATTCTGTAAAAATTAGTCTGCATGGAGGGGCGCCTGGGTGGTTCAGTGGGTTAAATGTTCTACTTCGACTCAGGTCATGATCTTGTGGTTCGTGAGCTCAAGCAATATACATCGGGCTCTGTGTTGACAGCACAGAGCCTGGAACCTGCTTCGGATTCTGTTGTCTCCCTCTCTCTCTGCCCCTGCACCACTTGTACTCTGTCTCTCTCTTTCATAAATGAATAAACATTAAAAAAATTAAAAAAAAAAATGAGTCAGCGTTGACATTTGGCCCAAGACCAGTTGATGATGTCGTTTTCCTTTGGTGCTAAGTTCCTCCCAGAAATGGAGCCAGGAGTAGCTTTTTAACTTCCTTTCCTTGAGAACAGTGAAACCAGTGCATAAGCACTTTAGGATGGAGCCACGAACCTCCCCTGAGACAGTCCTGAATCTCTGGGGTCCACGTTCTAGGAGGCAGCACAGAGGTGCCAAGCAGAGTGAACACATCCCGTCCCTTCTATTTCTGCTTCAGCTACAGCAGCTTTACTTCCAGCTGCCATACATATTAGGCTTTAATATTTATTAGAGTTTCAGGCAAGAGATGTGCTGCCTTTTTTTTAATTGTGGGAAAATATACATTAACATAAAATTCACCATTTTACCATTTTTTTAGCCGTCCAGTTTAGTGGCATTAAATACATTCTTACCATTACTACCATCCATCTCCAGAGCATTTTCTGAAATTGAAGCTCTCTACCCATTGAGCCCTAACCCCCATTCCTCCCCACCCCCTTCCCCTGGCAACTACCATTCTACTTTTTGTTTGTATAAATTTGACTACTCTAGGTATCTCATGTGAGTGGAATCATACAATATTTGTCACTTTGTGTCTGCTTTATTTCACTTATAATGTCTTCAAGGTTCATCCATGTTGTAGAATGTGTCAGAATTTTATCCTTTTTTTTTTTTTAAGTTTATTTATTTATTTTGGGAGAGAGAGAGAGCCCATAAGTGGGGAAAGTGCAGAGAGAGAGAATCCCAAGCAGGCTCCATACTGTCAGGTGGAGCCTGACGTGGGGCTTGAACTCATGAGCCATGAGATCATGACCTCAGCCGAAATCAAGAGTGGAATTCTTAACTGACTGAGCCACCCAGGTGCCCCTCTTATTCAGTCTTAATAGAGAATAAAATTCTGAGGGGTGCCTGGGTGGCTCAGTCAGTTAACCGTTCCACTCTTGATTTCGGCTCAGGTCATGATCTCATAGTTCGGGAGACCAATCCTCGTGTCTGGCTCAGCACTGACAGTGTGAAGCCTGCTTTGGATTCCCTCTGCCTTTCTCTCTGTCTCTGTCTTTCTCAAAATAAATAAACTTTAAGAAAAAAAAAAAAGACTGAATAGTATTCCACTGTTTGTATAACAGTAAACCATTTTATTAATTTGACCATCAGTGGACACTTGCTTCTATCTTTTGACTATTATGAATAATATTGCTATAAACATGGGTCGGCAGATAACTGTCAGTCCCTGATTTCAGTTCTTTTGCCTATCTGCCCAGAGTGGAACTGCTGGATGATAAGGTAATTCTATTTAATTTTTTGAGGAACGGCCATACTGTTTCCCATAGCACTACACCATTTTACATTCCCACTAGTAATGCACAAGAGTTCCAGTTTCTCCATATCCTTACCAATGTTTGTTGATTTCTGGTGTTTTTTGTTTTGTTTTGTTTTGTTTTTAAGTAGCCATTCTAATGGATGTGACATGGTATCTCGTTGTGGCTTTTTTTTGCCCTATGATTATTGACGTTGAACATCTTACGTGCTTGTTGGACAGCTAGGTCTTATTAAAAGAAACATCAAGTGTTCTTCAATATTTATTTGTTCTACATTTGAGTCCTTTGCTCGTTTTTAAATTAGGCTGTCGGTCATGTTGTGGATTGCACTGCTTTTTAAAAGCTTGAAAACCATGACTTGCTGGGCCAGGTAAACCAATAAGCACTTGCTGCATACCGGGAACTAGATGCTGAGGATTCCTCAAGGAATAAACTTGACTAGAATCCTTACTTCGCGGAACTTACATCCATTGAAGGAGACAAACAGCACAATGTATCCCATGGCAGATAACAAATGCTATGGAGAAGAGCAAGGCAGAGATGCAGGAATACAGGAAGTGTGAGGTGCATGGGTGGTTAAAGAAGGTGCCACTGAGGTGACGTTTGGGCACAGACTGAAAAGTGCAGTTACTTGGAGGAAGAGCTTTCTGACATTCTAGACACCTGCAAGGCCCCTGAGGCAGGAATAGGCCTGGTGTTCTCCAGAATCACCAAGGAGGCTCATGTGGCTAGAGTAGAGAGAACGAAGTCTGGGTTGCAGGAAATGTCAGAAAGGCGATGAGAATGGGGGGAGGGGGTCCTCCAGTAGGACTTTGAAGGCCATTATCAGGACTTGAGTTTCTACTCTGAATGAACTATTTGCTAGCAGGGCACACCAGCCATACTGCTTAAAAGAAGCCATTTAGAAGACATCCCTTAACTCAAGTATGGTGGCACGTAGAAAAGATATTGATAGCATAGGGTGCAGGACGAATCCCCTGCAGGAGACCAGGTGGATCAGACCCTTGTTGCCTGTGAGTTTGTTCCTTTACCTACCGAACATGTCTTGAGCACTGAGTCTGCCTTGGGGATTAGGAGGTGAACCCAGTGAGGTTCCAGTCCTCCTGGAGCTGAGCTGAGGAGGGAGAAAGAGTCACTAACCAGCAGCAACTCAATGCAGTGAGTTTTAAGAGAAAGATTTAAAAAATCCAGGTTATATGGAAGCCTAACTCAGGTGGGTTACCAGTGGTTTCGGGAACAACAGAGGAGAAGGAATGGGTCAGTTGAGGGATGCTTCCTGGAGAAAGTGACATTTGAGCTGTCGTTTAAGAAAGTGAATACGAATTGACCAAGCAAATATGAGAAAGGGGAGATTTCGACAGGGAACATGCATATGCAAAGACAGGTTGGCACGAGAGCACATGATGCATGTCTTCTAGTGTCCTGAGGCACCTGTGATCCTTTGGAGGGTGATAAGACAGAAACAACAGGCAGGGTTCATACACAAGAGCCATTTAATGCCCTACTAAGCTGGAATTTGAACCAAATGACATTAGACAAGGGTACGATGGAATCAAGACCATGAGGGCAGTGGGAAGGCTGACTTGAGAAGGCTCAGGAGCAAACCTGGGACACTGAGGAGACTGGCTCATGCAGAAACATGAGGGAGAAATGATGAAAGCTTGAAATAAGGCTGTGATTGGAGCAAGGAGCAGGCTCAGAAGAGATAAGGTGAGACATGCAGTAGATAGGACCAGATGACCTAGTGCATGGGGCAGGGAGGAGGCGAGATGCCAGGTTTCAGCCACTGGGTGCTGGTCCTTGAAGATGAAGCTCTGGGTCGGGCACAGGTTGGAAGGTGAGGGGGTGGGCAGAAATGGTGAGTTCTGGGTATTCTAAACTTCCAGGTAGAAGTGTTTTGTAGGGAGTTAGAAATAAAGGTTTGGAGCTCAGGAGCATATCCTAGGGAGGCTTAGATATTAGGAATTTCCAGCCCAAAGAAGTTTCAAGAAGACGGGAGCCCCAGTGAGGTTCAGTAGCTCTGCCATGGGCGCAGAGAGATAAGATAGGGCCAAGAAAGATAAGGATGAAAAAAATGGGCAAATACCATTGGAAGCAAGAAGTGGGACAACAGGATAAATGATGGCATCATTATTTCAGGTGCAGAGAGTTGACAGGCATTGAGGGTGGGCTTTCTGTAGCACGTGATGCGTGTGACTAATTTCTCCTTCCTTGAATTCTCACCTCCAATCAACTTTGTAAAGCCAAAATGACCATTTCCAGAAGACTACTTTCGTGTCTAATATCACCTTCATCTTACTTGGAGGTTGAAGAAAATCTAAAATGTCCTACTAAAGTTTACAGATGATGACATTTCTTATAGCGAGTGCCATCTGGGCAGCTGGGTAGCAATAAGATGATTTTTTTTTTCCTTCCTACAGATAATCACTGATGGGGATGAAAATTTTTTTATTTTTTTATTTTTGAGTGACAGTGTGCAAGCAAACCAGGGAGGGGGAGAGGGAGAGAGAGAATCTGAAGCAGGCCCCACACTCAGTGCGGAGCCCTGTATGAGCCTCCGTCTCACGACCGTGAGATCATAACCTGAGCCGAAATCAAGAGTCGGATGCTTCACCACCTGAGCCACCCAGGTGCTCCTAATTGGTATAAAAGTTTTAAGGCAACTTTAATCCATCCCTCATGCCAGTTCACAGAAAATTATTGTATCCTATTGGTACAGGCGATCTTTTTAGCCAAAGAAGTCAAATTAATCCTCCTGTTTTAAAACACGCTTAAAGAAAATTTGGTGGAGAAAATCATGTCCACTATGTTTTGCCTCTCCTCGCTTCCATGACGCATTTACCGAAGGAGTGTTGTCTCCTCCAGTGCTTGCTGAGTTGTTGACGGCAGTGCCTTATAGAAAACCACAAATGAATTTCAGATTCCATCCACAGATCCAGGAATATGTTGGGAGCTAAAGAAGCAATGTTTGAAAGAAGCCACAAAACTTAAAAGAGATACAAATGACAGAGTTTCAAAGCGTTCTGCTCTGCAGTAGTTTAGCCTGAAGAAGTGGAAGGGATGTGGTTGAATTATTGTGTTCTGTGCAAAATAGTAATCCAGTTTTTTAAATGGAGAGTTTAGCGATATAGTGAAGAAACCATTTCTTTTTTAAGGAATATGGAAGAGATTTAAAAAAAAATTTTTTTTTAACATTTATTTATTTTTGAGACAGAGAGAGACAGAGCATGAACGGGGGAGGGTCAGAGAGAGGGAGGCACAGAATCTGAAACAGGCTCCAGGCTCTGAGCTGTCAGCGCAGATCCTGACGCAGGGCTCGAACTCACGGACCGCGAGATCATGAGTCGTTCGCTCAACCGACTGAGCCACCCAGGCGCCCCTGAGAAATTTTGAGGTCTCTGGTGAAGTGGGTATGATCTAGAGAAGGCTATTTTCTGCGATGAGTTCAGGGTGGAAGTTTCCTGTGCCAGGATCACATTGAGTGGTTTACATGTTAGGAGCCGTGATCCCGCAGACAGGCAGGCAGGAAATAGGTAACTCTGTGGCAGTGTGCAAGCCTCCTGGCATTCCTGTGCCTCTGATTATTTGGGGTCATAGGGTGGGTGGCAAGGATAGAAGAGAATCTAAAATGCCAGCATTTCCAAAGGACGATCTCAAAAGATTGTCTCTTGGGAAAGATGCTGTAAGCTTTTTGAGGGCAACACGTTGTTCAGCAGCCTCCTGCCTGCCTCCCACTGCAGGCATTTTAATTCACCAGATCAAAGTTTCTAGGAACTAATCACCATTACTAGGCTTCCTTTGCTTTGAGAGGTGTTAGGCAGTCTTTATTTACCATACTGTGTCCCTTGCAAGTGAAAGCGTAACTTTCCCAAACGCTTTTGCTTTTCAGTTCCCAAGTACATGGTCGTCCTAGGAATGAGGTAAAAAGAAGAGAATACTAGGTGACTTCTCCGAGGAGGGAGAAAAAGTTCACTCTTGGGGGCATCTTAGAGCCTTCGTATCAACAAGCTCCTGTTCTTCTCCAAGTTCTGTAAGTGGTATATAGGGCATTGTGGCAACAACCAGGACATTTTCCCCCTACATCTGACTGCCTGTTTGGAACAGATCATTTCTGGCTGAAGACTAGACTGTGGATACATGCATTCCGAGTCTATTTCCTTAGGAGCACCCTTCTGGTGTTTAATTTAGTCAAAACAAGTCAGAGAATGTGGTTTCAGTATCTGTTAGTTCAGGGTCCAGTTACAAGAACAGAAGATGGCTGTGTCCACACCGTGGCCAAGCTCATCAGCAGGGGAGAGAAACCTGATTATCTTTCTCAATGAAGGATAGGACATTACTGTGGGAATTCAAGGCAAGTAGAATCGGATTGGGATGGGGAGAGGTAAAAGGGAAATGAGAAGGGGCTATTTCAACTCTCTGCATGGAAGATATGCCATTCTTTTCGTTTGTTTTCTGTAAGAAGGACTCCGTCATGCCGCAGAGCCTTAAATGAAGGTAGCTTGTGGTTCCACGGTGGCAGCCTTTCTGGAATATTTGGCCATCATTTGGCAGTCTGCTTTCTGTAGTGATGTCAGCTATAAAAAACAAGAGGAGGAACCCTCTATTTTTCTCCTTGTATTTATTATGCTAAACTTTCCCTCCTTAGTTAAGGTCTTTGTTTTGTGCAAGAAAACATAACCTTTCTCTTTATCTCCTTAGATTTTCTGAATCAGGAGTGCAGTGGTTTCTCTCAAAACTCTTATCTCTTGGTTCCAGGGACAAGAACTCTTGCCAGTGATTGAGAAGGGTAACTTTGCAACGAGGCTGATGTCAGTTAGAGTGACTTTACAATTCTCTCCTCGGGGGGTTGGTTTTCCTCAAGACCAGGTCTGTCCAAGATATCCATAGTGGCCAGGAGTACAACTCCAGCTTGGTTCGCCAACAGATTTTTCCCACCGTGGCACGTCTTAAGGCTAAAGGAAAATAAATGGTGCTGAGATGGAAATGTTTCCTTGTTTCACTTGTAATTTGATTTCCTCACAACTTTAGATGGGAAGAACATTGGCAAGAGCGGTAACCTCTTGAGAATCCTTCTTCTTCCTTCCTTTCTGTTTTTTTTTTTTTTTAATACTCAGCATTCGTGTGCCAGATGCGATCTGATCTCAGTTCTTTGCCCAGTTTTGATTCATTGAACCTGATAACGTGTACATATGTATTATCATTCTCTTTATTTTACTGATGAAGAAATTGAGGCATGGTGATGTAAAGTGTAAAGCTTGGAGTCAACCCAGGCAATCTGGCCTCTTGAGACAGGCTGCCTCTTTAGCCATTAGCTGTTGCGACACGTGTCAGGGAAACCTCCTTGCAAAAGGCTGAAATAAAGGAGGAATAACTCCTAATGGTGGGTACAATTTAGTACTAAATATCTTCTCATTTCTATTATGATTTCCCTTTTGATTTAGAACTTATTTAGTGCTCTTTCCCATCAGCCCAGAAACTGGATAACAGCTCTCACTCTGGTGAAAGACAGAATGGAAATGAAATGGTGTATCATCTTAATGTCCTTAGAATCCACTTTTTCTTGCTAACTTCTAGAAAAACCAGTGTTGGCATGAAACCATGGCCGGAACAAAAAGCCTTCTGAATAGCAATGTGTGTCTCAGTTTAAATGCTGTTGCTCCACTTACTAGATGTTAGTTACCTCATGCAAGTGAGTTGACCTCTCAATGCCTCTGTTCCATGTGGGGGATACTAGCTCCTACCTCATAGGGTTGTTTGAACTAAATGAGTTAAAAATATGAAAAGTGTCATTGTGCCTCGCATGTCGTAAGTGCTCAGTTAATATTATCTGTTCTAATAGTGGAGTTTGTAGCACATTTCAATATTATTTCACATTACTTATGTTTTTACTGTAACCTAATTTAGGGAGAGGTTTTTGATGTATTAAATAATAATTTGAGAACATTCCTGAGCTAGTTTTCGAGTCTAGAATAAAATAAACACAACTTAGCCAAAACTGTCACAAACTTTATATGTCTTAGCTGTCAGAAATTACTGCTTATTTAGTAGTGTTTTTAAAATGGGACAGAATGAAAACAAATAAAATGGAACAGAAACATAGCAAGTGTTGGTGAGGATGTGAAGAAAAAAGAACCCCCGTGCACTGTTGGTGGGAATGTACACGGGGGAAGCCACTGTGGAAAACAGTATAGAGGTTCCTCAAAAAATTAAAAATAGAATTCCCATATGATCCAGTAACTCCGGTACTGGGTATTTACCCAAAGAAAATGAAATCATGAATTTGAAAAATTTGAAAAAATACATGCTTCCCTATGTTTATTGCCATGTTATTTACAATAGCCAAGATACGAAAGCAGCCCAAGTCTCCATCGACAGATGAATGGATCAAGAAGCTGTGGTACATACATATACAAGCAAATACTACTCAGCCATAAAAAAGAATGAGACCTTGACATTTGCAACAGCATGGACGGACCTAGAGGGTATTATGCTAAGTGAAATAAGTCAGTCAGAGCAAGACAGATACCATATGATTTCACTCATGTGGAATTTAAGAAAACAAATGAACAAGCAACAAAGAAACAAACAAAAGACTCAAGTACAAAGAATAAACTGGTGGTTCCACCAGAGGGGAGGTGGGTAGGGAGAATGGGTGAAATAAAGAGGATTAAGAGTACACTTATCTTGAGCACTGAGTAATGTGTAGAATTGTTGAATCGTTATATTATACATCTGAAACAAATATAATGTGTTTGTGTATGTGAATTATACTTGAATAAAGAATTGTTAATTAAAGATTTTTTAAATAAAAATTTGATAAAGGGACTAAATTGCCATTCAGAAACAAAAACCAAACTCACAAGTGTATCCTGCATCTTACTGTCTCATAAAATGAGGAATTGAAACAAAGAAATCAGCATTTCATGTAGTCAGATCCTGAGGAGGAAGCAGTGCTCATTTAAGTACATGAGATTAAGCATTCTTTCCTTCTGGGGCACACAACATCTTAGTAATTTAGTCAAAAAGAGGTATGGTAAAACATGAAGTATGCTGCAAGGGCATGATGCCGAGCACACAGCACCAGAGGCTGGGCCCTGGCAATGACGTTCATGAAGTTCCTCCAATCTCCTGCATGTGCTTGGTCATTAGCTTTTCTCCCTTGGCTGTGTTACCCTGAGCATCAGTACTGGGGATTTCAATCAAGCACTGTGGATGAAATGCCTGAAACACATCCTTTAGACTCTGAATTATCATCTTCGTTGTGATACCTTGAAAACTGGCCAGAAACTATGGATATCAACCATATAGTAGCTTAGAGTGGGGAATGAGAAGAGTATGGCAACTCTCTGATGGCCCAGCGGGAGTGGTCCTCCTTTGGCTGGAAGAAAGGAGGGAGGAAGAAAGCACATCCTGTGCTCGTATTAAGCCTTGTGTAAGATCAACCATGGGATTTAACCCAAAGTGGGATTTCCACCTTTCTGGTACTCACTTCCTATTGTGCACATGGCCCGTCCTTAGATTTTCTGAATTCCAGAACTGTTTGGTGTAGGGAAGGGAATATGTGTATCGAATGAGCTGAGTTGCTTTTATCTTCAGGGAAGACAGGTAAGAGGAGACACCACTTATTTACCTTGAAAACTATCTAGAGTAGCAGTCTGCAAACCATCAGTTAAAGACCATTTTTTGAGGGGCACCTGGCTGGCTCAGTCTGTTAAGTGTCCCACTTCAGCTCAGGTCATGATCTCCCAGGTCGTGAGTTGGAGCCCTACCTCAGGATCTGCGCTGACAGCTCAGAGCCTGCTTGGGATTCTGTCTCCTTCTCTGCCCCTCCCGTTTGTGCACGCTCTCTCTCTCTCTCTCTCTCTCTCTCACTCTCAAAAATAAAAAACATTTTAAAAACTTATTTTAAAGACTATGACAATTTCTTGAGTATGTACCCCCAACAAATTTAATGATATGTAACTATACTACTAGATATCCGTACATATAATTAGTAATTATAAAAGTATATTAAATATTTTAAAAATAATTTAAAGGCAGTAAAGATGAAAAGACAACATTTTAAAATAACAACAGCTACCAATCATGGGGTTCTTATTATATGCCAGGCATTGTTCTGTTTTCCCCACAGTAACTCATTTATTGTCTTGCCAAGAGCAAAGACTTCATGTTCCCATTAGCTAACACCTCAAGGCAGAATTCATCATGAACAATAGCAAGTATAATTCCATATTTCATCTGTCTCTTTGAGCATGTCAGATACTTTTGATTAGAATGATGATTGCTGTTGTCAGATGTGACTAGATTTTCATTACTTGGGGTAAGATGTGCCAGCTGTGACATGTTCTTATTTGTCATGTTTTCCATCTGTTTCTATGCAGGAATTTTTTTAAAAACCTGTTGTCCACTTGGTGAGGGATGGTTTAGTTAAAAACTTAGTCATATAATGCACAAGACCACTCAGTTGGGGGCACACGTATCAAGCAATGAGTTACAATATGCCAGAGCCAGTGTATGCGTGAGGGCACCACTGTTCCATGCTTGAGACAACACAAAGTTGTATGTACTTACACACCACGTGAGGGCGCCAGTGGCAGTCTCTAGGAGAAACACTGGCAAAGCTGAGGTTCTTCTCCAGCTTTAGGAGAAAACACATGAAAAAAATTATCATTTTCCTCTTACATGCTAGCTGAGCATTTTTTTAACTCCCCCTAAGCTTTGCGTGCTCCGTCGTGGGGTGGGGGTGGGGGGTGGGGGAGGGCTGAGAAAGGGCTTGTACACAGTTGGAGCCCCGTGCAGGGAGTAAGAGTGGAGGGCCCTGGCATCTTCACACGGATCCACATGTGTCAAGCCTCATTCCTTGGTTTTCTTTGTGTTTCCTGCCTCCCATCTCAGCCTTCTCTTAGGCTACACAGGAAATGTCTGAGGTTTTGTCTAGAATCTCCCCTTTTTTTGTGAGCATGCCATAAGGGGGGGGGGAGCTTCTCCACCGCCTTCCAGATGACTCACAAAGGCTCTTTTGCCTGTGGTTCCTCAGAGTTGGGGTGCCGGTTTTTGGCACCCCTGATTAGCTGTGCTGTAATTATCCCTGACCCTGAATGGACGCAAGCTGCTTGTATCAGAAATTATGTCCGTAGCTGGCTCAGTAGCTACATTTCTATTTGGAGCAACCTTCTATTTGTTCAAAGGCCCAGGGAGCCCTTCCCAGTTAGAACTCATTAATTTAAGTTCTGGCCTTCTAGATGATCATGAAAATGGGGAAAAGGAAATAAGCAAATATTATAAAAATCGGTTTCTACAACTTTTGAAAAAGAAGGATGTAACACTGCGCCCACTTCAGTCCTGAAAGAGAAACTGTGAACTGTAAGCTCTCAATTGGTCACCTTCCGAAATCTTCCTTTGATTTGGCTATAGATCTATTCCCGAAGAGGGATTGGGAGTGTGTGTGTGTGTGTGTGTGTGTGTGTGTGTGTGTGTGTGTGTGTGTGTTGTAAATTACATACAAGACTTCTCTTAATTTTTTAAAGCTTATTTATTTTTGAAAGTGAGAGTGAGCACAAGCGGGGCAGGGACAGAGAGAGAGGGAGACAGAGAACCCAAAGCTTACAGCACAGAGATCGAGAGAGCTTGAATTCATGAACTGCGAGATCATGACCTGAGCTGAAATCAAGAGTTGACTGCTTAACTGACTGAGCCACCCAGGTGCTCCAAGACTAATTTATTCTTTTTTTTTCCTTTTTTTTGGGGGGGGGGGAGGGGGTGCAGTAAATCAGAATGCAACTGGAAACTGCTTCAGAGTTATTCTTTTGTAAGATGTAAACGATTGCTGCAAAATTTAAGTGTGTGGTAAGTCAGGAAAGGGCTTGATATTGGTTTTCTTTTTTAAAAAAAAAATTTTTTTTTTCAACGTTTATTTATTTTTGGGACAGAGAGAGACAGAGCATGAACGGGGGAGGGGCAGAGAGAGAGGGAGACACAGAATCGGAAACAGGCTCCAGGCTCTGAGCAGTCAGCACAGAGCCCGACGCGGGGCTCGAACTCACGGACCGCGAGATCGTGACCTGGCTGAAGTCGGACGCTTAACCGACTGCGCCACCCAGGCGCCCCAATATTGGTTTTCTTAAAGTGGAGCGAAAGCAAGGTAGACATTTGTCATGATATTAGTAATTTTGAAACATATTGTGTCCAGAGCATGTTACTCTAAATTTGAGAGGGTTGATTTTTCAGATGTAGAACTTTGATCCTGGGCTGGTACCCCAGCAGCATTTTACGATACTACCAGAGATTAATGCTGGGCCACTTGTCAGAAGCTTTGGTAATCTTCTGGGGGTGATGGCCCAGGATGTGTACGCAATTACAAATAAGCAACAAAGTAAAATAGTGCTGAAGTGCTAAATGCTACAGAGTAACAGAAGCCAGGGAGATAATGACACAAACTTGTATGTACGAAGAAATTGGAAAGATGGCTTAATTTGGCCTTTAAAGGACTGGGTTCGTATTGTGGCATTACCACATAGCAGGACAGTTACTTAACTGTGTCCTGCTTAAATCATAGGTAAAATGGGATAATGATGCCCGTTTTATGATGGTGTGGTGGAGATGAAACGTGGTGGGTAATCATTAGGTGTCTGTAGAACTTAGATTTCTCATAGGGGAAGTAATTTAAGAAGAATAGAAGTAACGGAAGCTGATGAGCACCTCATCTGGCCGAGTTGAAAGTAAGGCCGAGTTGAAAATGTGCAGCTTTGTCTCCCTGGTTACAGGGACTCTTACTGCTCCCTGCCTGCACATATGCCCCCAGGCCACTTAATAGTGCCAACTAGTTACTATTCTAGTTTTTGTTTGTTCTTTTATATGCTGGACACTGCTATACATCTTATTATTTTAAAAATTATATGGGGGCGCCTGGGTGGCTTAGTCCGTTAGGCGTCCAACTTCGGCTCAGGTCACGGTCTCACAGTTTCTGAGTTGGAGCCCCGTGTCCGGCTCTGTGCTGACGACTCGGAGCCTAGAGCCTGCTTCAGATTCGGGGTCTCCCTTTCTCTCTGCCCCTCCCCTGCTCATGCTCTGACTCTCTCTCCCTCTCAAAAATAAACATTAAAAAGGTTATATGTATAATTAACCTTTGGTGTGTAGTTTCAGAATTTGAACATATGTATAGATTCAGGTAAGCATCACCACAATGAGGGTACAAAATTCCCATCACTACAGATCACTTCCTCACGTTATCTCTTTATAGTCTCTTTCCCCCTCACATACCCCGTGACCGTCTGCACATTTAATACATATTATCCACTCCTGTGGCACCACACACTTCCCCTTCTAGCACACTTGTGATTACCTGGTCACGTTCTAGACTGTTAGCCTCAAAAGTTTGGGAACCATGGCCTTTTCTTCTTCTGTGCTACGTCCCCAGTGCTCAGCATAAGCCCAGCACCTAGGAGAGGAGACTCTGAGACATGTATTATGAATGAATCCTTACTGTGTCCTAGTTTCATCTTGTTCTTTAAATAAGGAAACTGGTGAGAGGAGTTAAGAAATGTGCCCAAAATCACATGGTAGTAAATTCCAGAACCCAGGTTTGTCTTGATTTAAAGTCTGTGCTCTTTCCGTGCTAAGACATATCACAGGAGATAGGATTTGTTTGTATTCGCTCCTTTGAAAGGGCATATAAATTACCCAGCTTTCAAAATGATTCTGCTGGGGCACCTGGGTGGCTCAGTCAGTTAAGCGTTTGATTTGGCTCAGGTCATGATCTCTCGGTTTGTGAGTCTGAGCCCCGCATCGGGTCTGTGCTGACAGCTCAGAGGCTGGAGCCTGCTTGGGATTCCGTGTCTCCCTCTCTCTCTGCCCCTCCCCTGCTCATGCTCTCTCAAAAATAAATAAACATTAAAAAAATTTTTTTGAATAACAGTAACTTTCAAAGTTAAAAAATAATAATTGTGATACGTTGGTATACTGACACCAGTGACAAAGTTACCTTTGGACCCTTAGATCGTGTAAGACTCAGAATCCTGTGTATGTACCATATAGACTCAAAATGTTACTCTCTGAGCTGATACCCAACTGGAGAGAGAGTCCTTGCTTGTAAAGTGACCAAGCATGTGGGGTGTGTGGTGGTGATGGGGTGGGTGCAGAGGACGTTGAAAGGAGCTGTGGCCTTGCCTTCCCTTCCCTTCCTCTTCTGGTAC
Source organism: Lynx canadensis (assembly GCF_007474595.2). NCBI lineage: Eukaryota > Metazoa > Chordata > Mammalia > Carnivora > Felidae > Lynx > Lynx canadensis. The sequence continues at coordinate 87,978,481 of NC_044309.1, read as the reverse complement.
CTTTGCTTGAGTCAGGCAGGTGGAGAACACAGCTCTGCTTGTTCCTACCAGCATGCCTTACTAGCAGTAGTGGGTTGGACATCCCAGTAGGGCACAGGAGCTGAAGAAAGTGTGTGGTTTTCAACAGTTCAACCCTCTGGGGAGAGGAATACGGTGCAAGTTTGTTTGTTTTTCCTTTGGGGGAAAACAAAAAGCCTCCAAGGCTTAGAATTACATGCGTGTGTGTTTCAACCTGGTCCTGTAGGGCGATGGGGCTCAGTGAGTCAGGTACAGCCAGAGAGGGCAGTGTCTTTTCCCTTTGGTTTCCCTGGCAGACCTGTGAGATTCCCAGGGCCTAGGGCTAGGCTGCCTAGATCAGGACCACTGACAAGGAGCAAGGGAGGGCATTGGAGAGGAGTAGCAACCAGATCATGTGGGGCCCATAAGCCATGTGAGCCTCTAGGAGACCCAGGGCACTGGGGAGTCATTGAAGGTTCTATTCTGTGCGGTGACGAAACAGAGATGTATTTGCAGTTAAATTGAAGATTTTGAGACATTTTAAAAACACCGTGTTCACACTACTGTGATCTTGCAGACCTCCCCTGTAGATTCACCCCTGACGTTCACGTAGGCCCTCGATGCTGGTGTGACATTTAGGAATTGTTCTTTCCTCAAGGTTCTCAGATCAGACTTTATGCACCAGACCACACATTCCTACCTGATGGCATTTGATGACATTGTTGTGAATGAAGAAGAGGGTGAGGGTGAAGGGGGTCCTTGTATCCTTTTCAAAATAAATGCATGGCACATCCTGTCTGATCGTGCCACTTTCGAAAGTAGATCTGTATTCTCTGTTACGATCTTGATTCCATTCCAGACACCGTACAGCCCATTGCAGCCTCATCCTGATCTTTGCAATGTCTTGTGAAATCATTAATCTCCTCTCCAGGCCCATTGATTCCTCCTCTCTGCCCTCTTTGCCTCAGGGCAGTTCTCTGTGAGCCTCTCTAATGCTTCCGTCTTGCAGTGCACTGTAGAAGGCCATGGGACTGGCACCTCTTAAGCCTGCTGTCACCTTGCTCCTCGGTACAGAGGCATTTCAGATTGAAGCTCCTTGGTCTGCCCTGACTCCAGAATCCCACCCCAACCTGACCAAGCCCTCAATGTCGGTCTTAATCAGGCCGATGTCCACATGGGCCACATAGAGTCCCCTTTTCACCTGCGTTGCCTGACCATTGCTCCCTTTTTGCAGAATATTCTTTTAGTTTATCACTGCTCAAGCAGGTGATCAGACAGACATGCACAGTTTGATGAATGCTGTGGTAGGGTTGGGCCCAGGGTGCAGTGGGAGCTTCCTGGAGGAGGTGATACTTAAGATGAGGACTAAGAGATAGGTGGGGGTCAGGCAAAGGTTGGAGTGGGGTTACTTCCCATCCCCAGTGCCCTCTCTCGCTCCTTGTCAGCCGTCCTGATCTCGGCAGCCTAGATCTTGGGCCCTGGGAATCTCACAGGTGCACCAAGGAAACTACTGTGGTTTGTGATGAGCTGCAAATGCCATGGCTTGGTGGGTGGCATTTGGAGTGACAGAACGGGAAGAGAGAGACATCAGGGATGGCACCCTGGGGGCTCCTAGACTGGAGGAGGAGGTTAGGCTGGCTAAAGAAATATGGTCAGATATTGTGTTTTAGAAAAAAATAACTGGTTACAGCTCAGGTTGCAGAGGATAGAAGCAGATCATAGTGGCAGGTGTTCATTAGAGCAAGTGTTCCCTCCGGGGTGGGAAGTGTGTGTGTTGGGGGGGGGGGGTTAGCTTAGCATAGCACAGGGGTTGATGGCTCAGAGTGGGGAGCCTGCTCCCAGCTGCTTTCCTTAATAGGTGGGAACTTCAAACAGTTACACTCTCTGTCCTCCCTTTTCCCTCTCTATAAAATGGGAATAATAACCACACCTCCTAGAGTAGCTACTCATAGGATGGATTGTGGTAGGGTTAAGTGAGCTAATATCTGTAAAGCATTTAGAATATTGCCTGCCACGTAAGGTTTGTTAAAAGATGGGAAGGGTTCTCTAGCCCTGTAACTCGATGTTTCTAGGACTGTATGGTCTCTGAGGCTTTCAGAGCTGACTTGGCATCTAGAGTATGTGGGGAGGGCCTGCTTTGTGGTTGTAGTTTCCCAAATAACATATCGCTTGCTCTAAGTTTCCTGCCATAGAAGGACACTGAGGATTTTGAAATCTCTTGATGAACTTGGTTTTACCTAGTTCAAAGGCTTTCAAAATGGGTTTTTTTTATTTAAAAAAATTTTTAATGTTTTTACTTATTTTTGAGACAGAGAGAGAGCATGAATGGGGGAGGGTCAGAGAGAGAGGGAGACACAGAATCTGAAACAGGCTCCAGGCTCTGAGCTGTCAGCGCAGAGCCCAACGTGGAGCTCGAACTCACAGACCGCGAGATCATGACCTGAGCCAAAGTCAGATGCTTAACCGAGACACCCAGGTGCCCCTTTCAAAATGGCTTTTTTTAAAAATGTTTGTTTTTTAGAAAGAGAGAGAGGGAGGGAGGGAGGGAGAGGATCTGAAGCAGGTTCTACTGACAGCATCCAGCTCGATGCAGGGCTTGAACTCATGAACCGTGAGGTCATGACCTGAGCCAAAGTGGTCTGGTTAACCAACTGAGCCACCCAGGCGCTCCTCAAAAATGGTTTTATTTAAAAAAAAAATTTTTTTTTCAACGTTTATTTATTTTTGGGACAGAGAGAGACAGAGCATGAATGGGGGAGGGGCAGAGAGAGAGGGAGACACAGAATCCGAAACAGGCTCCAGGCTCTGAGCCGTCAGCCCAGAGCCTGACGCGGGGCTCGAACTCACGGACCGCGAGATCGTGACCTGGCTGAAGTCGGACGCTTAACCGACTGCGCCACCCAGGCGCCCCTCAAAAATGGTTTTAAATCGTTGAAGTCTTTTGTCCCAAATCTTTTGCAAAACCCTGATGTTTACAACTGATAAATCTGTGTTGCTCTGGTTGAATTAATAGAGGACTAATCAGTTAAACACCCACTTAACTTCCTCTTCCCTAAGATCCCACTTAAGAACCAAGAAACACAGTTTGGATGCTGCGGGTCTGGTCAGTTCAGGGAGATGTAACTGACTCATGCAAAATCACATGGAGACCTGATGACAGATGTGAGACCAGGATGAGGGTTTCCTGACTGTTGAGTGGCCCCCTCTCTATTAGACCAGGGGTTCTCAGTTCTGGCCTGTCTTTAGAATCCCCTGGGGAGCTTTATAAAAGTTCAGTGGTAGGGGCCCGCCTTCAGAGATACTGGTCCCAGGTTAGTGCCTGCATCAAGGGCTAGATTTATTCCGTCTTTAGCAAGAAATAAACTCTTGGTGGAAAAAATATGTCTTATAAGTTTTAGCTGTGCAAATTATTAATTGCATTTTAAAAATGAGCTGTACCAGAGTTTCTACAACTGCTGTGCAAAGGTGTTCTTGAAAGCAGGGTGTCGAGTGCTTCTGTGCCCTGCTTCAGAAAAGCCCCGAATCAGGGTTTCTCTTGACTTGCTTAAAAATTGCCCAGATAGGGGCGCCTGGGTGGCGCAGTCGGTTAAGCGTCCGACTTCAGCCAGGTCACGATCTCGCGGTCCGTGAGTTCGAGCCCCGCGTCAGGCTCTGGGCTGATGGCTCGGAGCCTGGAGCCTGTTTCCGATTCTGTGTCTCCCTCTCTCTCTGCCCCTCCCCCGTTCATGCTCTGTCTCTGTCTGTCCCAAAAATAAATAAAAACGTTGAAAAAAAAAATTAAAAAAAAAATTGCCCAGATATGTGTCAACTGGTTGCTGTTGCAACGCCTTCAGAATGCTTTGCCTTGTTGAAGGAAATGGCTGGATTACTTGTCAGAAATATTTCATAGTTGCTTTTTAAAAACGGTAGTAGCATTGGGGCCCCTGGGCAGCTCAGTTGGCTAAGCGTCCGACGTTGGCTCAGGTCATGATTTCACAGTTCATGGGTTCGAGCCCCGTGTCGGGCTCTGTGCTGACGGTTCAGAGCCTGGAGCCTGCTTCAGGTTCTGTGTCTCCATCTCTCTCTGCCCCTCCCCAGCTCACTGTCTGTCTCTCTCAAAAATAAATATGAAAAAAAAGTAGCATCATTATTTCACGGGGTTTGATCTTCTTTGATTCAAATTATGACTCTAGAAACAGGATACGTTGGGTGTAACAGAATCTGTACCCGGACACGGACACAGTCATTCCTGTTTCATCCCTCACTGGCTCCAGCCACAGCTTCCTTAAAGATGTTTGCTGAGTTTCCATTTGAATTGGGTGCAGAAGGACTTTGTGTGCGTGTTTTTCCCAGGCAGCCTCAGGACCTTTGGAGAATTAGATGCGATAAGCAAGAAATACTTTTCTTTTGCCACTTTCCCCTAGGTGTGAGGATATAATATGGCAATATGTACTTTACTAATGCAGCAGATGATGAGAGCTAGTGGGGAGTTTAATAACTGCTATCATTGAGAAGTAATGATGAGCATAAACAATAATCCAGGATGTGTGGAATGACCGTGCATTATTTCTATTGGTGACCAGTCACAGGAACTGCTCACCCCGCAGTGCTTTGTTGCCTCGCACTCATAATAAGAGGAAATGCTACATTGCAGAGGCTTGTGAAAATATAGATTCATAGACTGACTCCATTCTAGCTACAGATGCCCTAAATTAAGAACATTTTCCAAGAGGTTCAGTTTTATTCTTGGTAGATAGCCATTTCGCCTACTTGTAATTCTGTGTGCGTGTCTGTGTGTGTGTGTGTGCGCGCGTGCGCGTGCACGTGCACCCGCCTTCCTTATCTCACATTCCTCCTTCCTGCCACCCATGCCCCAACTCCCAGGATACTAGATAACACATACATCCTTTCACCTCTGTGTTCCCAGCTCCTGTTACAGAAACGAGCAACCGTGGCTTATCAAAACGTCACGAAGCCCACATGACGCAGAGCCCAGAAGGCAGGCTGTTCAGGGCCTGTGCACCATCCCAAGCGAGACCCCAAGGGCTCGGGCTCCTTTAGACTTCCTGTCCCCCCACACTGAGCTACAGCTTTCAGCCGTTTTTGCAAGAGGGTTATTCTGCCTCCCGGTGTTGCTTCTGTGACCCAGGCAGGAAGAAAGGTGTAGGGGTGAGGCAAGAGGTCAGGCCACTTGAGTCATCCCTTTCATCAGGAAAATAATAGCTTTCCCAGAAGCTCCACCCAGGAGGCTTCCACTGGTAGTTCACTGGACAGACAGCACAGGGTCATACAGGCACACCGAGATGCAAGGGAGTCCGGGCTGATGAGGAGCTATGGCAGATACATGGCTGCCCCAGATAGAATCCATAGCGAGGAAGAAGGGAGAGTAGACACCAGGTGAGCATATACCAGAGGCAGCCACGTGACCTCAGCCTCCTGGTATTTTCCTCGACTGGCTGCCATATCAGCTCTCACTCCGTCCACATTCTTCTTGGCCTGTCTTCAGGGCCTGACTTCTTCCCCCGCTCCCCCAGTTCCCATGGATCTGTACTTCCTGAATATTGGACTTTTGGAGTTAGCAGGGGCACTGGACTCTTCTAGGGGAGCTTCTCAAGTTGGTGAAGAACAGAAGGTCAGAAAATGACTTCCCCAAGACCATACTGTTCTGGTAGTGGTAGAAGTGACACATGAGTGAGATGTATTACTTAGTTGCTCACATGGCATAAATTACCCTTTAACCTTGCTAAATCCCCACTCCCTGTAAGGTAGCTATCACCTGACCTTATTAGGCAACCATGGCCCAAGGATGGTAAGTGACAGGGATGGAGTGACACAGCCAGTGACCTTGCTCTGTCTCCCACTCCCACTGATTGGCATTGAAGATACCATGAGAACTCAGATCTTGGAATCCTGACATCCTTGTTCTTTCTACTGCCCTCTGAGTGGGAGTCTCCTTCCTCTGTTGTATGGTGCTTTGAGTCATTCATTAGTTGTTACTGCTTGAATTTGAATGCCTTTTTTAGGGTGGTGTTCACCTTCTACTGACATCCTCACTCTCACTCTCCTGATCCTCACAGCACAGCTTGAGTGATCTTTTAGAAACATAAATCAAGTGCGTCATCCCAAGCTTGGTCGATGACTTTTTGTTACTCTTAGGCTAAAGTCAAGGTCCTTCATGTGTCCTGGAAGGACTGAGTGGTCTAGCTGCCATGTCCCTGTCTGGCCTCATGTCTTTCCTGCTTCATTCCTCTATTCAGCCACATGGCCATGGTTCAGTCTCCTCTCGCTCTTCATGCACCTTCCTCCCACAAGGGCTTGGCACCTGTTCTTTCTACTACCTGGTGGTCTCTCCTCTCATTACCTTGTGAACTTCCAAACAGTTCTTAGCCTAGCCCTCATGTCCCCAGGAAGCCTCCTCCAAAGTGCCCCTCTGCAAGCTGGCCTCATACACCAAGATCCAGAATTGGGATCTTATGTTTGTTTGGGTGATTATTTGATCAGTATCTGTCTTCCCCACTGGATTATGAAGATCAGCCCATGTCTATACCTCTTGCAGCCAAGTTTTTCCTCAATATCCACTCTGTGCCTGTCACATAGGGACACTCAGTATTTGTTGACTAAAAAACAACTATTTTATCTCAGCACATGGCACAGAATTGAATGAAGGCAAAATTTAAAGGGCACACATGGAGTAATGGCATATGTCATCATAACTATACAGTATCTTCCAGCACTGTTCCAGGATAGACCAAAAGAACTTTATTGAATTGCTTTAGCTTGAAAAATGATTCAATATTGCTGTGGTACAGATAAGCTTAGTAGTACAAGTAGTCACAATAAAACCCTACCTGTTTTATTACCTATGCATCTTACCTATTGAATAAATTAAGCTCTTATTTTTCTATAAGATTTTTTAAAGTTTATTTTGAGAGACAGCATGAGTGGGGGAGGGGCAGAGAGAGAGGGAGAGAGAGAATCCCAAGCCAACTCCATGCTGTCAGTGCAGAGCCCAACATGGGGCTCGAACTCAGGAGCTATGAGATCACGACCTGAGCGGAAACCAAGAGTCTGCTGCTTTACTGACTGATCTTACAGTTGAGATCTTAGGTACATGTAATTCAAACACGGTTCTTAAAAACGTTCATCTGAAATGGTCTCGAAATAACTCAGACTAAATCCATGGTAGATGAGCGACCATGAGGAACGAGTAGCTTTGGGGTAGGGAGAGGAAACAAAGATGCTGCGTACCAGCTGGGAAACTGAGGGAGGCAGGAAATAAGGAGATTTGAATTGGCTGCATCTTAGACTGCATGTCTAAGGAAGAAAACATGTTCTAAAAATATAGGATGTAGACCAAAGAAGATGGGGCAAAATTATCTGAGAGTGAAAAGGCTCTAAAGGGGAAAAACGGGTCTACTTATTTCCCCTTGAAGAACCTGCAGAAAGAACTTCACTTTCTCCGGAGCCTCGAGGCCAAGGTTGCTCTGGGGTTGCGAAGAGAGGTGAGGCTTACGGGTTAAAGCTGGACTCCTCAAGACTTCCCTCTTGGCGTGGAGTTCCCTCTCAAACCCCTGCGCATCAGATTAAAGTGGATCTTGCCCCAGAGTGGTAACCGAGCTTGCCTGGAAGCCCGGCCTCTCCCCCAGGCCGAGAGGCAGGAACCCCTTCACCCCTTGGGCGGCGGGTAGCGGCAGTGACAAGTCCGGGACCACTTCCCTGAGTACCGTTGCCATGTTTCGACCCCCCACCGTCGGCCAACCCAAGACAGAGGACCGAGGTGACGCGCTGAGCGCCAGGCCTTGCCGCACCAGTGTGAGGCTGGGGCGGTGGCCACTGCCGTTCTCACTCCCTGTCACCTCCCTCCCCCAGGAATCAGAGGGCGTTTCCTGTCACTACTGGTCGCTGTTTGACGGTCACGCGGGGTCTGGGGCTGCCGTGGTAGCCTCCCGCCTGCTGCAGCACCACGTCACGGAGCAGCTGCAGGACATCGTGGAGATCCTGAAGAACTCGGCGGTCCTGCCGCCCACCTGCCTGGGCGAGGAGCCCGAGAACACGCCCGCCAACAGCCGGACTCTGACCCGCGCAGCCTCGCTCCGCGGGGGCGTGGGGGCCCCGGGCTCCCCCAGCACCCCGCCCACGCGCTTCTTTACGGAGAAGAAGATTCCGCACGAGTGCCTGGTCATCGGGGCTCTTGAAAGTGCGTTCAAGGAAATGGTAGGTATCGCGGAGGGGCCCGGGGCGGCAGGGGGCGGGGGTGGAGGGAGAGAGAGAATCCTAAGCCTTCAACCAAAGCCTTGTTTCTTGGAAGCTTCCCTACGACGGGTCTCTGACCTGTCCTCTTGTTGTGGGACGCCGCTTGGGTCTTCTCCGTTCGATACTCCATTCCCAACAGAGGTTTGGCACAAGGACAGAGTTCCTCGCGTTGAGTGCTGGCAAAAATGAGAACGATGGAAGGAGGGATAGTGTACGAGCTAACAGGCTTTTTATTTTTTTTTTTATTTTTTTTCAACGTTTTTTATTTATTTTTGGGACAGAGAGACAGAGCATGAACGGGGGAGGGGCAGAGAGAGAGGGAGACACAGAATCGGAAACAGGCTCCAGGCTCCGAGCCATCAGCCCAGAGCCTGACGCGGGGCTCGAACTCACGGACCGTGAGATCGTGACCTGGCTGAAGTCGGACGCTTAACCGACTGCGCCACCCAGGCGCCCCGAACAGGCTTTTTAAATGTACCTACGATTGCTTCTCTTTCTGCAGACTCCCTGATGCCAGCTGGTGGTACAATTCCACTTAACTGAAATGTGAGCCTGGTTGCTGTCTTATACATGTGTAGGAATCACAGGTGTTTGGGGAAACAGCTTTTAGTAAAGGGCTCCAAAGTACCTTTCTTGTACCAATCTGATCAGAGGACAGTTCTTTTACCGTGATGGGCCATGTGGTTCTTAATGCTTAAAAAAAAAAAAAAAAAAAAAAAAAAAAGGAACTGCTGGAGGGGAATCAGGGGGTCACTATCTGAGAATTGCGTGTTTTCCTGGGGAACATGGATTCTTCGTACATTTAAATTGGGACGTGTCTGATCAAAGAGTTCAGCCCCCTTCCCTCCCAGCCTCAGTCCTGGGAACACACAAAGGGAAAGCGCACAAAGGGAGAGTGCGCAGCTGCTCTCACAGTGTCCCCTGTTGTCCCTCCGCCTGGTGAGGGGCCACCCCTTGGTGCCGCCCCCTTCCCTTTCTGAGCTCACTTTCTGCTGAGGCCGTTGTTGTGGCTTCAGAGATTTTTCTTTCCTGAGCAACAGCCTGCGTGCAAGTAAAGAGCAAGGAATATTGAGAGACGTTCTAAAGACGGGAGTAGAGCGAGCGTGCCGTATTATCCTAAAACCCCGGAGAGTCAAGTGATGACCAGCTGTTCGGTGAAGCAGGAACAGGTTAGGAGCAGCTCCGCAGAACGGAGCATGTGACACAGCACAGTCCAGGATCAGTCTGCGTGCGAAGGAGGGGAGAAACGTAAACAATGTTGCACCGCACCACCCATCTGATTTGCTTTCAAGGCAGAATGCTTCCTGTGTTCGCACCTCATGTTTGCACCCTGTCCTCACTGTAACCTGTCCCTTCTTTGGTCAGTGTGCATCTCTTCTTGTCGTGCAGATGTTTACCCTTTGATTAGCAGGTGGCTTAAAATGCATCTCTTTGTCAGGAGTGTCTGGTAGCCTTCGATCCCAAGAAAATCACCGGGAAGCTGGAAAAGACTATTCAGGGAAAAAGGAAACAAGGTAGTAAAATTGACTCCTGCGCGGCTCTGTATAAAATCTCCCTCACCAGCTGTCGCAGAAGCTGTCTAGAGACCTCGATGTTCAGAATGCTAAATATTTAATTGAGGTAAAGAATGTGACAGTAGGTTACTCTCCTAATGGGAGGAAAAAAAATCCGCTTACGTGACAGAAGTGAAAAACAAAAAGAAACGTAGGGTTTTTCATTTCCTTCTGTAATTGCTTATGCCATGGGGCATCTTTTACTTGCAACTGCTGTATTCCCACTTCTGTCCACTAGAGGCCAATGTCACTTTGAGGCAGGCCTCCTCAGTGGTCTCCAGCTGCTTCTGCCCATTAATGCCTCAAGGGTACTAGTAACCACTCTCCTGGAAATGAGAGGGTCATTCAGAAAAATACTTAGTCAAGGGCCTCATTCTTGTCTTTTAAATTTTTTCTGCTTTTAACTAGCCAGTTAAATTGCCTGCAATTTTTACCCTGGAAGCTTCGTTGTCGGCAAAAGATCATTTCACTTTCCCATGTCATTCAGTCAATAAATGAGTGATCAGAACTAACTCTATGCCAGGCCTAACTGGGAAAAGAGCACTGAACAAACTAGGCAAAGACAAGTATTAGATGAGCAAAATAGAAGTGGGAAGGGCCTTGAGTGGAGAAATGCAGGGTGAACTAGGGGCCCTATAAAGAGATGAAGTGAAGGGGTCCCTTGGGGCAGTAATGCTGGGGATGGGGGCGAGGAGGAGTAATGCAGACAGAACGCAGGAGGCCGGTTCCAGGGAAACTACATCAGAGAACCCACATGGGCCTAAGGCAATGAGCTGATGTCAAGGGTAGGAATGATGGATGTAAGGTGAATTGGAGAGGTGGTCGGGAACCTACCTGTGGAGGCCCCGGTGCGCCACGTTATGAATTTTTGGCTTTAAGTCATATCTGTTTTTCGGTTCCTCCCAGCATGCAGCTTCCTCTTCACACTTCAGTTTTTGTCATATTGTTTCTCTAGTCGCCAGTATGCCAGAGGCCTACCTGGACTTTGCCCCACCTGCTTCACCTATTAAATGAGAAGACTCATCGTTCCTTGGTTCGCAGGGTGCTTGGTAGGGTTGGCCCTACCTTCTGTTCAGCTAGGGGCTGAGCCAGTTAATGTCGGTTGGCCCAGAATAATTATTAATATACTGTCCCCTTTTAGTCTTAAAAGCGTCCCTGCTTGGATAATGACTTATGTTTACCCTAATTACAGAGAGATGCTCTTGTTTTTTCTTTGCTTCATCAGGGACTTGGGGAAAAATGGACTCTAGTATCATAGAAACGTGCCTGACTTAAACATTAAGTTCCTTGCGGTGAGCTTCAGAACCCACAACACAGAAATTATACAGTGTACCTTCAATTTAATGGCCTGGAAGGCCATTGCCAACTCGTATAAAATACTTGTTCCCTTGTCCCTTTTCAATATTATATTTTTAATGTCTTATTATTTTGTTTGTTTATATTTAATTTTCGAGAGAGGGAGACAAAAAGTCCCAGGCAGGCTCTGTGCTCTGAGTACAGAGCTCGACCCGGGACTCCATCTCATGCACGGTGAGATCATAACCTGAGCTGAAATCAAGAGTCAGATGTTTGACTGAGCCACCAGGTACCCCTCAACAGGATATTTTTGAGAGTCCGTGTTTGAGGGCAAACTGGTTTTTTTGAAGTGCCCAACATGCAGCTGATTCCCTTATCTCGTTGGCCTGGCCTTGGTGGATTCTCCTCTGGCCTTGCAGAGTGGGGCACGCTGGGAATTTCCCGGCCATTCCTAAATTTTTGCCTCACGGTAGCCAGCTACTTTCTAGCTTTCCTAGTTCTCAGTATCCTTAAGGTATTTCGGGTTCTGTGCTGTTCTGATCCTCTGTAATAGAAAGAGTCGGTATTAAATAAGATTCAATTATTTCAGCTTTGTGGCTCTCTTACTTTCCCTCACACTTTTCATCCCTAAAAATTCCCCAAGCCCAGCATCTCAGCCTCACATTTGCCTTGCTGACGACACCTTTGCAGCTACCCTTCCTGAGATTCAGAAGTAACTTGCAATATCTTTACAGGCACAGCTTGCCTTTCACTTGGGGTTTTGCTTTATTTACAGCAGCTCAGCAACATAGAATCAAAGATCTTCGGTCTTTCTCTCTCTCTCTCTCTCTCTCTCTCTCTCTCTCTCTCTCTGCATTGTCCTTCTCAATTAGTAGTATTTATTGAGCTTCTATTTTATAGCTAGCATTCTTCTAGACACCATGGGAGTCTAGAAATAAAAGGTTAGACTATATGTCTGGGGGCATTTGTAGCCCCACATTATATGCATATAGAGATATATAACATCTCATTTATTTTGATGCTCTAAGTAACATTAAGTGGGTTGGTGACATGTTGATACTGATCTGAAAGAGAGGGTCAGGTAAAAGATTTAGAAACCCCAAGCCAGAATAAATAGTACTTCTTTAGAGGAAAACGTAGGTCCTCGTTCCAAAATACGGACTACCAGAAGTGAAAGATACGTTCTGAACAAGCTATCGTCTCGATAACAGTTTCATCAAATACTGTAAGCTTCTTTGAGGGCACTGCTTTTCCTTTCCTCTTTGATCCTCTGGTTGCCTGACGCAGCATGCGGCTTGTGGTAAAGGTGACCTCTGACCCCTGGCCTCTAATACTTACTGTGCTTGCCTGCTGAGGCACGTTTACCCTTTGGCCCCCTTATTGTATCTCATCTTGGATTTTTCTTCACACTGAGAAGGCTGTGTAGTCCATTCTTCCTGTGTCCACTATGGAAAAATGAACCATGGTTCCCTTCTAAAGGACCAGAATCTCAGGAACTTTCTGACTGACTTCAATTCTGCTTCCCCACAGTGCTTTGTAACGATGCCTCCTTGAACAGCTGAGATTTGCCACCGATTGTGTTTAGGCTGTTGCTGGGCCCAGGATGATGGATGAGGATAAGATAAGGTCTTTTAGATCCTGGGGTCAGTCTTCTTGCTTCCGCAGCCTCCCCAAACAGGACTGCATGGCCAGACTTTCAGACTCATGAGGGGAATCACTTCCATTGTTGGTGGAGTTGTGGGAGACCACTGCTCTCCTAAGTCAGCAGAGATGAGCCTTTTAGCCTGCCAGCTATAGAATTTGAGCTCTGGACAAAGGCAGGAGGAATTTCAAAAATTCTGTCCTCTTTCCTTTTCAGTGCCGGTATAGAAGTTTGGTTGTTAGGAAGGAAGAAAATGGCAATATTTTTGTTGTAGAACTACCATACATCGTCCTGTCACTGAGTTAATGATTGGAAATAGCACTCAGCTTGGATTTATTGGTAAAAACCTCATTTCACTATTGTGAAAAAGAGGATAAATGCAAAGCTTATTTATAGTTTATAAATCTAGTGTTTTCAAATATTAGCATATTCATCGTAAGTTATCGACCTGCTTTCTTAAACACATGTCTTTCTGTGTTTAATAAACTAGAGTTTTGTTTTGTCTTTGTTTTGGTAGAACAGGAAGTTCCTCCTAGAAGGATTGAGCATGTGATTCCACAAACAGCCAGCAGGTGGCAATATGAGGCAGTATTGGTTTTTTCCTTCCTCATTGCCTGGCTGACAGATTGGCTTGTTCCCAGAATAAATCAAAATCAGACCCAGATACTAAAACCATGCAGAATCTTATTATTTGTGACTGACACTATTAGCAATGTGCTCAGAGCCGTGTTTTAACCCATCTATGGGGAGCTGCCAAGTCCTGTTGAAACTACCCAACACTCACTCCCTTCTGTTGTCTCATGTTGCTGTCCTTTTGCAACCTGAAATTGGTAGGAAACAAAGAATGATCCTGAAGCTGCATCATCCCTGGGACTTTCAAACCAAATTATAACCGTCCCGAGCAATATATTTTCTTTCTTGCGGTTCTTTCCTGCTGAATTAGTCTCATTTCACACATCTCTGCTACTTCCCTTCATTGCCAGTATCCTTCCTTGAAACAAAAAGAAAATTAAATCCCAAGTCTTTAAAAATTGGATCCGTTCTTATGATTTAGAGATAAATCTGGCTTAAACGTAGTATTTAGACAGACACACAACACAGGATAAATCAGTCCTACTAAACAGAAGGGACTGTTTGAGCCATCTTGAGCAGTCTGCAGGACCCTTGACTGAGCAGGTAAAACAGTTATCTTGTTAATTGAATATTATGAGTGTGTAAATTGGTCTTTTAGATTACACTTGAAAAGGAATGATAGTATATGCATGTGTTTTGCTGGCAAGTTATTCTAGAGTTATGTCTTGGGTCTTGTTGACAGCTAAAATGGGGAAATACTCCAGACAGGTTCTTGTTTAGCACAAAGCAGTGGGCAGTAATTCCCAGGATTTCATTGATTTTTTTTTTTTAAATACCCAAACATGAGGGTTTACAAAATAATAACTCTACATTTTTATGTATTTTTAATGTAGAGTGTGGGAAGCTTAAGCTAATTGGAAAAGTTGAAGGTTTGAAGGGTAGTTAATTCAGCAGTAAATATCCTTATTGACTTCATTTATCATTTTTGATCTGGTAGTAAAAGAACCATGCAGATGGTCCTTTAATGTTCCTTTCAGTACTAAGATTTTGTGAAACATCTTTTAAAGAGGAGTAGGTGGTGTAGGAAAAAAATAAATGTGCTATTTTGGCTTCTAGGGAGGGGAGGGGAAGCAATTATTTTTAGAATATGTTCTAGTTACACCCAGTTTTAGAAGAAATAGAAGAGTGTATTTTAATGTCAGTGAATCCTTCAGGGGGATGAAGTCTGTGGAAACACATCTTTCAAATCCTAGTCACTGTGATCGCAGAGAGCACACACATAATTCACGTGTGTGTGTGTGTGCACGCAAGGGCATCTGCACGCACACACATGCACGTGTATATTATCACAGAAGCGGTGGGGGGTGATAGAGGGTAAACCTATTAGAGTTTCCTGAACAAAACATGGCTAGACTTTAGTCCACTGTTTATGTGACAGTGTTGCCAAACTTAGCATTCCTTATGCTGGGGGAGCTACAGAGGGCATGTAGTTGAAATATAGGAAAAGATGAAAGAAAGGATGAAGTCAATTAGAACAAAATGCTGAATCACACTATTAACGTAATAGCAAGGGATTAATTGCGCAAGCTAGCTGTAACATCTTCCTCCAGATGAAAGGCAAATAGGCATTCTGCTGTAACAGAAAATCGTGGTGTCGTACGTACACTCGTCTTGATTTTTTTTAAGAAATAATTTCCGGATCAGAGTTTCTGGCAATGTTAACTGTGATACAGAACACACCTGTGATGCAGGATGAACTTGTTGGAGTCCCAGTGGAAATTTTTGCCATGGATGCTGCTTTCACTTGGGCTCTGTGTATCATAGCATTTTCTTTTGGATTGCACGAGTGATTTAAGTCTTTCAAGCATTATTCACACCCCACTCCATGTATAGCATGCAAGCAGTTGGGTGCTCAAGGGATTTTCTTAAATAAAAATTGTCTTTCATTCAGGCATTAGGTATTCAAACAAATGTTGATTCTGGATATGAAAACATACTTTCTGTTAGCCCCAGCAGTTCCTTCCAGTATATTAAAAACAGTAGCATAGTCGTATTGAGTGTGGACTTGACACACCAGTGTATATACGAATTTGATGAAATATGTATCTATCATAACATCAGCTTTATTTTACTTATTTAAATGGGAAAGAAAGGGAATACATCCATCTGCAAACTGCTTTGTGAATAGGGTTGTTGGTTCTGTTTTTATGCATTGTTTGGAGGTTAAACAGACAAAACTTCTGACAGCTGGATGTTTTCTTTCCCTTTCACTTCCTTGTGACAGTCTCTTTGGCTGATCTTTGGCTGATACTCATGCTCCTTCTCCTCACCCTCGGGGCTCCTGCCATTCTTGTGTAGGTTCTGATAACCATTCATTCATTCTTGCCAATTGACTGCATCTGAACTGAAGCATGGGTTCCCGCTTAATTATAATCTTAGCATTTATTTGCATCCTAAGCTCTTCCTTTGTCAATTACAGGGAACACATTTCTCATGTCACGGAAGGGGTAAGGTGGTAAAGAGATAATTTGGACACCCAGGCATTTTTAAAGGTATTTCTTCATTTGCCCACTCAACAGATATTTATTAAACTATCTTTTTACCTGGCCTGGCATAGGTGTTGAGGGTCTAGCAGTGAGCAAGAGAGGTCTCTGCTTCCGGTCATGGAGCTTCTGGGTCTGGGAAGGATCGGGATGGCCAGCTAAGCCCCTCACACATAGCATCTGATTTCATCCTCACAGTACTCATTTAAGAAACTAATTTATACACAATTTGAGTAAATTTGTAAGATCCAGTCTTTGAAGGCGGTCCTCATGCTGGACTCTCTGCAGCTTTTCTTCTCTTCGAAACTACCACGTCCCCCCACCCCCCACACACACATTCTTAACCCCTCCCCGTGGTTCCCCAGCCTTTCTTCTCCCTTCCCCCTTCCCCAGTTGATTCCCAAGTAAGTTAGTTTCTCCCAGATTCTGATTTTGTACTTTTTGTCTACTTCCTTTTTACCAGTATGCTGATCTTCATCTGTGTCCTTGGCTCAGGCTCTTGCCCTGTTTCCAGCTTTTCACTGGTGATTTGTTTGAACTTGTGTTACCACCTCTGGCCTCTGGAGCCGAGCGTTTGCTGATAAATGCCAGATTACTGAATTACCTCCCCTTTTCCAGGAGGAGGCTGGTTGAAGCAGCAGAGTTGTGACTCTGTGGGTTTCTAAGAACCAAAAAAGTGCCCCAGCCCCCGGTCTGCCAGGGGGACCCTCAGAATCGGCCCAGGCCCCATCTCCTCTTGTCCTCCTTCTCCCTCCCTCAGCTTCAACCATAGATTACCATGGAAGTGTTTGGCCTTATTTTAGCCAGCATCCAGTTTATTTTCCTAACTCCACTCACATGTTTCTGGGGTCACAGAACCCATGCTTCTGTCACTGACCCAGAATTTCACAAAGACCTGTGTCTTGGATGATGCCTATTTGTCAAGAGAAGTCTTGGTCTGTGGGGCGCCTGGGTGGCGCAGTCGGTTAAGCGTCCGACTTCAGCCAGGTCACGATCTCGCGGTCCGTGAGTTCGAGCCCCGCGTCAGGCTCTGGGCTGATGGCTCAGAGCCTGGAGCCTGTTTCCGATTCTGTGTCTCCCTCTCTCTCTGCCCCTCCCCCGTTCATGCTCTGTTTCTCTCTGTCCCAAAAATAAATAAACGTTGGAAAAAAAAAAAAAAAAAAAAAGAAGTCTTGGTCTGTTGTTGATTTTCTGGGTGTGGGGGCCTCAGTAGGTGGCAGGTGATAATAGGCTTTGGATGAGGAGAATCACATTGAAATCCAAACTCCAACCAGGTAAATGTAGGCAAGTTACCCCCCTTCTGCCCCCCCCCCCCCCCCCCCGACATGAAGGTTAATAATACGGTTATGAGGATTAGCTGAGACTCTCTCTGTACGGTGCTTCACACCCTGCCTGACCTGGAAGAGGTGCTCCTTGAGTATCAGCTGTGGCTGTGAATGTGTGTCACACACACATTTGTTGTGAATCCGTGGCTGTCGGACAATGAAGTCAGATCAGAGTTCATAAGCTTCTAGCTTTGATGAGTAAGACAGGGCAACCGGTTGGCTCCTGCCTGCTTTGAAGAGAGGACACAATTCTTCAAGTCATTTCTCTTATCTGGCTGCAAAAAGAAACTATTTATTGGAGACTTTGGGGTTAAAAACATTGCTCAGGTCCAAGTAGTCGGCATTACCAGCCTATTTATGGTATTTCTCACATGGCAGGTCAGGCATTCCATACAAAGACTAAATTTTCCACAAGCTGGAGTATTTGTTATTGAATGCAGTTGGTTTTCTTTTTCTCATTTTTGTTCTGATTAGATCCGTTTGCCATCCCTTGTTTCCTGTCTCTGGCCTGCAGATGGGCTAATAGACGACAGTTTTATGCCAGTGACCTCAGTGATTAAATGCTCTTCAGGTGGTAGAAAAGTATTAACGATTTTCTCGTCTCGTCTTTGAAGCACATCCTGACTCCGAGGGCTGTGTCAAGGGAATGAGGTTAAGAAAGTCTTTGATATGAGTTCCTGTACAATCCAGCGCTAACTTTGTTTTCTTCTCCAGGACCTACAAATAGAACGAGAGAGGAGTTCGTATAATATATCTGGTGGCTGCACAGCCCTCATTGTGGTTTGCCTCTTGGGGAAGCTGTATGTGGCGAATGCTGGCGATAGCAGGTGAGCACATTCTCTGTCTGGTTCTTCCTGGTCTCTAATGCCTTCCATAATTTTTATCTGTTTTAAAATAGTGATAGGCAATAAAATAACGCTGCTTGAGATTAGATATTGAGAAAGATGATCCCTCTCCATGTAAATAAAATGCATCTAAGATGAATCATCTGGCTGGTATTAAGAGGTAAAGGCTGTCTCGTACCTGCCCAGAGTAGCAGGTCATGTATAGACCTGTGATTGATCTGTATACCTGGGATTAATCCCTGTGGCTAATCTAAGCTGGTAGGATACAAATGTTTTTTGACTTCAGAACCTGATCTGCAGTAAAATCTTAGCAGAGGCATAAAACAGGAGAGGGGAAGGAGGAGAGGGCTTTAAATGAAGGAAGTGTTTGGAAGGGACTGGGGAGGACTCTGTAGCTGCTTCTACTTCTGCCCAGTGACATTGCTCTGTCCCCTCCCAGAATCGCATGAGTTTCTCCCTTTGTGCACAAGCCCTTAAAGGCTCTAGTCTCTTTTCTGGGCTCAGCTGAAAGGAATTTTGGCCAAGAGATTTTGGTTAACCCCTAATCTATCCAGCATTATCAGGAATAACATACATTTGGGTTTTATTTTAAATTACTAATGTGTCCTCACTTAACGCGCAGGGAATTTTAAACTTCTAGATTTTGTGAAAAGTGTTCTAATACGTATTACATACGTGCCTGTCCCCTTTGGTAACAACATAGGTTGGCTTTCTGCTAAAGACTGACTCTTTGTTTTGAAAGCAAAGTACTAGACTCTGTGCAACACGTCCTTAGAGGACGGGTGGTTTCCCTTTGCAGCCTACAGTCTTAGGAGGCCCTCGTCCCTCAGTCCCCTGTCTCTGGGTCACGTGCCTCTTTGAGCATCCCTGCTTGCCCTTGGCCCTGCTCCAGGTCTGTCCCCACTGCCTCCCCTTCCCTGCAAACCTCGGGTCATGGCTGAGGACTGACTCCTGGCCGAAGACCAACTCCAGTAGGCAGCAGGGGAGAAATTTAGCTTTGACTTCCATTTGCAAAGCAGGACAGCCTGAGGGAGTCTTCATTCCCTAGAGGGAATCATCCTTTCCTGGTCTTCCCACTGAAGATTCCAGAGAGTAAGGAGAGTGAACTGCCAAGGCAACAGTATTTGGAGTTTGGCAATTGATGGCTTTTGAAGGTCTGTTTTATTTTAATGTGTATGTGGATTTCCATTAAACTCTATAAGCTATCTCCATTTCAGCGTGATGTTTTGCTGGGTAAATGGAAGTGTCTATAAGATACCATGTTTATCCCGTGGCTTCTATTCCTCAATGTCTTGTCAGAGTCCCAGCAGGAGACAGACACCTACTCAGGTGGGTCAACTGAATGAAGCAGTAAAAGGAACCCCGCACAGGGGTCGGGCTGGGGGTGGGGCACTGGGGCTCAGAAAGACTTTTACACCTGAGGCCTGCAAGACCCAGAGAGGACTTGCTCCAGCAGAGCCCAGGAGAGTGGGGTCACGTGTGAGGGCCCCTGGGCAGGAGCTACAGGAGAAAAGGGAAGAAATACTTTGACTTCTTTCTCTTCCATCCCCCACCCCCACCCTCGCCTCTTGCCAGGGCTGCCCCGTGGATGATCCCAGGTGGGAGCCAGGTGACAGGGAGCCCACGGAGTACTGGTCACGGAGGTCAGCCAGCTAGGGCATGCACACAGACCAGGGTGGCATCTCTGGGGGCGAGGGGGCAGCCGCCAGCAGCACCCCTGCTGTCTCCCCTTCCCTTCTCCCTGCCAGGGTTTGAGCTTCTTGCACATAGGAATCTTCCATCTCCAGGGGCCTTTTAAGACTCACACTGAGGAGCAGGCCTTTGGGCCTGTTTTTCTGTTTTGGATCTTGCATTAGTTTGGAGACAGAGGAGCAGGTAAGGAGGTGATGCCCTTCTCTTCTGAGTGAGACTGAATCAGCAATTCAGCCGTTGCACTCATATCCACCCTTGGCTTTATGTCTAGTTCCATGCCCTTTGCAATGAGTTTGCTTTTCTAGCCCTTCCATGACTAGGGAGGTGACAGAGTGTCTTGCTCCCTGGGAACAGGCCCGCTCCTCATCTCAGGAAGCACCTCTCACCAGATGATCCCCAGACTGAGAAGAGAACCCAAATTTCTGGGCCTGGAGTACCTTCATGTTGGATTATCCTCTTCATAGATATAGCTGCTCCCTGGGGCCTTCTCCTCATTTTTGAATCTAGTTTTCTTCAAAGCTCCTAGCTCTTTAACAGAGCCACTTACCCAGCCAGGCCTTCTGTCCTCCTTCCCGGAAGCTCCAGTGCCCTGTCCAGCATCTGCCAGTCTCCAGGACTCATCTTCTGGACTCTTGTCCCCACCCTTCCCCCACCCCACCCCTTGTGTTTAAAGTGCCAATTTCTAGATCAGATCTTGAACTCCACATCTGTAAAAACAGTGGTGGTGGACTAAATAATCCCTAAAGTTCCTGGCATTCCATGTATATTACCCCATGAGGAATGACACTTTTGGAAGATAAAGTGATGCTATACTTGTGGATTTTCAGTAATTTTTATTCTTCTTAGAGTCAGTTTTTGAAATCTCAGTATAACACAGGTTCCCATGTTTCTAAATGTTCGTAAAAGTATATTTTATAGGTTCCCAATAGTTTGAAAAGCCTGATAGGTACTTTTATCCTCATTAAAGCTATAAAGCATGCGTGCGTGCATACACACACACACACACACACACACACAAATTATCCTATGATAAAATAGCATCTTTAAAAACCTAATAAGCTAAATTACATGTGCAGTGTTCAGGCTCCAGTATCTAGGTATGAATTTGGGGTTTTATGGCTGATCGGTTGGATTTGCTGTTCATGTATGGGTCATATGTCATAGAAATCTAAGAGCAGTATGAATTGTTATTTGTGTTCACCATCTGGAGGGTAACCTATAGGACATATATTCATTAGGGTGCTATTTTTAGCTCTTGTATGAACAACAGATATTCACTATCTTCTTCTGTAAGATCATTGCCTAGTTTATGTGCCAATAATATAGGTATTTGAATTTACAAAAATAGTCAGTTATTCCCCAGAATCAACAACTGAGTGAACTTTGATCAGATTTATGTAAATGTGGGTCCATCATTACTTCTGAGCAAGTAGTCATGAATCCAAGGGCTGAATTTAAACAGATGATTAGAGTTGACAGAGGTCTGTAGCAATAGGGCCCTGATTAATTGCTATTTTTTCTTCTTTATTGCCAGACATTGGCTGTTGTATATTTACTTTAAATCTTGACAGGTTTTTTTTTTTGTTTTTTTTTAATGTTTTATTTATTTTTGAGACAGAGAGAGACAGAGCATGAACGGGGGAGGGTCAGAGAGAGAGGGAGACACAGAATCCAAAGCAGGCTCTGAGCTGTCAGCACAGAGCCCGACGCGGGGCTCGAACTCACGGACCGTGAGATCATGACCTGAGCCGAAGCTGGACGCTTAACCGACTGAGCCACCCAGGCGCCCCAAACTTGACAGTTTTGAGAGTGAAAACAAATCTTTGTCATAGGTTCACTACCCCATTGTTATTCACACTCAGGGAAGGAGAAGCATTGCACTGGTTTGATGCGGAAGCTACTGGTGGTCAGGAACTATTTTCTGAGCCACTTAGCAAACTGTGAACCATTTGATTCCCCATCAGGCACATGTATGTTGGCGGTTTTTTTCAGGAGGGGCTGCCTCCTGTTGTTGGTGGCTTAGTGGTTTTTGAGTCACTGACTCCCCTCGGTGTAGTACGATGCACCTCGGTCTACAGTGATGCCAGGTGACTAGTGCAGAGTTTGGGACAGACTTGCCTTTCTTTCCTCAGCGACTGGTGCACAGCCTGGAACAGATCTGCCCTTCTCTCCTCAGTCGAGGTAACTAGCTGTAGAGGAACACGTAAGAACTACTTGATGCGTGACAGTTGCTTTATTTTTCCTAGGCAAAGACAGCCAACTAAACACCTAGGGGATCATAAGGGACTAGGAAAGAAGCAGATGGTGGGCGGGTTTCTTCTTCTAGCAAAAAAGAACTGGTCGCGTGCAAATGTCATGCAAAGCAATATGCAAGCTATCACCCATTGTGTTTGAGTCATTGGCTCCTTAGGGCTCGGAGGGATTCTTCAGTTTGAGAAGATGCTTTGACTTCATTTTAGAAGATGATTTCATTTTATTTCTATGGAGCTAAGGCACTAAGGAGGCAAAGCTGGTGCCACTTATTTGAAACAACGTCTGAAGGTTTGGCAACTAAGACTAGGTGAACTCATTCAGATGAAAGAACATCATTGAAGACTTGTTAACTTGATGATTCCACTCTTGCCAAATTTATAGTAACAGGACAAGAAGACATAAGTGCTAGGCACATGTTAAATACTGTAACATAATAAAGAATTATATCCAATTCTCTCAGTAATTTAGTGACAAGCAGGCATTGTTAATGTCAGATAGGTATACTGAGGCACAGCAGAGTGATTTCCCCCAGCTGCTAAGAAGCAGGGCTGCTCTCAAGCTCAAGGCTGGAAGTCAGAGTGCGACATATATATGTGTGTGCCATCTATCTATCTATCTATCTATCTATCTATCTATCTATCTATCTATATCTTAAGTAGGCCCCACACCCAGCATGGAGCCCAGTGTGGGGCTTGAACTCATGACCGTGAGATCAAGATCTGATTTGAGATCAAGGGTTGGACACTTAACTGACTGAGCCATCCAGGCGCCCCCAGTGTCATGTGCTTACTGCCTGTATCTTGGGATTTCCCATCCGTGCTAAGACTTACAGGGTTTTTTTGTTTGTTTGTTTTTAGAGACATTTTCACGTCTCTAAAATCAAGAGTTTCTAATTAACTTTTTTTTTCTTTCCTACTTCTGTGTAAAATGATGGCATACATTATAATCACTGGCATCTTTGATTTCACCTGAAAAGGTTTATGGAGTGTAAACCTTTGAGGAGATGGCTGCACTTAAAATCTATTTTAAATACATTGCAGTAGTGAAGCAGATGAGCTTTGAGTGGTCCAGTTCATTCATTCATGATACAAGGAATGCTATTTTCTCAAAATGAGGGCTGCCACCCACTTTTAAAGGTCTCAGAGTTCTGTGATAGCATTGTAAATTCTGTGTTTTCATTTTGATGATTATCTATTGAAAATAACAAGCATTTTCTGGATGGCCTGGCTGACTGTGTTGTAAATAATAACTGCCCTGAATTCAGATCCCCATTTTGTCATGTTCAAGGTCCTCCTAAGGAAAGATCAGGAAGGTCAAATGTGTTCATGATGCAGCTCTATCTATAGGAGTGAAGAAGCATTCCACTAATTGTCCTTAAAATGAAGCCAGGAAGTCCAGCTGGGGTGGCTTTCTTTGATATCTCTTTCCCTCATTTTTAATTGTCCAGAATTATCCTCCATCTAACTTACAGTTTTCCATACTCATTCAGAATATGGAAAGGTGAATTCCTCTGGTAAGTCTGAATTTTCTTGAGGATAGGAGTTAGGTTTTAAACAAGACTGCAACATTTCTCAGTTCAAAACCAGTTATATTTCTGTGGTGTTTTGTCTCTCAGCCTTCTCCCCTTTGCTAGTGGTAAGACAGTGAAACATGATGTAACTTCCTCCAACCCAAGAGAATGTAAAGAACTATTCCCTTCTGTTGATGTTCATGGACATAAATGCCCGGTACACAACCTTCCTGAAACTGCTTACTCATAAGTGGTTCGTCTATCCATACCTGCCAGTGAGCTGCTTCTTTGATAATGGCCTTCCTTTGAGTCCAGAAGTATATTTGATCTTCTTCCATTGACTACATTAAGTTCACCACATCTCTCACTGTGTTTCACAGGTATCTGAAAAATAGTATGGAGAAAAGTGAAAATTAACTTCCATTCTCTACTGTGAAAGTTAAATTGCTATTTCTACCTTTTTCTGCATGGCTCCCTCTCTTTTCTGTATATATTTGCATAATCCCTTAGCTATACCCATAACCTGTAGAAGGGAATAGCAGAAAGAAAATATTACTATCAAATACTCACAAATACATGCAAAGACATAGAGACTGTGATGGCTCATAACAGTCTCTACTTTTCCTATCAAGCCACTCATGTCTACACAGAGGGCATGTAAGAGACCCTTCTCTCTCTGGACTTCCTCCCTATCTCTTCCCCTTGGATTTTTTTGAACCTGACCCTGACACCCCTTGCCCTGAATCAGTGGTTCTCAAAATGTGGTGCTCAAACCAGCAGTAGTATCTGGGACCTTGTTAGAAAAGTAAATTCTGGAGTTCTACCCCAGACCAACTAAATCAGAGACCCAGGGTATAGGGCTTTAGCAGTCTATGTTTTAGCAAGCCCTCCGGGTTATTCTGAAATATAGAAGAACCCCTGCTCTGAAGTCTACCCCTGGCATCTAAGAGAGCCAGGAAGGAGCCACTGTGTCCTTAGGGTTTAAAAACTACAGCTCTTCCTGGCCTGAGGCCAAAGTGCCCAACTCTGAAGGCTATCCAAGCATCCGGCCCTCCTGGCTGCATCCAGACACCACATGCTGGAGGGCTTCTGTGGTGATGTTCCCCCTTAGGCTCTCCGATGCTGCTGCCTGAGGTGGAGGGGCCCTGCCTGCACCTGTCAGCTGGCTGCAAATTCCTTTTTGCCAGTATCCTACTCTGGAGCATAGGTCCTTCTCCTTGAAAAGTGTGAGTTAGAGTAAAGATTTCTCCTATGGTTTAGCTCCTTATCTCAGATTCCCACTGACTGCTGGATAGTTCTGAAGCCCCCCCCCCCCAGAAGCCCCTATTTGTCTCTGAAATGGGTCAAGCATGCCCCTGTGTGGACTTCTGGTCTCTTATGGTTGGGCCCCTGGCAGAATGCACTTGTGGCTGTGGTTCCCCCATCCCACCCAAATCATGCTTTGAACAACTTTACTCCCATGGAAGGGCTGGGCCGGGAAGTCTCTTGGCATTTGTAGGAATGGAATATTTGCACATACAAATACTGGCATAAAATGGTTCATGATGGTAACTTTTATCTATCCCTAGCTGCTGAGATAGGATGAAACAGTGCATCAGTGTCACAGGGAATTTTCCAATGTAGAATCCTAAAGTTTTATCTTTGGGCCACAGTGGCCATCACCATGATTTTTAGGGTTTAGTCATCTAATTTGTTGATCGTGTGAAGTCAGGTAAGATGAGCTGGCAAGATACAGAAAGACCTTTAGTACCTGGCAAAGTGGGCTACAACTCACCAGGTGAAGTTTAACAACAGTGAAGGTAAAGTGTATTACCTGTTGAAAGGGGGAAAAAAGCTAGCAGGATATACGAGATGAAGCTTATCAGTGGCTCACATTTTTTAAAAATGTATTTAAGTGGACAGTAAATTCAATCTGGTCAGTGTGGTGTAGACACCAGAACTTAATGTAATCCCAGACTGAAGCATTTGAAGTATGAGGCAAATAATACATAATGTTTTTTTGTTGGCTTATTTTGTCTCAGGCATTCTTTCTAGTTTCTAGGGCTTTACATGAGTAACCTGATTAATTTTCACACCAGCCCTTTTGGGGAAGAACTATTATTAATCTTGTTTTACATGTGAAGTCTCTCTCTAGGTAACACAATTCAACATGTGCATGAATGAACAGGAATATTCCAGAGGCCAGAGTGGTGAAGAGGTTTAGAACCATGTTTGAAGGGATAGAAAAAAATGCAGACTAAGTAGAGTTTGTTAGTCACATGGAAAGATAATTTGTATTGATGTAAGAGATCTTTGGATATTCGTCAGGTACGAGGGAGCGTGGAAAGGGTTGTTCTCCATGAGTCGGGAACAGAGGTGATAGCCACAGGAAGAAAGGGCAGTGGTTAGGAACATGGGCTCAAACTGCCCGAGTTGAATCCTGGCTCGGCCACTTGTAGTTGTATGCAAACTTGGGCCAATCTCACGTGTCCAGTGGCTCAGTTTTGCTACCTGTAAAGGAGATGATGGCAGCACCACTTTCCAGGGAGGACTAGATGAGCAGACGTGAAGAAAGCATTCAGCACGGGGCCAGGTCCGCAGTAACTGTTCAGTAATGGTTAATTGCTTTATTGTCATTGTACTCGGTACAAACTCAGAGCTGAACACAGATGCAGGGAGCTGCTGTGGAAAATGCTGGGTTCTCTCCTAAGGAAAATATTTGTGCATCAGCTCTATGACCACCTAGCAAGAGTGTTGCACTAAGTAATTTGATTTCTCAGGGTCCCCATTAAGTGCTATGTTTCAATGACTTTAGGGGAATCTTTGAAACATTGTGATGTTTCCTTTTTCCTTCTTATAAGAAATTAATGATCTCATGATTTGTATTAGGACAGGTACAAAGGTTTCCTGCTGTGCAATGATACGTTAGGTAGGCCAAGTGTGGAAACAATAGACGCTCAAATTCACTAGTCTGGAGAAGCAGTGGCTTTGTGTCTTGCAGACATCTGAGGACCTGGCATGAAGGAGGCTCTGTCATCTTTAGCACTTGGCTTCCATGGTCTCTGGAGGTACGCCTCCATCTAGTCAGCTAGAAAGGGACAGGAGCCTGGATGGGGGTGGGGAGCAGTCAAGGGAGGTGTTTATGGCCCTGGCTCAGAAGCAGCACCTATCGTGTCTGCATGCTTTCCACTGGCTAGAATTCAGGCGAATACCCATCCCGAGAAAACAAGGCTTCTGGGAAATGTATTTATTCTAAGTTGTTTTCCCGGGACCAAGGGAATTTAATATGATAAACATTTGGCAGTTTCAGCCACCCCTGGGCATTGAGAAGGGAATTCATGGTAGGTTCAATTAGTGATCGTGTCTTTGTTCGTTTCTGGTACATTTTTCCCCATTGAGCTGATGAAGCTACAACTTGGATATCATTGTTTTGTAAGCCCAAACAGTGGTGATCTCTTTTGTTGCTTTAATTTTGTCACTGTTAGTTTTAGAAGAGGTGCCACAAGTTCAGCTTAAATTGTCAGATAGCAGAGAACTAGCTGTTTCACCATGATCCACTTTGATCTTGGAAGCATATTTGAATAATGAAAAAGCCTGCAAGTAAACATCATACTGAATATATTTGTCTTTAGAAAGTTCATCACAGAAAGCAATACTTATTTCATGCTAAGGAAGAAAGATGGCATTAATCAGGTGTAGGGTATGACTATACTGATGTTTTAGAAATTTCTGTTCTTTTGAGGTTATTTTAAAATTCTTATCATTATGTTGTAGAGATTTTTTTTAATTTT
The DNA here is from genome assembly GCF_007474595.2 of Lynx canadensis. Classification (NCBI taxonomy): domain Eukaryota; kingdom Metazoa; phylum Chordata; class Mammalia; order Carnivora; family Felidae; genus Lynx; species Lynx canadensis. The sequence goes on along the minus strand of NC_044309.1, from coordinate 87,951,250 downwards.
TAAAAAAAGTTTATTTATTTATTTATTTTGAGAGAGAGAGAGAGAGAAAGCAGGGAAGGGGCAGAGAAAGAGGGAGAGTGAGAATCCCAAGCAGGCTCCGCACTGTTAGTGCAGAGCCTGATGCAGGGCTTGAACTCCCAAACCATGAGATCATGACCTGAGCTGAAGTTGGAAGCTTAACCAACTGAGCCACCCAGGAGCCCAGGTTGTAGAGATTTTTAAATGGCATACCGGTTCAGGTCAATAGTTCCACGAAAGAGGCCATTGTTATTTTAATATCACATAGATGAGCAAACCCCATCACAGAGCCTGTACCTTGCCCGACATCATACTGTGCACTGTGCAGCTAGAATTCAAACTGAGGCCCGTGAGTCCCAAGTGTGTGTACTTAACCACTACCCAATTCTGTGTCCTGACTAATCCTCCCCCACTGTGTAGCTACACATACACTTTAGCTGTGGGTGGGTCTCCCTTGGCCACTCTCTGAAAACCTTATTTTAGGTTTATATCTTAATTTTTTATTTCATGTTATCTTTGTTTGTTTGTTTGTTTGTTTTTAAATAATCCACATACGTCTTGGGTTGTTAAGACAAACGAATACTGAGTCAGACATCAGGGCCACCAGTCTGAGGTATGAAGCTGACTTGCATCAAAACCATGCCCGGTAATGACCTGAGAACAAACCATCCTCCTCCCTCAGGAGGAAGTGGGGCCAGCTGCTACTTTATACCTGTGATGCTCTGAAACCCTTTATGAGGTGTTCTGGAAAACCACTTCCCTTTGGGAAGGTGCCAGAAGGATGAGTCAAAGGTACCGTGGAGGGGGGGAGAGGGGAGAGGGGGGAGACACGAAACTGATCCCGGGCAGTTTTATTGGCTCCACCAGCCGAGGGGCAGGCTGCAGCAGGAGCGGTGGTGTGGTGCTTGTGGTTGTAGCAGCAACGGTAGTGGTCATAGTAGCATTAGTGGGCACTGCGGTGGGGGCCAGTATTTAAAACAAACATAAAAGAGAGTCTGCTCCTGGGGCACGGGCGGCTCAGTTAAGCGTCCACCTCTTGCTTTTGGCTCAGGTCCTGATCTCACAGTCATGAGGTCCAGCCCCACCTAGGGCTCTATGTTGAATGTGAAGCCTACTTGGGATTCTTTCTCTCCCTCTCCCTGCTCCTCCCCTGCTCTTTGTCTGTCTCTGTCTGTCTGTCTGTCTCTCTCTCTCCCTCAAAATAAATAAACATTTTTAAAACATTTTTTTTTTTTTAAAAAGGGTTCACTCTTCACATAGAGCGCAGGATGTAATTCTAAGGGAAAGGTGGCATCTACCTCCCAGGCCCATAGGCAGCCACTGACCTGTGAGTTGCTAGTTCAGAATGAGAAAGGAGGTAAGCTTTGAAAAATCCTCAGCCTTAATATTCAGTGGTAGACAAAGTGCTAGGGTCAGTAATTCAGGGCCTCTGAGGGCCTGAAGGTCAGCACTGGACAGTGGGGAAACTACTAGGAGCCCAGGTCATGGCTTCCTGCAAGGCTCAAATGTGGGGAGATCCTGTGGTACAGGTCCTCAGGGGATTGAGCCCCATCAGAACTGGTACAAGTGGCATCTGAAAAGTTTCTCTGGGCTTGAGGTTTGAGGCATCTTATCTGTCTATTGGCATCTGAGCCGAGAAGACAGCGGAGGAAAATGGATCAGGGCCTCAGGAGTGCAGGGAGCTGAGCCGGCCAGGTCGGTTTCTGGCTGGATATTACTTAGTGGTCACCAAATTTCAGAGCTGTGGAAGACATCTCTGAGATCCATTAACAGGATCTTTTTAACTCCACTTGTTTCCAAAGCAGGGAACGGAGGCTCAGAGAGTGGTGTGAATTTTGGACCATCTCACAGCTGGCGTCAAGTTTGGAGTTTACCTCCTGGTCTCTGGGCTCCCAGCCCCGTGCTCTTTCTGCTACTGTCTCATTGAGGCAACCAAGGGCAGCATCACGCATCTGTACTCCGGAAACCTTCCTATTTTTTTTTTGTTGCTTCAGGGTTCTGTATTTACACTCTTTTGTCTTAGGAATGTTAATGTTATCAGCCAAGGAGAAAATGAAATATTCTTCATAATGCCCTAAGGCAGGTGGTGGCTCAGCAAAGGGTTAGTGGACAGGAATAGTAGGGCAGAAAGAGTATTGGATGCAAGAAACAGCTGATCCTACTGAGTGCACACGAGGCAAAATCTTGCCAAGGGAAGAAAAGGAAGGGAACATGGGTTCTAGTTTCAGCTCTGCTACTGGCTATCATTGGGAATTCGAGAACGACAATTTCTCTGGGCTTCAAATTCCTTATCGGTAAAAAAAAAAAAAAAAAAAAAAAAAAAAAAAAAAGTGGGGGGCAGGGGATTTGGGTTAGACCAATGGTTCCTGGAGTGGTTACACAAGAATCAGCTGAAGTGCTTCCAAAAAGAAAGGAAGGAAGGAAGGAAGGAAGGAAGGAAGGAAGGAAGGAAGGAAGGAAGGAAGGAAGGAAAAGAAAGAAAGAAAGAAAGAAAGAAAGAAAGAAAGAAAGAAAGAAAGAAAGAAAGAAAGAAAGAAAAGAAAAGAAAAAAAACCTCCAGCCCCACCTTACTGATTCTGATTCTAAGAGAAGTAAGTAAGCCTAAGTAAGCCTAAGAGAAGCCTAACAATTTTTTTTTAACCCCCTGAGAGAGTGCACATTGGGCATTTATCTCATGTGGCTGGTACATAGTAGGCACTCAGTATATGTTAGCTATTGTGTGTATTAAAATAGAGAGTCAGAGACGCTAAGTGTTGGTTAGAAGTACAAGCTTGCAAGCCAGGAGGCCTGGGTTTGAATTCCAGCTCCATCATTTACCGTGTGACCTTGAGCAAGCAATGGACCCATTCTGTATGCCAGTTCCCTCCTCTGTAACATCAGAATTTTAACAGTCCCTGTATCACAGAGGCATTGCGAAGATTCAATGAGTCAATTTGATTCAAAAAATAATTGAATGTCCCCCGTGTGCCAGGCAGTACTCTGGGAACTTGACACTTAGTTAAAATGGAGACAACCCCCCCGTCCTCCTGGAGCTTGCGTTTTAGTGAGGGGAAGACTGGCAATCAATAAAATAAAGACGCAAAACACACAGTGCATGTAAAAGCATTATTACATGCTGATTGAGTGTGTTTGAAGTATTCAGACAAGTGCCTTCATGCCATAGGGAAGCATCTAATAAAGTTGTTGATATTGATTATCAATATATTACGATTACTGCTGTTACTCCTAACACTTTAGAGTCTTCCACTTTAGTAGGTCTTAGATTGTCATGAAAATAGGATGCAACGTAAAAGAAATTTTACAGTACAGATGGCTTGACTATGAAAGAGCTACATTACCTCTGGGACTGATGTAAAAGCATGTGTTGGGAACTTTTCAGATAGCATTCCTGTTTTGGGACTCTCGTGTGGAGTACAACCCATCTTACCTAATACTGCCGCCCGAGGTTGCCTCTGGACTCTAGAACTATGTTCTTACCAGGTTGGATCTGGACAACATGCTGAATTCCAAGTCAGCACATTCTACACGACCATTGCCGGCAGAGGAGGGGGGCGGGGGCTCCATGTTGTTTACAGTCATCCTTGAGGTGCATTGAAGGCACACTAGGCAGCCCTTAATATTCTTTCCAGCTCTCAAGCTTTGTGATTTTTTTTTTTTAACCTAGTGTTTTGGCAAGCATTGGTTGTCTCTAAGTAACACAGAAAAAGTCATCCCCTACCCCCACCCCCCAGCAAAACCCTTCAAAAAGCCTCCAGCCTCTCAGGCATTCAACAAACAAACAAGTTTTTTTTTTTTTGTTTTTTTTTTTTTTAATCCTTGCAAGACATAGCTGTGAAGTCAAGGTCATGCTTCCCAGGGAGCTAAGCAGCACAAGAAGCCCTCAATCATGCTGCTGGGCGCGGAGCCTGCCTGACCCTTTGCGTTGGGCTGTGCTTGACCACCCAGCTCTGGGATCCTTGCTTTTCTCTCCCAGTGGCATGCCAGGCAGTAAAAAGCCTTTCGCAGTTACAGAGTAGGAACTCATTCCCTACCATGGGCCTTCAGACCTGCCTGCAAAAATTGGATTCATGTCATTAATTTTCACACCGATTCATCTTTCTACTTGCCCCCCGGCCCCCCAGGGTTTGGTTCTTTCCTATGTCAAAGTTTATGTATAGTTTCACTCCCCGCCCCCACACCCTTAATCATGTTCTTTGTAACTCTGAGCTGGCAAGTCAGAGCCATAACTGCCCCCAGGATTCCAAGGACATAGGGTCACTCTTCTAAGCAGGCGGCTCCAGTTCTCAATTGGCTAGACTATACTCCCTCTTCAGACCCTTCATTTAAATGAAGTCATATAGCAAAGTCTCAGTACATAAAATAAGTAAGAATACTTGTGGTAGGGCAATTACAGACTAGTTAGAACACAGATCCTGGAGACGGCCTAGATGGCTTCTGGTCCCGGCTCTGCCACTTATTTATGGTGCTGTGTGACCTTAAAGTACCCAACCTCTCTGTGCCTTTGTTCATTTATCAGTGAAATGGGGTTGATGAGACACCTTACCCATAATAAGTTGGTAGAAGGATTGTAAGTGTGTAATGTGGTAAGTGTTACCTAAGTTCCTGGCATCTAGTAATTGTTCAATACATGTTTTTATTACTATAATGATCATAATTATTATCCCCTATCTCAGTTGCTTATGGTTTTCTATGAAGTTTTTATTTTTATTTTATTTTTATTTTATTTTTTCAAGTTTTATTTATCTTGAGTGTGTGTGCACGCACACGCGCACACACACACACACACACACACACACACACACACACACACACACACGTAGGGGAGGGGCAAAGAAAGAGAATCCCAAGCAGGCTCCACACTGTCAGTGCAGAGCCTGACACGGAGCTCAAACTCACAAACCATGAGATCAGGACCTGAGCTGAAGTCAAGAGTTGGCTGCTTAACTGACTCAGCACCCAGGTGTCCCTCTGTGAAGTTTTAAAAACCACCGCATGGTACTGTGCTTTCAGCACCCGTATTTTCATATAGTGCTTTTGCCTACAGAAGGCCCTGAATAAACATCAAATAAAAAGACCTAACCAGCCATTATTCACGCTGTGTTCCAGAAGAGATGCTTAAATGATTTAGGTTGTGTGCAGTCTCTCAAACAGGTTTGTTCAGGCCCTAGAATTGATGTTGGTGACTCCATAGCCGTTCCTTTTGCCCTCTGTTTGAGGCGTGAGTGCTGCCTCATGGGATGTTGCGTGAGGCTTTGTGTGCTTGTCGTGGCCACTGTGATTCTGTTGTGTAAGAGGCTAACGTAATATTCCATGTAGGAACACCCGCACACACACACTTTAGCTTTTCCTGAACTTGGGCTCTTGTAGAAAATCTCGTTCCCAAATAGTGTAGGTTTGAAGGTCAGAGCCTTTTGGGGAGATGAGGCCACACCAGGAAGAGCTAGACTGTAGCGAGTATGTAATTACGTGATGCCAAGGCATTAGTTACTGTTTTACTGCATTGCCAGCAGGCAGTCTTCTGGTTGACCCGACATTTCTATAAGAACTTTGAGGCCTACCACACTGGAAATGTCCAGTGGTGCTCGAAAGAGAAACAGCACTCGTGGGTTTCCCAGCATATCTGTGCATGATGTATGCAGTGTGGGCACATGAGAACATGTGATGAGCTGTGCAAAGTAAGCATGTCCCAGCACAGTCCTCAGCGAAATCGGACAGAGAGCCAGACAAACCCCAGCCCTCTTTTCTGTTAGAATTTGGCGTTTCACAGAAGTTTGCACCCTGCTGTATCTAGCTTCAGGGATATACTGATTATTTCCACCAGCGTTCTTGGTCCCGTCTCTTCCCGAAACCCAGACTCTACCTAAGCCCTCAACCCTCACTGTCTTCATTCATTCCCTCTGCCTACACACACGTCCCCTCTCTGCTCTGTTCTCCTCTGGCCAGTTCCTTCTCCTCAAGACCCTCCCAGGAGAGAGCTGTTCCTGTCTCCACTTCTCCCCTCCTCATGGCCTTAACCCTGGCCCCATCACTTCCTTGGAATACAGTTTTCTTCCCCCACCTTACTCACCCTGTTTATGGAGGAGCTGACTAGCTGCTCTCTAAACATTTTCCCTCTTCCTCCTGGGCACGGAACACTACCCTGCCAGCCTTCTCTGCACTTAGGCGTGGCTGCGTGGTTTTAGCCGAGGGGTTGTGCGCAGAAGTGATGGGTGCCACTTCTCCAATACGACCCACAAAAGACCCATAAAATGCTGTAATGCTTTAGTTGTGTCTTCCAAAACGGTGTATCCAGGTCCTAACCCTAGAATCTGTGAATGTGACCGAGTTTGAAAATAGGATCTTTGCAGATGTGATTAAGAGGGAAGTTAAGGTGAGGTCATCCTGGATTAGGGCAGCCCTAACCCCAATGACTGGTTTTCTTACCAGGCCAGGTGAAGGCAGAGAGAGCCAGGGAAGATGACATGTGAAGGTAGAGGCCAAGTTGAGAGTTAAGCAACACGGGTCAAGAATGCCAAGGCTTGCCAGGACACACCGGAAGCTAGAAGAGGCAGAGGATCTCCTCTAGAGACTCCAGAGGGAGCAGGACCCTGCCGACTCTTGATTTCAGACTTTCAGTCTCTAGAATTGTAAGACAGTGGATTCCTGTTGTTTTAGGCCACCGAGTTTGTGGGGATTATTCCAGGCCTAGGAGACTCTTGAGCACCCCATCCTTTCATTCTCCCTGTTCTGGGATAAGAGGTTGACCACCGACACTGGCCTGGGAAGTATGTGCTGAAGCGGCCAGAACACCCAGCCACCTAATTCCCTAGGACTCCCTCCCCCGACCTCCCAATTTGCTAAGTGGACTTGACGTTTCATATGTGACATAAACATATCATGTTAAGCCACTGGGATTTGTAGGGTTTATCTGTTACAGCAGCTAGTAATACCTTAGCTGAGACACCTACGTCCAGAAGGGACTGAAGGCAGCTGCCATAAACGCATAATATGTCCCTTCTGGAAGCCATCTCTTTGGTGGCCTCAAGGATTTTACTCTCTGTCTCTTGCCCCTAAAATGCAGCCCACCCCGGGGCCAGTGGCTCTACACCCCACCCTCAGCCACCTCTTGCACCTTCATCTACCACTTGTGTCCTGATGCCGCCCAAACTGGACTGCTTTCCACATCTCATGACCGCCTCCCTCTGGTCACCTCCACATCCCACCTCTCTGCAGAATGCCAGGGCTCTTCCGTGCAGGCACATGGCAGGGTCAGCCTTCTGACTTTGCTCACACTTTGATGTTCCTCTTCGCCATATCCCTGAGTCGAACCTGCTCTCCAGGCCCGTGCCTTGGCACGTAGGGTAACAGCTGTCCAGGTATTTGTCGGACAGCATGACCAGGAACATGCTGCCTTTCAGTGTTTTGAGAGATTCTGTTGTGAGAAATAGTACATAGGGAGGATTTCTAGTTCTGACATCCCTCTAAGAAATTCCCAGGTCTATCCCTGGATTAGGGCTAACCTCACCCTTGCGACTCCCCTGGTTTTCTGACCTGCAGTCCTAATGCCATATATGCGCCTCCCTTGCAGAAGGTTGAGAAAAACAGCTCCGGGTGAAACGGGTTGCTGTATGTACTGGCAGGGATCCTGCTGAAGAACCTGCTGTTTGTTTCATCACAGAGTCCTCTTTCCTAGGTACCACAGAGGACTTTCCTGTGCATTTTAGGGAAGGGCCGGGGGTTAGGAGGGATGTTTTTTTCATTTTGGACCCTGAGACGAGTCAACTGACTGGGCTGGTTTTGGTGCTGCTGTTAGGAAGCGTTTGTGACAACTAATGCCAAGAGCCTTCCAGCACGTGTGTTTTCTATTAACTTAATTCCTAGCTTCCTCTGATCTCCCCTAGTTTCATTTTTCACATATATCTATTTTTTATTTCATCTTGTGTCTGTGTGTGTAACCTCTCTTTAAATCCTTTCTAGAACAAGGTAAGGTCGAAATAAATAAGATGTCCTGCAAACGTGTTCATGCTTAATGTGCCCCAAATTAAAGGAATTTTCCCAAACGGTGCCTTTCTCTGGGTCCCCAATTTTGGGGTGCCGCTGCAGCACCCGATTACTTAAACAAGAAACCTAGAATATGGTGACCACGCTTTTTCTTTCCCTTCTCCCCTCCTGTGTATCAGCAAATCCTGTCAGTAGCCCGCAGCATCTCTGGTAGGCTCAGTAAGGGAGCCTCACGAGGGTTCCTTATGGGGATCGCCACTCCGCTGTACCCAGCCAGTCACTTCCCAAGACGACTAATATGTGGGTGGCCACACCACTTCCCTGTTTAAAGCCCTTCAGGGACTTTCTATCTGCAGAAACGAGTCCGGATTCCAGCCTTCTTTGTCAGCCTGCCTTTACCTTTGTCTCCTGCCACTTCTCCTATCACAAGCCCTGGCAATGCCAGACCATGTAATTATGCACCCCCCGCCCAGATCTAAACTGTCCTCTTCCTCTTGTTTTTAAAACATGCTACTGCCTCCCACCTTGTCTGTCCAGCATCACCCTGGGATGTCTTCTAGAAGACTCTAGTTAGGTATCACTGCTTCCTTGGTGTCTTCCCTGCTTCCCCTGTCCTCTCCCAGGCAGAGACCTGTTTCCTGGTGCTTTTCTGTGTGCCAGAGATCCAGGCAGCCCCCTTCTCTGTTGTTTTCACACTGCAGCATAATTGAGCATCTCTTCCGCCCTCTCCTAATAGGCTAGAGCTCATCTGTGGCAGGAATGAAATCTTAGCTTTGTATCCGCTCAGAGCTCTTCCAGAAGCAGGCTCAACTCTGCTTAGGCTCTCCAAGAAATTGCTTATAAATAGCATTGTTGTTTGAAAAGACCATGACAGCATTGATGCCATTGTGGACTTTAAAGTGTTCTTTAAAGGAGCCTAGGCAAGCAGATGCACCTAGTCTGGGGACGATACTACATGGTGGGTGCACAGGGACCTGGGATATGAAGGAGATGGTTAATTGTGGGGAAACGGTCCCTGGCACATGGAGACACCTGATAAACATGGCCTCGGCCCCAGTGCCCTGGCTCCCCGTCCAGCCTAACCCAAGTTCTGTCAGTTCTGATTCCAGATTACCTCATGAATACATCGTTTCTCGTGATTTCCATTACCCAACCCTCAGTCAGGACCAGCATATCTCACACTTAAACTTCACGACAGGCTGTTGTTTCCCTCTGAGTTCTGTCCCACACCGATCCACTTTCCTCAGACAACAAGCATGATCTACTTTATAGAAGATACATCCTCTGCTCAAAGCCCATCTGGTCGTCTTCACTGCCCCCGGGTCCAGCTTCTCATGTGTGCCCAGTGCACGCCCGCTCTAGGTCCAGCCTTCTGCATGCCCAGTGCACAGCCCGCCTCGGGTCCAGCTCCTCATGCATGCCCAGTGCACACACTCCTCCCCCTGGGTCCAGCTCCTCACATGTGCCCGGTGCACGCCCACCCTGGAGGTCTAGTGCACACAGTTGCTTCAGCCTGCGCTGCACCCCACCCTGCTCACCCTTGGCTTTCCATGTGGCTCTCCGCTACCAGTCCCTCCAGCCCCACTGTATACCCTCAACCCCCCCACCGGCCTCTCCCTCTGGTGCGCCGCCCCCTTTCGCACACAGACCACTGCCCTTCCCAGGCAGCAGATTGTTCTCTCAGGTTCCCTGTTCCCTGTGCTGGGCATAGGGGAGACACTCAGGGAGTATTTGTTGAAAGAAAGAAAGAAAACAAGGGAGAGGAGAAGTCTTAGAAGTTCTAATTTGATCAGTGAAAGTGTGGTGTTACTGGGGCTTCCATTATGCTCAAGGTCACATGGGTTTATTTTCAGTCAATTTTTTACGGCTTAAAATTTCAAGCTCCTTTAGAGGCTGAGCCTTCTGTGTGTTGAGAGTGTTGTTGGTGAGTACAGCTATTACCTAAGTTGAGGCAGATTTGCTTCACATTGGTGGTTCAGCTCTGTCAAGTATTTGCAGCCATGGTCTCTTCTCGCTAATTTAGGGCATACCTAGATTTCCAGAGCATGGTTTCCCCTCCCGGCAATGTAGGACATAAGCCAGGGGACTTGTGTGTCCCCAGACAGTACCTCTCAACATACTGGCTCCGGAGTAAGTGATGTCTCTGGGTGCACACTCTGTCTTTTCTTCTGGGTCACTCTCATTTGCTCTCATTTCACTATTTTTGTCCCTGGTAATTGTCTGGAGGGAAATTCACCACAGTTCAACATTTTTAATATTACTGGATTTTACAAAGGAGAGAAGAGGGAGGGTGGTCATCACTGGCATGGGGAAGAAAGCCAGTGCAGGCAAAGAAAAGGTCGCGGCTGGAGTAATGCAGGAATTCAGGACTGGAAAGAATCCTGGCATTTGTTAGAGGGTGGCAGAATGCATCTGTGAGTGTCCCTAAATGTTTCAGAAACAACCAGGAGTTTAGGTGGGAAGGAATGGTCCCCCAAGAGGAGGGCAAAACATAGCATAGGGTGGACCCTGAGGTGGAAGATAAGACGGGTTTCAGACTGGCCAAACCCCTAACCTCCATAGATCTTGGTCTCTTCATCCCGAAAATGAAACCATCAAACTAATAGGATTTTTAAGCTCAAAAAAATTTTTTTGTTTGTTTATTTATTTATTTTGAGAGAGAGTGAGAGAGTGGCAGGGGGCAGAGAGAGAGAGAGAGAGAGAGAGAGACAGAATCCCAGTGTGGAGCCCAGTGCAGGCTCAAACCCACGAACAGCGAGATCAAGACCTGATCTGAAGTCGGATGCTTAAGCCACTCAGGTGCCCCTAAGCTCAAAAATTTCTGTGAAGAAATGTCATTTACTGCATCTCTGCATTATGCACCTCTAGTAAATGTTGAATGATCTGCAGTAAGTTTTAGCATTGCATTAGTGATTCAACTTTCTGTATTTGACAAGGGTTCTTTCTAATTATCCTCTGAGCGAGCAGCCAAGGAGGCAATGAGCTGGGGACTCCCAAGAGATTGTAGCAGTTGACGTCGTACTTTCGCCTGCTTTGTCAAGTAGTGAAGAGTTAGACTCGGAGCTGAAGAGAAGTCCACTGCTCATGAAGCAGATGGTCTGAAATCCGGGCCCACACCCGAGCGCTCACCCCATGTGGATTCAGTGCTCAGCCCGTGGTGGGTGCTCGAGTGTTTATTGCTATGGTACACCTTGCAGTGATGCTTAAGGGTTTTGTATAGCAGAGTCCAGCTGGCATGTGCTTAGAGCCTAATCTTCAACCCGAGACTCCGTGTTTACCCCTCAGAATGACTCGAGGTCATTTGGCCATTTAGCACCGTTTACGGGACAAATAATTTTTTTAGTCATTCTGGGAAGTGGTCTGGCCACCGTAACCCTTCATGGAGAAGAGAAACCCACTTTGCTGCCAGATAGTTTGTGACCTCTCATGGGTCAGACACCCTTTTCTTTTCTCCGCAGTTTAAAAAAAAATCTTTTTAATGTTTGTTTATTTTTGAGAGAGAGTGTAAGCAGGGGAGGGGCAGAGAGAGAGGGAGACCCAGAATCTGAAGCAGGCTCCAGGGTCCGAGCTGTCAGCACAGAGCCCGACGCGGGGCTCGAACTCATAGAACACGAGATCATGACCTGAGCCGAAGTCGGACGCTTAACGGACTGAGCCATCCAGTTTGTGGAGACATCCCATCCACAGTTTAAAGGTACAAATAAAATGTAGCCAGCGAGAGAAGAAAGATTGCAGTTGCGTATGCGGAAAGATAAATTCTAAGCTTTGGCAAAGCTTATGACCCGCTGCTGACGTGGAGAAAACACGGATGCGGTCAAAAGCTGTGTTTGGGTTAACTGTCCCAGTGACTTCTCCCACATTCATTCTCTGATGAACATGCATCATAGATCATCTTTGAATTCCTTACTCCTTGGAAACTGGTGAAAACAGTTTTAACTACAAATAAACACATCAGCCGTATAGCTACAGAAACTCCACGCAGGCAGAGACCTCCCTTTGGTGAGAACGCTGTAGGCACAGATGAAATCACGCTCAGATAGCTTTCATCTGTGAGGTTCATGTGAACTCTGATGCCACCAGACCTCAAGGCAAAAATAGATGCTCTTCAAAGACTTTGTAGCTTCCGAGGGTTATTCATGTGGAAACCAAATGAAGATGTTGATTCTCATGAAAGAGCTCTCACGACTACAACGGACGACGCTAAGTGATCCCAGCCAAACATGAGAAAGTGTGAACTTTTTCATCTGTGACTGAAGGAATGTGATTGTAATTAGGATATGTTACTTTAGGATTCCAGGCCAGTTTTAAGCACTCAGCTTCACCCACCACAGTTAGCCTTTTGAATAGCAAACTCACGTTTCGAATGATAACAAATGGCTCTATTAGTGCTCTCTCTTATTGCTTCTGAACCTCACTCTTAAATTGCACCATGCTGAGGCTGTAAAGGTTTGCTTGGGGAAAGCTTCCATCTGTGTTTCTCCTTTGAGAGGTGGTTGTGAATGGGACCAGCCAATGGGACCAGGGCGATTGTGCTCCAAGAGCCTCTTGTTCTGTGGAGTGTGGGACTTGCTGACTGATGCCAGACAATCAAAATGTAAAGCTGAATAGGGCCATAGAAATTGGGACACAGAAACATGGGATTTGATGGATTGTGTTTCTCCTGAGTGTCTTGTAGAGCGGTCTTGTCGTAGGAAGTGGCTCTCCAACAGGGTTATTATAAGAACAAGCTTACAACTTGAACCTTGCCCCGAGAAGAACATTTGAAAATGGTGTATCTATGATGACACATTTCTGGTGGATTTACTCAAGTGTGTTTTTCTTCCAGTGAATTTACCTCTTCCTCAGCTTTTTTTTTTTTTTTTTTTTTCCCTTCCTGTGAGATCTATGGGAGTGAACTGGTGTATTTTTCTCTCACAGTTCGGAGGAAGAAGTAACAAACCCTAAGTAAGTAGTTTGTGTAGAACTTAAGATTTTTTTTTTTTTTTTACTTACGTGAACATTTTTATTTGTTCAACTGTACTAGCCCATAGTATAAGTATTTCCTGTACGTTCTTGTGTCAAAAATTCAAATGGTGGGGCGCCTGGGTGGCTCAGTCGGTTAAGCGTCCGACTTCAGCTCAGGTCATGATCTCACCGTCCGTGAGTTCAAGCCCCACGTCGGGCTCTGTGCTGACAGCTCGGAGCCTGGAGCCTGTTTCAGATTCTGTGTCTCCCTCTCTCTGACCCTCCCCCGTTCATGCTCTGTCTCTCTCTGTTTCAAAAATAAATAAACGTTAAAAAAAAAAAATTAAAAAAAAAATTCAAATGGCACTCCCACTCTTCCATGGAAGCTAAGTGAGTTTCTACTTTTGGTATTAACTTTCCTGTTAATGAAAACAGGAAATGATTTATCCATTGAAAATTACACTCCTTATTTTGTTGGTGATCTTCTTCCTCTTTTCCTTTACCATCCATACTCCGATAATTCAGATTCATAACTGAATCTTAGCAGAGTGCAAGGGAGAGCGGGAATAGTAGTAGGAGTTACGGCTGACACACCCCACATGGTTGGAATGACTCAGTTGCCTACGGACACAAACAGTGCCCATTGGCTGCCGTCAGGCCAGTGGTCTCTCTTCTGGGCCTCACTACTGCTGGCAGTGCTTTTTCTGGTCGCCCACCCTCTCCCCAACCTCATTTTCCAGCTGCACCAATCGCAGCATCCAGTGCTCCTTGTGAAGTCTAGAAGAAGAGATTTTTCTTCTTTGACCCCTTGGAGATACTCTTTGGCTTTGGCTAAACCTTTGCTGACATCTCAGCTACCTCTCCAGTTAGCTTAACTAGGTCCACCTGGCTCATGGTTAGGAGTCCTGGTTTTTCTCTCCCTCTCTTTGCTGCTGTTCCTGGAAGAGACCATTCCACAGCTTTTTAGCTTTTCAGCTCTTCGTGTGCCATCATCTCTTCCCTAGTTCTGTCAGTCAGCTTCTCAAAATCAGTTGCACAAACTCTTCTCATCCGCACCCCCCCCCCCAACTTTTTCTCTATTTCTCAATAAATACCCTTCAGTGTTGCCAGCTCAGCAGTATTTCTGCACTCCCTGGCCTGGACTTCGTCTTTGTTATGACAACCTTCTCCTTCAGGCAGCTATTTTGTATATGTATATGCACGTTTACCTCACGAAACTTTTGTAAAAACAATACTTTCTATTATTACATAAGCAGCATATGTTACTTGTGTACAGTTTTTTGAAATAAAAATAAATAAGATTAAGAAAGGAAAGGCATATTCCTACTGCCTAGGAATGATCATTTACTCTCGTATTTTGTTGGTCCTTCAGATATTAAGAGGTACCTATCGTAGTCCTCCACAAATCTTGTTCAGAATGAACACCCCCGGTTTCCTTCACACATTCTTCAGAGAGCTGGTTTGAACCATTCCTCTTCCAGGTTTCTGACCCTGGCCCTGTTCATGTGATTTTTTTCCCTTTTCACACATGGCACCACTCAGAACTGAACTGATCCATGCGGTGTAGAGGTGTTAGCTTTGCCCTATAAAGACCACATCTTTAAGCCCACTCTGACTCTCCTGACCACCGCCTCCCCCCCACCCCCCAGTCACAGTGACTGTCTAATGGACTGAAACTCATTACAATTTGCGGCCATTTCAACCATTTTTCACGTGCTTACTTTTACTTAGATTAATTCCTATTCTTCATTGTCCATCAAAAGATAGTGAAAGATTGTGGTGGTTTCTGAAGTCCAAATTGATACTCTGCGTGCACTATTTCTTTTACTTGGACCAAAGAAGGGATGGGGGGAGAGTTGGAAATGACATGCTTTACTCTCTGAGAGGATCTGGGCAAACCGCCAAGGACCAGGGCTTTCCTTTATTAGCCCTCACATGCCTTTTCTTTATTGGCCTGCTCTAGAATCTTACTCCAGATTGATACCAAGCCCCTCCTCCTCAGCTGACCGAATCCATCGTCTCATTGAAACTCGGATCTGACTTCCTATCTTTAATCTTCGGCACATGTCTTCCCTGCAGTTCGTCCCCAATCCCTGACAGAACTGTGACAGCTTCATTTTTGAGGATTTCAGGGCCCTGAGATGTAAATCTGTTGAAGCCAGAGGACTTGATCCCATTTATTGTGGTAGAACCCTCTTCTGAAATGGTTTCCTCTATCTTGGGCTTTAGTTTTTTATGGGGTTTTTTTGGTTTGTTTGTTTGTTTGTTTGTTTTACTCAAGGCTGTTTCCCCTTTCTCAGTCTAACAGATAAAATAACAGTAACATAGTATGTCTTTTGTTGTCTGTCAGCGTCCCACCTTTGCTCTCAGGCAGCCGATTAGTCTCTTCCTCAGTCACCTCTATTTTTCAAATAAAACTAAAGCAGGCCAGTTCTGTTGTCTTCACCACATTCCATAAGCGTAAATCAATTTTGGGTTTTAGTTTTGTGAACATTTTTGATAGGTTGGTCGTACTGTCCACCCTTGGGCTTCCCATCAGAAGTAATGGGATCTTAACTCCATACTGAGGTCTGAGTGTTTGCAAAAGGGCAAAAACATAAAGTCCAAAATATGTGTCTTCACCTGTAAATGTCAGAGAGATTTCCTATCTGTGCAATGAGAGCCATTTGGGAAGCTGGCCAGGGGCAACACCATTCTGCAAAGGTGAGTTAATGTTCAATCTGGTTTTTGTGGAAGGTCCGGGGAGGAATAAGAAGCTGCATGGCCAAGGCCTGGAAACTCTTAATTACCAGGATCTAGTCTGGATTTACTATTCTGAAAAAAGATGACTAAAGAAATCTATGGATAGAGGAGCACGTTTTATAAGTAACGAATGTTGGCCTTCGATCACACTGCAGTCCCTTCCTGAGCCCTGCTGGAACATGTTGAAGTCTTCTTTTGTTTAAGCTAGAGTCAGGTGCATGGCTTAGGACCAGAACAGCCTGTGTGCCTCTTTCTCCCTAATCCTGGTGATGAGAGAAAGTCATTCCAGAGAGTCAGCAAATACAGAAATAAAATGAGAACCAGAACAAGAAAGCCCTGAAGCTTCCAGTCAGAACCACCAGTTGAAGTCAGAGTAGCAGGAACACGCCCCGGGTTTTCTCACTTGGCAAACTATTTAGAGAAGAGCCAGAATGGAGAAAGGCAAAGAGTGGGGAGGGAGAGAGAGCTTAGCTTTCTTCAGAGGCAGCCTCCACCCCAGTCTCTACCCCTTTTACTCCTGCAGGACTGTGAATGAAGCACATCTCAGAAAAGAAAATGGAGTCAGTCAGAGAGAGAGATGCGTGGTGTGGCTTTTTCCCCAGAGAGAGCAGCCCTGGACTCTTACCTGACAAGCCTTCTGGGAGTAGGACGTGAGGCCACCAGTAGTGAAGCCTACTGTGTCCCTAGGCTGCAGCTCAGTCAAGTGCATCTGTCCCTGAGTCTAACCCACACCTGATAGAAAAGTGAGGAGATGTTAAGAGCTGTTCCTCTCCTAGTCACATTTGGGACTATTGTACAGATAGATATCTACTCTTGGAGAACAACAACCCATATTAGTATATTAAAGGCTCAGAAAAGCCCTGGGGCAGAGAAAAGTGTTTCCCAGACTCTCTGAGCATGAATTTTTTTTTGGGGGGGGAGGGTGGTTTTCTATTACCACTCAGAAGAGTATTCTGTGGAGAACACTATAGAGGGCAACTTCAATTTATTGACTTACACTGTGAAGAGTTCACCAGGTAAATGAAAGAATATACCTTTCTTTCTTTTTCTTCCTTCCTTCCTTCCTTCCTTCCTTCCTTCCTTCCTTTCTTTCTTTCTTTTTTAATTTTTTTAGTGTTTATTTATTTTGAGAGAGAGACAGAGTGTGATTGGGGGGAGGAGCAGAGAAAGCAGGAGACACAGAATCCAAAGTAGGCTCCAGGCTCTGAGCCATCAGCACAGAGCCTGACGTGGGGCTCAAAATCACGAGCTGTGAGATCATGACCTGAGCTGAAGTGAGACGCTTAACCAACTGAGCCACCCAGACGTCCCATTAGACCCATCTTTCTAGATTCTCACTTCCTATTTATACCCACCTTTTCTATATACGTTTCCTGAACACTTGTTTCAATTCCCTAGTTTTGACTACCATGTAAACCTGACTATTCTCAAGTCTGTTTTTCTAGCACTGACCTCATTCTTGAACAGCACACCCACATTTCCAGCTGTGTGCTCCCTAGTCCTTCTACTTGGACATTAGGCACATGTCCCAAATTCAACTTACAGAATCAAAATGTAGTATCGTCTTCACCAGATTGGCGTCTCTTCTGTCTCCCTGCCATTAATAACATTGTCACCCTCCAGTGACCAACTTGGGAATGTCAGTGGATTCCCAGACCTTTCATTTCCTTTACCTGGGAGAATATATTTAAAAAATTATGTGCATATAAAAAATACAGATAGAATAAAAATTTTTAATGTATTTTCTAAGACTTCTATCTATTCCCACAGATATAGTCCAGACTCTTATTTTCCATTTACACAGTTGTAGTAGCCTCAGGTAAATTATAGGTTAAGAATTTTTGTAAGAAGAGGGAATTTGGCATGGGAACCTTTTATATATCTTAGTCAAGATAAAATCTTATATTACACGTATGCTTAGAAGAATATTAAGGAGATTATGGCATTAATATTAATGAAGAGGGTGGAGTTTTAAAGCTAGTGATAAAGAGAAACAGGAACGCACCAATACCGTGCTGTCAATCTCTCTTCTTTTCTATGGAATTCTGGAATATTCTGTGGAATATCTGAACATGTGACTGGAAATGCCCATGGGAAATCATACCATTTTATTACAAGAGCCTAAGTGAGACCACTGAGTACAATTTATTTTTTCATTTATACAGTTCCTTAGGGTCACAATTATGAAGAGTTATTGTACAACATAACAAATTCTAAGTAACTGTTTTAATTTGACTTTGGGATATGTGAGTTTCCTTTAATGTTTCAATCAGCATCATTATTTAATTCATCTAAGGTACTGCCCCATTTTTCACATGGGAAAAATCAAGTCTCGGAGTGGCTGATTTTCCTAGCATAGCGAGTTCATAGCTTGAACTAGACTTTGGACTCCAAGCCCTGATTGCTTTCCACTACACTTCCACTGGCTCCCCAAACCCACCTGATGGTTATGTTCAGTAAATGAGAGATGGGCTTCCCAAGCCTTTGTTGTGTGAGGAACTGACATGGGTAACTATGAGAAGGTAGACCAGAGAGGCCTTACAGGGAAGGCATCTAGCCTCTTGTCTTATCCATGAGCCGCAAGTAAGCCCACCCGCCCCATGAGGTGAAGTCATGCAGCTTAGTTTGAACAGGGGCCATGGTCATGAGGATGCTCTGTTCACTTATACTGTATAGGTTGCAAGACCTTCTTACACAGTCTAGAGTGAATTGTTCATGCATCTGACTTTGCCCTCACAGAGTAGATGTAGTTCTTGATTTCTAGCACCGTAAAGAAAAACAGTGAAGGATGCCTCCAGACTCTTGGCAGACAAATATAGACAAACCCCCCTCATGTCATTTTGAATTCCAGGGATGGAAACCCACGAGCTTCGATCAATCCATAATGTGAAGATCTGAAAACTCTTCTCCCATTTGCAACCATAGAATCTTACTGATTTGATTTAAATAGAATTTCCTCTTGTTCGCTTTAGTCTGAGCGTGAAGAACTGGTCACCCACCATTCTTTGAATAAAACCATTTCAAATTGCGTGAAGGAGAGTATGATCAAATCATTTCTCATTCTTTCCTTCAGGCTACAATGCCACAGTTGCTTTAATTTCCTTCAAAGCTTCTATTTGCCACCCCCATGAACTGTTTTTATTTCTCTTTCTGGGATTCTGTTCCGTTGCTCCATTGCATTGCCTTTTTAAAGTGAAGAGGTCGGAATTGGACACAACTGTAACCTGGGTGTGACTGATGCAGAGCATTAGTAAAGAAGAGATGGCTTCCCAGACCCCGTGTGTCCTACCTGCCTTGGCACACAAACAGTGAGCTACTGTAGTCATCATTTATTATTTTGTTAAGGGTGGGGGGGGATCCATCATACTCCAAAAATGACTACAGTAGAGAAAAAAATAAATGTCTTTGGTGGCCTCCCCCAGTCTGGCTACTTGCTATGGGGAGAAAAATGTGCTTGCTTTGGAGCTCGAGAAATGTTTGTTCACATTTGTGCTGGGGAGGCTGTGCATTGCTGTGGATTATAGGTATTGACGCTGCACTTGAGAAGAACAGAATATATGTTTTGTTTTATATATAAATATATATCCTCTGAGGTAAATGGAAAATGAACCATTGAGTGTTGAGTGTGTGCACTGAAATCCAAGCATACAGGCAACACTTTCCAGCAGAGTACTTTAAAACTGTGTAAAATGAGAAATGACTGTGGGATTTTTCAGAAATAAATTTAGTTTGAACTCTGCGGTACTTGAAGAGAGAATTTTAAAACCCACCATTGGCAATGTAAAATGGCGCAGCCACTTTGGGAAACCAAGTGGCGGTTACTCAAAAGATTAAACATAGACTTACCGTGTTACTCAGCAGTTCCACTCCCAGGCATGTAGCCAAGAGAATTAAGAACATAATTGCACAAAAACTTGTAAATGAGTGTTCATAGCAATGTTAATCACAATAATCAAGGAGTGGAAACAACTCAAATGTCCCATCAACTGATGAATGATAAACAAAATGTAGTATATCTATACAGTGGAATATTCATTTAGCCATAAGAAGGATAAAGTACTGATGCATGCTATATAACAAGGGTAAACCTTGAAAACATTGTGTTAAGTGAAAGAAACCAGGCAAAAAGGCTGTATATTACACGATCTCCTTTAGACAGTATCATTGGCAAATGATATCAGAATTCTCAAATCCATAGAAACAAAGGAAATTAGTGGTTTCCAGGGCCTGAGAGTATGTGGAGGAGAGGGGTGTGACTGCTAATGGGTACCAGTAGGGTGAGGATTTTTTTTCTGATGTGATGAGAATGTTCCAGGAGTAGGTAGTAGTGATGGTTGAACAACCTTGTGAATGTACCCAAAACCACTGAATGGCACACTTTAAAAGGATGCATTTTATGGAATGTGGATCATAGGTTTTTTTTTTTTTTTTTTTTTTAAGTAGAACAAAGAACCCCACTGTTAATTTATAGATGGACCCCTGGTCTTTTTTTTTTTTTTTTTTTTTTTTCAGAAATAATAAACACCTCAATAAGTTTTCTTTAATGACTATGAGGCTTTTACTTTGTCTGGAAAATGTTGTTCTTGTGCATTGGGTTTCACGAAGGTTGCTGGTAAAGCAAGATGTTTGTAGAAAGTGGCAGGATTATGACATTGAGAAATTATTATACAGACTGGGCTAGCTGTGAGAAAAACAAGGAACATCTGATTCAGTTACTGCTCTACGAATGGTCCCTTATTTTTTGCTGCTACTTAAAGATTGGAAATTTTTTTCTCCCGGCCATTTTTGGTGACTATTTTTGCTGAGAAACTTAACTGCGTACTTGACGTTCTGTTAAATGAATCATTGTGTTTGCAAACTTTTTCTTTAGTATCCATTCTGAAAATGGAATGACTAGAAACACACCCAAACTAATTCTAGGCTCCTGGGATTATTTTTTTCCCTTCAGCTATTTCCTGACACCTCTAATTAGCCTCGACAGCCTG
This sequence comes from Lynx canadensis, assembly GCF_007474595.2. Lineage (NCBI taxonomy): Eukaryota > Metazoa > Chordata > Mammalia > Carnivora > Felidae > Lynx > Lynx canadensis. The sequence goes on along the minus strand of NC_044309.1, from coordinate 87,930,581 downwards.
CCTGTCCTCTGCCGGTGGTAACCCCAGCTTGTTCCGTCAGCTGCCCTGCTTTCTTTTCCATCGACACATTTCTGATACTTTTGAAGGAGACACTCCTGCATCTGAACAGAACTCACAAGGTCTGATGCTTCTTGACACAATGGATGCCTCCTCCCTGTACTTGGGAATTGATATACACTGTCAAAAAGGGTTTTCCAAATGGTTTCTCTTTGTCACCTTGTATCCGATTTTCTCCTCCATTCTGGAAATGTGCAGTTTAATGTTGCGTTTCGAATCACTTTCAGCTGAAAAAGTGTGTAATGGAATCAGGGCATCCCATGAATACTCTTAACGGTGTCGAAGGTGCCTTTTGTTTGCAGCCCTGCGCTCCAAGGGGACGGGTGACAACAGTGAAATGATATTGGGGGGCTTGCCCAGTAATGGGCTCCCTGTCCTTTATGATTTAAGAGCTGCACCAAAGGTGACTTTTCCCATCCCGGCACTTCTGGCTTGGTTTATATTTATTCGAATGTAAATTGTGGCGGTGGCCCCCTCCTGAAGAGAAGAGAAGCAGTAACTGGAACAGTTGTCCCTCTTTCTCTCCCCCACCTACCTCAGACTTATTTTAAGAATCGTTTAAATTTAGACTTGAAAGGTGCCTGGGAAATGAGCTGGGCCCCTCTCTTCTTTTTCAAGGCAGGGACACGGAGGCCTGGAACTAAAGACAAGCTCGAGGTGGGGGCTGGCCCCTCCAAATGCTCATCCCCAGGCCACTTCCACTTCTGCCGTGCCACGCAGCCTCACCACTGCTGATGGTGCGCGTGTCCGTGCCCTTCTCCGATGCCACGGGCTTTCTGAGCTGGGGGAGGGTTCGGCAATTAGCCATCGCCCCACGGTGTGTGTCGTTTCGTGCTTTCGCTTTCACGTTATCCCCTCCTGGGTCAACTGTCAGAACTTACAACCCCCTAGAAAGGGTAGATCGTGCAGGACCTTCCTCCTGCCTATTTGTGTGTCCTACATTTACACGTATTTAATGGGTTCCATGCTGCACGCCTGGCTGACCTCTTAACAAGGAGAGACTGGAATGAAGTTCTGGGCCGTCAGCGCCCTTTCAGACGTGAGCTTCCAATCACTTCCTTTGCTGGCCCACGATTTCCATGCCTCAGAAAGAAGAAATCAAGGGGTGGTAAAATGAAGCAATGTCGTTTCAATTCTGACTTCAGGAGTGAGCTTGATCCCTAACTTTTGTTTTGCTTGGAACACTTTTTATATCTCTTATTCCAAGGAAACTAGGCTGCTGGACACCGTCACCTGCTTTTTTAAATGCAGCAGCCTGGCAATTTTGTATTTCTTTTCCATTTCTGCTCTATAGAGTGTACCAGTGTTAAACTTAGAGGTGTGCATGCGTGCTTACATATGTGTGTGTGCACGTGCGTGTATACACATACATATAGTCTATATTGATAAGTATAAGTCTATATCCATTTTTTCTTTCTCTTTGTGCCACTTGGATAAGGCCTTCTATTGAGGCTGAAAATTCTATACCACGTCAGATATGGCACCTCTTTGCAAAATCATTTAACTGTGAATTTGGGGATTTTCTTTGGTTTTAAGGCCAAAGGTTTTACCTTGAAGGGGGGTGCAGAAGGGCTGAGAGGTAATCTGTTCTGGAATGTGCCTGTCTGAGCATGGGCTTGTAAGGTTTCCCCAGGGTTACAGAAGGGGAGTTTCCCCAGGGTTACAGAAGGGGAGTGCTACAAAAGTTTTCCTGTGTTTGCCCTGTGATTCTCCAGACCGTCATCTTCTTCTGAAAACAATGTACATAATAAAGACATTTGGGGGCTTAACCAGTTCTTACTTTTCATAACACAGTGTAGCCACTGGCTTCTCAGTTAGTGGCTCCCAACACAGCTACAGGATGCTTCTGCACTCATGCCTGAGCTCTGACTAATGACCTCTGATGTGTGATTGGGTCACCGGGTGGGATTCTGTGGACTAGGGCTTGGGGCACACAGGGTTCACGAAGATTGGTCGTGGTACAAAAACGAATCTGCATTTAGTAGGACTTCAGGACTTCTGTGAATGTGTGGCCAAATCTAGGCAAATAAATTCCTCTTTAAACTTCACAAAAGGAACATACATTTCCTGCAGCAGTCAAATAACAAAAAGATAATTGAAGAAAAATTAATGCTCCTACTTACGTGCCTTTCTCCCTGTTCAATCAAATGTACTTTTATACTGTCAAGCAGCCAGCTGTCAAGGTGGTCCAATTAGGGCAATGAGCCAAACTGAAGGCAGCAGTCAACCTTTATTCGCTTACTGTGATCCTACAGGCAAGAGGCAAAGAAAAAGAAAAGTGCCAGCTCCCCCGTGTTCCATTTTCCTCACTGAAGGGCATCTGGGCAGTCGAGGGTCAGTTGACATGGAGCACAGACAGGAGGGAATATTCTCACTGCTGAGGAGCTCTGGACAAAAGGCCTCTGCATTTTAAACCAGGGGTTCGTGGTGTGGGGGACGGAGAAGGGGAAGGATTCCGAGTGGAAAAGTACCGACTCACAATGGAGACAGGTGCCGGGGCCAGGACTCCTCCCGCCGAGCTGCCCGGGCTGGGAATGCGGATTTGCTCATAAACGTGGCCAGTGGGGAGGGTGGAGAGGAGAGCCCTTGCCTGCAGCTCCCGTGGATACTGTAGTGCCGTGGCTGTGTACCGGGTCCAGTGCGGTACCTGCCTGGTACCCCCTTCGTAATCGCCCACAGCGGAGCCTAGAGGAGCTCACCGGGTTTGGGCCTGGGGTCAGAATCCTCATGTGTGGGGTGTCTGTATGGAGGTTTTGTTTTTACAAAAATGGGGTTATACCACATACTACTCTGCAACTTGGTTTTCTCACCTAACAATACATCAGGGGTACCTCCGGGTCACAAAACATACTGAACTTTTTTATTTTTTTAATGACTGTGTAATATCTTACTGGTTATAAATGAAACTCTTCAGTATTTCCCCTTTTGATAGACATTGAGACTATTTCCAGTCTTTGCCACAACAAATAATGTCAAGTGTGAATTTTTGTCCACGTATCTTATGGACAGAATCTTCTATTTTTTTAGAATATAGTCCCCAAAGTAGGATGACTGAACCATTCGTTACATCATTATAATAGTTTTAAAAGGTATAGCAATTGTGCTCGCTTCGGCAGCACATATACTAAAAGGTATAGCAGTTTACGTTCCCATTAATTATGAGAATGGCTTTTTCCTCTTGCCCTGAACTATTACACATTCTTAATTTTTCAGCAAACGTTTGCCAATCCAATGAGCAAAAGTTATATGTTATTTTTACTTTAATTTGCATTTTCCTGGACGAGTGAGATTGAGCATCTTTTCACGTGTTTATTGAACATTTGCATTTTCCCTTCTGTCAGTTGCTTCATCGTATCTTTTACCCATTTTTTTTCCCTTTGCTTGTTTGTCAAATGCCCCTGGAGATTGTCAATCCTGCTTGGAGGTGGGATTTAACGTGAGTTGGTGTGATCCCTGTAAGAAAAGTTGTAAAATTGAGTGGATTTTTGAAATGAGCACCTCATTTGACCCCTTATTTTTCTCTTGATCAGTTAACAATTTGACTAACTTGGGGGACAAAAGGTAGGTCTTTTGGACTCCAAACTGTGACATTAGAGGATGGAAGCAGCAAAGTTTTCAAGAAATTGCTTTCTGAACTCAAAATTCTCACCAGCAATAAATTACGTTTATTCTCTCCTGTGGCTTATGTTTGCGGAGGGTGTGAAAACATTTAAAAAACTATTAATGTCTTTGCTTTACCTCCTCTCCTCCCGTCCCCTTGCAGTTGGGTCCGAAGAACACGTTAGACCTTACCATTCACCATGTTACAAGTAATTTCCATCTATGCTACGGACAAGAAATGAAAGCATGTAAATTTCAGTTTCAGTCTCTGTGAATGAAAGGCTGACCTTAACTTTGGGTAATATGCTTACAAACCCCCACCCTCCAACTCTTATGGTAAGGGGATACCAGGTAGGAAGTGGTTGCCAGTTGGTTAAATTACCCCAGCACCTAGGAGCTTCCTCACTTAATCTCTGGCCAATCTCTGAGTAAGTAAATGGAATGTCATTCAAAATCTGACCGTAGTCTTATCTAGAGGTCCAGATCTGAGGGCCCAGAAGAAAGGCCAGGGCATATGCCTAATTCTCCTTGATTCTTATTATTGCCACAGCTTTTTTCTGTTTGTTCTAAATAATTTTCCTTAGGAAAAACAGTTCATAAAATACTGAAGTAGAAGATAGAAAGTATACAAGGATCCTCTGATGACAGAATGTGGCTTTAAAGCATTAATCTAGCTTATTGGTTGTTTAGTGCAAGATTTGTCAGCCTTCACATGCACTCTGTTCCCTTTGAAACCCATTCCCTCTCGCTGCCCTACTCCATACTGGAGACCAGCACTCTGACACATTGATCCCAAGATCAGAGGGATGAAAGAGAGATCAAAAGGAATCCAGGAAGCATAGGAAGAGGCATCATAGTTTAGGGACTGGAAAGTCTGACTGCCAAACATGCTGTCATCTTTAATCCATGGGTGTCTCATGAAGGAAGAACTTGGTAGTTCAAACAGAAATGAAGAATGCTTTGTACATAGATGGATTTGGATATAAAGATCTATTTAAGAAAGTAATTAGCTAGGGTGAGCTAACATTGGAACGAACATTGTTCAGCCGTGAACATTGGAATTGAATGCTCCTCCTCCCTTTGTGTGAATTTGAAATAAAAAAAAAGAGACTAAACATAGTGGTGGCCGGTGCCTTTGCTGTGTTCTCTTTCCCTGCCCACTAAGCCCAAGGGTCCTGCCTAGTTTGCCTTAATCTTTCAAGTCACTTTTTTAGTGGTGACTCAGCCAGAATGACATCCTTTTACATCCATTGTCTTTTTGTAATAACCAGTGAAAAGGCATATGGATTCTTGATGGTCCAGACCCTATACAATTAGACAATTACAGATAATGTTGTTACCAAGAAAAATTTTGAGGCCTTTGCTATGGATAGTTTTTTCATCCATCCAAGTGTAATTCACTCTCTCTCTCTCTCTCTCTTTTTTTTTAAGTTATTTATTTGTTTATTTTGAGAGAGAAAGTGCATGAGTCAAGGAGGACCAGAGAGAGAGGGAGAGAGTCCCAAGCAGACTCCCCACTGTCCACACAGAACCTAATGCGGGGCTCAATCTCACAAACCATGAGATAGATCATGACCTCAGCCAAAATCAAGAGTCAGAGGCTTAACTGACTGAGCCACCAGGTGCCCCCCTTTTACTCATTATCTTTTACATCCCTCCCAGATAGCCAACTTTCCTAGTCAGAGCCTGGAAGCTGGAATTCAGGGACCATGTAGAAAAAGGGAAGAGAAAGAGTTAAGACTAGCTTTAAGCAAAATTTTGAAATTGAAGTTTGCCTTTGGAATTTATTACCTAATGACTTTCGCTCTCATCACCCCAGATCTCAGGGTCCTTCTTGCTAGTGTGAGATTAGGCCCTAAACTAGACCTTCCTTTCAAGCTCGCCAAATCTCTCCATCCTCATTCAAAACCCTATTCCCTTATTCTGGAAGTTAGTCTTAACTGATACATTAGGACAAAGACCATTTGAATAAACACACATTATTTGTGAATGCTGGATATCACCTTTCTTGGGAGGGGAGAATTGCATTTTACAAGTGACAACAGATTTATAAGAAGGAACTTTTAATTTTTCCTATTTTTGGCATCATAATAAAGGAAGTGATGATACAAATATTACATCTTCTTCCCAGTCAGCTCCCCTAACATTTTCCATCTTCTCATAGTTTCCACTAGTTTTAGACCCGTTAATCCTCTAAAGCCCCCATGATTTTTGTTATCACCCTCTCCCTTACCTGCCCTCCCAGTCTCCATGACAGCAACAACTGGGCACAGGTGGGTGAGGGGTTGGGGGAGAGCTGCAGCCATTTATTGGGATCGCTTCAGTGTTGGAGACTAACTTTATATATATATACACACACGTATATATATATATACGTGTATATATATACACATATATATATATTTTTTTAGTGTTTATTTTTGACAGAGAGTGTATATAGATATATACGTGTATATATATACACGTGTATATATATACACGTATATATATATATATATATATTTTTTTTTTTAGTGTTTATTTTTGACAGAGAGTGCAAGCAGGGGAGGGACAGAGAGAGGAGGGGACAGAGCATTGGAAGTGTGCTTTCAGCACAGAGCCCAATTGCAGGGCTTGAACTCATGAACCGTGAGATCATGACCTGAGCCAAAGTAAGATGCTTAACCAACTGAGCCACCTGGGTGCCCTTGGAGACTATGTTTATGGTGGGAGGGAGGGGTGCCTGGGGCCTCTTGGCACAAAGAGTGCAGCTGACCCTAGAGTCCGTGAGGCATCCACCCAGAGTTGAGCTCATCGAAGGCACTTCCTGTGCTTGTGGCTCTTTACAGAGAAGTGTGTTCAGTCTCCAAGTCTCCGGCTCCCTGGTACTTGGAGCTGTTGGAGCTGTTGAGTTCATATTGAATGCAATTCCCAAGCCACTTCAACCAATTGATCGCTAGAAAGTGGCTGTTCAGAACCACTTTGGAATAAGATCTAGGAACAGGAAGCTCCATCTGGAATAGGCCTAGGAAAGGTTGCTCCATGGTTATCCATGCTATAGCCTCTTCCATAGATAGCTCCCTTAGGGATGTCTGCTCTCTCACATTCTTGAGTCAGCAGTAGCTCTTGGGGCAAATTTTTGGAAGCATGTGAATTTCCTAAGCTTCAGGATGAGATGAGTGTTTTTTCCTGGATCCAGGATACTACGTAGAAACTCATGAGTCTCAGTCAGGTGTTCTCAGATTTTAATGTGCCTATGAATCACAATGAAGATTCTGATACAGCAAGTCTGGGGTGGAACCTGGGAGTCTGCATTTCTAATAAGCTCCCCGGTGAGGCCCGTGCTACCGGCCCACCGACACTTGGCGTAACACAGACCTGGAGCTGTACTATCTACTCCATGAAACACTAGCCACTTTGTGACTACCTGAACTTAAAGATAAGTTAATTAAAAATTAGGTAAAACTAAATGTAATTTAATTTAATTTAAATGTAATTTAGATGCTCGTTGCCCCGATGTGGCTAGTGGCTGCCATGTTGGAGTGCACAGATTAAAATATATCCATTGTCACAGAAAGTTCTATTGGAGAACACTGGTCTAGAGGAAGCGTCAATTTACATCATTCATTCCATCCACTTGTTCGCTGAGTGTGTGTACCATGTGCCAAGTAGGAAGGTTGGTGCTGGGGGTTAAGACATGGTTCCAGCCAGCAGAAAAAGTAAACATAGCCATATGTTTACTTTGGTGAGGGATCCAGAGTTGAGCATTTCTGCTACACCTAGAGATTTGAGTATTCTCAAAAAGAGAATGTTGCCATGCAGCTTGTTAGAAAAAGTGTCCCTTGGGCATTTCATCGGTCTTGGAAACCAAGCTCTGGAGTTATAAAATTGAGGTACTTATGAGATTGGCTACTGACAATGCATATTTCTCTTAACCATTTTAGGGCCATAATCATCAGAAATGGAGAAATCATCCCCATGTCTTCAGAGTTTACCCCTGAGACTGAGCGCCAGCGACTCCAGTACCTGGTAAGAGTCACGTAGGTTTGGCGGAGCGCCGTGGCATCAGGGATGGTGTCGACGCTGTGGTGGGGGAACATGATGCTGTTGACATGGGAGCAGGCCCACGAGAGTCGGGTGACATATGGTATTAACTCTCCCCCACGCACCTTCCGATCACACATCCTGGCAACACGTGTGACGACACACTCCACCTCCGTGAGTTTATTATTGTGGCTGTTTCTCTCCCATCTGTAGCCAATGGAAGACATGATGTGCTCTGTTTCGTTTAACGGTTTGGGATGTGCAATACGAAATGGGGTGTTGAATCACACAGATACCTTTCTTCCTTGGCCTGCTGCTCACTTTAACTCAAAATGGGGGCTCCGTGCTGGGGAGGAGGGCAGCCCCAGATCCTGCTGACACCCCACCACTTGACGCACGGTTAGGAAGTCTCAGAGGCCCTTTGGGAAAGCATGCAGGTGTCTGAAAGCCTGTTTCTATCCTGAAAATAAGCTCCCAGTTTAAATCTCCCTCTTCGGAGTGAAATTACGAGTGGGCTAGAGGAAGGTGTTTGGGTTTTTCAGATCTTGAGCATTTTTGCTTCACCTAGAGATTTGAGTTTTCTGGAAAAGAGAACAGACCTAATTCCCTATCCTCAAGTTCCAGGGGGAGGGTGTTTGGCATAGAATCTCACTTGAGCAACAGTGGCAATCACGCTAGGTTACTTTGGATATTTTTGGGGACTGAACAGCGTGACGAGTAGTTCTGTGGCTGAAGTATTGTCTTGCCAACTGGCTTTCTTTCTAGACAACATAGCTAGTGACCCTCTGCTCTTAGGAAACAAACTGACCCAGGCTACCCAAAAGGACTTTGCTCATGGCTCTGAATTTCAGCGTGCGTGGACAGTCAAGGTTTGATTACTTTGGTCGATTTAGAAAGTGGCTGTGCACTTTCCCCTCAATTCCCTTGTCTGTTTGGTTTGTTTTACTCAATAGCTAAGCTGTGTTGCTCTGGTATAGAATGACAGCAGGAATCCGGGCTCAATGTAAAAATATTTCTTCACTCTTTGACTGATTGTTGTTCTCTAGCCTTTCTGTTGTCTTTTTCAAGTGGATAAACTTGTAGCCACTCCTAGGAACCCCAGACTTGAGGGCTCTCATTTTTTTTTTTTTTTTTTTTTTTTTTTTTTGGCACTCTAGGCAGGGGGAAGGGATCCCGTCCTGGCTCTGTTACTTGCTGGCGGGGTGTCTTTGTGCAGGTGTCTTAACCTTTCCAGACCTCAGTTTGTCACTTTACAGTGGGAAGCTAAACGAGCAGGTCACCAAGGACCACTCAGGCTGCAAGGGTCATCCTTCCCAGTAGAGTTCAAAACAGCTGGCCTCCTTGTCACCTGTCTGGCTTTTTCTAGTCCATCTTCCACAAAGCCACCCAAGTGATCTGATCATCGACTGTATCACTTCCCTGCCTTAAGTCCTTTGGCTCCTCTTAGTGTGCACAATGCAGGTCACACGTGGTCGAGCCAGAATCATGGTCCCTGTCCACCTCTCCTGCATTGTTTCTCTGTTGCCTCTACCAACACCACCATGCATTTCAGGCTGCAAGCAGAGAGCTACCTTCCATATTTGGGACGCACCTCGATCTCCCCAACCTCCTTGCCTTTGGAAATATGCTCTGCCTGGATGGCCCTTCCCCTGTCCTCTGTCAGGAAAACTGTTTCCCATCCTTTGAGACCCCAACATAAGTGTCATTTCCTCTAGGAGGTGTCCCCTAAGTCTCCCGGGAGGGGGTCAGTCCCCGGTCCTTGCAGAGCCATGTAGAAGCCTCTAGCTCTCGGCGTATGGTATTGTATTGCTGGTCACGATCGCTGTCTCCCCTTCCAGACTGAGTCCTGGAGGGCAGGCTCCTTAGTCGCTTCACGTGGCCAGTTCCCAGCACAGAGGAGATACTGAAGCAAGATTTGTTGGCTCGATGAAAGAACCAGAATTTGTATTGACGTCTGGATCATTACCACACAGTACTCTCCCTTCCACCTTCCCTTGAAGCCTATCATAGCCCTTTGCCTGCCTGTGCCTCGACTGCACCCTGCCTTCATCACCTCCTTACCCTTTAGGGAAAACCATTTCCTGTTTTCCCACTAAAGGCAATGAGAAGTAGCAGGTTAACTTTTTTTTATTTTGAAATCGTTTCACATTTTCATGTTACAAGAATGGCCCAGAAAGATCAAAACATTAATTTTTAAGGAGGGACGGGAAGGCTGACATGTATCAGATTCCTAAATACTGGTGGTCTATTTTCCGATGTTTGGAATGAGACGTGTGTTGGCTTCTGATCTCAGCGTTGTCGTGTAACTGTGTCTGTGATTCCTATAGTCCCCGGCTTCGTCACCAGTAACAGGCTTAGGAAGCCTCAGAAGGTGGGTGGAATGATTAAATGAAAACTGTATGCAGAATTCTTTTGTGGCACATAGTTCTCATTTGGTTTTGGTTTGATGAATCAGTCTTCAAATCCTACTGGCCTGCAAACCACAGAGATTTATTTTCTTACTTTTAATTTGATAATCACTGCTAATGTTCCAAAGATTAACATGTATTTTTGTGTTACTCTTGAGCAATCAATGTGGACGCTCTTAGCCCATAGAACTGAGCCTAACAGCTGAATTTCCAAAAGGTGCAAACCATGTCTCCATTCTCTTTTGTTTTTGTTGTTCCCATTCTTTTTAATCCTTACTGCTAATACATATGCGTTTCTCTGGTTAATAACTGTTCTCCCCGGACAACAGGAGTGTACATGACCAGAACGTGAAATATCCTGGTTGTCCAACTTCCTATACTGCCAGGAGTCTAAAAATGTATGCTTTGAAATGAATAAATCCAGTAGTAATAGTCACATGATCTGTGATGCAAATCTTTGTGGTAAAGTTTTGGAGAGAATTAAGGGATTTATAGTATAACATAACCTTGCGGTGAAGCCTTTGTGGTAAAGTATTTGAGAGAATTAGGAGGTAGATAGCATAAAACCTTAAAAATAATATCAATTAGGAGAGGAAAACACTGGTGTGATGACTTCTCTCAGCCCAGCCCAGGCGTGAGCTGTGTGATCCCACACCCCTCGCGTGATGTCTCTGAATCTCTCCTACATGAAATGTGTAGGACACCTCCCTTGAGATTTTTTTCTGTAGGTTCTGAAATCAGGATGAAAAGTGATCCCACAGCAATATAAAATACAGTGCATACCTTATAATTTTATGTGCATTTAATCCTACCAGTTCATTTTTTTTTTTTGGAACATCAGTTCCCTAGAACTAATTATGAAACACTTCAGTGCATTGGGGGTTGTGGTACCTTTTACGTGATCTAAATGAGTTAGAACATCACTGGAAAGTTAACAATGTATTTCTTACTCTGAGGTCAAATTAAAATTTCTTTTTATGATGTGTGAAGAAACATTTATGGCCGAATCATTAAAACTTCTAAGTTCCCAGAGACTTACTCGTCTGGAGCATGATTCTGCAGTCCCAAGGCTATTTGACTTGTAGAAACGGTTTGTGATATTCTCAGAGGTGGGGGAGATGCAGAGCCCGTTGGACACACACCGTTTTGATCCACATCGAAGGGGGAGGTTCTTGGGATGCACGCTCTGGACATTTGGGGTTAACCGAACTAGAAGCAGATTATGACGCTGGATGTGGCAGGCATGTTAATTTTGTTTGGTCTTGTATCCTGACCTCAGAGGGTCCTTCGTGTGGCTCTTAGGTCATGTGAACTGTGTTCCGTAGACTCTTGGGCAGGGTGATTAATCAGGCTTGAGGGTTTGATGTGTTCACACGGAATGTGGCAGGTGTGTGATGAAGGGGTCAGGGGCACTGTCCCAGCAGCCAGGAAGTGCTGCTGGTCCTAGAGTCACCAGTAAGCCTTGCTCTTCTGTCGCTGTGCTTTTTTTTTTCTTTTTCTTTTTACAGTTTCCAGGGTGATTGAAATAAAATAGTTAAGGAGGTCCACCAAGCTAGACGGAATGTTTGGATGGAGCTGGGACTCAGACGGGAGGGAAAGAAGTCTGGTTGTGGATGTGTCTCAGCAGAATTGACCTCCCTGATGCTGTGGCCTCCAGAAAAGCGCCCCACCTCTGCTTCGGGTGGCAGCAAGGGAGGAATCGCCTTCAGGGGGACCTCCACAGCCCCGAGGTGCGAGAGCGGTGTCTTCCCCTCAATTCTGCCTAGATGTATTTATAAACTCTGATTTGATTACATTAAGATGTGCTGGTATCGTCAGGCCTTCAACTTATGTCCTTGTGTCCTCGTGGATAATCCAAGTTTGCAGCTGTTTTTCATCAAGGGCAATGTACAGAAGAGATGAAAGTGGGTTTCAAACGCACAGCTGATATGTACAAGTGCAGCATTATCGAAGGCGGTTTCTTGTGGTGTCCTTGAACTACCCCCAGCCTTCTGTGCCGAGTCCGATTCTGTTTGTCCGCCATGTCCCTGGTGTTGGCTTTGGAAAGGTTTCAAGGTCGACAGTGTTGTGCCACTTCACTTTTTGGGATTTCTCGTGATCAAGAATTATCTCCCAAAAAGTATATTACTTAAACGTGAACCTGCTTAAAAGCACGATACTTTAATTTGGGAGGGTCAAGTGTGCTAGTGAGTAAAATTGACTGACCCACCACTGCCACATCACATTTAACCTTGAGAGCAGGTTGTGAAGCCCAGAAAGCCTTTCTTTAGTCACAGGCAACTTCACCACCACTCTGCTTTGCTTGGTGACGGAGTCATGGAAAAATCCACTCTAATCCTACCTCTTTCCCCCACTTAACCCTTTTTCACAAAACTGCCTGTGAGTTTGAGAACTTCTAATTTAAAAATGGCAGGCAAAAAAATGGTTGGCATTTTTCACATGCGCTATAGGTTCAACTGATCACACAGGTGTCACAGAGAAGCCAGGAGCTATTTTTCTTGGGGGGTGGGGATGGGGGAGAGAGAATCTCAAGCAGGCTCTGTGCTTAGCACAGAGCCCGACACAGAGCTTGATCCCACGACCCTGGGACCAGGACCTGAGGCAAAATCAAGAGCCAGACATCCAACAACTGAGCCACCCAGGTGCCCCAGCCAGGAGATTTTTAGAGCACAAAACTGGCACTGCCCAGAGTGTTAGAGGCAGAGCTTATATTTGGCCGTCCTAGGAGCACTGCTTGGTGACAGGGAAGACTCTAAAGACGTTAGTACTGAGAGTTGAACCTCACCGCTTCCAGAGCCTTGATTTTGAAAATGAATATAAATGGATGTTTTGTTTATCCCAGGATGGGAGGAGGAGTCAGAGGCTTGATGCTCAGGCATTCTGTACCTGCTCTGCAGAGCTAAGGAAGTGGATTCACACAGCTAAACAAATAACCACAAGAATGGATCCCTAACTACTTTTATTCTTTTTTTTTTTAATTTTTTTTTAATGTTTCTTTATTTTTGAGAGAGAGAGACAGAGAAAGAGAGACAGAGCACAAGCAGGGGAGGGGCAGAGAGAGAGGGAGACACAGAATGTGAAGCAGGCTCCAGGCTCCGAGCTGTCAGCACAGAGCCCGATGTGGGGCTCGAACTCACGGACCGCGAGATCGTGACCTGGCTGAAGTCGGACACTTAACCGACTGCTCCACCCAGGTGCCCCCTAACTACTTTTATTCTTAAAAAAACACAGTCTTCTGCACAGTTGCTACACATATATAATCTTTAGATTCTCTAAAACCCTTTTTCCCTCCAACATTCTGACTAAAAAGTTGGGCACATAAAGCCAGAGCCATCTGTCCATAAGGTCCCTTAAAAATTGGTCTTAGTGTAAAGAAGCAAGATAGTGTCATGCATCCATTAAAGATGTGAAAGTTAGATATGCTTTGAAAGAGGTAGATAGCATTCCCTGAGGTTTACCAGGGCAAAAGCTTAGCTGTCTATAAAAAGTTTTCTCTGCTCCTGTTGCTTGATCAGTGAAATGGGGTAATTACAGGACCCTCCCAAGACTGGTTTGAGGACTGAAGAGTTAATATTCATAATGTGCTTATGACAGTGCCTAGATCAGAGACAAAATAAAATCTCTTAGTTTCAAATCTAACTATATATGAAGAACTTTTTTTATGGCCGCCCTGCCATTGGACTACTCCTGTGGCCTTTTATAAAATGTATAAATTCCATTTGCATATGCAAAGGAATTGAAGATACACAGGCACATCTTTTTTGCTGACATGAGTTGTTCTCTCTTCAAATGAATTCCTTTCCCAGACTTTTACTTGGGAAGAAAAAGCATTAAGCATATGAATATGGAAACTTTATATGTTTTATGTAAATGACTACTTTTTAGCCCTTATTCTATACATTAAACTGTTGTAGGGTTGACAAATCTAGGCAATTTTGTTTAATATATCCATTTGCATACAAGTTTCCATGTGGCTCCTTTATCGTAAGCTATAAATTTTACAATTTTAAAGTTATTTTAGGGGCATGCTTTTCTCTAGTTGATCAGTACAGTCCCATGTAGAAATTTAAATGTGAATCTTTCTTGACATCCATGTAAACCAGACAGAATCTTATCAATATTCAATTTTATAATAGCATATATACATAAGCTTGGTTCTTGTTACTCTGAGATTTTTAAGGATAAATTAAGACTGAGAGAATTCTTTATGAAAGACTCCGACACATACATATTTAGATCTCAGCCATTTAACATTTTCCTTTCATTTTTGTTTAACCCAAACCAAAATACTCTTTTCCTGCACTGCAAATTGGGTAGTCAGCCTTGGCTCTGGAAGAGCTATCTCGTTTGACCGTTAGTGCGACCATCAGTGGGCTTGGTTGATGTTACTAATTTCATTTCATGCGTGACCATAGACTTAGTATCGTGGTAAATCATCTTGAAATATAAAACCTCCAGTTCTCTGATCTGATGAGGTTTTTTTTCCCTCCTGAGGGCAAGGAAGAGGAGAGATTACTCAATTTTTTATTAAGATTTGTGTTAAACACTGAAAATCCTCATTTGATAACTTCTTTTCAAATATTGAGAAGTCTGAACTTTTTTTTCTGAAATTAAAAAAAAAAAGAGCTCAAAAAACAAAGTGGGGGCAAGGTGCCTGGGTGGTTCAGTCTGTTGAGTGTCCCAACTTTTGATTTTGGCTCAGGTCATGATCTCATGGTTCATGAGATCAAGCCCCAAGTTGGGCTCTGTGCTGGCAGCGTGGAGCCTCCTTGGGATTCTCTCTCTCCCTCTCTCTACCCCTTTGCAGTTCATATGTATGCTCGCTTTGTCTCTTAAAGATAAACTTAAAAAAAAAAAAAAAGCTCATATAAAAGTTTCCTAGTAAGAGGACTTCACAAACGATTTCCTGTTGTGGAATCTGCCTTCATTTGACACATGAGTGTTTTCACTTTCCATATTCTGCTGATGGGAGTAGAAGTTCGAACAACTACCTTGTAAAAGGGTTTGGCCCAGGGAAAAAGGGTTTGGCACAGCCGTTCCTCTCCTAGGTGGGCACCTAACCAGAGTGTGCACAGTAGCTTAGGATGTACTTGCCCAAACTGGAAACTGCCCAAATGTCCACGGAGAGTAGAACGGATAAGATGATTGTCAGTCATAGTCACGAGCTGGAATGCCATGCAGTACTGAGAATGAACACATTTTAACTACATGCAACAACGTGGCTGAATCACACCGACTTAACACCCAGTACTGGGGACAGCTTATAGGATCCCATAGTAAGTATAGAAACAGGTGAAACCAACACACAGTTTGGGATAGTGCTTCCGTTGGGGAGAGCAGTGATTGAATGGGGTCCTGACCATAGGTGCTGACCATGTATTGTTTCTTGATCTAGATGCCCGTTACACAAGTGTGTCAAATTTGTGAAAATATGTTGACCCATACACATATGATACAGTAACTTTACCGTGTATTTAACTGTTATTATTGTTTGGGGGAGGGACCTTCTTTGGGGCTCTCCAGGAGCCCAAGGTGAAGGGGCTGGGCAAGTTCCCCAGAAAGGCACCCTTCTGCCACCTATCTGTTCTCTCCTGAGAGCAGTTCCAAAAGCCCTACTCACCATGCTGCTATGTACTCCCTTGCCTCTGCTCTTGCTGCTCTGACGCCAGAGGCCTTGCCTGATCCGCTGTTCAGATGCTTTTCAGATTCTGTCCAACCCACCCAGTGAGTGCCCCGCTCTTTGTTCCTTAGCCCCTGGGGATATCTGTTTCCACCCATAAGCCTACCTCAGTCTCCCCAACTAATGTGTGAACTCTGAACAGATGGACTTCCTTTTTTGTTCTTTGAGTCCCAGCCCCTGATACCTGGCACATGGAGGAGCTCATGTGTTAGCTGCATGCGTTCTTCTGGCTGGAAACTCCTGAACCTGGGACAATCCTCTCAGTAGCTGGCACGGCTCACTCACATTGTGGCCACAAGGTAGCAGAAGGAAATTTTATTATTAAAAAGGAGTAACCAATTTGTGTTTCCCAGCAGGCAGTTTTTTTTTTTTTAATTTTTTTTTAACGTTTATTTATTTTTGAGACAGAGAGAGACAGAGCATGAATGGGGGAGGGTCAGAGAGAGAGGGAGCCACAGAATCCGAAACAGGCCCCAGGCTCTGAGCTGTCAGCACAGAGCCGGACACGGGGCTTGAACCCACGGACTGTGAGATCATGACCTGAGCCGAAGTCGGTCGCCCAACCGACCTAGCCACCCAGGCGCCCCCCAGCAGGCAGTTTTAAATAATCTCAGGACCCACCGTCTCAGTGTCCACAGGAAGCATGGTGTTTGGCCACCTCCCGTTGCCATTATAGACATGTCACTCTCTAGATCTGGGTTCCTACTTCCACTCCCTGTTTTTGCTCTGCCCTGCCAGGGTGCTCAAAGCTCTCCCCAGCCCAGGAGGGTGGAGTTCAGATCCATGTGCTCCAGAGTGAGACAGACCTGGGTTCAAGTTACTCACCCAGTCTGCTTTCATGAGAGGCTTCTTAGAAGGTTCTAGACAACATCTCTTTTTCAAGCTTGTCCCCTCCTGTTATGGTTGAACTCAGAGATTCTCATTGGGATGGGGTGGTTGTGTTTCTTCACAGTAAGTGCTTACTTCCGTCCCCTTGCAGCTGGTTTCTTCCCAGGACTAGAGAGGAAAGCAGCCAGAAGACGACGTCTGATCCTCCTTCCCCATCTCTGACGTCCTGCCACTGCTTGGCACAGCAGTTTACTCCAGCATCGTTTTCCTAGATAAGCTGTCTCTTCTTTCCCTGGCCAAATGCAACCATGTCTGGAAGTTTATTCTCATTAGCTGTCCAGAGACTAAGTGGCAAGGACATGGCCTACCCTCTCTTTAACAAACCTGTACTCTGCACACTCCTTAAAAGACAACTGGCAAGCTATCTTTGCTTGTGTTGGGGCAGCGGTTACCAAGCTTTCTTTCCAGGGGCCATTTGCATCACACGCGTGAACTCCAGTGTACCTCCACTCCCTTCCCTCGGTGAGGAACATTCTATTGTGCTTCCTTGTAGGAAAGCCTCAAGTTTTAGGATAAAGATGGAGGCACAAAGAGTGGTCCATTTTTTTACATGGAGCAGGCCAGCACACTTTAAGTTGGATTTTAATATAGAATACATTTCTAGGTTTCTAGTCGGCATGCTTATTAAGTAGAGAAGAGACATGACATTATTTAGACATTCTTAGGAGTGTGAAATATCATGAGGTTTGAAATGGTATAATTTCACCCACACACATGTGGTTTTACAGGAAGATATCTATTGAATTATAAAAAGTTAACTAAATCCAAAATATAGTAATGTGTGTCCAAGATTGTTTTTATGTGCTATGGACCTTAGTTTTAACTTTTTCAAAAGATTGAAAGCTGTATTGCATTATTTTGTGAAGTTTAATTACCAAGTGTAACTGAGTAAAGCAGGTCAGAATGTTCTGTATTCATTCTCCCAGCACATACTTACTTGGAGTCTTTACTGTGTTAGGTGCTATGCTTGGCCCTGGCATATAGCTAAGGTTTAAAAATAATGAACATATTCAAGTGTGGTGGGTATCACTTGCATCACCATGCAGATGTTCTAACATACATATGTCCAAATAGCAGCATCAGGAGAAAAAGTTAAACTATGTCCAGCATATTAGAAAAATAAGGGATGTTTAGGAAACTGTCTAGAATTTTTATTTTGTAGGGATCTTAATGTGTGCCTCCTCTCCTGCCTTGCATTTTTATCCCATTAAGGTCACATTTGTAACAAGCCAGCCTATGAAATGTGCCTTGGAAAGGGACAGTAGTCACGTATACCTATTTATGTATGAGTGGCCCGGATATGAGTAGTAGAGTAAAACTTGCCAAAATTGTCCATGAATTTTACAAGTTTGGACTCCAGAAATCATGGGGTTTTATTGCTGAGATGAGCCTAACAAATTCTTACACTCACATTTTACAGCCTTTAAACTTTGGGTGTGTTGCTTACATTGAATTTAGCATAAAATCACTTTCGACGCTCAAGGTTCCAGAACGCTGATGTGAGCACTGCTTCTGGCAGGGCAGGCCAGCTCTAATGAAGTAACCCTAACCAGTCGTGTTACCTGAATGCTGCACAGCCTCTGAGAAGTTGTTTCTGAGTTGCCAAGTTGTGGCCCACTCTGCTTCTGAGAATAAAATGTCTCTGTGCTGGCCAATAGATACATGAAAAGATGCTCAGTATCACTGATCATCAGGGAAATGCAAATCAAAACCACAATGAGATACCACCACACATGTCACAATGGCCAAAATCAACAACAGAAGGAACAAGTGTTGGTGAGGATGTGGAAAAAGAGGAATACTCTTCCACTGTTGGTGCGAATGCAAACTGGTGCAGCCACTCTGGAAAACAGCATGGAGGCTCCTCAAAAAGTTGAAAATAGAACTCCCCTGTGATTCAGTAATCATACTACTGGGTATTTACCCAAACAATACAAGGACACTAATTCAGAGGAATATATATGCATTTCAATGTTTATGGTGGCATTATTTATAGTAGCCATATTATGGAAGCAACCCAAGTGTCCATCGATAGATGAATGAATAAAGAAGATGTGATAAACACATGTATGTGCATGTGTGTGTGTACACACACACACACACACACACAGGAATATTATCCAGCCATGAAAAAGAATGAAATCTTGCCATTTCCAATGACTTGGGTGGAGCTAGAGAGTATTATGCTAAGCAAAATAAGTCAGAGAAAGATAAATAACATATGATTTCACTCATGTATAGAATTTAAGAAGCAAAGGAGCATAGGAAAAAAGAGGGGTGCCTAGGTGGCTCATTCGGTTAAGTGTCCGACTCTTGATTTTGGCTCAGGTCATGATCCCAGGGTCATGGGATTGAGCCCCACGTTGGGCTCCATGCTGAGCGTGGAGCCTGCTTAAGATTCTCTTTCTCTCCCTTCCTCCCTCCCTCCCCGCCCCTCCCCCCTCCCTTGCTTGTACGCACTCTGTCTCACTAAAATAAAAATAAAAAGTGGGGGCACCTGGGTGAGTCAGTCTTTTAAGCATCCGACTCTTGATTTTGGCTCAGGTCATGATCTCACAGTTTGTGAGTTCAAGCCTCCACTGTCAGCATGGAGGCTATTTGGGATTCTCTCATCCCTCTCTCTGCCCCTCCCCCGCTCATGCTTTCTCTCTCTCAAAAAACAAACAAGCAAACAAAAAACAACAACAACAAAAAAACAGAGAAACAAACCAAGAAACAAATCCTTAACTATAGAGAACAAACAGAGGGTCACCAGAGGGGAGGTGTGTAGGGGAATGGGTGAAGTAGATGACAGGAATTAAGAGTTTACTTACCAGGATGAGCACTAAGTAATGTATAGAATTGTTGAATCACTATATCGTACACCTGAAACTAATATAATACTGTATTTTAACTCTATTGGAATTAAAATAAAAACTTAAATAAAAATAAAAACAGTTTTCAAAAAAATTTTTTTAGTTTTTTCAAACAAAAACAATACCCGTTCAGTAGTAGAAATAATCACAAATAGAGGTAAGTCAAAAAGGAAACCATCAGATAACATTTTACAATATTTAGATGGCTGAGTGTATGTACTTCTATAAACATGTATACCTAGAAGACCATGTTACGGACTGAGTGTTTGCACTGGTATCCTCCCCAACGCCCCCCCCCCCAAAAAACCCTTCTGTTGAAGCCCTACCCCCCATGTATGCCAAATTTGGAAATAGGAACTTTTTAGAAACAAGGTTAAATGAGGCCATAAGAGTGGGGCCTTCATCGGATGGGACTAATGTCTTGATAAGAATAGACCTCAGAGAGCTTGATTTCTCACCCCAAGAGACAGAGGAAAGCCCGTATGAGGTGCAGTAAGAGGGGGCAGTCTGTAAGCCAGGCAGAGAATCTGCTGGCATCTTGATCTTGGACTTCCTGGCCTCCAGGACAGTGAGACCTAAGTGTTTGCTGTTCATACCTCTCCCTGTCTGTGGTATTTCCATATAACAGCCCACCTAAGATGAAATCTGAAAACTTCCACCATCATTGCAGAAAAAGACACACAAATGAGCAGAGAAGTAGGTTTTCCTCTGAAAACCAACAGGTATGTGTCCCACTGTATTTTAGCATCTCATTTTTCATTAATTAACCACCTATTTGCTCTATTTGTACTTAGTTTTTGAGTTGTTTTTTCTTTAACACCAGGACCTCCATCGGGTCTGACAAATAGGACAATAGTGAGTATTGAAAGTGCTGGTCCGCTATTAGGACATGGCGATTTTTAAAAGTAGTAAAAATATGTCATCGGTACACATGGAATACAGGTGAATTCTGTGGTGAGCAAAATCGTGACAGAAAATATCTTGCATCATATGAAATGTGCTGTGGCAGGTAGAGGAAGAAAAATGGCCATAAAAGTAGAGAAATTTAAGGGTGTGACGTGTCAGTGGAGGATGAATATTGCAGTATTTCTTCAGAGCTAAGGTGCTTTTGTTTTCACCCTTTGATGTATCTGAAGTTGAGATATTTTACCACTGATTGTTGCTGTCAGCCAAGTGGCAGGCATGACACAGGTGTCCTCTCCTGGGCATGTGTAAACATCAAAAGAACAGCACCAAACTTGCAGGATGGGCGGCTGGCAGCTTAGAAGAAAACCCTGAAGGCAAAAATGAAGCACTCTTAAAGCCTTTGTGGATTTGCAGAGGGGCTTGGAGGTGTGAATCTGACTTGTTCAGCCACATTCCAGAAGTGGGAGTCAGAAGTTAGCTGGCTCTGGATAATTGCAGAGCTGACTTAAGAACTTTGCACCCCTGGTTCTGAGGCTCCTAGTTCTAGGGTGAATTATTTAAGAAATGTTGCATCGCCAACGGTCCCATGGAACACAGGCCACTATTGCCTGGGAAATCGTGACCGTTAATGATTCAGAGTTGAAAACTGATGAGCAGTGGAATTCTCAATGTGAAGACGTTTTGGAAAACCTTATCCAATATACTTCACCTAGGTAATCTTAAATATACCCCAGAGGGATATGTAAAAATTTGTCTAAGTCCAAAGGAGCCCTTTCAAAAAGAATAAAATAAAAATTCAAAGTGGTAAGAAAGTATTGCACTTAGTTTCGTTGGCAGCTTCCCCTCGTTTCTTAGAGGTAATAAAATAATAACTCATTTGAAACGGGCATCTTAGAACTGATGAAACACCATAGCCTATTGCTATAATGGGGAGAAAGCAAGCAGTTTGAGACCCTGAAAGCCCCTGCAAGTGAAGGGGATACAAATGTCACAGGAACATGGGCTTTAAGGCCCACTTAGAGCCTGCTCATCTTCAGAGGAAGAGGTGAGGTGACCCCTGCAGAGAGTGAGCTGCTCAGGAGATCCTGGCTACTTTGCAGATCTTCCCTCACAACTGTCCAGACAAACGTGTACTGGCAAAAAGGGTATGAGGGTACCCAGGGAAAGCACCATCAGAGGGCCACTTACTCTCCTGGGAACGCGGCCAGGTGCCTGGAACACTGCACATTGATCTCTGAGGCACTTGGGTCTGTGAAGAAATGGACTTAGAAATATGCCCTTTGGATCCTAACCTGTTTGTTAGTGAAATGTATGTGGGGCATTTACCGATATTTCTTCACACACATTCGTTTGTATGTACCTATATGCTTTGTATCTAGATCTGTGTGTATATGACACAACTTACATGAGCTCATACACCTACACGCACACGCACTCACATACGTTGTTTGATAACCTGTGTTTTTACGTCTGTCTGTCCTTTCTTTCCATGTCATTACATATTTGCTGTAGTATCATTGTAAATGACACCATAGAATTCCTTTGTATAGATTTTTTTACTAATTTATTTAGTCCCTCATGTTATTAAAGGATTTCTTTAAGCTTCTTCAGGAGCATCCTTGTGGCCAAATTGGGTGCAGATCTGTAATTTTGTTAACTGGATCCTCACAGGTACCTATTGACCATTTAGACTTTGCATGGTCCAGGGCCCTTGGTCTTTTTGCCCACTTTTTTTTTTTTTAATTTTTTTGTAAATGTGTGCAGGTTCAAGGGTTGGGATGGGTTTTTGTGGACATGTTATTAGGCTTCGGCTGTGAGACCACCCAGCCCTGGATGATGACCTTGGGCTAGGTGTCTTAAGTTCTTTGGGCCTTAGTCTCCTCATTTGTAAATTGAGTCTATGACATGTGCTTTGTAGGATTGTTGAGGTTGTCACAAGCATATCAAGTGCCTGGTACATGGTAATCCCTAAGTCAGGTTGCCAGCCAGGCTAGGCCAGCTTGGGGAGTGGGGTATAGAGTCCCAAAGCTCTAGGAGGTGATGACGGGTACATAGTAGGTGTTGCTATTCATGGACTAATTATGCCTCTGCTCCTTCGGTCAGTACAGCTGGCTTCCTGGGTGTGTGACTCCTGCGGCTGCACAGGGCTCTGTACGTGGTTATTCTTAGTTTTGAACACAGAAATTCTTAGTTTTGAACACAGTCTCCGTATTTTCATTTTGCACTGGACTCTACAGATTGTGTATCCAGTTCTACCTTGTAAGGTTGTTGGCAGTGTGATGCGAGAGGTCACAAAGCACATTCCGTAGTGCCAAGGATGTAATAGATATCGGTAATCGTTAGATGGATATAATAATTTTTTATGAGCCGAGACAACTACGATAAGTGCATTCATTTAATTATTAAAAGTGTGAGGTAAATACATAATTAATCTCAGATTGAGAAACTGAAGGTCCAGAAGCTAAATCACCAACTAAAATTACACAGCTTATATACGCAGAACTTGGATTCAAACCCAAGTTCACCTCACCCAAAGGCCACACCACTGACCTGCCCTATTAAGTACTCCCTTCCTTCCTTCCCAGGGAACCTCTCTGTAAAGGTCAGTGTTTAAGCGTCCTTGATACTCATCAGCAGCCCAACCCTCATCCCTAGCAGAGGTTTCAGAGCTCCTCAGAATGTTCCAGAATTCCTGTCAGACCTGGGAAATTTGGGGGCTACAGAAGACAGTAAAGACAATTCACCTTCTCAGTACTGCCCTGCCATGTCTCCAAGCCTGCTCAGAGTTCTATTATCTGGCCGAATCTAGCCAACCCAGTGACAGTTCAGCTTGTGTCCTTTGACTCCTGATATACTTAGCTTAGGATGACCGATGTCCAACTAAACCTCCAAACTACCATGAGAATCAGCAGGAGATCTGCTGGTGTCAGATCTTGGGAAAGGCTGTGGGAGATGCCTGTTTCCAGGAAACTGAGGACATGGCCATCTGTCCTGTGGCATGGATCCTTTGCTTTTCTACAGTGCCAGGTCATGATTTGCTCTGCCTACTCTTCCCTGCCAAAAATTTTTTAAAAATTAAGAAAATAATGAAGGGAGGGAGAGAAAGGATCCATTCCAGCACACTGCTAGTAAGTGGGCGTACAGCTTGGTACAAGGAAGCTTCCGTGCAAGTTTGCTTTTAGTGTGTGTGGCCTTCGAGCGGGGAAATTAATACTTGAGCATTTCATCTCTTGGATAGCGGATTTGAATTTTGAATGTGACAATGAGACTGTTTGTTGTTTCAAAGCAATTCCCTAAGTGGCTGTTTGCTCAAGACTTTTGTAGTGTGAACAGAGATTTGGGGGAGGGGAGGAAGCCATCTGCTCTGGAATAGTCTTCCAATTACATGATCAAATTACTGCAGAGCAAAATGGAGGGAGTCCAACAGAAAGTTCCTGTCTGGTGTATCCAGCCCCAACCTGCTCTCTTGGGCCATTGTGTCAATGTGGAGATTCACATGTAGGTTTCAAAGGCAAGGCCATGATCGCCAAGAGTGTGAGCAGGAGAGGAGCAGAGAAAGCCAAGCAGAGTGGGGGAGAGCTTTCACGTTGCATCAACATGCTGTTCGGGAAAATGAAAAGATCTTGGATTTGAATTAAATGAACTTTTGGAGAAACTCCATTTCTTTTCCTCTTGACTTTAGCAATCCATGTCTCTGATTACAATTAATTTATCATGTCAAATGAAAAAGTTATATCCCTTTATAAGTTCAGTTAGTGATTTTTTATTCGCTGATATTCTTGTAGAATAGAAATGTTTATTCTATTTGTTGAATACACCTATTTTTTCCCCTTAAAATAGAACAGTTTTCTGGTTTTTGAAATATGTCTTGATTTACAAAACATTATTGAGTCTTATTTTTTCTCCTAAATATGTGAGTATTTTTTCTTTTTATTTCTTTTGCTATTAGGCATTCATGCAGCCTCACTTGCTGGGAAACGAATTCACACATTTGGAGTTTCCAAGGAGAGTACAGAGAAAGGAACTTGGAAAGAAGATGCTCTACAGGGACTTTAATATGACAGGCTGGTAAGAACATGCCTCCCTCTGCCTCAGCACTGCCACAGTATGTGTGAAGGAATCATCACCGTCATAAAAAGCCACTCGCGCAGTTTGGATCAGGTAGTGCGGCCAGAGACCTGGGTTGGTGGCAAAGGACTGGGGACGTTGCTTCTGCTCTTTTCGCCTGGGCGCCAGTTCTTAAATCGCGGTGTTGGTCGGCCTCTGTACTTCCCTGACGTCCTCCCTGGGGACACTAGACCCCACGAAGCTGACATAATGCCTCACTTCACATGCACAAGCGTTTTTGAGGCTTTAAAACACATTTAAGTTGGGTTTTTTTTTAGGTCAGGGGCTCGAAGGAATAGGCTAACAGTTAATTGAGCCAAACTGGCCTGGATTTGAATCTGAACTATGAGCTTTCTAAAGAGGCAAAGTTAGGTAAAGTACTTAACCCCTATGAGCCTAATTTTCTATGGATAAAGTGAAAAAAATAGGCTTTTTGAAGGGGTTGCTGTAAGGACTAGAGGTAATGAGCCATCTTCATTATTTTTTCACATTTACATTGTGATAAGAATCTTGGCAAGGGGCGTCTTCCTCCCACAACACACCTATGTCAGCACCAAGATCACTTCTGTGGCGGATCAGTGGCTAACAGTGACTAAGACCTCACCTGTTTCTTCCATTTGAAAGACAGATAGGATATAAAGTACGTATACACCCTAAGATTGACATGAGGACTAAATAAGAGAGCACAGGACCTGGCACATAGTAGCGGGGGTGAAGATTTGCTGTTAGCCCTGAGGTACTGGCCAGGGAGCCTCCTGCCAGCCTGGAGGAGAGCAGGAGGGTGAGACAGTGGACTCTTTGCTTGCCAACATAGGCATAGAAGTGGGTGCCATTATCTCTTCTCACGTTGACCAAAATAGCTGTCACACGTGATTACAGCCCAAAGTCTCATGGTAGTGACTTCTAGGCTAGAAATCTACTAGAATACACACTGTGTTAAGGGAAGAGTTGAGCTGCCTAGGGAAAATAAGGGGCTGATCTAAGGCACTTCAATTTATCCCCTATCATCTAAAAGAGAAGATTTTCCCTACTATCCACTCTTCTTATAAAGCAGGATCAGCAAACTATGACCCAGAAGCGAGATTCCACCCACACACCTTTCTGTAAATATTTTTTGTTTTGTTTTGAGTACAGCCACATTCATTTGTATACATTTGATCTTTGGCTACCTTCACTCTACAACAAGGTGGTTGAGTAGCTGGAACAGGGACTGTATGACCCATAAAGCTTAAACTATTCTAAAACATGAACGGACTTGGCAGAAAGGGTTCACCCTATTTGCAGCTCTGAGGTTCTGGAGTTTTGGTGCCCTTGAATCCTTACCCTACCCCAACTGGGTTTTCTTTACAAGTTCATTTTTATCCGATCAGCAAAATCAGCACTCCTCACAGAGCAGTTGAAGGTGAGGGCTACCATAGTTTAGAAAAGCACGGTCGGGTTTGGTCTAAGTTTTGCAGGATTTAGAACGATGGAGGGAACGGTGTCCCAGGTCAGAAATCCCCATGATTGCAAATGCATAAACAAAAAGAGTGGACCTGAGAGACAGTAAGGAACATGGCCAAAAATAAAGAGACGGTCTATGGGAAATCAGACCGAGTCAGTATCAAGGGGACATAATCAAGGATGCGGGAAGCCACGCAGAGACATACATTTACTGTGGGAGGCTGTGGGTGGTGCTGCTTTGTCTCTGAGAAGGAGAACGAATGAGGAAAGCATGGTTTTGGGATGGCAGTCCTAAGGAGTTTGAAGGAAACTGGCAAGAGAAAGCAAGTTTAGGTACCCAGGGGGGAAAAAAAATACCCAGCATAAAAATATGTATGTGAGGTCTCAAGGGTCAAATGGAGGGATGGAAGCAGAAAACAGAGAAGGAAGGAAATGAACAACAAACTAGATGATTTGGGCCAAGGGATAACTGTAAGGGGTAAGTCATTAATCGTTCCAACCACCTGTTTATGTCCTTTCGACTAGTCTGCAATTCTCCAGGAGGGGGCAGTGCCTCGCCTGGTGCCTGACACCCAGTGATTAGCCAGTGGGTATTTATTGGATTTCAGGAAAGGGTGTGACTGACGGCAGTTGGGGACCAGGTAGTTATGGATGGCAGGTGGGAAGGGTGGAAATAAGGAGCTTGTTTGTATCTGAGATACGTTAAGCTTGAGGCAAGGCTGTCTGTGTGTTCTTTCTATGCCAGAAAGGCAAACAAGATCTAAGCAGTCAAAACACACTTGGAAAACAAGTGGCTAAAGATTACCCCCATTTTGTAGTTTTTAAAATGTGGATACGTTCAGGGACTAGATTACATCCAACTTCACACACCCACACTCAGTCCCTTGCTTTCTCTGTACACACACACACACACACACACACACACACACACGGTATTAATTAGCATGATCCTAAGAAAATAAGTGGTCCATAAACAGGCTGTATTTAATGTATGGAACTTCACAGAAGGTACCAAATAATTGAGGAGCCAAGACTGAGAACGGCTTCAGTCAGACATGATTTGCTGATTTGTTTCAGCACGGTTCCCTGTGTGGCTATTGGCTGCAGCTTTGCCTGTGAGCAGAGATTGATGTACACCTTTGTGTATTTTCTACCTGTTCTTTTGACTTGAAATTGATGCTTCAGGAAAAGGAGAGTTCTTTATATCTTTGTTGGAGTAAGTGGGGGAGTTAGAGACCCAGTTCGACCACTGCCTATATAAACTTGAATGAATTCCTTTTTTTTTTTTAAATGTTTTATTTATTCTTGAGAGAGAGAGACAGAGCATGAGCGGGGGAGGAGCAGAGCAAGAGAGGGACACAGAATCTGAAGCAGGCTCCAGGCTCTGAGCTGTCAGCACAGAGCCTGATGCGGGGCTCGAACTCACGAACCGCGAGATCATGACCTGAGCTGAAGTCAGACACTCAACCGACTGAGCCACCCAGGCACCCCTGAATTCCTTTTTTAAATGTTGTAACCTCTCGTGAGAAACCTCGTGTCTAGCAGTTATTGTTTAGGACTTGAAAAAAAAACCATGGGATCACCTTTTGCTACCTTTCTGAATTGTCTCTAGAAAGAGAAGACCTGGCAAATTAATTCTGTAGAAGGGGAGATGAAGGCCTGTGGCTCTTTTCCCACAGATGCCTTCAGTGACTACCAAGTTGTTGGAATTGGTTGAAGGTGGTCTGGTAAGTGTTTGGAATGTGTCATGCTCAAGGAGACAGGTCCTTACCGTGTCCCTTTATGTTTCTTGGCTTCAGAGTTAGCCCTGGCCTGTGAACCTGTTCTTCTGGAACGCTTCTACGAATCACGAGTTCACTGAAGTCAAAGCCCTTTAATTCTTATAGCAAATACCTAGTTGTGGTGGAAATGGGCCCTGCATGCCCCCACTCAGCACGATGGCAGTGGGCCTACCTGACAGTGACTGGAAGAGCTAAGGGCCGGGCGTTGTGATGAGAGCTTGACTCGATGCCTTCTATTTCACAGTCCCGTGAACTGTGATGAGGAACCTGATGAGGAAACTGAGGCACAGAGGCTGAGTCTCAAGGTTACATAATAGTAAGTGGGAGCAGCTAGGACGTGAACCCAGATAGCATCACTGCAGGGCACACGCTGTTTACCATGCCAGCTGCCCGACGCTGAAGGACTCCTCTTCCTTGTTCCCATTTGTGGTTGAGCAGATTGAGACAGAGAGGAATTAGGTGGTTTGCTCAGCTTCTACGGACGCAGAAGTGTCAGAGTAAGGCCTAGATCCCAGGTTTCTGAGGCCCAGAGCTCTTTGTGATACAATGCAACGGTCCATTTTTCTTCAGGGTAAGATTAGACATAATTACTCAGTTTTGAGCCGTGACGAGAAGTGAAGCAGGGGAGCAAGGGAGGGGGGGGGGTCCTGTCCACCAGGATCAGTGTCTCCGTGACAGTCCTCTAAACAAGAGGACGGGGTGAAGCATTTCAGGACCGGCTGAGGTACTAACTTTTCTGGTTCCCAGTCTGACCTGCTAGACTGCCAGCCAAATTAAACTGGGCTGCTTCACACTCGTCACTAAGAGTCTGCATGTGATTTGGGGGTGCGGATGGTGGGAGGATCCTCAGAGAACCAGGTCTCCTGTGCTGAGGAAAATTGTTTGTTCTCGTCTTAGAGCAGCCTCATGCCAGCCCTCTGTGGTGTGTCTGCAGTGGGGAGGAAGGTGTGGGAGAGGATGTCTGCTCTGGGGCGGGGGGGGGGGGGGGGGAGCCTTGTCTCATCATCAGGGATGAGTTTGTGGCCTCCTGACAGGGAGCCTTTCTCTCCCACCCTCGTGCTTTCTCAGAGACTGTGGAGCAGCTTGGCAGGCCCAGATTGTATAGAGGACAAAAGGTTATTGTCACCAGGACCTTCATAATGAAACCGGTCTCTTCCCTGGCTCCCCCACCGCCCCTTCCCCCGCCTCAGAGATCGCTTGCCCAGTAGTTGGATTTACAAAGGCATTTTCTTCACAGCACCCCCAGCGCTGAGTCAGTCCCTGACGCGGCCCAGCCCTCACCTTCTGTGCCTGGTGTCATTGGTCTTGGTGCCAGGATCCCGGCCTTGCCCCAGTACAGGCCAGCGCCCCTCCTCCCCAGCCCTTTGTGTCGAGCTGCTGTTGCATGATGCACATAGCTGGCAGTGTGAGCTCTGTGTTTCAACCCGCAGCCCTCTGAGCCATCTCAGGCTGTAATTTGCTGGCAAGTGTCTGTGTTACCAAGTTGAAACAACGGTTTCTCACAGCTGCCTTTGTGGCACCGGGTCCCTGCTCCTGGGCCTGCTGGTGATTTAGCTTTCTCACGTGGGATGGGTGTTCATCGTGCGCTGTGTCCGGGCACACGGGGGAACGAGCAAGCCAGGGGCCCAGGAGGACATCCATGTGGAAGGGGGTTTGTAGCTCTACCCGTGGAGTCCAGCCAGGCCCTCCAGCAGCTGTTCCTGGCCTGATGGGATTTGTAGAGAGAGCAAGGGCTAAAGAGGAAGAGAAGTCCATCGTGTGAATGCGAGATTGCTTCCAGATGGTTCTAGTTATGAGTAAAGTATACCAGAATTCTTTCCTTAAGCAAAGCCTTTCCAACATTTATGATGGTCTTATTTCCGAGGAAGGCTGGACCCGTAACTTGAGATGGCCTGGCTTAGTACAGAGTTTATGGCTTTGGGAGATAGGCTCCATGGGCTCTGGAGCTCGCTCTGCCAAGACTCTGGAGCCTTGGGCAAATCTTGGACCTGGGTCTCTCATTTGTAAAATGCTTCCTTTGCCCCTTGCTGCCAACCTCTGTGTCTGGCGGGGAATGGACTTTGCTCTGCTTTTCAGAGTTTCTGGAAAAGACCAGTTCCATTAGAAATATTCCAGCGATGGCAACCTTTCATTTTAACCTTTATTTATTTTTGAGACAGAGCATGAACGGAGGAGGGGCAGAGAGAGAGGGAGACACAGAATCAGAAGCAGGCTCCAGGCTCTGAGCCATCAGCCCAGAGCCGGACGCGGGGCTCGAACTCACGCACCGCGAGATCGTGACCTGAGCTGAAGTCGGACGCTTAACCGACTGAGCCACCCAGGCGCCCCACAACCTTTCATTTTAATCTCTAGCAGCCCTTAACTCTTTATGATTCTAACTTGATGACACATCAGGGTCATTTTCCTCCGCTGAATTTCCTTTACAATCCGGGATTTTTCCACTGGGGGCAGAGTGGGGTCAGCCACCATTTTCTCCTTTTAGTACTCATTGCTTTTATTAAGGCAAAGGAAATATTTTTTTATTCTGAGTGCTCTCTAGCACAGTAGCCACTAGCCACATGTGGCCATTTAAATTTATATTAGTTAAAATTAAATAAGATGAAAATTTTCTTTCCCAGGTCGCACTAGCCACATGTCAATTGCTCAGTAGCCAGATGTGGCTAGTGGCTCCTGAACTGGACAGTGCACAGGTACGGAACATGGCCATCACCACAAAAAGTTGTACTGGATGACCCTGCAGTCTGGGTAACGTAAGAGCATGGGTCTAGCTGAGGTGGAGGACATACAAGGAGCAGTAACTGAACATCCCAATGGCAGAGAGTTTAAAAAAAAAAAAAAGACAGCTGAGCACAGACAGGGTAAGCAAGTGAAATGGCATGGCCACATTCTATGGCTTCTGGACTCACTCCTGCTAGCCTCTGAGTTGGCTGGGGGATGGGCGTCACTCCACTTTGTAGATGTTCAGAGGCATCAGTCATTGTGTTTAGGGACAGCTCATCTCTAGCGGTCACTACTTGGCAAGCCTGTTGGTCAGCCAGAAAGAAGAACCATGTCCTTTGCCCTACCTCCCTTGCCCTGCCTCTGCCCATTGCCTGCTGGACTGGTGCTTTTGTTTCTCTTCTCCTTTTACTTCTTGGGGAGTATTTCAGACCCTGAGGAGCTGATTAAAAAGCAACTTCACTTCCAACCCTTTGCATGCTGTTTGGGGTGAACTTTAATTCTCCATCTGCAGCCTGGAACCCAACTCAGGGATGAGAGCCACAGCACCACAGCATTGGGCTTCTTACCAATAATCCAAACATTTTCTGGAGAGAAACTCACTGGAGGCAGCCTCAAGCATGGTCTGGAGCTACTGGGTCGAGTTTTACAACTCTTGTAGATATGGCTTCTGTCTTATTCTTCACTGCTCTTTTCAGTGCCCTCTGACAACACATTCAGGCAGGCTGACAGCGAAGTGGAAAAGCAGATTGAGAAATGCCACAGAATGCTTTATGAAGCCAACTCCAGAGCTGCACCCGCATATAATATAAATTGATTTATTGAATCAAGCACAGAAGCCCTGTTACCAAAACCCCAGGCTTTATCCTCGGGAGGACCACCTATTAAAGCAGCCCCAACTGACAGTCCTCATTAGCTTTTCCACTGATCCCCAGGCAGTTTTTAAAGGGACAGTGTCCCTCTTTTGGGCCTGAATTTATATGTTGGCCATGCCTGTGGGTCTAATTAGCTTAGCATTATTAATCTTACTTGGAAAGCCTGCGTTTTCTGTAACAGCTTGACTCTTGAGTTTTAAAGAGTAATTGGAAATTTCAAACCCTGTCCTTTTCCCTCTTTTTGTTTTTAATTACTTTTAACCCAATCTTTGGAAACCTACCTGCAGGTGTCTCTTGACTAGCAAGCATCGTTGGAGCACCAAAGGGTTTTCTCAGTCCCGTCTTGGTGCAAATCCTGACACTACTGTTGTGCCACAGATCTCACGGGGAGACTTTTTAAACCCACCAGAGAAATATCACATTTTAATTTTATAATTACTTCACAAGAAAGCAGGACTTCCCCTAGTTAAACCTGGTATTAATTTCCTCCTAGCAACTTGTATTCTCATAACTTAATGATTATGGGCCACCTTGGCAGCAATGTGGAAATCTGACTTTGCAGAGGAAGGAGGGGCTTGAATTTCAGACAATTTTAACCCTATAAATTGTCCAGGATGGGCATTGGCTGGGGCAGGGAATAGGCGCCTGGAAAGTCCTTGCATTCCAAGTTCCGGTGCAGCCTAGAGCCAAAGTCCGAGTGGGTCAGCCTCACACGGGGAGTGGCCTTTCTCGGGGCTCCCAGAGCCAAGATGATGAATGGTTATTTGCCGTGTGCATGTTCTGCGTCTTTTCGGGATTTGCAGCTCTGGCTTCAGGAGCAGCAGGGAAGAAAGCCTGCCCTGCTGCGTGCAGCACATCTCCTGACAGTGATAAATGACTCCTTGCTCCCCACCCCGCTCCCCGCCTTTCTGCCCCTATGGCCAGAGGAAGCTATGAGGCATTTTACAAATGATTGGAAGCCAAGACAGACAGGCATTGTCAGGCCACAGGAAGTGGAAAGGAAAGAGATGCCCAGCTGGCTTGCTCCCTATTGATCATCCACGCACACACACCTTTCTGTTCCCATGATAGGAGTAAATTTCTCGTTCCTAAAGTGGCCAAAGTACTTCCAAGCTTTTCTTTCCCCCGAGACCCTTTGAACAGCCATAGCATGTCTATACCCACTGATAGGCTCCTACGCAGAGTCTGGTCCCTGCTTTTCCCCGGTGACCATTGTCTGGGGCTATGCGGTACATGTGTGGTGGGGACTTAGCTCCAGGTCCTCTGGGGAAGCTTTACGATGTCAAATGCTTGCATAAATTCCGGTTAAAATAGCCAGTGTCCTTTTAAGCAAGCCCCACCCCCAGGGCAGGGAGGCACGTGTCTTTATACTTAGCAAGCCTTTATTGTATACTTGCTGTATATTAGGCACTGAGCAGTAGTTAGGAACAGGGATGTGGAGCCAGACTTTCTGACTGGGCCAGTCCCCAGGTGCAGCTTGGAGATACATGTCACCTTGGTTTTCCCACATGTAAAAGGGGTTGATGATGGTACCTAATAATAGGATGTCAAGAGCTAGTGTGGTCGTGTGCATTCAACAAAGTCTGGCATACAATAAGTGTTCTGTGTGCCCAATAATATAATCATTAGATATTATGGAGAGTGAGATGGTCGGCAAGGTCTGATCCTTGCCTCAGAAGGTTCACAATCCAATAGGTGTTGAGTTGCTGGTTTCTTGCGGTAATGGGAGGCAGTTCAGAGAAACAAGAGACTGAAGGAAGGTCAAGTGTGCTGGCTACACTTCTGCCTGGCAGGTCTGTCCCACAGCTGTTGTGCCGGATGATCACGAATAAGGGGGGGTGTTATCTGTGGGCAGAGGCTCCCTCAGTATAAGTAGGAATCCGCTCTATCCCTGAGTGCTGACGGATAGGGTGTTTTGTTTGTTTGTAGGTCGTTTGTTTGTTTGTTTTTATGGGTTTTTCTGGTCCCTACATTGACTCTACTGTTGTTTTTTTGTTTTGTTTTGTTTTTTTAGTCCTGGATGCTGGACTTTTTAAGGTGCCATTGCAGCCCTCCTGAGCTGTACCGTACCCATGGTGCTGGCATACCACGCCCCTCAGTAGCCCTCATGTAGGATCTTGTCACATAGGACTGTGTCACTTCATGGGGATGACCAGCTGACTAAGGGACTGGCTTTCTGGAAATTTGTTGAACACCATTTTACCTATAAATCCATTAAATTCTCAAGAGTGAGGGAATTAGATCTTTTGGAATTGTGTATAAATAGAGCAAGACAGAATGTAGAGCTTATTTATAAAAAGGGGGTTTAAAGAAACACTCGTGGCTGTGTTAGAGGCAGTGGTGGTTTTTAAGAGGGTGAACTGGGGCTGGGAAAGACTTAGTGGAGAAGGCTGTGTTTGAATCAACAGTCTGAAATAGGAGAGGAGTTTTAAGAGGGTTGAGGGACAAAGGGAAAGACCTTCTGTATGGAGGGCACAATACAAGTGGAAGCCCACAGCTAAAATAAGATGTGGGTTTTGGGAATATAGAAGCCAGAGGTAATATTCAAAATAGTTTCAATAGTCAGCATGGAAGAATAGGCTCCATGTGGGTCCTAGAAGCCCCTGCTGTGCCAGGCATTAACTTTTTTTTTTTTAAGTTTTATTTATTTATTTTGAGAGAGAGAGAGAGAGAGAGAGGGAGGGAGACTCCCAAGCAGGTTCCGTGCTGTCAGTGCAGAGCCCGACCTGGGACTCGATCTCAGGAACCATGAGATCATGACCTGAGCCAAAATCAAGAGTCAGATACTTAAAAACTGACCGAGCCACCCAGGTACCCTTTGCATTAACTCTTTATTTACCACACTGTGGAGATTCCAGGGGAGGGTCCAGAATACCAGACAAGGGCACCTGGGGGCTTGGGACAGTCATTATTTGCCAAGCAGTACAGAAGAGTTTCAACCTCTGTGTGTACTTATATTGGTATGTATCAGCTAGAGAATATTGCTGGTGGTGGCCTAACATAAGTGGCACATAAAAGCAATCGAGAGGGTGCGGGGCAGTGGTGGTTAGTCCAGTAACCCAGCAATCTAGGTAAGTAGGTTCAGGTCAGCTCATGCGAAACTTTGAATGCGGTGCTAAGGGTGGCAAGAACTTACATCTTATTTTCTCAACTCTAAGAACTCTGCACCTCTGTAAAGTATGAAAATGACACACAGCACGGCAGAAATATGGAGCTGATGGTATATTTAGAAAGACATATGGTCCAATCCTCAGCCTATTTATAAGATCCTGTTTTTAAGGAAATTCCAGAGAAGTGAGTGCTACAACACTCCACCAAATTTCCAGGTACTTAACCACCCTGCCAAGGAAACATTTTCCTGTGCCCAGCCTATATTCCTCCAGTTACAAAATTCCACTCTTAAGCAGAGCTTGATAAAGTTTTTTCTTTTCCCTGCCACCCTTACCTGCACACAAGGTTTCATAACAGGGAGTCAGTGTTGCTGGCTTCAAGCTGACAGCCCCATGAAGGTGCTAACCCCCTGTGGCTCGGGGATATCTTCATCAGATGCAGCTGAGGTGCTAGTTTAAAGCCCCTAGGTTCTGGACTTAACCCAGGAATCCACATAGCAGAGTTGGACAATGACTACTCCGAACTCTCAATGATTTCATCCTACCTCCATGTTCGTCTTACCTTTAGATAAGTAAATCAAAGACTTATTCAGGGCCAGGGTAAGGTTTGTCGGTCCCTTGCTCAAGAACCAAACATACATCTTTCTATAAGAACTAGAAATGCTGATAATACATTTGCTTTTTCACCTTGTTGCTCTGGTAAAAGCCATAATGCTCTACCAATTCTAGGTTCAGCTTCTATGAGGATTAAATCAGCTTTGTCGGTTACCCAGGTTAAATCAAATGCAATCCACTGTGCTCAGGAACTTAAAGGAGAGAGCACAGGGCTTCATCTCTGGGACGTGATCAGTTTTGGCCATTCCTCATTCAGTGGCACGGGTGTTGTGTCGGGCACTGTAGATACAAAGCAGATTAAAACAATCTTCGCCCTCATGGTGCTTATGGCCAAGTATAGGACAAACCCATACCAAAAGTGGAAGAGGATTATTTCCCCACAGCGAAGCTTTTTCATCTGGAATGATTATTAAAAACATTCCAGAATCCCTGAGGTCTCAGAATCTCTATTTTTTTTTTTTTTACAATAAGTTGTAAAAATGTTTTTAATGTTTATTTCTTTTTTTTTTTATACATATATGAAATTTATTGACAAATTGGTTTCCATACAACACCCAGTGCTCATCCCAAAAGGTGCCCTCCTCAATACCCATCACCCACCCTCCCCTCCCTCCCACCCCCCATCAACCCTCAGTTTGTTCTCAGTTTTTAACAGTCTCTTATGCTTTGGCTCTCTCCCACTCTAACATCTTTTTTTTTTTTTTTCCTTGCCCTCCCCCATGGGTTCCTGTTAAGAATCTCTATTTTTTTAAAACCTCTCAGGTGATTCCTGGACGTCCTTAAACAAACTGGCTTTGGGCAGCCCCAGATTCTTCTTGTAGTTATGAGCCGCAGCTTGCAGAAATGATTGGTTACAGAACCCTGGGCAGCCTGGACTCTTTACCAGACTTGTGACCCCTCACCCCTGGCTTTCTTCCTGCTGTTGTTCAGGAACTTCTTTGTCCACCTGTGTGGGCCAAGGAGCGTGTTCAGGAAGCGTCATGGACTGGACTGTCCGTGAAAAATGAAAGGTGATATCAAGCACTTTGATGCCTACTGTGGGTCAGAGTTGAGCCGATTCTTTTCCTCCCTTATTGATGTTATGGTCATAACTTGCATAGTCCAGGCCCCAGGCACAGTGTAAATACCTACAGTAGTTAGGAGATGGTGCTCCCAGGGCATCTAACTTGCTGGTTTCTCATTCCTCTTCATCCCAAGTAAATGATACTCCCTCCCCAGATTTGCCTAATCCTTTCAAATGGTCTTGGATCACCCTGTGAAAAACTGGGCATGTACGTGTGAGGGTTTAAAGAGTGCAACTTACTGTCAGCAAAACAATTTGAAAGCCAGACCTCAGGTTAAATTTAATTTTACAGTGATCTTGAATATCCACCCTATTGGCAAGAGAAGAAAAAGCCTAAGAAGGTGGTATGTTTAAACTTCTAAACCTGGGGACTAGGCTTTTACAAAATTTGTATGAAGGGCATCTGGCTGGCTCAGTCGGAAGAGCGTTTTGACTCTTGATCTTGGGGTCCTGAGTTTGAGCTCCCTTTTGGGTGTAGAGATTACTTAAAATGAACAAATAAAAACTTTTAAAAAATTATATGATTTACCCTGATGATGAGGATTAGTAATTAAGCAATCTTGTTGGAAATCATGACATTTTATGGTATTTAGATAGATTCATAGCTCCTCAAAGATGTCAGAGAACCATGGCTGAGAGCACAGTGCACTTTGGGGTGAGCCTGGAAGCGAGCCTGACCTCTATTTCCTAGTGGTGTGACCTCCATTTTCTTATTTGGGTTAATGTTAATATCTGTCCCGCAAAGTTGTTCTAAGAATTATATATTTTTTTTGGACACCTGGGTGGCTCAGTCGACTAAGTGTCCAACTTCAGCTCAAGTCATGATCTCACAGTTCGTGTGTTTGAGCCCCGCGTCAGGCTCTGTGCAGACAGCTGCTTTGGATTCTGTGTCTCCCTCTCTGTCTGCCCCTACCCAGCTTGTGCGCGCTCGCACTCTCTCTCTCCCCCCCTCAAAAATAAACAAACATTAAAAAAATTAAAAAGAAAAAGAATTACATGTTTTAAAAACCTAAGTGCTTTGAACAGTCCCCAGAAGAAAGCGAGCATACAGTGAGTGGGGGGTGTGTTGGAACTCTGTGAGTGTTACAGCTGAGGTGGCAGCAGGAGTTAACAGTTGTTGCCTGTACCATCCATTGTCTAAAACAGTGGGGCCACCTTGATACAGGAGCGTGCTGTGTTCTTCCCACTGGTAAAGATCAGCAGCCATTGCCCAGGCCTGTGCTTCTTAAGGCTTGAGTAATGTTAGGATCAACAGAAGATTCCAGAAGACTGGGTTTCAACTGAAGATTTTGGGGATAGGGGAGGATATTTTTGTGTGTGGAAATAAATGTTATGTATATGATTACTATGCAAAAATTCTCACTTTTTCGGATAAAGCAGAAGACTTCAAAAAGTTTTGATGCCTACTTTGAGATAGTTGAGCTCTGCCCCAGGTGATATTACCAGTTCAAAGACACACGAATGGAAATACTGAAATGCCGTAGCATAGAGTGGAGTCCCAGCGCACAAAGGGCTTCCCCAAGGGGCACCGTAGAACTTGGTGCTCCTGTGTATAAATATCGATATGTCCAAAGAGAGAGAAGCTTTGTGAGTCAGGGCTACAAGATCAGCTCAAGGAACTGGCCTCTGCAGTAAAACCCTCTTTGTAGGGAACAATATATTTGCTATTGTCTCCCCACCATTCCTGGCTATGGGGTCAATTTTGGTTGTCTCCTGATTTGTATATATTGACTTGGTTTCATACAGTATAAAGGCCAATGTCAATGAAATTCATGTTTGTCGCAGAATAAACGGTCCCTGAGAAAGCAGAAATCATTCCATATTTGTGTGCTCATAAAATAAGGATCTGTGATTCATACCTGTGGGAGATCTAAATGTTATTGATTAGAATATGAAGCTCTCCTCACCACGTGCTAATGCACACCAAGTGGGTACTGAATCAAAAATAGCTTCAAAATCTGAAATCTCCCTAAAAGTCCTGCAGAATGTTTTATCCTGAAATATGATTGGTTCTGTTTTGCATACACATGTGACAAATTACATTTTCAAAAGACTGATTCAAAGCATTTTCTTTTGTGTGAATCCTTTTCCACTGCTAACCTTGGGCCCATGAGTTAAGGGATGGCCTTTATATTATTTAACTCCGCATTCCCAGCACCTGTGCTAGTAAATATTTATGAATGGTTCTAGTAGAACCCATTGCTCTCATCTGGTCCAAACCTGATCTCCTGATTTGGAGCTACTAGGATCAGGTTCTTTACCCAAATTTTCAACTGTGGATAGGGACCCGTTAGTGGGTTGTGAAAGCAATTTAGTGTATGGAGATGAACATTTTAAACAAATTAGCCGGTGTAGGGAGTAAAGGACATCTCACTGTGTAGCACATGGTAAGGGTAAATACCGCTTTCCAAATGTGTTTGTGTATACACCGGGTTATCAGGATCTGCCCTAAGCCAGTGGACTCTCCCCAAGAACATGGGCCAGTGCAGTGAAAGTGAGCTCTGATGCCTCATGCTATCATCCACAGGCCCAGTTTAGGAAGAGGAGTCTTTAGGCCAAATTAGAAGAACGATTACCGCTCCCAGAACTCCAGGCAGGATCTGGTTCAGGCATGCTGGTGGTAAGAAGGGGCGAGGTAGGCATTTTCCCAGAGCTTGTGGGTCAGCCCTGTTAATCGGAGGATTTCCTCAAGGGCATCCACAATGTCAGGGAACAGAGCTTGGGCCCCATTATGGAGAAAGGCTTTCTGGAGGGAGAGCCAGAAGGTTCTCCCTTTCATTTGTTTCTCTCAGAGACAGACATACACAAGTTAGGCAGCATTGCACCCCCAAGTTATATCACCCGATACCAATCACACTTTTACAGCATACTGTTTGAGCCTGAATCCAGACTGTATGGTATTAGCGCAAGAACATCAGCCTGTATACAGCTCAGGGCCTACAGGCCTCAAGTAATTTAAATGATGCTCTGAGGATCAAAGGAGAAAACAAGTTAGCATTTGTTTGTAGAGCTTTGGCCCCACAGGGAGCTTTCCCAGGAATCATGCAATCAAGATACCCCTCAACAATAACTCCTAGCAAAGAATCCAGGGACCCAAGGCATCAAAATATGATCCCATCCCCCCAAATTTAGATTTACAAAGAACTAAAGCCTGCTATATAATGGCAAGCTGTGGCAGAAACGTTGGCTTTGCCTAGAAATATCTTAAAGGATACTTCTAAACCCTCTAACTACTTGCTGGATGAGGGACTTTTCTCAGCCTCTTCCAACTCACCCTGGGGCCACAATGGCTGCCTCTCATCCTTATTCCAGAACTCTGGTTTGAGCCTGATATCGTTAGCCTTAGCTCAGATTCCCCCTCCCTGGGACGGTTCAGTGACATTTTCCCAGCATATTAAGATTTGATCCAAAGACAAATTTAGGAAATTTCTGGGGATTTCTTAACTATGAGTCTTTGAAACCAAGAAAAGAAAGGCCTCTTGAAAGAAGATATTAAAAAATAAGAGTAAGATCTAATAAAATTCAAAATATTCTTGTGTTACTTTAAAGGAAACGCACGCACTTGTAGATTTTGGTGCAGTGAGGAGGGCCCTACCCGTTGAAGGGCCACCTCAAGGAGCAGAAAGCAGCCTCCATTTACTGCTCTGTGGCTTTGGATTTGATGCCTGTGGAAATACAGATGGCTGGCAGGAAGAAGGAAGTATGACATGACTGCCAACTTTGTGTTGCTTTTTCCAGGAAGGTCTGGGCAGGGTGGGTATGGAGAAAGGCGAGGCAGGGGAGAGCCTCTGTGGATTCCGTGAATTGCTGAGTTGGGGTGGTGCCAAGCTCTTAACAGCCATGAGTGGCATTTGGGCTGCAGTCATGCATCTACTCCTGACCAGCCAGTCCCAGGTGGTGTTTCATCCCAGTCTCCTGGGATTCAAGCTGTGCTGAGATTTCATGGTAGGAAGCGGGAGTGGGAACCAAAGACCTAGACACTTCTGCCCACCAGCCTCTATCTACGCCTGCTCAGGCCCTATGCGGTGCGCCCCTGTCTGTGTAAGACCTGGTTTCTGCTATGAGCAAAATGAGACTTCCTGTGGCTTTTACCTTCCTCCCAGAAGGGGCACTCAGCTTCTAGCTGAGGGAGAATTCTCCTTTAATGCCTGTTTTAGACCAACCCAAAAGCTTCCCCTTCATATTATTAGCTCTGAGGTATCTTTTTGAGTCTTTGATTCTTCCCTTTAGAGTAGAAAAATGGACTTTCCTGACTAAAGTTGCACAGGTGCTGTCCTTCATGCTTCGATACCATTAGCAGCAATAGAAAAAGTATGAGTTGGGGTATCTTGGGCGTTCAGCAAGAAGCCATTTTCCTGCGGGGATGTGCTGTATTCCTGCCTCTGCTTACCAGTTACCTGTGCTCTACATCTGCAGTGAAAAAAGAATGGGGCTCCTAAGACCTTGATGGTCACAATTTGGTTAAATAGCACCTTATCCTTCCCAAAGGACTTGTCAGACATATTTGCATTTGATCCTTGAAGCTTCTCATGAGGAATCCAGCTGAAGAAGCATGTTCAGTGAGGTTGAGGGACTTTCCCAAGGTCACACAACTGGTTCGCTTGCGGACTGCGCTGTGACTTCAAAACCTCTGACTCCAGGCCTGATGTTCCACAGTATACCATAGCAGAGGAAAAGGAGAATGTAGGAAGAAAGCTTCCCAGGGGAGGACAGGCATCCTGGGCCACACTGAGAGGTCAACTATTAGAAGAATGTGACTCACTGGTGTGTGTCATTGGAATCATATGAGTGGTTCGTCGGCATTAGGCAGTCCTGGAGGGGTCACGTTCTTCTTAAATGACTTTGAAGTATCGCTGAGGGAATACTCAGTTTTGTAGTATCGCTGAGGGAATTGCCAGGACATACTTAGGGACATGAGTGTCATTTCTCTCTGTCTTTCTAATTAGAAGTCCTGATTTGGGAAAGAAAGAAGATCACGGGAAGTGATCGAGGTAGACCATGCCATGGTGTGAACTTTGGGTTCCTGGCCTGTGGGTTAAGATGTCCAAATGGGGACTCTGGCTGGGAATGCAGGAATCTGGCAAAGACATAGAAGAACTTTCTTAGTGGGAGACTTGCCTCAAGTTATTCTGGGAAAAATATGTCTAGGTCACACTATGTACCCTAGAGAACCACATAACGAGAAAAGCTACCATTCTGGAGGTAGAACTTGGGCATTACGAGGAGAAAGTAATAGGCAAGAAGATCATGGGTGCTATTTTTTTTTTTTATAACTTTGTTATTTACGAATATACTTTGGTAATAAAGGTGGACCTAAAATTTTAATGTAAAGAGGTAAAATGAAGTCCAAGGTATCACTGATAGGAAGGACTCAGCCCTGAATTTCGGCCATAAAAAAGCGTACCATTAAAGCAAAATGAATGGGGAAAGCCGACACTTGGTTATGTCTTTGGATGGAAGCATGTGTGCTAAGGAGGAAGTACGAGCGTTCGTCCATCTGTTCATCCACTTAGCTGGTATCTACTTTACGTGCACAGTGTGCCTGCACAGTTGTCCACAGGAGGGAATAGCAGTGAATAAGACCAAAATGCCTGCCTTCATTGAGCTAATGTTCCAGGGCAGGGGTGGGGGGAGATGTAAACAAGTAAACAAACTTAATAGGTAGTTTCAAATTGTGTTATGTAAGCACCATGAAGAGCTGAAGCATGGTCAGCTTGAGTGCTCAGAGAAGGCTGGGAGGACCTGGGGGAAGAATGGCCCAGGCACAGGGGACAGCAAGGCCCCCCCCCCACCCCCCATGGCATGTCCAAGAGCCAGCCAGAGAGCTGGTGTGAGGAGAGCACAGTTGCGTCATAACAGATGTCAGAGCGGCGTGCAAAGATCAGATCACACGGGGCCTTGTCATTGGGTTACGTTTTGTATGGAAAGCCAATGGGGAATTTTAAGCTGAGGAGTGAGGACTGTCCGTGAAAAAAGAGAAGTGGTTGTGGGAGACTGGCTAGCAGGCTGCTCGGCCGGTCTGTAAATACAAGCAAACCTCTCTCTCTCTCTCAAAAAAAAAAAAAAAAAAAAAAAAACACAAAACTGACCCTGAGACGAGATGTGTTCACCCTGGAGGAGTCCTGTAGTTGCTACTCGTCAGAAGGGTGAGAGGACACCAGTGCGCCTGTACAGGGACCTCTTGAGTTCAGATGTTCAGAGAATGCACAGAGCAGCGCCCAGCCAGCTAAGACCAGAGGCAGGCGAGGGACGTGCCTGTGGGTGAGGCATCAGCTGCAAACTGCACCCCTGAGACCCGGGAAGCAGTCCGGGAGAGCAAGAGAGCGCTTTGTTTTTTGTTTTGTAAATCTGTGTAGAACAGAGTAAAGCCGCTGCCTGAGGTACATGGCATTCATTGATTTGCTCACTTCGTCAGCTATTTGCTGGGCACTCGTTGTGCATCGGGCACTCTCTCCAATACCAGGGATGCCACATGTGGTGAGATGAACACCTCTGTCCTCACAGAACTTAATGGGGGAAGGGGGTGCAGGGGAGCAGTAGAGAAAAGACACATCAGGAAGTAAAATACTTTTAAGTGTTAGATGGGGGTGGATGGCAAGAACAAAAATAAAACAGAGAAGGGGAATAAGAAAATTGGGGGAGGGGAGCAATGTTAAAGAAGGTCATTTCATTACTTGGCTTTTATTTAGAGTATGATGGGTAAATCATTGGGGGGTTTGAGCAGGGTAATGACGCTATCTGACATTTTAAAATAATTACTCTGGGTGCTCTGAGAATAGAGATAAAGGACAAAACTGAGCGGTTTTTCAGCACCTTCGCCGCCATCACCCTGGTCCTGGCACCGTCTGCTCTTACCCAGATAATTGCAGGGAGGTCTGGTGAGGGGATTGCAATTGCGTGGGCAAGAGAAGGTACTGGACCTGTTTGTTGGAAAGGGAGAGGTGACAGTATTTGGCAGAATGTCAACAGACAAAGCCCTCAATTCATTGCTGTTGTATTTGCCTTTTACTAGAAGATCAGGTGGGGGAGGAATTCTAGGCTGCCAGCAAGGAAAGCCGTCAAAAGGTGGAGGCTAGATGGTGAACACGTATGGCCAGGGGGTCGTTAGAGTGACGGAACCATGGATGCGAAGTGGCCTGAGAGCCCCAGCGAGAGAGGAGAGATAGCTCACAGTGGGAGTCTCTGAGGAAAGATGTCCTTGGTGCTGGGGAGGCTTAAGGAAGATCATCAGGAAGTAGGTTGGGAGTTATGAAGCCAGGATTCCAGAAGCATCATTCACACATGTAAAATTACTGAGCATAACAGCAGGGGAAAGGGTGGGAAGCCACCTGTGAACCTAGGGGGGAGTCATCAGGGAGGATGGGAGAGCATCCTGACGGCGAGGCTGGGGGTGTGTGAGCAGGTGGAGGGGCTGACTCGGTGGCAGCAGGCCTCGGTCTGGAAGGGTGAGTGAGGTGGGAGCAGTCACTGCCTCCCTCTTACCTTAGGAGTCACGGGGCATTGAAATACACCAATGGTGGGGCGCCTGGGTGCCTCAGTCGGTTAAGCGTCCAACTCTTGATTTTGGCTCGGGTCCTGATCTCAAGGTTCGTGAGATCAAGCCCCGTGTCAGGCTCAGTGCTGATAGCGCTGATCCTGCTTGGAATTCTCTCCCTGTCTCTGCCCCTCCCCCACTCTCTCGCTCGCTTGCACTCTCCCTCTCTCAAAATAAGTTAACATTAAAAAAAAGTAAAGATGGGGTGCCTGGGTGGCTCAGTCGGTTAAGCGTCCGACTTCGGCTCAGGTCATGATCTCACAGTCTGTGGGTTCGAGCCCCGCATCAGGCTCTGTGCTGACAGCTCGGAGCCTGGAGCCTGCTTCGGATTCTGTGTCTCCCTCTCTGTCTGCCCCTCCCCTGCTCATGCTCTGTCTCTCTCTGTCGCAAAAATAAATAAAAAAATAAAAATAAAAATAAAAATAAAATAAATTTAAAAAATTAAAAAAAGAAAAGAAAAAGAAATATACCCGTGGCTGACTGGATGGTTTAAGAAAGCACTTCCCAGGGCTGCTCTCCAATGGAATGGGCTGATGCTGCCTTTTGCACTGCTCCCAGGACAGTGACTGTCCAGAACAGTCAATTCCATGACAGAGCCCGGGGACCAGTATGAGGTATATTGTTACAGCAGGGACTCCTGCACTTTAGGTATAGCTGA
The DNA here is from genome assembly GCF_007474595.2 of Lynx canadensis. Taxonomy (NCBI): domain Eukaryota; kingdom Metazoa; phylum Chordata; class Mammalia; order Carnivora; family Felidae; genus Lynx; species Lynx canadensis. The sequence continues at coordinate 87,886,260 of NC_044309.1, read as the reverse complement.
CTTAGTAGTGCTTTTCTTTCCAGTAGGTCTGGACCCGTGGTGCCTTGTCTTTTCAGCTTTGCCAAATCAACATTGCAGAGGAAACCATTACTTTAAAAAAAAAAGTTTAATGGAAACGTCTTTGCTTAATGAAACTTGCCTCCACTTAGGGAAAGCCCTTTAATTCAGCCCTTTTTAAGCCTTGACTTTTTTTTCTCTTCTTTCTGTCAGTTGGCCTCATAAATATTCATTAAGGACTGACTCAAAATAAGAGTTACTCTGAAAATCTTTCCTAAGCCTTTCAGTTTTGCTTTCTTGTAACAAGTAATTATTTGAATTATCATCTCTGGTCAGTTATATTATGGTAGAAACTAGTGAGTAGTTGGTATTTGGAATCTTTAAATTTAATCAGGATTTGAGAAATCATGGGATCTGATAAGAAGGAATAGACATTTTCTTAAAAATTTTTTTTTAATTTATTTCTTTTTGAGAGAGGGAAGGGGCAGAGAGAGATGCTGATAGCAGCAAGCCAGATGTGGGGCTCAACGTCGCAAACCGTGAGATCGTGACCTGAGCTGAAGTCAGACACTCAATCGACTAAGCCACCCAGGAGCCCCAGGAATAGACTTTTTTTTAACGTTTGTTTATTTTGAGAGAGAGAAAGAGCACCAGCAGAAGCGGGGCAGAGAGAGAGGGAGAGACAGAATCCCAAGTAGTCAGCACAGAGCCCGACCCAGGGCTCGAGCCCAGGAACTCTGAGATCATGACTTAAGCTGAAACCCTACAGTCCCAACACTTAACTGTCTGAGCCACCCATTTTCTATTAATTTCTATTTCTATTTCTGGACATTTTCTATTTATTGTATGTCCCAAGTAACTCCCTTTATTGGAGCTCAAACTTCAAACCATTGTCCTTATCTTGTGTCCCCCAGCTGAGAAGGGCAGAAGCCAGGGCTGAGCTGGAAATACAGAGTCTACAGCCTGGACCATGAAGTACCATGCAGTATGAATAGCAAACAGGGCTTACAAATGGGTAGGAACAGGAGTGGCCCCCTTCAACTCCAGACACATGTTTGAGGGAGGCCCGCTGTCCGTGCGAGAGGCCTCTGCCAGGCTCTTCAGCCATAGTGAAATGCCTGCTAAGTAGTGGCGGGTCTGAGGACACAGCCTGGTGCTTCCCTGGCTTCCCGCTGGCTTCCCTGTGGACCGTGTAGTGAAACAGCCACCAGTTTTGTCCCCACGTGGGCACCTTTTGTTCTTTTGCCTCTTTTCCCCTTGTGCCAAAAAGACCTTTTCTTCAACCAATGCCTGCTTTCCTCCCACTGACAGGCAGATAATAATGGTCTCATCTCAGATTTTTCAGCTAGAATGAGAAATCCCCAGAGCTGAGCCCTGAAGCCCCCTTTTTTTGGTGTGTTTTCTGGGGAAGTTAGAGTCTAGCTTTAGGCCACTAAGATGGTCTGTGATCCTGGGAAAGTCACTTAACCTTTCTGAGCCTCAGTCCCCTCGAATAGGACATTGCAGAACCTAGGAGACATTTGAGATGTAGCACGCTAGCACCAAGCCCAGTGTGGGGCAGGTGTTTGGTAAGTCATAGCAGCTGTCATGATTGTTGGCGATCACTAATTTATACAGACTTTAATCAAGCTGCCAGTCTGGACTCTTGTTTTATTCTTTATTATACCAGACTTTCACTGTGAAAAAGGAAGTCCACCTGCCTGTATATGATGACCTGTGCTTAGGACCCAGAAAGGTTGAGGGGGTGAGGGTGTTGTGCTTCTTTATTGGTAGTTATTCACCCTTGTCATTTGTTGGTGACAGCAGGGGAGAGGGCTCTCACATGATTGAAAACCAGTAATGGCAGGAACAGAATAAGGCTTTTTGAAAGTTTCGTTTCTAGTTTTAGTATTTTTGTTGTTTTCAAAGATGAAAATAGAGCAACTAAAATATTAGAATTTGCACTTGACCCTGTGGGTGACACCTCCAAGGTTAGTGTTTGTCTTTCGGAGCTGTGGTAACACAGACTTCATGCTCCTGAAGGTCTCTGCCCTGAGAGGATTTGATTGCCTGGGCTTTCGGGGGATCTGAGAACAGCTCTGTGGCTGCCTTTTCAAGCCTGTTAAGAGTGCTCTTAGCCTATCTGTACTGAACTCTAAGTAATTTCCAGTCACTGGGGCTGGAGCTGCTGCCTTCTGCCTCCCATTTAATCTCTGACTCCTGGATCTTGGTCTCCAGGCCCCAGTCCCTCTCCTGGCCTCGTCCCCAAGCCCTGCTCACGCCCACTTTAGAGCCTCTCCCAGGCCATTTCCCTCCTGTCCCTTGAGCCATATGTCATCTTTAGAGTCAAGCAGTTGCTCAACTGATTTTGAATATGAGCAATGACACTTGGTCTATAGTGGTGGTTCTCAACTTTGGCTACACAATAGAATCACCTGGGAGCTTAAAAACAAACAAACAAAAAAATCCAATGACTGGCTCTCATCCCCAGAGGTCAGATTTAATTGCTCTGAGCTGTGACATGGGCATCTGGATTTAAAAAAAAAAAAAAAAATTTTTTTTTAATCTTATTTTTGAGACAGAGAGAGACAGTACAACTGGGGGAGGAACAGAGAGAGAGGGAGACATAGAATCCGAAGCAGGTTCCAGGCTCCGAGCTGTCAGCACAGAGCCCAATGCAGGGGTTGAACTCACAAACCACGAGTTCTTGACCTGAGCCAAAGTTGCTTAACTGACTGAGCCACCCAGGCGCCCCATGGGCGTCTGGACTTTTTAAAGCCCTCCCAGGTGATTCCGTGTACAGCCAGGGTTGAGAACCACTGGGCTAAGAACTCATTCAGTCCCCAAGCTGAGTGTATTCTAATAATAGCTCTATTTGCTCCCCAAGTGACTTGTATACCACAGCGTTTTAAATAGTTCATGTAAGTATAAAAACATCAGAGTAGGGGCACCTGGGTGGCGCAGTCGGTTACGCGTCCGACTTCAGCCAGGTCACGATCTCACGGTCCGTGGGTTCGAGCCCCGCGTCGGGCTCTGGGCTGATGGCTCAGAGCCTGGAGCCTGTTTCCGATTCTGTGTCTCCCTCTCTCTCTGCCCCTCCCCCGTTCATGCTCTGTCTCTCTCTGTCCCAAAAATAAATAAAAACGTTGAAAAAAAAATTTAAAAAACAAAAACAAAAAAAAAAAACATCAGAGTAGCTGTTTCCACCTCGTGTTAATTTGATAGATTTGGGGAAAGGATATAGTACGGTTTTTTTTGAAAATTGAATTCCTAGAGTGCCTCTGGGCTCACGTGATGGCTGTACCAGCAACTGGCATGTGCCGGGCACCGTGCTGAATACTTCGTGATATCAGCACGGTCATTAGCCCATGTTCATCTTCAACCCCACCAGTAAGTTTCAGTTTCCCCCTCTCTGATTAATGAGGATCCTGAAATCCAGAGAGGCTCACTCGCTTGCTTAGGGCTGAACAGGAAGCCCAGGCACATCTGGTGCCAAAGCTTCACTGGTCCCTTGGGAAGGGGCACCTTACCTAAATAACTTCCCTGGAAATAAAGGTGTCCCGGCATTAGCTTTGGGGTTGAACTCTTTTTGAATTGGATTGCATTCGTTTGTGTATCAAGAGCTTCCATAAATTTGATTGCATGCTCACTCCCAAGTTGCCTGTATATATCCAAGATTAGGAGCCCATTTCACAAATTAGTTTTCTTTGTGCACTCAGCAGACATTACTTCCGAGAAGCATCTTGTTTCTAGCACCTAGCCTAATAGAAGCTACCCGGTTTTTACTTAGTGTAATACTAATACTTCTTGGAGGTAGTGCTCTCCCCATTTTGCAGAAAGGGGAGCTGGGGTACCAACTATTAGTTATCTACGAAGTATTAGTAATAGCTACCACTAAATGAGTACTTCCCAAGTGCCAGGCTCTGTGCTCAGCTCGTTACATCCTCTGTGATGATCCTCATTTTACAGATAAGGAAACTGAGACCAGAAAAGGTGGAGCTACTTGCCCAGAGTGGCATAGTTAGTAATCAAGTGCCACATTCCTTTGCTTTTTGTTTTTTAACTTCTTATGAGCAAAATTGCAAGACACAGACTTCATTTTCTCTCCTGGGTTAGCCTGGCCAGCCTCTGCTGTGTATGTAATGGCATTTGGACAACCATGTCTGGAATAAACCACTGAAGCATAAACTGGCTTTTCTTTCCGTGTGTCGAATGGCCATTTAATAGCTATTGTGAAACAAAGAATTTTCTGCCAACCTTGAATATCACACGGAGGTCAAACAGGCTCTAAATATTCCTTCTCCAGCCATCCCATTACGAGGCTGCTTTGGTATAAACAACCCCTGAAGGTCAGAACCGGCTCCTGGAGCAGTTTCACACTCCATCTGCCTCTGAGCTCTGCTGTTTTCCAGCTCTGGGCTAAGGACAAGACCCTTGTCACTGCTGCTGGGGCTTCACTATCGTACAGGCACGAAACACCCAGGACAGAAACCCACCTCCCCTTCTTGCCGATTACAAATATACCACCTTATCCTCTCCCTCTGTGAGTAAACACACACTTGATATCTTCTGATTTGTTAATTACATGCACAAACGTGCGATTCGGTAAGAAGAAGTCCAGGCACAAAGAGGTTGGCAGTGCGGTGAGTGATGGAGGGAGTGTCAGGGAGAATGAAGAACCCGGTCGCCTGTGTCAGGGCAGCGGGTCACTGAGTGCAAACCTTTTTTTGTAAATGTTGTTTATCCCCCTACAGGGCATACAAAACCATTGAGGATGATGACCTGAAGTTCCCCCTTATATATGGAGAAGGCAAGAAGGTAGGCATGTGCACTTCCCCCGGACTGAGAGAGCAAGGCTCTGTCTCTGCACAGCCCGTGGCAGTCTCTGTGTTCCACTCAGCAGCCTGTGACTTTATGGCCTTGACAGCTTGGAAGAATATCGCCTTCCATCACCCTGCAGGCCTCCTGTCTTGAGGGTCTCCAAGGAGTGGCAGGGCTGGGGGAGGGGAAGGGGAGCGGGGAGCACAAGGGACCGAAGTCACTTTTGTGAAGATAACATTCTCCTTCTCACATCTCTTTTCCATAACGTCTTACGGTGTTTAAACATGACCACATCCACAAACGTTACTTCTTTGTATTTCTGACACCAAGCCACGAGGCAGGCAGAGCCGGCGGTAGAATATCCATTTGGGAGCAGAAGCAGCTGAGGGTCTGAGGTGCAAGCCGCTCAGGCAGCCACACAGCCAGCCAGGGGTGGTAGGACATGTGGAGCCATGGTCGTCTACCTGCTTCTAGAGCTCTCCCACGCCACCATGGGAGTTCAGACTCTGCAAGGCTGCTGCTGCACTTGCCCCAGGCAAGGGGACCCAAAGCTTCACTTTGATGGAGCTTGGGGACCAGAGCCCAGGCTGAGCTAGCTAGCAAGGAGCGTTCGCCATGTGCTCCCAGGGCCCCGGTCGGAACAACACCCTCAGCAGCAGGCACACTGTGGAGAAGGAAGGCTGTCCGCCTTGGTCCGTGAGTAGAGAGAGGCTGGAGGAGGTGGCCGTCCTGGACTGGGGATGAGGAAGCTTTGAAATGGTTTCCCAGTGAGAACAAACTGCTTCTGAGGCACTGCCTTCTTCCTCTGAGCACGAATACACTTCACCTCTGTGCTGAGAGCTCCAGTTAGATGTGAAAAATGGTTCACATTAAAAAGAAACTTCCACTGAATTTTTCCAGTATTCGATAGGATTTTTTTTTTTTTTTTTTTTTTTTTTTTTTTTTGAGGATGAAGTGCCTCCTCATAAAAACCGAAGGATGCCTTCACAGGCAGGTGTGGGCATATGTGCATGTGTGTGCACGGGCATCTAGCCGCACATGTGTGAGAGAGCACACAGGTTTTGGTTCGCGGCTCAGGGTAGGAATGATGTCAGTACAAGGAGATGTTTCATGGAGGGGAGTGAAACATGAACATCGATTCATACAGGGACCAGTTTTCAAACGAACTTTCCCTGTTCATGGAAACGGACCACCTTCCACCTCAGCATCCCTGGTTGAGAATCACAACAGGAAAGGATTCTGTTCCTGATAGTGTTCCAGTGATTCTGTCCCTGATAGTGTGCACCTTTCAGTAGGATGGGTACCGTGAATGCACATCTCTCAGCCCAGTGACCTGTGCCTGCAGCTACGGCTCTTTGTGGGGCTGAGATTCTCAGTATGACCCTGCTACACCCAGCAAGTTCCAAGAAGCAGAGAGCCACCTCCTAGTATCTTTGTATCCCTAGTATCTGCCCAGCCCGGTACCTGACAATAAATGCATCAGTATTGAATAAAGTTGTCAGTTATGTACAGTATACTGGCCTCCATACCAAAGGACAATGGACTAATGTGTTCTTAGAAGATAATCAGAATAAGATTTAAGCGAGCAGGGGCTTTCCCCCTTAAGCCGATGTTCCTTTCACCAGGACATCATGTTCCTGAAGCATTTCAGTTAATTAGGGCCTGACAGCTCTGTGATAGGCAGCTGGCAAGTTCTGTCATTGTACCTGATGGCCTATTTAAAAGCTGCTGTGGCTCCAGTCTGTCCCAGACTTGCTCCATAGTAAAGCAGCACAAGATCCCTGTCAGCGGACCCTTGAGAAATCGTTACAGCTGTAACCTGTCAGTTCCATCTAGATCCTTTGCAGGGGTTTTGTCTTTCCCGTCTGCATACACCTACCCAAAAGCTCCAGAATACTTTCACTGCCGTAACTTTTCATTTTATTTCTGCCAATGCTTTTAAAGATTTGTGTGGGTAACACCTACATGCTTTGTAAACAAGTTCAGTAACTAGCAGAAACATCAGATTTCTTTAGACTAAAACGCCCACCTGTGCTTTTGCAGCCAGAGAAGCTGCCATTGCAGTGGGGAGAGTGGAGGGGCCTCAAGGGACTCTGAATTTTCGAATTCAGGATTGAGCACTTCTTAGCTAGGAGGGAGCCAGCCGATCCAGCTCCCCAGCGGGGCAGAGAGTTTCTTCTGCAGCCCACCTGACCAGAGGACCCCAGGCTTCACGTCACGTGTCTGCATTTTACCCCCTCTGATTTGTGCCTTTAAAAAAATAAATCATGCTTTCGTTTCCACTTAAACCTGCCCATCTACTGATCCAAAACCTACTCCAAAATCCATAGCCTTTTTGGGAAGACAGGATGAAGATGATGGCAATATGGTAGACTGTAATGTTTCTTAGCCTTTGTACGTTAATCTCATTACCCAGACAGTAGAGTGAGGATTCACACCTGGGTCTCCCCATGAAACGACACTGGATACATTATTGACGATCCAAGCATTAGGCCATTGGCCTCCATTCTACCGAGAATGACTTTCATTCCATCCCTCTGTTTGCCCATCCCAATGCTGCCCATGCTTCTGCTCAAAAATGTAGTGCCACCACCTCCAGGAAACCTTCTCAGCAGAATTTTTACTTCCTCTGAATTCATATAACCCATGGCTTATGTGTCTTTCAGCCCTTGGCCATATTTTACAAATTGTTAGACATGCATCTCTTATCTCCCTTTGCAAGGTCCTTCATAGTAGGAACAAGTCCTTAGACATTTGTGCCCCACAGCGTGGTGTCTGTACATAGTAGGTGCTCAGGAAATGTTTGGGTAGATCAGATCTGTGGCATCCCAGAAGATAAAAGGCTGACTGTGCAGCCATTAGTAAAATAGTATTATTTCCTTAAAGCATTCAGAAAACTGTTCATTTACTATTCGGAAAGCACAGGTGATGAGGTCTCAACCCTGAGGTCTCTTTGTACTTATAAGAAAGTGACATTTTGTTCCTCTCCTCCCAGAGGGACTTGGTTGGGGATGTTATGCAGGACAGGTGACAGAGCTGCAAAGGGTTTCTTTTCTGTACCATAAAGCATAATATATGAGCTTGGGCAGCGGGTGGGGGGGTGGGGTGGTGAGCTGCCTCTGCTTTTTTTTTTTTTTTTTTTTTTTTAATCTTTTACTAGTGCCTGTCAGGGACTAGAGACACGGCAGATATACTTGTAGGGTGGGTGTATCCCAGACGGACGGATGGATGGACGGATCGTGTTGGATTTGATTTGAGCTGATTTCAGGGGCTGTAGACATCCCACATGTATTGATTTAGTTTACTGGCTGCCCTTCCAGCTTCTACAAAAGAAAGCCAAAAAGAGACAGCAGCAACCCATTAAACTTAAGGTAATCAGTAGAAAAACCACTCCTTAAGTACATAAGTGACCTTGGCGAGCCCTTCTTTGGAAACAGCTACCCACATTAAGTTAGGAGCAGGAGGCCTGGAGAGGGACAGAATGAACTGGAAAATTAATGCATCTCTCTTGGCGTGTGGCAGCCACATTACGGCAGGAATGCTTTCTCTGTATGAGTGTTTCTGATGACCCTCTGCTTATACTCCTAGGCCCGAGTAATGGCAACTATTGGAGTGACCAGGGGACTTGGGGACCATGACCTGAAGGTGCATGACTCCAACATCTACATAAAACCATTCCTGTCTTCAGCTCCAGAGGTACTACATGGGGTTTTTGTTTCTATTTTGTGCAAATATTTTCTACATGATTCCTCCCAGGACTTGCACCCCATACCCAGACAGTAGCCACCTTTTGTCACGTGTGCTTCTGTAGTGTTTCTTTGTCCCACTCCATCCTCACTCTGACTGTCCTGCTTCATACCCTCCTCACTTCCTGCCCAGGTGGTTGTTGCATAGCCACCGAGTGGCATTTCCTGCCTCCTCGATCCATCCCACGTATTGTCGTCAGGCCAAGTTTCCTAAACAGGCATTCTGACCCGTTTGCTCAGAAACTATATCCCGGGGCTATGAGAATGAAGCCCAGACTCCGATGGTTGGCACTCAAGGCTTATTATAATTTGTCTGACTTTCTAGACCAAAAATTTGATCTTTGTTCCCCCCCTAAACTTGCCAGAAAGAACTTGCTGTGTCCTTCCTGCACATGGCCTTCAGTTTCCCACAGTTGCTTAAACTATTCCTTCTGACTAGAATGTCTTTCCTCCCGTCTGCAAACATCCAAATTCTTTTTTTCTCTAGGGTTTAACACATGCTTCTCCTGTGGAGACTTCCTGATTTCTCCCTCCCCCATCCAGAAATAATGTCTCTCTCTATACTGAGACACGTAAAGCAGCTACCTTTTAAGACATTTCCACTCTCCGCTGTTATATCATACTTGTTCACATATATACTTTATCCCCTCATAGATTTTAATTGCCTGCAGAACTTGTATCATTCAGCTGATGTTTAGAGAAGTTAACTGAAAAACAGGTTGTCATATCTTTGGTTAAAAGATTTTTTTTTCCGGGGTGCCTGGATGACTCAGTCAGTTAAGCATCCGACTTGGGCTCAGGTCATGATCTCGTGGTTTGTGAATTCGAGCCCCACATTGGGCTCTGTGCTGACGGCTCAGAGCCTGGAGCCTGCAGCCTGCTTCGGATTCTGTGTCTCCCTTTCTTTCTGCCCCTCCCTTGCTCACACTCTGTGTGTGTGTGTGTGTGTGTGTGTGTGTGTGTGTGTGTGTGTGTCTCAAAAATAAATAAACATTGAAAAAAAAAATTTTTCCCCTCACCTGAAACTGTTAAAAAAAAACAAACCCAAAAAACCAACAACACATTTTTCTTATGATATAGGAAACATCCAGTTTTGTTTCAGGGTATATCTTTAGAAAACATTTTGCTTTTGTAAGTTACAGAGAAATCTAAGTAATAGTAGGTTAAGGCTCTATTCTTTTCACATAACAAGGAGGCTGGAGTTTGGTGGCTACTACTGTTTGGTGCATCACCTCCAGCGTGCCAGGGCGGGCATCTCTGCTTCTCTGACTTTTCCTTCACGGTTGCGAGATGGTGAATGTGAGCTGCAAGCAGCTTTGAGCGTAACATCTTCAGGCAAGGCAGGAAGAGAGGGGGCAGGCGGCCTGTCTGTCTTCACTTGTATCTCGTTGGCCAGAACTGTGTCACATGACCTCCCCTTGCTGCAAGGAAGGTTGAAGGAGAGAGCTTTGACTTTTCCAAGGGTTACAATAAAGGGGAGCCAGGGAGAGGTGAGTCGGGGACCAGTGGTGTTTGCATTCTGTGCAATTACCTGTTAAAGCAACGCCTTGCATCAGAAATGCCCAGAATGTTTAGATATGGCTCCATCTGCATGTTCTTCCCAAGGGTAGGTGTTGTTTTACTTTTTAATTTTTTTAATGTTTATTTATTTGAGAGTGGAGGCGGGGGAGAGAGAGAGAGAGAGAGAGAATGAATGGGCAAGGGAGGGGGAGAGAGAGAGGGAGACATTCAATCTGAAAGCGGGCTCCAGGCTCTGAGCTGTCAGCACAGAGCCCAACGTGGGTGGGGCTTGAACTCACGAACCACAAGATCATGACCTGAGCCGAGGTCAGATACTCAACCAACTGAGCCACCCAGGTGCCCTGGTAGGTGCTGTTTTACTGAAGCCTTTTTTTTATTGTTGTTGGAGGAAACCAAAACCCACTCAAGCTAATTCAAAAGAGGAGGTGTTTGTTGCAATATTATTAGAAGAGATGTTTGTGGCGTCCACAGGAAGAACCGTTAATAGCCAGCCTTTATGGGAGAGTGGTTCTGGAATCAAGGCACCCCTGGAGAGCCTCAGCAATGGGCTGAGGGCATGTCACCTTCATGAGGGTGTTCTGCCCTTAATGTGGCCAATCAAGTTCCATGTGTCTCTGCTACCAGTCCGCTCAGCTTCTCACTCTTGATGACAGATTACCAGAGAGGAATCTCATTGACTCGACTAATTTTTTTTTAATGTTTGTTTATTTTTGAGAGAGAGGGGGAGAGAGAGAGAGAAATGTGTGTGAGGGGGAGGGGCAGAGAGAGAGGGAGACAGAGAATCCCAAGCAGGCTCCTCACTGTTAGTGCAGAGCCCGACTTGGGGCTCAAACCCACAAACTGAGATCATGACATGAGACGAAACCAAAAGTCAGACACTCAACTGACTGAGCCACCCAGGCGCCCCATCGACTCACTTTTTATACCAGGCCATGAGTGACTTCCCAGCCTATAAATCACCCCTTCACGTTGTCTTCTCCAGAGCCATGGGCAGAAACAGCCCATCCACCCCTTTGGCATCCACCCCTTTGGCAGGGCTGTAAGCAAGGGGGTGGTTCTTTTAGAGTCTTTATTGCTGAGGCTGGCACTCAACATACATCTAGCCACAGGAGGTTAGGAAGCCACTGAGGGGGATATCTCCAATAAATATAAGCCGTGGAAGATACACCCATTTCCTGATATCACCCAGGATTTCAAGTGAGGTCAGCCTGGTGGAAATAATAATGACCATTTGTCAAGAACCCATAGATGTCTGTCTTTTAGTCCTCACACCAATTCTGTATGATGAGGACCAGAATCCAAGGCGTCACTGAAGTGTCCAAGGCGTCACTGAAGCTAGTGGATCGCTGACCCCTTTATTCTGGCCAACACCAGGATCCATGAATTATTGCCGGACGAAATAATTTCCTCTGCCGGCCAGAGGAAAACAATAAATACTAGACTCATGGATTCTATATTTTCCCCCTTGAGAGAGAGGCACTCATCGGACATATTAATGGCACCATCACCTTTTTCTTTGCAAAAGGGACAAATGAAGTATGACTCATGTTCTTGGGGGGGGGCAGGGGGATCCTCAGGGAACACTAAATAATCATGTTGCTTCTTTTTTTTTTTTTTTTAATTTTTTTTTTAACGTTTTATTTATTTTTGAGACAGAGAGAGACAGAGCATGAACGGGGGAGGGGCAGAGAGAGAGGGAGACACAGAATCTGAAACAGGCTCCAGGCTCTGAGCGGTCAGCACAGAGCCCGACGTGGGCCTTGAACTCAAGGACCGCGAGATCATGACCTGAGCCAAAGTCGGCCGCTTAACCGACTGAGCCACCCAGGCGCCCCTCACGTTGCTTCTTAAAGCAGAGCGAAAACCTCCTTCTCACCCACTTCCACAGATACCTATGCTTTCTAGATAAAGTGAGAAGTTTGGTTTGGTTTGAAGGAGAATGATTTCTATGCAGATTATAGATCTCTAATCGTTCTGTTACCATGGCTCCAAAAAAGAGGCTGTAGGTTTAAAACTTGGGCATGCATGGAAGACTGCCTGGGGACTGATGAAAAATCCCAGTTGGCTGATCAGAAACCTCATGTCCCTTATCTAGAGTGATGCTGGTTTGCAGGGAATTGGGTTGAATGGTTCCGCCTTGGTGAGGGATTGGGCAAGTGGGCATGTTTGAAAGGAAACCGGCCACCTCTGGAAAAATGTAAGTGCTCTTAGAAAAGTTGTAGAGTTCGCTAAAATGTCGTTTTTATAATAACAGTAACATCTATTAACTTCTTAGTCTGGGCCAGACAACTTACTGTGTGTTTTACACACAGTATCTCATTTAATCCTCCACAACAACCCTATGGGGTACATATGATTAGTGTGCCCATTTTACACATTGGTAAATCGCGATGCAAGGAAGCGCAATAACTCCCCCAAGGTTGTACAGTTATTAAGTAACAAGATGGTACCAGGTCAGTCTAATTTGATGCAGGTCTGTAGGGGAGAGAAGCTGAGTTCAAAGGCATTTCTTTGGACAGTGTCCAAGGGACCCTCTGAGTCAAGGTTCAAGGGTCTCTGAAGAGAATCTTTGTCCTGGGAGCTAAGTGGCTCAAGTTTCTCAAAGAAACACTACTGGCCTTGGACTGAAATTGTAGAAAATGATGGCGTAGTGGAGAAAGTCATTGGGACAGACAGTAATAGCCTTTAGCGTGCCAACCTGTCTGTGCCAACCTGGGCCAGACAGAATTGTGCAAAATAAGATTGTGCACGTATAATTTAGCTTAATGGGTATGTAGTGTAGATCCCAAGATTCCTTTGCACGAGATTAAAATCGTTGTACGTTTTAAATGCTTCCAGATGGAGGGGCCTTAGCCAGAACCACGAACGGGGAGGGGGAGCTTAGGGGGAAGGGGCGGAGCAGCTGGAGTCAGCTACCATGGAGGAGCGTGGAAGGCCGACACAGGAGACCCCCCTCACTCCCAATCTCGGGCAGAAACTCCTCTTTCTTGGGTGGTAGTGATAAAGTCAGACACCAGACAGTGGCTAGCAGGCGTCTTTTGGGGAGCGTGGAAGCCGGGTAAATGTATCGAAACCATCGAATGAAGAGTAACTACCTCCTTTCCTGCCTGCATCCCCTCACCCCCCACCCCACGCCTACCCTGGCTTTCTAACTGTGACTTCCTAAGAACATTCCCCTGCTATGCTGCATCTTTGCCAAGCATGGGTCTTTATTTCACATTTGGTTTCTAAATTTCAAATCCAGCTCAGTCTGGTAATTTTAACAGTTGGGGAGAAAATGTGATTTAGTTCTAAGTAAAAAGTCTCCAAAATCTTCTTGGAAATCAGCATTGTTCCCTTCATCATTGTAGCTCCTAATTCGATTTGATGAGCTAAATAAAAATAAGACAAAAACATGTGTATCAGATTTACGTAAAAAATGCTCAGGGGGTTAAAAATTAGAGAAGGGTTTCTAGCCAGACACATTTTCGGTTTCACTGAAACACAAGGCGCTGGAAAAATCTCGAGTTTGCCAAACCCAAAGAGTGGCCGCCAGGTTTGCTGAGCCTCCCTCCTGTCTTCCAAGGTCTAAGGCAGGGATTTCTGGCCGAGAACTGAATTCCACCAGAGGCCCCCGCCAACCAGGCCTTGGCCTGACCATTGAATGTGGGGGCGTATTGACTCTCATCTGGTCCACAGCACTGTGTTTTCTCTGTGTCACAGTATGAGATGCAGCCTTTCCTGAGCAAGAGAAACAGCCTCAGCCAGGTCTCCCATCTTCCTGCTCAATGAAGCACATCAAAGTTCACCTTCCTTATACTATCCTGAAAGAGTTCAAGGAGGGAAGGAAAGGATCCGGGAACTCAGGCACTGGAGCCCAGACTCGCAGCTGCCTCTCTTCCAGCATTTCTCCTCCCCGCCCCAGTCCAGCGCACTTCCTGCTGTGCTCTTACTCGGGCACCTTGGCGAAGGTCTGCAGCCTAAACCTGCAGATGCTCTCTGCTCTGTGGCCCTTTCTGACCTGTAGCAGGTCCTCCCTAGAGTTAGCCTTCCTCTTCATGTTACTTGCTTTCCCGCCTGCACTCCGGGACTGCCTTGAGCCCCCTTTTGGGCCCTTGGAAGAACAATGTCTTTTTCCGAGTGGAGGCCGGTTTGCAAAGCCAACCCCCATCTTCAACTCTGCATCCCCCCCCCACCCCCGCCCTCCCTGCCAGACTGAACCACAAGGAGCCCGGTTTTCTCTAGGCTTCCTTATTCTTTTCCCTGGTGTTCAAGATTCCTGTCAGCGGGTTTTTGTAATTGCAGATGACTCATTTAGCTCATTCTTTTCTTCATCTAGATATTTTTTTCTTTCATCTGAAACTGCCTTCTCCAAGAGAAGGAAGACCCTAGACTCCAGTATCTGAATGCCCACGTGACCTGCATTATTTTAGTCTGCCTTCCCCTTCCCTCAGGTGAGGTGAACATGCCTGTATTCACAAAGTGCTAGGAAAAGCAAGTAAGAACATCTGCGGAGGGGCACCTGGGTGGCTCAGTCAGTTAAGTGTCCGACTTAGGCTCAGGTCATGATCTTGAAATGTGTGAGTTTGAGCCCCATGTTGGGCTCTGTGCTGACAGTCGGGAGCCTGGAGCCTTTTTCGGATTCTGTGTCTCTCTCTGTCACTGCTCCTCCTCCACTTGTGTTCTCTCTCTTTCTCTCAAAAATAAATAGACTTAAGAAAAGATCTGTGGAGCTGCCTGGTACTAGGTCTGGTGCGGGGCCAGAGATGGTCAGGAAACACTAGTCTTCCTTCCCCGTCAGCTTCTGGAAGGCTTTACACTTAGGGATTCCCAGTAGTCACTTCCATATTAAGAGAGAATGACTGTCTTGTTTGAGCCTCCCCTATTGTCTCCCATGAAAACATGAACAGTATTTAAGAGCTCATTGCTGGGGGGCGGCACCTGGGTGGCTCAGTTGGTTAAGCTTCTGACTTCGGCTCGGGTCATGATCTCACAGTTTGTAAGTTCGAGCCCCACGTCGGGCTCTATGCTGATAGCCCAGAGCCTGGAGCCTGCTTCAGATTCTGTGTCTCCCTCTCTCTCTGCCCCTCCCCCACTCACACTCTGTCCCTCTCTCTCTCAAAAATAAAAATAAATAAACTTTTAAAAAATAAAAAGAAGAGCTCATTGTTGACAGCACCTTATTCTTGGCAGCTTTTCATACCCCAAGCCAAAGTCCCATTTTGGGAAAGAGCCTGTTTTATTGTATTGCGTACTTTCTGCAGTCTGAACAATGTATAAAAAACAGTATCAGTGCATAATGAAAGGGGAAAAAGCTGTACTATATTAAGTGAAACAGAATATGATTGTATATACAAAGAGTGTGATCATAAGTTGGTAGGAAGTTACATGCATGTGTAGACAAATACATGCGTGAAGGAAATTTAATAAAACAGTAACAGTAATCATCTTCAGGTGGTAGAGTAGGATAAACTGGTTTTAAAAATTCCCCTCAAAAATACCTTGGGAGGTGGTGTGATGTAGAACTTAAAACCTCAGACTGGTAATTAGTCTTGACTTCAAGCTCTGTCTCTTCACTTGCCAGCTGGGTGACCTTGAGAAAGGTACTTTACCCAAATCTCTGCTTCCTCTTCAATAAAAGGAGGACAGGAACTCAAGGAACAAATTAAATAACATATATAAATAAAGTACTTAGCCAGAACGTGGCATAATAAGTATTAGCTCCTAGCTCCTCTTAAGACCACGAAGTTTCACTGGCTCTATACGTAGAGATCATGAGTCCAATAGTGTTTATTGATCAGCATACTAGGGAACATGTCCTTGAAAGCATTAGGAATTTTGGGACAAGTTGGAATGGGGGACTAATAGAATAATCAGCCATAAACCCTGTGATTCCTGCTTCCTAAGAGAAGAGGGGAGTTCAGAAGAGGGAGACAGGACTACATAATCGAAGAAGGAGGACAAGAATAAGAAGGAACCAGGAGTGAGTCTGTTATGAAGTAAAATCTGCCTTATGGGGCCACTGGGTTTGGAAGATAGCTTGAAGGGCTATTGGCTATAACAAAGCTAATTATTCTGGAGGGCCTGGAACCAAACCCAAGGCAGTAGGTAAGGGCTTCAGCAAAGAGAGCAGCATGATAAATGTTGGGGTGGGGGCCTGTCACAGCACGTAGACAGGGGTGTGGGGGTGCAGAGAGGCAAACAGGGTGACAGCTGTAGAACTGAAACTGTAACAGGAGGACAAAAGCTAGGGAAGGGACCAGGAAAATGAAAAGGAGGTACATCCGAGAGACATTTTAAAGAAACAATGTAATGAAAACTGATGGCAGACTGGATTTAGTGGATGAAGCGGGGTGAAATTTTCTAAAAATTAAAAATAAATTGTTCTCTAGCCTAAGAAAAGGGAAGAATGCTGTTTGTGGAGGTCCAGAGAGGAAAACTAATTTTATGCTTTTTTTTCCCTCTGAGTTTTCTGAGCAATTAAAAACATAGACACAGGTGCCTGGGATGAAACTAACTTTATAGTTAGTATAAAGTTAGACCAGAAACCATGGTATGGATTTCGGACCAGAATGGACTTCTTATTCTTGTCCTCCACCCCCCCCCCCAGATTAAATGTATGCCCTGGATAGCTGTGGGCTCTCCTCTCCCCACCCCACAGAGAGTAGTCTGCCTAATATTTACCTGCTAGAGGACAGGAGCAAAGGGAACAGGTGCTGCGATGGACAAGTCGAGACCAGGGAGAAAACTCCAGGGGACTCCATGCCCCATCCCCTCTCCCCAGCCCCACAGAGGGAGAGGGCCTAGAAGTGACACATCACAGTATAATGCCTTTGTGCCCTCGGGGACTGCAAAACCAACCACCCCGGAACATGGAGTCTTGATGGAACAGTGTACTATATGTCTTTGTATGCTATCGCCTTTCATGGTTCTGTGAGTTGAACGGGTTCAGCTAGGTGGTTCTCTCTGGGAGTCTCGCACAGCACAGCTGGATGTCAGCTGGAGCTAGAGGGATCTGAAGGCTAGATGGGCTGCAAGTCCAAAGTGGCTCCACTCCCATGGCTGGCAAGTGAGGGCAGATAGCAGCTGAAGAGCCAAGCTGAGGCAGCTCCACATGGCTTCTCCATGGGGTTTCAGCTTTTCATAGCATGGCAACTGGATTCTGAGAGAAAACATCTCGACAGTGAGTGGTTCAAGGGTGCCAAGCAGAAGTTATAGGACTTTGTAGGACCTGGCCTCAGAAGGCCTAGAACCATCACCTCTGCCACATGCTAGTGGCCAAGGAGATCACTAAGGCTGGTCCACATTTGAGGAGAGGGGAATTGGAATCCACCTCTGGAAGAGAGGAGCAGTGTGCTTGTACAGGGAGGGCCGGGATTGACAGTGTCCATCTTGGAGGCTCCGTACCACACCCTGCCTGTAGAAGCTCCCCCCACCAGGTGCCTGGGTGGCTTAGTCAGTTAGGCGTCTGATTCATGACTTCAGCCGAGGTCATGATCTTGCAGTTCAAGGGACTGAACGCTGCATCAGGCTCTGCACTGACAACGTAGAGCCTGCTTGGGATTCTCTCCCTTTCTCACGTGTTCTCTCTCTCTCTCTCTCTCTCTCTCTCTGTCTCAAACAAACAAATTTGGGGGGGGGGGAGAGTGCCCTCCCTGCTGTGAAAACTTGAGGATTAGAGAAATAATCATCTTTCTTTCCCATGCAAACTAATAATAAGTTGATGAGTTAACTGTTTAGCTAATTACTCAACAGAGGTCATCTAGTTTGCAGAATGGAGGCAGATTTACAAAGAAGCTAGTTAAACATAAGTTATCAGGGCTCTTCACTTGGACCAGTCCTTACTGAGTTCTGGTTGTTTGTAAGGCATGAAGAATGTTCTAGGTAGGGGGGAGAAGCAAGGTTAGAGTCAGGAATCATTTCTTTGTAAACATTTCTCAAAAGAAAGAGACCTCATTTTCCATGGTTTAGTAATTTGTCTCTGTTTTTTCTCTCTTGAATGAAACACATTAGTATCTATGTTTGTATTCATAAATATTTCTGTATTCAGTTTTTTTAAAGAGAGCTGTGAAGATTGTAAATTTCAGCCTCAGAAACCACAGATACTCTTACAAAGGAAAAATGAGGAGTTCTACCTAAGGATACTCTGATAGTCTAGGACAGTGGTATTTGAGAATTTTCTTTTCCCAGTTTTATTTATTTATTTTTTTTAATTTTTTTAATATTTATTCATTTTGGGGGAGAAAGGCAAGAGCACTAGTGGGGGAGGGGCAGAGGGCAAGGTAGACACAGAATCCAAAGTAGGCTCCAGGCTCTGAGCTGTCAGCACAGAGCCTGATGCGGGGCTCGAACTCACGAACCGTGAGTTCACAGAGCCAAAGTCAGACGTTTAACCGACTGAGCAACCCAGATGCCCCACTTTTTCCAGTTTTATTAAAGATATAACTGACATGTACCATTATATAAGTTTAGGGTATACAGTGTGTTGGTTGGATGCATTTATATTTGTATATTGCTAAATGATTACCACTACAGCTCTGTCACATCTTATAACTACCATTTCTGTTTTGTGGTGAGAACGTTGAAGCTCTACTCTTTTAGCACCTTTTAAGTATATGATACAGTAAAGTTATTGTATATAGGTTATGTATATGTATTTTATGTATCTAGTGTATATGTATTTTATGTATCTAGTGTATATATACTAGTGTATGTATATATATAGTGTATGTATATATTATATAGTGTATGTATATATTATATAGTGTATGTATGTTTTACAGCATATATAGGTTATATATAATTATAGTCCTAATGCTGTACTTTAGATCCCTAGTCTTGTAATTGGAAGTCTGTGCCCTTCAACCAGTATCTCGCGCATCTTTCTTCTTTGTTGGGGTGATGTATGCTCCCCTCCCCCCTCTCCCACCACCACCTTGAAAACGTTGGGGAAGGTGGGGGAATCATATTAAGAGTGTAGAGAAGCTTTCATTTGTCTGTGGTGCCACCTGCACCTACACACACGAGAAGACCTCCTGACTTAGCCTGTCCTCCATCTGCATTGCTAACTCTCTAGCTGTAAGAATCACTTGTATGCATGTGTGTGACATTTTAACGGCTTGTTTCCATTGGGAAGTGCCTTGGGAAGTAACCAGCCATTTGAATAAAACCAGAATTTGACATTTACTCTGACACCAAAAAATCTTGCTTGGCAACTCATAAAATTTATGGTCACACAAGGGAGGCAACCTCTATATTGTGTCAAATATTTCTTCTCCTTAGAAATTGTTTCCCTGTGATCCCCTTCTGAAAAATGATCATTTCACCTGAATGTTTCAGTTAAACATGCAGTATCCTTTTTTGCATTAATTTATTGCATTATACACAAAAGAACAGTTTGAGAAGTTTGTTTAAAAATGCAACCCCGGGGTGCCTGGCTGGCTCAGTCAGTAGACCATGTGACTCTTGATCTCAGGGTCATGAGTTTGAGCCCCATGTTGGGTGCAGATTTTAGTTTAAAAAATTAAAAACTAAAAATAAAAACAGATTTTATTATATATTAAAAAACGCATGCCTATGCTCTTGCCAACATAAAACAACATCCACATCTCGGTGGCCACCACACCATTCAGCAGATGATAGCAAGCGTGGCGTCATTGGCTATGATGGCTGAAGATCACTCTTAAAGATCTGTGTATATCTGGTTTATCATTTGAGTGTTCTTGGGCCATGTATGATAAGCCTGGTATTTGAATAAAGTAATGTTTCCCCCAAAAAAAGCAAATCCCTAGAATCCACTTCATGAAAATCTCAGGCACTGGGTCTAGAGTAGGTCCTAGGAGTTTTCACATTTTTAGACCATTCTCAAGCAGGTGATCCAAAGACCACTCTTTAAATAATACTGTCATAAGCCATTCTTCACTGTGCTTCAGGAACTTGAGTTTTATAATCCCCGCATGGGTTCATTACACATCCATGTTCCAGTCCTGGACTGTGTGATTCAGTCTTACAGTGCACGCGGCTCAGCGCCAGACTGGTAGGTTAGGGATACTACATACGTCATTCTCCACGTGCACAGAGGTCTGCTGAGACCTGCGCTACTTGCTTCAGAAGAACCACAATCAGTCGGATTGACTTTGCCACCCACCAGGTGCCCCAGAGCCCACCAGGCGTGACTGTGTCTCCTCTCCTAAGGCAAGGTCCATAGTAACTTGCTCTCTTGCTCACTTGAGCTCTCTGAAATCCTGCCATTCTGAGCGAAGTCCTGTGAAGTAAGAACACACTCTGGTTATGTGATTATGTTGAGTCCCCAATGGCCAGCAGTAGCAACTACTACACGTGTAAAAAATAGCAGTCATTTCACTAATTATTCATTAGGTGATCATACATAACTTACTGTCAGTGTGGACTTTAGTAATAATTATGCTGGGAAAACAGCACAAACCCAAACTAGCCCATGCAAATAGGGACATATGGTCACTCTGTGTGCCTCGTCACTGGATTAGACATGACTTAACCCACCTACACTGCACCCATGTAGTTTCACTCACAGGCTGGGGTTTCCTCTGACCTTTATAAATGGACATTTTAATGAACAGAAACGTATTCCTCAAATGATCAATAAGCTAGATTCAAGCCCATTCATTCACTGATTCATTCAGTGAGCCTTTGGCTCAGTGGTGCACAAGCCATTGGAAGCCCAGAGAAAGGAGTAGATGATGAGAGAAGCCCAGCATGTAAAGGAAATTCCTTCCTGTAGCTTACCTCACCGAGCTGCAAAGTACTGGCCTCACGAGGAGACAGTGGAAGACTTATGCTACAGCAACTAGGTGTTGGGTACAGTTTCAGGCTCTTTTCATGCTACCTACTATTTTAGCTGGCTTAGAAATGTTTTAGCTATTACGTGGTATCCACCCTCAAAAATTGCATATTTATTTTGTCTGTAGACTACAATAGAAAAAGCAAACCCTCAAGAATATCGGTGGTATATTTCAGATGTAAAATTACACTCACAGCCCCAACAGCCAACATACTTATAATACTTAAATGTCCCTTGATGCATTTGCATTCAGGTGCTCTGAGGTCATGTGGCCAGTCACATCCAGCCCTAACTCATCCTGTGATGAAAGAGTCTGAGAACATTGGTGCCGTAAGCATCTGAAGTGGCCACCTAGTCCTAACCTTTCATTCCACAAAGGGAGACACTGAAGATGTGAAAGGTCATGCCTCATCCCTCACCATTCCTCAGTGAAAGTCCAGTACTATAGCCAAATCAAGCTCTATAAAGCCACCAAAGCACACCAGCCCTCCTCTCACCTCCCCAGGGTTTGGTCCCTGCAGTTCCCACTAGGTGTAAGGTATATGATTCAACTGCTTCTCCCCAGCACTCCATAGGATGAATCAGTGCTTCTTTCTATATTCCCAGCAGGTGGTCAGTAGACCTTGAAAACATGAGTAACCAAAGTGGTTTTGCCTGAATTTTAAGGAGAAGTGAGTTTCAAACCCATCTTTCGCCACCAAGTTCAGTATGTGTTTCATGGCATAGTGTAGGTAGAATCACAGCAACAGAGACTCTGGATGCAATTTTGGTGGCTTGCTCAAATGCTAACATTGAAATAATCGACTTGGCTTGTAGGACCACAGGGAATATGCTGGAGTTTTCTTTTTTTCTAGTACAGGTGCCATATTAAGAGTTCTATAGGTTGAGCTTCGTGGTTGGCTACATGGGGTAGAGAGGATAAGACTTTGTGCCCTCATTTTCTACTACCTCTTGGCATCCTTTACCTTGGGAACCATCTGGCTTTTCTGCTAAGAACACTAGTGAGAGTCGCAATCCCTGTTATTTGAAATGAGACTTGTAATTGAACCCCAAGGCCCTGACTCTTACTCCTCTCCTTCCCCCAGCTGCTTTACTTTCAGGTCTTCTGCCCTGAGATGGGTGCCATTAAAAAAAAAAAAAATACCACGTGGTACATTAGAATTTGTGGTTTCCGTCCGTATTATCTCATTTGACCTTTATACTGGCTCTAGCTGTAATAGGTAGAGCAGGTGTCCTCGCATTTTTTTTCCAATTTTTAAACAATGATTTCAGAGATGAGAAAATTGAGAGCAAAAGACAGTAGTAAGTGGTTTATCTCAAGTCCCAAAGCTGGTTAGAAGCAGAGACCCAAAGTGAGGGCTTCTTATAAAAATGGCAGGGCTGTTGCCATTCAGAAAGCCAGGCCTCAGCCGTGGGGGCTCATGGGCCTGCCCTGAGTACTTCAAAAGGAAAAAGCGTTGGGAGAATTTGCTGAGTTGATAAAGCTGTAAGAGTTGTGAGGGCATCCTAGAGATGCGGCTGAGATTTGGCAAATGGAAGAATCGATGGATTTCTTAAAAAATATTTTTATTTTTTATTGTTTAAAATTTACATCCAAATTAGTTAGCATATAGCACAACAATGATTTCAGGAGTAGATTCCTTAGTGCCCCTCACCCATTTAGCCCATCCCCCCCTCCCACAACCCCTCCAGTAACCCTCAGTTTGTTGTCCATTTTTATGAGTCTCTTGTTTTGTCCCCCTCCCTGTTTTTATGTTATTTTTGTTTCCATTCCCTTATGTTCATCTGTTTTCTCTCTTAAAGTCCTCGTATGAGTGAAGTCATATGATTTTTGTCTTTCTCTGACTAATTTCACTTAGCATAATACCCTCCAGTTCCATTCACGTAGTTGCAAATGGCAAGATTTCATTCTTTTTGATTGCCGAGTAATACTCCATTGTGTGTATGTATGTATATATATATATATATATATATATATATATATATATATACCACGTCTTCTTTATTCATTCATTCAGCGATGGATATTTGGGCTCTTTCCATACTTTGGCTGTTGTTGATAGTGCTGCTATAAACATGGGGGTGCATGTGTCCCTTCAAAACAGCACACCTGTATCCCTTGGATAAATGCCTAGTAGTGCAATTGCTGGGTCGTAGGGTAGTTCTATTTTTAGTTTTTTGAGGAACCTCCATACTGTTTTCCAGAGTGGCTGCACCAGCTTGCATTCCCACTGATGGATTCTTTTTTAAAGTAGCTTCAAGAAGCTGGCGTCAGCTTACACTAGTGTGAGCCCTCCCAACATGCCATTGAAATGTCATCAGTAATAGAGCAAAGAGGTGAACACACATTACACAAACACTGAAGCAGCAGCCTGCAGCCGAGCCCTGAGTAGAAGTACTCTATTAAAGACTCGCTTGTCACAAGCTCCTGTGTAAATAGATGCCCGGCGATGATGTTAAGGATGTCTCTAAGTGCTCTGAAGCCGAGGGTCCTGCGAGAGCAGTCAGCACTTGGCTCCTTCAGGGGCACATTAGCCAAGGCTCTTCTGTGCCCCCAGACTCTTTCCTGCCCACTCCCTTACACTGAGTTTTTTGTTTGTTAGCAGCTCCAGTGAGGACAGGGGAAGAAAAGGAAAGAGTCTGCTACTTGTGTCCAATATCAGCATGTTGGATTTGGGTGGCTGCTTGGAAGTGTCCAAGGTAAAAAACTAAATCGGCCCGGTCACCATATTAGAGCGTCCTCTGACTAGATCTCATACGTGGAATTATTTTTCTTCCTCCCTTCCTCTCATTTATTCTTTGTCTCAGTAAGTATGTCCTGAAGATCTCTTGTTATTTACTCTGAAAAAATACTGCTAGGCCCACGGAAGAAATGCAAAGTGGGGTCTCTGGCCTCCAGAAGTTGAATCTTGGGAAGGAAGAGAAGGTGACCACCTGAAGGGGTGTTCTCTGTAAGCAGAACAAGGGTCAGTGTCCGATGAGGCAGATGCTTCTCTTGGTTATTTATTGACTGCTCACCAAATGCTCTGCGTTCTGGGGACAGAAACAGGCCAGTTCAGACCTTGCCCCTTGAGGAGCTTATTGCCGATGACCGTGTCTTCGAGGCTAGGCTTCCACTTGCGTTGGAATGACCTGGCCCTTGCCTACATAAGCTGGTGCCTGGGCGCAGCTCGACACATTCGGAACGTTTAAAGAGTGGCCCCTTGAATCTAAATTTGTTCAGTTAGCACCCCAAGCGATTCTTCAGCACATTAAAATCTGAGAATAACCAGTCTTGTGCAAGAGACAGACACGTGGACCTGGCAGGTACAAATGCCGTGCTCATGGGATGTGGAGGATGGCGACTGCGCGGACCAGGGAAGAGAAAGCAATGCTGCTTGTTGGTTGCTTTGCCTCAGGAGTGCTTTGACAGCTGCACGTGGCACTGCAGCCCCCAATCTAACCGGGCCCAGAGGGTTGGCAGGTCCCTGAGGGAAGGAAGGGGGAGCACAGGAAGGGACTCTGGGATATCACCTCGCTCGTTCAGATCTTTGTTCACACATTGCCTTCCCAGGGAGGTCCTCTACAAGGACTGTCTTGTCACTCTTCTTACTGTGACTTTTCTTCAGAGCACCTGTCGGCTTCTGACATTGCGGTGTGTGGGTCTGTCTCTCTACTAGTGTAGATGCTCTGAGGGACTTCATCACTTCTGTTCACAGCTGTACCCGCAGCACCTAGAAGAGTAGTTGGCACATAGTAAGTGCTCAGTCAACACGTAGGCGGCTCTAGGAGGGCAGATGGACCCACACAGGCTCCATCCGTCTCTCAGCGGCTCAAATTATATCACTCTGAAAAACTGCAAGGATCTCAAGGATTCCTGTGGCCTTTCTCTCCCTCTCTGGGCAGCCGGGGACACGGGAAGGAGCCACACAAAGCCCTGACCCTGTTCTCCAGCTCTCCTGCAGGCAAAGGCGTTTGCATAAACATCTCGCCCCTACTGGGGCCTGGGATACTCTCTTCCTGGTGTCCAAGTCCGGGGGAGCCTCAGAGCCCATTAGTTTAATGTGAGGCTTCCTGGAACATCAAGATGCTATTTACGGAATTGAAGAGGGGACTTTGGAGAGGTGAGTGTGGTCTGACTGAGCAGAGCCAACAACAGCTGCAGGGAGAGGAGGTCAGGACTCCAGAGCCCGCCAGAATCCTTTGAAGCCCTTGCCGCCAGGGAGGATGGGCGTGAAGCGGGTTGTCTTGTGCTGCAGCCCAGTTTTTCTGAGAGCATTTTCACAAAATGTTCTGTATTACAGGTTAATGTACAAGACACGAGTTGTAAGTGGAAAGTTGGCAAAGTCCTTTGGAAATTGGCTAAAGGGCAGGAAATAAAGGGTAGCAATAAAAACCTAAAAGGATGTTAATTGGGGAGTGCCTCAGGGAACAGGGTTGAGACCAGCTTTTTATTATTTACATTAAAAATACTTCGAGAATGGTTTTGAAAGGATTTTCGTGTTGGCTAATGAAACAGCATTAGAGAACTGTGTGTGGAAATGTGAATAGCGGAATTAGGGAAGGATTCAATTTATTGATGGAATTGAAGAGAGCATTTTGTAACATGTTTCTGTTTATCGTTCCACTCCCATTCTGTTGGCTAGACCTCCAGCTGAGTAGTGGGCAGGATAACTTAAGCTTAAACAGCTCAGATCTCTACATGTTTTTGGCCAGCAGAAAGCACTTGAAACGATTCTGGCACCCCAAACCCAGGGTAGTCCTGAAATTAAATGGATGTTATCTTCAGACCTAGAAATCTTTCTTTTAGAAGGCGCTAGAAGGCAGATGGAATCTCCTATTTAGCTACAAGCGCAAGATTGGAACTGGACCACCTGACATCATCTCCCCCACCTCCTGTAACATTTCTTATTCTGTGGAGTTCAGATTTTCACAGAAATGTACTGTAGACCTACCCCAGTAAGAAGCTAGCAGTCTCTCTTAGGCAAAGTCATCGCATACTGGAAATAATAACACAGTGAGCCAGGACTTGAACTTGGGAGCCCAGAGCCAACATTTGCTGTCCTCTCTAAAGCCTGCCCTAGAGGATAGTCTGTGTAGGCATCACAGAGGCCACGAAGGCCTACATTTCCTTGTTTGCAAAAGGGCCAGTAGGCATTCTCTTCAGCCTCGCTACTCAGAGTGCAGTCCAAGGACCCGCAGCATCAGCATCACGTGGAAGTAAGCTGCAAAGGCAGCCTCCGGCCACACCCCAGAACTGAATTAGAATCTGCCTTTTAGCAGGATCCCCAGCTGATTCCTGGCACATTAACATTTAAGAAGCACTGCTCTAACGTTTGTGGCGCCCAGGAGTCACAACAAATTAAAGCAAAAGGGATTTGGTTGCCTCTATAGAGTGAAAACTGGACCACATGAATTCAGTGAGTGCCCTGAGGATCGAATTCTGGCATCTGGGACTTTCCAGACTGCTGTAAGCTTAAGATCCCCCTTGTTGTTTTCCTTAATTTGGCCTCATGAGGCACAGTGCCTTCTCTAGAATGTAAACTTCTACCCTCAAAGTGAATATGCCTTTTGAGAAAATGTTAAAAGCCAGTCCAGTATACCCCTGAGTTCTCTTCTCCTCTGTGTGGGCCGTGCACCGGGCCATTAGCTAATTGTTACCACGCAGTTAGCAGGCCACAGAGGCCTGGTACCTGGAGGCTGCTTTTCATTTGAGCTCATTTTCCAAGGGCTCTGTCGGTAGGCGTGTGCTATTTTGTTGTTTTGTGCTGCTGGGTGTAGTCTGTTAGTCCACAGGACCAGCCCTGTGTCAGGGTGTCACAGGCCTGGGCAAACCTTTCTAAAGCTAGGAGGCTTGGCTTTCAAAGATGTGGATTTGAACAGTCTGTCGGCCTCTTAGAATCAAATTCTCTCCAGATCTGAGATGACCTAGCAGTGACTGTGTGTGATGGGACACATGACTGCTTAAACTCTATAAACTCCTTCCTCTCCCTGACCTTCCGCTGACCTACAGCTTTTACTCAGACTTGCTTTTAGAAGATAGGAGGGAAAAAAGAGAAGGGTTGAAGGAACTGGAAGGTTGATGAAGTTGACTTGCCTGTGCCCTTAGTTCATGAGGTGTATATACACAGGGGCTGGTTCTGCCGAATGGGGAGGGAATGGCAATGAAATCCCAGACTCTTGAGGCGCCTGGGTGGCTCAGTCGGTTGAGCATCTGACATCAGCCCAGGTCATGGTCTCACAGTTCGTGAGTTCGAGCCCCGCGTCGGGCTCTGTGCTAACAAACAGCTCAGATCCTGGAGCCTGCTTCGGGTTCTGTATCTCTCTCTCTCTCTCCCTCTCCCCCCCTCCCCTGCTCATCATGCTCTGCCTCTCTTTGTCTCTCAAAAATAAATAAATGTTAAAATTTAAAAAGGAAAAAAAAAATCCCAGACTCTTTTCCCGCCAAAGTTGGGTGAAAATAGAGTTGTGGCCTAATCCACATACTGCTTGATTTTTATTCTGACTACTTTCATCAAGGTTATTCTGTCCTTCCCAAAGAGGTTAGGTGGATACTGAAATATCCCAAGTCATTCCAGGTACTAGAGATGAGGAGACTTACAAGTTTGCCAAGACCCACTTCGGAGATTCAGACTCAGCATGTGTCCTTTGTAATTTAGGCTAGATTAAGGCCTCTTAAACCTGAGTGTAGTGTCTGAGCCCCATCCTTACAGGAAAGAAATCCTGCCCCTTGGAGCTCAAACAGGTAAGCCAAAATGTGATTCAAGTGAGCCCATTAAATAAAGTGTCTCCTCAGTCCTAGACAAATACAGAGTAACTACTAAAGATCCAGGGCTGGCCTTATCTCTCCAAAAGACAGAGCTAAGAAGCAGGGAAATCTGTTATTCATCTTTTTTTTTTAAGATTAAAAAAATTTTTTTAAACATTTTATTTAATTTTGAGAGACAGAGACAGAGCATGAGAAGGGGAGGGGCGGAGAAAGAGGGAGACAGAATCTGAAGCAGGCTCCAGGCTCTGAGCTGTCAGCACAGACCTGACGCAGGGCTCGAACCCACAAACTGAGTGAGATCATTACCTGAGCCGAAGTCAGAGGCTTCACCTACTGAGCCACGCAGGTACCCCTGTTGTTCATCTTTATACATAGAGTACCTGGCACACAGCAGGCCCTTACTTGTGGAATGGGTGTGCAAAGGAAGGAAGGAAGCAAGCCTCAGGTTGCTTTTCTGGCTCGCACAGTATCTATTATAAGTATTGTTCCAGCTATGTCTCAGGCATTAATTTTCAATTAATTCTTCCTTGTCAACTCTTAAGCTCACCTGTTGAGTCCCATATGTCTATACAGCAAGTCTCCAAAGGAGGCTACCCATGGCCACAAAGCTGGTTGCACAACCAAGTACTTCAGAGCGCGTACCTAAAAACCCCTAGCCGAGGTGGGAGAAGAAAAGAATTCCGAAACCAATTTGTTATGGGAAATAACGTGCTCCCAATTTCTTAAGTAGGAGTATTCCCATTCTTTTCAGGTAAGAGTCTACGATCTCTCCAAATATGAGCATGGAGCAGATGATGTGCTGATCTTGGCCACCGATGGACTCTGGGATGTTTTATCAAATGAAGAAGTGGCAGAAGCCATCTCCCAGTTTCTTCCTAACTGTGATCCAGATGACCCTCACAGGTTTGTGTATTTTTATGGTTGTAGGGTTATACCTTCCGCCAGTTTTACACGGTGTGACTACAATAAATAATAATCATGCACTTTTCATCATTCATGATTTGTAGTAGAGCTGATATGGATTAGGAACCAAACTGCAAAAGGGATAACATTTCTTATTAGAAGTACTTTCACAGCCAAGTAAAAACCCTCCTCAAGTTGAACCTAGATGCAAGTGGTATAAAGAATTTGATTTGTAAGATATTTCGACAGCATATGTTTCTCACATTCTTCCCTCATAATTCCAAAGTGGAAATAATCCAATTTGTGATCCTCCTGATGAGAGCAATACCAAATGCTCCCAGCAGTGATTTTTATCTGTTGGGAAATTATTTCTTTTGAGAAACCTTGGGGAAAGAGAGAAAGATTAAAGTAGGTTTTCCTTTGTAGCATAATGGCAATGTAAATATCCTCAACAACTCTAGGTGACCCTCAGAAATAAATAGAAATTCCTCTCAGGAGAAAGGCAGCTTTGACTTCGAACACAAGGAAGACAACTCATTGTGCGTAAAAGCCAGTAAAAACAGCAGACAGTGGAGTGGGACCTGTAAATACTTCATTCTATTTATCAGTCAAAAATACAAATGAATATTTTAACATTTAAGAAAATTTTGTAAAGCACTGAAAATAGGAACACGGACCAGAGACTGTAAATTGATTGCACAGATTTTAAAAGTAAGGAAATAGAACTTCTGGAGATAACAAATATAAAAATAAGAATTACAAACTTAATGCATTAAACAGATTAGAGACAGTTGAAGAGAACACTAGTGAGCTGGAAAATGGATCTGAATAATCCATAATAGGGCTCAGAGAGACAGAGAGGAGGGAAAATGTAAAATGAGATTATGAGACTAGGGTTATGACCTAAGATGCTCTCAGTAGAGTTCCGGAAGGAAATACTGCAGATGAGAAGAAAAAGAAAAAGTTCCAGAATTGTTGGATGATAATGAACCGAAGATCCAGAAAGCCCAACAAATCTCAAGCAGAAGAAATCAAAATTATAAGTAGGTATGTCATAGTGAAACTGAAGAACTTTAAACAAACTACTAAAAGCAGCCAGAAAGAAAGACAAAACAGATACGTATATAAATAGCATTTAGACTGAAAGCTGACTTTTCAGAAACAACAAGAGGAGCCAAAAGACAGTGAGTTATATCTTCAATTGCCTAAGAAAAGAATATTTTATTAATATGTAAGTTTTTCTTTAACATATATGAAAGAATTTTCTAATGTAGTACAAATATCATTGAAGAGGATAAGTTGAGGACATTCTCAGGCAAAACACAATGTGAGGAATTTTAACAGCAACCAAACTGCGTTGAAGAAAATTCTGAAGGATATATCCAGATGGAAGATCTGAGAAGTCGAATGGATTAAGCTAGGATCTTAGTAAATTTGTAGATATATTCACTGTGCAAAACAGAAACAAGGATGTCTAATGTGTGGTAGTAAAAAATGATAGAATTAAAATACTGAATAAAAACTGCACAATAAATTGGCAACGGGGGTAGTAATTGGCTACAGTATACTACGATTCTATTTGGAAAGAGGTTCTCTTATACGCATTTAGCTTTAGACTTTAAATGTGTTTTAATAGCTAAAAAGACTACAAAACAAATAGAATATATAACTTTGAGACTAATTAAGGGAGAGAAAACCTACAGGGAATCAGAAAACAAACTTCTAGATAATTTACAAATCAAAAAATTATAATAAAAATTAGAAATAACTAGGGGTTTAAATAATGGGAAGAATACTGCATATCGAAACTTGAAAGGCTGAATCTGAGGCTTTTTTTCTTTTTTCGTCTAATGAACTATGCATAGATGAAGACTACGCTCACCCCAACCTGCCAGAAGTACCCACATCCCCTCCATGTCATAAGATACCTTTTTCCAGAACTCCCTACTGTATCACAAGGAACCCCTGGCCACAAGCTGTAGATTCTTTACCACAGAGAAAGATTTTCTGAGTAAGACCTTGAGAGCTGACTTGTGTTATGGGGCTATTTCTGCCTATATTATACACATAAACATGTACCTAAAGACTTTGTATAACTTGTAGGTGCTAGGAGCCAAAGGAGTAGAGCTATCTACTTGTAAGTCATATGTTCTTTTCCTGAGTGCAGACTATTAGTAAAAACCTGTCCTGATTTCTTTTTTTTACTGTTTATTTTTGTGAGAGTGATAAACAGAGTACAAGTGGGGGAGGAGCAGAAAGAGAGGGAGACACAGAATCTGAAGCAGGTTTCAGGCTCCGAGCTGTCAGCAGAGAGCCAGATACAGGGCTCGAACTCATGAACTGTGAGATCATGATGAGCCGAAGTCAGACACTTAACTGACTGTGCCACCCAGGCACCCCAATACCTGTCCTAATTTTAAAATTTAGATCTGTGGTTCTTACTTCAACAACAGTATCTAATTTAAGAAGAGAAAGCAGAGTAAACACAGAAGTAATGGGAGGAAAAGTTATAGATAAGAAAACAGAGAACAAATATACGATAAAAATAAATGATCAGTGAATTCAGTAAAGCAGCAGGATAAAAAAATCAATATACAGAAATCTGTTGAATTTCTATACAGCTAACAACAAACTATCAGAGAATATGAGGAAACAGTTCCATTTACAATTGCATCAAAAAGAATAAAATACCTAGGAATAAATTTAACCAAGGATGTGAAGATCTGTACTCTGAAAACTGTAAGACGTTGAGGAAAGAAATTGAAGAAGGAAAAAAATGGAAAGATATCCCATGTTCATGGATTACAAGAATTAATATTCTTAAAATGTCTATACTACCCAGAGCAATCTACAGATTCAAACTCAATTAAAATACCAAAAGCAATAAATAAATAGATAAGTAAATAAATAAATAAATAAATAAATAAATAAAATACTAAAAGCATTTTTCACAGAACTAGAAGAAAATAATCATAAAATTTGTATGGAACCTCAAAAGACCTGAATTGCCAAAGCAGTGTTGAGAAAGAAGAACAAAGCTGGAGGTATCACAATCCCAGATTTAAGGATATACTACAAAACTGTAGTAATCAAAACAGTATTTTACTGGCACAAAAATAGACACATAGATCAAATGGAACAGAATAGAGAGTCCAGAAATAAGGCCACCTTTTAATGGTCACTTAACCTACAAAAGAGGCAAGAATATACAATGGGGACAAGAAAGTCTTCAACAAATGATGTCGGGAAAACTGGACAGCTACATGCAAAAGAATGAAACTGGACCACTTCATACACCATACACAAAAGTAAACTAAAAGATTAAAGACCTGAAATGATAAAATTCCTAAAAGAAAACGTAGGTCGTAAACTCTTGGCCTTAGCAGTAGTTTTCTGGATGTGTTTCCCCAGGGAGGGGAAACAAAAGCAAAAATAAATAATTGGGACTACCTCAAACTAAAAAGCTTGTGCACAGGGAAGGAAACCATCAACAAAATGAGAAGGCAACCTACTGAGTGGGAGAAGAATTTTGCAGTATGTGATATATCCAATAAAGGGCAACTCAACACCCCAGGTGAGAAAAAAACAAAAAACAGAAAACACATACAAGAAATGAGCAGAGGACCTGAATAATAAACCTTTTTCCAAAGAAGACTTACAGATGGCCAACAGACATATGAAAAGATGTTCAACATCACTAATCAAGGAAATGCAAATCAACCACAATGAGATATCACCTCATACCAGTCAGAATTGCTAGTATCAGAAAGATAAATAATAAGTTTGGCAAGGATGTGGAGAAAAGGAAACCCTCGCACACTATTGGTGGGAATGTAAATTGGTGCAAATCAAAACCACACTGAGCTATCACCCTATCCGTTAGGATAGCTATTTAAAAAAACAAAAACAAAAAAACAAAAAAAAAGAAAAACCAGAAAATAACAAGTGTTGGTGAGAATGTGGAGAAATTGGAACCCTTGTGCACTACTCTTAAGGATATAAAATGGTACAGCCGCTATGAAAAGCAATATGGTGGTTCCTCAAAAAATTAAACATAATTGGGGCACCTGGGTGGCTTGGTCCATTAAGTGTCCTACTTCGGCTTAGGTCATGATCTCATGGTTGTGGGTTCGAGCTGTGCATCGGGCTCTGTGCTGACAGCTCAGCAACCCGGTAGAAAAATGAGCAAGAACCAAACACTCATGACTCAGAAGAACATTAATGGCCAGTAAATATATATTTTTTTAAGTTTATTTATTTTGAGAGAGAGAAAGAGAGCAGGAGAAGGGCAGAGAGAGATGGAGAGAGAGAGACAATCCCAAGCAGGCTCCACCCTGTCAGTGCAGAATCCAGCTTGGGACTTGATCCCATGAACTGCGAGATGGTGACCTGAGCCGACATCTAAGAGTCCATCACCCACCTGACTGAGCCACCCAGGCACCTCAATAAATATATTAAAAAACACTCAACTGCAGGGGTGCCTGGGTGGCTCAATCAGTTAAGCATCCAACTCTTGGTCCAGATTGAGGTCTTGTCTCATGGTCGTGACTTCAAACCCTACGGTGGGCCCTGTGCTGGGTGTGAAGCCTGCTTAAAAAAACAAACAAAAAACAAAATAAAACACTCAAATGCAGTAAACAGAGAGGTAAAATTAAAGATGTAGAGCAACCGTAGATGGTTTTGTGAATTTGTAGACAGGACTGGTCACACTTGGCGTCCCTGGTGAAGTTGGACGTTTGTATATCCTGTGACTCGAAGTTCTCCTAGTTCTGTACCCTGGAGCAGTGGTTCTGAACGTGCGGTCCTTGGCTCACATGGCACCAGCATCCTCTGAGCACGTGTTACAAATGCAATTTCTCAGGCCTCACCCCACATCTACCAAATAAAACTCCAGTGGTGGGACCCAGCAGTTGGTGTTTTAACCAACCATCTGGGTGATCTGGTGCTGCTAAAAGATCTGGTGACCTGGTGCTCTCAAAAAGAGATCCACAGAATTGTTCTTATTACAAAAGCTGCAATCAACACACATGTCATAGGATGGATAAACTAAGGACAGAATGTTTGACAGCTCAAAAAAGGGAATGCACCAAACTTGTGCTCATTAGCAGGGAAAAATCTCCAAAACATAATGTCGAGCTTAATAAGCAAGTCACAGATGAATACACATATTATGATTCTATTTACATGAAGTAGAAAACTAACAATATATCATTTAGGCATATAGATAATAAAACTATAACAGAAAGCAAGAGAATTAACCCCAAATTCAGGATAATAGTTACTTTGGTAGGAGAGGTAGCGGGCGGCAGGGGAATGTATGTGCTTGAGGAAGGGCTAACGGGGAGCTTCTGAGATACTCCTGGTAATGTTCTCTTCCTTTAGCTAGATGGCAGGAACATGATTATGCATGCTTTTGAAACTATATACATGTTGTAGTTAAGTATTTGTACGTAAAGTATGAGAGGCAGTATAGCCTAGTGCTTACTAGCAGAGAATCTAGTCGGACTGCCTGAGTTCAAATCCAGGTTCTGCCCCTTCTACACTTTAGAAGTGTGCCTGGAGAAGTTTCTTGACTTCTCCGTGCCTCAGATTCCTCAACTGTAAAATGGGGGTTCCGATAGTACTGACCTCATAGAGCAGTGATGTTTGTTGTTGTTGTTTGTTGAATTTATTCTGTTTGATGCCGTGTTTCTATGTTTCATGTATTTCACAACAAAAAATACCCCTTGAGGAAAAAAGTGAAGCTCAACTGTCTCCCTCTTAGACTTGTTTGGTATCCATTTGTTTGGATTCTTTTATTTGAACTTAAATGCGTTTTTCTCCTGTTGAGCTTTTATCTTTAATCTGTGTTTTATAACCTGCTTGTTAGCAATATTCTCGTTGATTTTCTCTACCGTGATTGTTTTTATAAAGCTTTGCAAAGCCGGCTGACAGGTATGAGTGCAAAGGCACTGAACACTTTTCTTTTTAATCTTTCCAGGCTGGCTTGGTTTTGCTTACCAGCCCACCTCTCTCCATGGCAACAAATCTGCCCTCCAGGGAGCAGTAACCCATGGACAGTGTTGTCGCTGGGCAGGTGCACACCAGGTCAGAGCAGGCTCCTGGGTTCAGAAGAACTGCCTCCAGAAGCAGGGCTTATAGGGATTTCCGTGGAACAAACAGGGCAGGAAGGAAAAAGATTTTTTTTTTTTTGTCTGCCTTTTGGGGAAGATGGCAAACCAAAGCCAAAGAAAGAATCCTGTATCAGATAGATGGATGTGTCAAAGGGAAAGTTGTAAGATGAGCACAGTTTTATTAGTAAGAGAGAGAATATCAGGCTGGAGACCATGGGCAAAGGTTTCGTCTCTGCCAGATAACTCCAATTCAGATTCATTCGTTTGGGAAATATTATTAGGGAACCTGTTTAGACCTGGCCCCTGCCCTCTGGGAGGTTAGAGTCTAGAGGGGGTTATGGAAACATAAGGAAGTTACAACATAAGTGATGAAAGAGAGGAGCCTAACCGGGAGCAAGGGATACCCAAGAAAGCCTTCCACAGGAAGGGATATCTAAATTTAAACCCGAAGAACAGATGAGTGTGAGCCGGGCAATGTAGGGCGAGGTGCAGCTGGGGAGGGAGATGGCAGACAGTCAGGAGGGCTGACCGGGCTCAGTCTGTGCTGTCCACAGATGAGGTGTGACAGGGAAAGGGGCCAGGTTATGGCCAACCTTACGAACTCACAAGATTAACGAATGTGCAAATTAGTTGTAGGAAAGGGAGTCTGTAATAATGACGGGAATTTGTGTAATTCGTTCATCCTAGTCCATAATCAGCAAACATTCTGTGCCATCTGATGGTGAAAACCTGAGATGTGGGTTGTTGCTCTACCCCCGTGTGCTCCTTTGTAATTTAAACAATACCGGGAAATCAGAAAAACTGAATTTATTTCACACTCATGGCTTCGAAGCTGTGTAAAATTTTCTCTCCCGTGTGTGACATATTTGTACACATCTGTGTGTAATTTGGGAGGTGGGCACCGTGCTCATGCCCTGTGAGTTTTTCCCTTGTGCGGCCCATGGAGAGCTCAGTCCCAAAAGCCATGACAGGGGTTCACTTTGATTGGGAGCTGTTCTGATCTTCCTGTGCAATACAAACATGAGTGAAAGCCATCCTAATAAGTTTTAGCCTAAATTATAATTTCTGTGAGGAGGGAAGACTCACTTTATAATTCCGGAGGCTCTGTGGGCTGTTCCTTGGCCAAGATTCCTTTCTCTCCAAATGCACCCCAGGACCGAAGTTTTGTCTATGTGGTCGTGGGGGAGAAAGGAGGAGGGTTCATGGGGCGCCTGGGTGGCGCAGTCGGTTAAGCGTCCGACTTCAGCCAGGTCACGATCTCGCGGTCCGTGAGTTCGAGCCCCGCGTCGGGCTCTGGGCTGATGGCTCAGAGCCTGGAGCCTGTTTCTGATTCTGTGTCTCCCTCTCTCTCTGCCCCTCCCCCGTTCATGCTCTGTCTCTCTCTGTCCCAAAAATAAAATAAAATAAAAAAAAAAAAACGTTGAAAAAGAAAGGAGGAGGGTTCAAACCTGAGGCACTGACCAGATGAGGTCAGCCTACTGTTTGATAGAAAATGAGAGAGGAAAGGTGTACCCCCAGGGCAGGCGGCCTGAGAGGGAGGGAAGGCAACATAACAAGTGAGAAGAACCACAAAATGTTTCTTCATTTGAGGTTTTGAATGGGGCTGCTTTACTCTGGGTTCTGCTGAGTTAACACAGTTTTGTCTAGAATGTAGCACAACAGAAAGAGGCAGACCATTAGCCCTGTGACAGGCAGGACTTTGGGGGGTTGCCTTTGGATGACTTTGCTTTTAATATTACGTGTAGGTTGTTTCCTTTGTCTTTTTCTTTTCTTCTTAGTGACTGCCAGCATTGTCTTCCTGTGATGATATCCTTCCCAACAAGGAACTTGAAATAACATCTCCCCCTCCACAGTACAGAGTGAGGGAAGCATAAAGATTAGGTTTGTGAATTTCTGACCCTCACACCATCCTCTCAGGCAGAGATGGAGTCAAAATAAGCTGTCTGATCTTCTTGACTCTATCTTATGAAGTCCTTTTGCTGTTTTGAACTGTCTCCACAAAGGAACCAGAAAATTAAAAGGAGGCTTTACGGACAAGTCAGGAGTGTGGTGGGACTCCTTCCTCCCTCAGTCCCTTCTTTCCTTCCCATCTTCCTTCCCTTTTTCTTTTCTTTTGATGGGAGTATTCCCTGAAGTATAGCAGGGCTGGCAGGTATGGGAGTCTTCGTGGGGTTATGAATTGGATCGTGTATAGGAAATCTACCAAGCTAGCACTTGAGTCGGATGGTTGGAAGTCACGAAGGTTGGGCTGCACAACCTGTAGTTCTCTGTAATACCAGTGAGATTCTCTTTTGAGGCCTACACACCCTGCACAATTTGGAGAGGGTGCTCAAAGAAAGGCCTGGAAGGGCTTTTCTGAGGCAAAATATCTAGGATTGACTTATCCCCTCTGTCAGGCTGGAGGCTTAGCGGTAGATCTCTTGCGAGGAATATTCAAAATGGAGGCATGTGTGTAAACATTCAAAGAGGATGCTTGATATTTCGTCAGAAAGTAAGAAATTGTCAGTATTACTAAGGGGTAAGGGCATGGGTAAGGCCAAGGGGAAATAGAGCCAAAGAACAGTTAACCAAACATGAAAGCATAGTATGTAGCCATATTCCAAATGCCAAAGCATAACTTTGCAAGGCTCTGCCAGTCCTCGATTGCCCAAAACCTGTCTGTGGAAATCTCATCTTTGTAACTTGGACCTAATGATCCTCAGTCTTCCTGCCATGACACTCAAGGCGCTTATTATGGGGTATTAAATCTGTAAGTACCCATATAATGTAAATTCCACAGAGCATTTCCCTAATAAGAGAAGCCGTCTTGATGGTTCTCCTTCAGATGTCACTCTTCAGGTCCACGCTCTCCAAGACTCGGATCTGTGTGCCTTGATGCGGAAGAGATTAATCAGTGGGAAGTTAGTAGCAAGACACCCACCAACACTGACAGCAGTATACTGATGCAGCTCTTAAGTGCCAGTTTGTATTTCCTCGATAATACGAAATTTATTTTGGCAAAAGACTAAAGTTCTTTTTGTGAAATCTCTCCGTGAATTAGCTGAACTAATTTCTACCAGCACCACATGGTTTTGAAAAACTATGCCTCAGATGCAAAAAGGAAGGGTTCCCTCACCACCACCCTCCCCCCTCCCCAGTATCAATTACATGTCTTAGGAACAAATTTGTGAGTGCCTGATCTGCTGTTTGAAGACTAGATAAAATCTGCATTTTTGTTTCTTTTGCAATGTTGAGCGTATTTAGACCCATGAGAACTTGGAAGCCAGCCTGCGAGCCTGCCTCTAAACAGCACGCGGCCAGGCCCATCTTGCCTCCCTCACTGCTGTTTATGTGGCTGCTGGAGCAGAGCTGTGTGGCCACTTAGTTGGAACATCAGGGCATTTTAAAGGGCTTGCCAGGGAAGACTGAAAAGGAAATGGTCTACTGCTCCCTCTCACATTGAAATTTTGCTGTTTGGGATACAAACTAAAACAAACATGCACCACCTAAGGAACCAGGGAGGAGATGCCAGGGGCACAAGGGTGGAGAAGGCCTGACAAATGTTCTCACCCTCTCCCATGGAGGTGGGCAGCTCTCCCCAGACTGTGGCCTTGCACCTGCTGCCACATAAACCCCTAATGTACACAGTGGCCGTGTCACGGACAGTAGCCATCATTATTCCAGTGTGTCAGGGTGTTCCACCTGACTGGGATCCCCGTGCCCTGGGCAGGGGACAGAAGCTGTGACGAGTGGTTTCAGTGACTTCAGAGCTGGACAAGGGACACATGTGGGTCAGCTCCCAGCAGTGAGCCTAAGTCATGCCTCCTCCCGGGATGAATTGCCTGGTTCCAAGTACAATAAGGAGCCCTCTCCAAGCCACCCTTCACCCCCCCCCCCCACCCACCCAGTCACCATAGATCCCTGCCAATGTTCCAAAGCTTAGGAGAGCTTTTCTACCTCTTAAATTTCAGAGGCCTGCTCAGAATGCAAAAAAGGTTCCTCCTCCTGTTCCCATCACACTCTATTACTGCTGGGCATCAGCAGATGGACGCTGCCTTTTATATGCAAATATTTGGAACCCATTAATCCCCCAGTTCCTGCCACGAAAGCCCCAGATCTGTACCATCTAAATGGCAAATAGCAGTTCCCACCCAACTAGAACTATTAAAGCCTTTAAGGCACGGTTATAGCCTGCGGCCTGAAATGGACAGTATTTTTGACACCAGTGCTGATTCAAATGTGGTCTCTGTGAGAAACAGACTCTGTAAGAAAGAGGTGGATGACTGAAGGCAAATCTCTCGGGGGAAGAGAAAGGCATTTTATGTTTAATGGGGAGAATGGTAGCTAACGTTTACTGATCTCTGACCCAAGTGACCCAAGACTGTGCTGAATGCTTTGTGGAAGGATCTCATTCATTCCTTGGAGGAGCCTTTGAGGTTTGCACTATCATCATTCCAGATTTATAAGTAAGAAAAGAGGGGC
Organism: Lynx canadensis; assembly: GCF_007474595.2. Taxonomy (NCBI): domain Eukaryota; kingdom Metazoa; phylum Chordata; class Mammalia; order Carnivora; family Felidae; genus Lynx; species Lynx canadensis. The sequence goes on along the minus strand of NC_044309.1, from coordinate 87,847,173 downwards.
TCCAAGAGGCTAAGGAATTTTTCCAGAGTGCCCATCTGGGCGGAGGGCGGCGGGGAACCAGGATTGGACCCTAGGCAACCTGCGCCCACACCCTGAGCCCTTTGTGCGCCCTGCTGGAGAGGTGAAAGAACTAAGAAGTGCCACCGACGTGGCTGGGACAACAGAGACAATTGAGGATTTATCGGCCTCCTTCCACCCTGTTAGTGAACAGAGCTCCTGGCCTTCCCATAGTTGTTCAGCCCTCTTCCCTTTGTTTTTTTTCCCCTCCCCTGCTGTCCTTTCTCTGCTCCCTCCCCCTCAGAGCCTGAGGAAGCCTCTGAGCCAAGCCCTGTGCTGCCTGCCAAGTCAGCTCCCTCCCTAGCAGCCATTTCTTTGAGCAGAGCTTTGCTGATCAATATTGAAAGCTTCAGCTAGAGAAGAAAAATGTTCTCAAAATACAAAACTTGTCTCCCAGGGAGATTCTTTCTTACAGGAGAGTGAAACCTTCAAACTGCTCCAGCAGTTCTCTCCTGCAGTCTGACCGAGCATTCTGAAGAAAGGCGATCGAGAATGGCCCTTCCTCTGCTCCACGTCAGTTTCTAGATCACCAGGCTCCTCAAGCCTGCCTCACAGCCCCGGCCCGGGTGTACTGGAATCCACTTCCCTGTCACTGTCTTCAGCTGCACCATATTCTTTGTTGCTCTCCTGAGTACTTGTACTTAAATTTCATGTGTTGACTCTGTCTATGGCACGCGTATGCCCCTGTGGTCAGCCTCAGTACCAACATCTGTAGAGCTGTCCTGTTTTATTGTCTCATGTAGCCGTTTCTTTCTGAGTCCCCAACCAGGCAGCCCTTGTCAGGTTTCCCTTGGAGGAAAACCAAATGGGAGTGAGGAGACCCAGTTTTTTACCATCAGAGAAAGTTGTTTTTTCTCCTACCGGTTTTGATAAAAACGCAACCTTACAAATGGTTTCATGCCCGAGGCAAGTTGGCTCTTAAATGTGGATGTCAGTATACTCTGAAATGGCCACCAGCCTGGGTGAATACTGGAGTTGGGGCAAACAACCTCCTTCCAAGAGCTGGTTTCTGGGGTTGTGTTGAGGTGATCATTTATGAGGAAAGCGTTCTGCAGGTCACCTCATTTTACCTGAATGTTTCTCACTCCATTTCAGTACTGGGTCTCCTGTAGCCTGAAGGAAATGTCAGGAAATTGGTCCTGGAGTTCAGCTGTACCATTAAGTCCCTGAATACAGCATCTAATCAGTCCCCTTCAGTTGTCCACACGGACTGCTCTTTCACAGAGGGGGATACCACACTCACCAGAGAAGTCTGGCAAAGAGAAGTCATGTGGAGGAATCTGAGCTCCTGGCAGCAGTGTTGGAAGAAGTGATCCTAGGCATTCTCCCTAAGCCTCCCACTCAGGTTGGGGCCGTCCTTCCTTGAAACACACGGATGCGTGGGTGATGGCAAGAACCCAATGAAACTGAAGCTCTGTGAGGGTTACAGTTGGGTAGGCTCGCCACACAGGAAAAGTGTGAAGTTCAACCTCACACCACTCCTGTGGTATGGGAATCCTAAAACCAAGAAATTATATGTTCTACAGCTAGAAAAACCCAGAGTGTCTCCCAGTAAAGGCAAATCCAAAGCTCTCTCTGTAACTGAGAGCACAAACAACCCTTACTGAAGAGAAACTTCTGTCTTACCTTCAAATCCACTATGAGAAAGGATAACTACATACAATGGAGCCTTCCCTGTAACTCACCAAGAAAACCCAACAGAACAGGTTGAAACTTTAAACATGTACACATAGAACCACAAGGTAAGAAAAGGTAGATGTGGAAAACAACCAGATGAACATTCACAAGGGTGAAAGTATGTCACTGAAATAAAGTTACTATAGTTGGCCCTTGAATAACATAGGTTTGAACTTCATGAGTCCACTTATTCATGGATTTTTTTTGACAGAATACTGTAAATATGTTTCCTCTTCCTTATGATTTTTAAAAAACATTTTCTCTAGCTTTATTGTAAGTATACAGTAATAAGTATAACATACAAAATACATGTTAACTGTTTATGTTACCAGTAAAGGTTCCAGGGAACAATAGGCTATTAATAGTTAAGTTTTGGGAGGGTCAAGAGTTCTACTTGGCTTTTTGACTGTGCAGGGGTCGGTGCCCCTAACCTCTGTGTTGTTGAAGGGTTAGCTGTACTGAATGGATTGAAGAGTAAACTGCTTAAAGCAGGAATTAGTGAATTTACAGAAATCACAGAGAGAGAAAAAAGAACAGGAAATAAGTGGAAATCTGGAAGGTAAAATGAAAAGGTCTAATGGTAGAAAATATAAAAAATAGAGGGCAAGCAATATTCAAAAAGCTCACAGTTGAGAATTTTCCAAAATCAAAGAAATATCTTCTCATTTGAAAGAGTAAAACAAATTTCCAACCATGGGAGAGAAAAAGGAATCCTCACTGTTCTTAGTGTAACTTCATAACATCCTAACAAAACAGCAGTAAAAACTTAAAAGCTACCGAGAAGACTGTTACTTGCAAAGAAATGATACAAGACAGACTTCTCAAAAAGAGAAGCCAGAATAAATGAAATATTATCTCTAAACTGCTGAGGGGAAATAATGGTCAGTCTAGAAATCTATACCCAATAAAGCTATCATGCAAGATTAAAAGCAAAAATAAAGATTTTTGTGGTCCAAAGACTGGGTGACTGTATCCCTTACAGACCGCTGTTTACTAACAATGGACTTCAACAGAAAAAAAATCAAACTCGGAAGGAATGGATTTCAAAGAACACAGAAGTTAGTATTTTAGTTTATTTATATAACTGTAGATTATAAATGCTAAAAATGACTAATAGAGGCTTAAAAATAAGACAGAATTCAACTACCAGGCAGTAACATGTTGGATGAAAGAAGGCATTCTAAGATCACTTTATTTTCTGGAGGAGGACATAAATACAGATTAACCTACATATTAAAAACTTAAGGGGGCGCCTGGGTGGCGCAGTCGGTTAAGCGTCCGACTTCAGCCATGTCACGATCTCGCGGTCCGGGAGTTCGAGCCCCGCGTCAGGCTCTGGGCTGATGGCTCAGAGCCTGGAGCCTGTTTCCGATTCTGTGTCTCCCTCTCTCTCTGCCCCTCCCCCGTTCATGCTCTGTCTCTCTCTGTCCCCAAAATAACTAAACGTTGAAAAAAAAAATTTAAAAAAAATGTAAAAAATTAAAAAATAAAAAACTTAAGCATAACTACTAAAATGATAGAAATAAACTATCACTTCTAAACCATTGAGGGAGGGAAAAGGTGTTAAAGCAATCAACCTGACAGCAAGGATGAAGAAAAACATAATAAACAGAAAATACATAGGAAGTTTTATATATATTAATACATATATATTAGCGATGGCAGAGATAAGCTCTGATGTATCAGTTTTTACAATAAGCAAATTTAGCTTGCGTTGTAATAACTGAGATTAGATTTTATTTTAATTAGCCACATGCCACTAGTGAAATACACTTTAAAATTCAAAGTTGCGAAGTCCTACTCTGCTTTGTAGATGCTATCATTGAAAAGTATCAGGGTGAGGAGGTGGCATTGAAAATGACTATGATTTCTTGCCTAAGAGATTCGGAATCACGTTAGCTAAGGATGACAGATGGGGAAGTCCCACCTTGAAAGTGAAAAGAAGTTAACATTTATTGACTACTTCTTGAGTCTTAACTGGGGTCTACCGAGGAACTTAAGGAGCATCAAAGAGACGGATTTATGCTGTGTGTCATAGAAGCCCAGACACAGGAGTACTTGGAGCGTGTAGTAGGTGTGGAAGGCCACCCTCTGCCCTCCCCAAAAAAAGAGACTTTAGGAAGACAGGAGATATCACAGGTAAAGAAGATGGTCAGCGGTGTCTGTGCTGGAGAAAGGTTGAGCTGAATGAGTACTGGGAAGAAGCTTTAGGTCCAGTTTAGTATGGTAGTGGGCCTACTGGTAAGAGATTAAGGAGGAAAAAAGAGAAGACATTGAAGAAGCAGAAATGGATTTCTCTCTCAAGAAGGTCAGCACCTAAAGGAAGACGGAATGGATGGTAAAGAGAAATTCAGGCTCAAGGGAAGTTATCTTGGAATAGGCAATCGCCATTTTTAAGAATAAAACCTTAATTATCTAGAGTCCTTGGGGAAATGAGTTTCCTGGGTAACCAGCTTTTCTGGGTGACCTGATGCTGCTTTTTAAGATGCCATTGCTAATTTTGATCATTTTTTAAATACCCAGAGTCACCAGCAATAGCAATATCAGGGTGGTCTCTGGCCTTTAAGGGTGATACTCCTTTGTGACTTCATTTAACCTTGTTTTGAGCTCTCTCCATCGTTGCCCCATGGCAGCAGGAGCTGCCAAGGCCTCCAGGAGGATTTCCCTCTAGACTAACCACAGAGTGCCATCAAGAGTTCTTTTATCTATTATTTGAGATCTTTGAGCATCTTTCTTTTCCTATCAGCCACCTTTTATCATAACTTGCCATAATTTTCTATGTCTGGTATGCTCTTGAGCTAGTGTGTTCAGTTCTGACCGATGCATCTACTCTGTATTGACTCAACCAGGCTTCTTGAAAGACTAACGTTTGGCCTGTGGTCAACCAGCAGGATAGTAAACATCACTCTGATCTTTTTGGTAGCCTTTCCCCACGTGGTCGTGTCTCAGATACACAATTTAATATACAACCAAGAGTAACCTGGGGTGAGCATCTGAGAGGTTCTTCTGAATATAGCATAAGCTCTGGTATATGGATTGGGGGTATTTATTTGGCTCTTTAGCCAAAGGCCTCTCTGGACTCCTTTGAACTTTCAGAGAGGGCTGACTGGCCACATCTTCCCTCAAGAGCAACCTAAGAGATTTCTGTCTTGGGGCGCCTAGGTGGTTCAGTCAGTTAAGTGTCTGACTTCGCCTCAGGTCATGATCTCAGGGTTCATGAGTTCAAGCCCTGCATCAGGCTCCATGCTGACCGTGTGGAGCCTGCTTGGGATTCTTTCTCTCTCACCGCCCCCCACCCCTGTCTTTGCCCCTCCCCCACTTATGCTCGCTCGCTCTAAATAAACTACAAAAAATATTTTTTTAAAAAAGGGGATTCCTGCCTCAAAGCTGATATTTTTCTCAATACAGATAGAAAAAGGTATCTATCTTATCACCTATCACCACCTATCACCTATCACCCATCCTCCAGGAGGAAAGGGATTTTGTATTAACTAAAACAGCCTCTCCTCTGTCAGCTGTATGGTATGCTAGACCTCTCTCTGCTACCTGGGCTGCAAACACACTTGAGTCTCAAAGACTTTATGTCCGGGGCGCCTGGGTGGCTCAGTTGGTTGGGCGTCTGACTTCTGCTCAGGTCATGATCTCGCAGTCCATGAGTTTAAGCCCCGTGTCGAGCTCTGTGCTGACAGCTCAGAGCCTGGAGCCTATTTGGAATTCTGTGTCTCCCTCTCTCTCTGACCCTCCCCGTTCATGCTCTGTCTCTCTCTGTCTCAAAAATAAATAAACGTTAAAAAATTTTAAAAAAAAAAAAAGACTTTTATGACCTAGAATCTTAATCCTGAGATAATTCGCTACAGACCTTAGTCTTAAAAATTGTAATGATGGGTGAGATGGCGGTCTCTTTTAATATGAGACTCAGTAAATCCATAAGGGGTCTTAACAGAAGAAACAAAAGAGCCTTCTGGTGTTCTGAATTCCGTAAAATCACAGTCCTGAGGGCAAGGCAGAGACATTCCAAAGTAGGGAAAAGCCACTAGTAATACCAGGGTGGTCTGTTGTTAAAGGTCCACAGGCTGGTTTCCAAGAAGTCGTCCTTATAGGGTGACATTTATTATCTTGGTGATTTATCAGAGTCTGGCTTTTAGCTTTTCAGGTTCAGAACCTGGTTTAATCAACACACAAAGAACAGATTCATTGTCAGAGCTGGGCTCACCCTAACCACGCTCACAAGATTGATCTGGAAACCGAAATTCCAGTTGACATTTATATGGAGAAATATAACTGACTGATCTTCTCAAAGTACAATGACTAGCTCATTCTTTTCCTGTAGGCAGGCCTACACAAGGAGCCAGATCATAATCGGGCTATTTGGTGAACGTGAAATCAGAGTTAACGGTGAATCATGTTTAATGGCACAGGCTAAGAGAATAATTCATCCACACTAAATATGGTCCTACCAGCGGAACTGAATCTCTTTGAAGTCTGTCAGCTAAGACTCCCTCTGCTCTGATCACTATTTAGATAGACACCTGCCAATGTTATGCCTTGTTTTTTTAATGCCTCAAGGCCAACCCAGGCCCACACCCACCGAAATCCCCTCCCACACTGGTCTTTAGATGTTAATACTTTTCCATTGACTAATAGCATAGTCATTCTTTTTCCGTAAGTTTAAATCTCCCTGAACAGTCTTATTTTCAAATTCTAGGGGGATCCCTTGCCACACCTACACTGATCCACACCAAGGTTTATCAGTCATTTCCCAAAAACACCTTCACATTTTTATTATATTCCTGTGCCACGTGTACTACTCATGTTTTTATTTAACTCACTTTTTAAAAACCATTTCATTTGAAAAGATTGACCCCTACCAAAAATAGAAAAGGACTATCCTTTGTCCTATAAAGAATGTGGTGCAAAAAATAAACACTGAAAACAAAGCTCATATGTTTCCCATGTAATTTTTTCAACTAGCCATAGTTTGCCATGCAAAGCTGTGAGCCTGAGCAGATCCATGTTAAAAGATCAACTCACACCAAACTGAGAGACTCTCTCCTTCACATAATCAAACACCTCAAAGGAGGATTCCACAGCAGAACCAATTTAGGGGATTATTCAATGTATGTGGTGCCTTGTCCATCTACCACCTAAAAGAATAACCTCACGTTAGGCATCACAATTTCGGGAAAAGATGGCCTGGACTTTTTGAGACTTTAGGGATATTTCAAAACTGTTTACACAGCTGTAGTGATGCCTCCTTCCCAGCCTCACTTGACTCCAGACTCTGTCTGATGCCACACTGATTGTCTCATTCCTGCTTCTCCCTGCACAGGTACACACTGGCAGCTCAGGACCTGGTGATGCGTGCCCGCGGTGTCCTGAAGGACAGAGGATGGCGGATATCTAATGACCGGCTGGGCTCAGGAGACGACATTTCTGTATATGTCATTCCTTTAATACATGGGAACAAACTTTCATGAAAACGGCCCAGAGGGTTGGGAGGACAACAGGGGAGAAAACTGGGACATGTCTTGGCAGGGCAGAACTGGGAAGTGCCCCAGCAGAGTTCCAGGTGATGCAACCTCTTCCCAGGCCAGGTGGGGGATTTGCTGCCGAAAGGCTACTGGCTGTACTTCTGGGGGACCCTTAGATTTCAGTTTCCTCTTTAGTAACAGGTCTGGATACTCAACAAGAGCAAAACATAAAGGCTGCTACTGAGTACTGTGTTTCTTTTAGTTCCTTTAATAGGCCTCCTAGGTGGCCACTACCTAATTTTGGGCACACACATCATATTTATTTGGAGTAGCTGGGGCAGCCATTTTCAGGTGTAACTGGCAGGAGATTCTTCGGCCTATCAAGCTGCCAGCTTCTCTACGGGTTAAAAGTGCTGCATTGGAAAGTTGGGGATCATGTCTCAGAAAGTGTAAGCACCCATCTTCTAGTAAGCCTGAGATTTATTTCAGGGAATGCTGTGTGTGTGTGTGTGTGTGTGTGTGTGTGTGTGTGTGTGTGTGTGTCCCTCTCTTCATTCTTTCATGGTTATGGTGGGGAGAAGCAGGGATTTTTTTCTGTTTGATATTCCTTGAATCTTAATTGTTTCCCTTCCATAAAACAGGCCTGGGACTTTCCAGCTCCTTGCTGAGGAATTTGTATGTCAAAGTGCAGCCCAGGCTGTCCCCGTATCCTGTAGCCCACACCACCCAGGCAGCCTTCTGGATCAGTGCCCTGGCTGACAGAGCACTGTCTTTGTTGTGTAACAGTTTGTTCCCGGGTTGCGTTTTCTCACCAAATCAGTGTGTTCTCATGAAAATATGGGTGTTTCTTTAAACCAACAGTTTCTCTGTTGTTTTCAAGGGTCCCCCTTTTGTGGCTAGAGATTTCTCTGAGAATCTAGGTTTTCATTTCTGGTCTTATCGGCCCTCCCCACCTGCTGTGCCCTGGGGACACATGTAAAGCAGTGTTTAAGAGAGCAGTACAGGAAGCTCCATGTATCATTCAGTTCACCATACCTCATTGTGATGACCATTCCTCCATTTTGGATCCAGGTTCTGTGGACTGTGACTGTTCGCAGGGCCACCCCACAACAGTAAGTATCTGCATCCCGTCAAGGAGCGGCAGCCCTGCTTCCCCCTCGTTTTTGGGCAAGACCCACTCAGAATAGCCTTTTGATAAAAGCGAATTTGAATTGAGTTGACTGGTCATCCTCATGCTGTGCACCCCATTCCTTCTCCTTGGAATCACGTCCCAGCAACTGAGGACCCCAGTTCCCACAGATGCTCCACTTCTGAGTGTTCCTTACAAGAGCTGAAGAAGCAGTGGACAGCAGATCTACCTGTTGCTTCCCTGCTGGGAGGAATCACAAAGTAGTGTTCTAGAAATCACTTCTCTCTCAGGCAGACGACTGCCCTGCACTGAGGGGCCCTGTAGAGCGACGTCCCATTACTGAGTCTTCTTCCCGCACACTTCCTGTGGTATCATCACCATCTTGACAGTTCTGCGTAATGAAAACATTCTTCCCACCCCACAAAGAAAAATGTCATTGACATGATTCCCTGAACTGCTGGAGAGCCACTTCGAGTTCGCATGTTTGTTGAATCCCTTCCCCAGAGGAGAGGACAGGAACCTTTCCTCCAGGATAGTTAATCACCTTCCTGGAGTTGTAGATATTTTATTAGGAAAGGCCTAGAGCCTCTCTACTCAGGAATGAACTCATTCCACCATGTGGAAAGGATGCCCTGTCTGGCAGGTGAGGTACTACAGGAATTCATGCATCAGCTGTTCGCCAAAATGTTGCCCAGGGAGAATCGGATTACTACCTTGTCAGGGGGTCCTCTTCATCTGACAGCCTCCCTCCTCTGCCAGTAGATCTTAGCTACCCCAGATGTCTCTGTGGGGACAAGTTTGTGGTAAACCATCTGCTTCTCTGGCAGAATGTGATGCTATGAGACAACATGCAGGTACCCTACAGCAGTGTCATCCGCTTTCTGTTCCTGCCCCGACTCAAAGTCTTGTACGAATTGGAAACAAGAAGGTTTTTTTTGTGGGACTCTGAATGGCCGACTTTGGGAAGCTGCCCTCACAGGCAGTCACCTCTTTCTCATGTTCCCATTATCTTTCATCTGTTTTCTCTCCTGGGCTTCTATGTTGGTCCGACCTTGAGCTTTTCTCGTTTTATTCGAGCCACCAGAGTCTAACTTTGGGTGTAGATGTCATGACAGCCTTCTACTCAATTCACCAATTCATTTACTGCCAAGAAATGTCTCAGGAAAAATTCTAGAAACAACCCCCCCCCAACCCCGACTTTTCAATTTATCCTAAAGTCTTGAGCATGTAGTCCTGCTGGTTTTAGTTAGAATGGTATCCAGGAATTCTTTTCATAAGCTTTTTTGGTGGAAAGATCTTAGTAAAAGCTGAAGCCCTATTTCTGTTTGGGGGATGGGAGGAAAATTACAAACGAGGTGAATAAATCATATGTGGAAAAAGTGATTTTTTAATGCCCATAGCAGATCTGCCCAGCACTGATATTGCTCTGTGAATTGAGCTTACTCTGTTTGGCCTTATTTTTCACCCAGGCCCCATGCCATCCCATCCCACAGCAGTAACTAACTGTGTCTACATAACAGGGTTGGCCCTTGGAGCATTCCTGGAAAGGTCAAAAGGCAGCACGCTCAAAATTCTGAAGAACATATTTATAAGCGGTTCTGAAATCTTGTGTATCTGACTTATAGCCACATCTGCTTGTCCTAATAGTCTCAGAGGAAATCTTGTTTAATAAAAAGCTTTCGATTTCCTAGTCAGGCCTTTATGGTTGCCTTGGGGTGTGTGTGGCCACTTCCTCTAATGAAAGGCTCTTTGAGTTCTAAATCTCTTTGTTGGGCTGGACCCTGCTCTTTGGAATATTTGGGGACAGTCTTTTCCTGGAAGAGAACAAATTCACCCTCCATCCACACCCTGCAGCATTTTGCCAGGCAACAGCCAAACCTTTGTTCTCATGACACCTGCAGTCGGAGGTGGACTGTCTTCTGCGGTGGTTATGCTCACCTAACAGTGGTTCTCTGGTGGGAAGGGAGAGGTGAAAATCGGGCGAGGCCGAGTACTCGGCTGTGTACTAGGACAAAGCCACGGAAAGTGGCCATTTCAGTTACTTCCCACAGTAAACAGCTTTGGGGAATTTGGGATGTTTAATTTTTTAATTCTAGCAACTTCACCTCTTTAGGGCTGTGTGCTCACCTTTTTCTTACTCCTGAGTATCCATTTACTTCTTGGGAACAACTACAGTTGTAGGTAGATATTGGTGGGCGGAGATGACCGTCCCGGTACCTGAATTTGGCCTCGGATCTTGGCCATTAGGATAGGATTTTCAGTTTACCCAGAGCACTAGCATGGAAACACTTGGAAAAAGACTCCCACATCTTGAAAATTCTGACTCTCCTCTTGACTGCACCTCCTTCCTCGTCTGCCAGTCATTTTTTTTTTTTTTTTTAACAAGGCCAAGAGTAGCCAGTGGTTTCTTTCCACCACAGTTTGAGGATCTAACTTTTCCTTAAGTGACCCCACAGCCCCATGCTCTCGGAGGGAATATGTTAAGCTTTTATGAGATTCTATTTTCAGTAAATTACTGCTTCGGGACACTTGGAGAGAGCAGTGAGAGTCATTGTCTATGCAAAGAACAACCAGGCTGACACTAAAATTTACCAGATGTAAGAAAAGAGTAAAACCGTATCTGGCCGCAGGACAGAATTTTACGTTAGAAACTTGGGTTTTTGAGGGCTTTACCGTTGTAGAGAAACGCTGGGAGTCTGCATACCATAGCCCACCATGAACAGACGTCGGTTCTGTGGGTGATGTGGTGTCTGTGTGCACACTGCAATATTTCAAAGGACGCTACCTGAGCAGCCTGACTTGCCTCTTGTGTGAGCACTGAGGCAGCTCTTCGTGAGATCTGAGTGCCCGTCTGCAGACTACTGCTCTTTCTAATCCATGATGTTATATGTAAATAGCTTTAATTGTTCCTTAATTGCGTCTTAGATGAAGTCCTGTTCACTTAGCAACCAGGTAGACAGTGACCAAATGAGGCTGTAAAATGTGCTGTTGTTTTCTACTGTGATGTACTTGAAGGACAGCCCTGTGTCCCCCAATCTTTCAATCTTCCATCGTATTTTATGTTTGGGGAATCCTCAGGTTATTCTCCATTTCCGTTTTGCCTCCATTTTCTTTGCTTCTTCTGGAGACCCAGGGAGGCCCACAGTGGAGATCATTTGTAAGAAATGTATCACGGTCTGGGTTTCCAAAAATGTTGTATGTACAGTGAATGAGAGGAATCTGCCTGAAAATGGTTTCAGAACCAAGTACCTTTATGCTTTGTGATTGTGAAACCTTGACTTTTGTAACCCAAAAAATGAACACTGTTTAGTAAAGGGGATCTATTTTGTGTGTTTTGAAACTTAGGTGCAATGTTCCCTGGACAAAGCTAAAGAAATGTATATGCTCAATGACATTTTAAAATAAAGTATTATATATATGTATATAGGATACCTTTAGAAAAAGTTCTGTGTTACTTCTTTTAACTCTCTATGAAGTTTCTTCATATCAGGTGATGAAATGAGGAGTGTCATGGACTCGTGTGAAGTTTCGAACTATGAACAGACTCCAAAGAAAATCAAAAGGGAATGGATGCCAACACCATAAACCTTCACAGGAATAGCAGTAAAGGCTATGTATTTCAACAATGCATCTAGAAGAAGCACCTTGGATATTATTCCCAAGAATTGCTCCCAAGAGGTATTCTTTTTTTCTTCTTTTTTATTGAGGTATAATTGATATACAACATTACAGTAACTTCCAGTGTACAACGTAATGATTTGATATATTTATCATATTGCAAAATGATCATCACAAAAAATCTGGTTAACATCTATCACGTTCATATTAACATAACTTTTTTGTTCTTGTGATAAGAACTTTTCACTCAGAAATCTTCAAATATGCAATGAAGTATTATTGACAGTCACCATGCTGTATATTACATCTCCATGACTTATTTTATAACTGCAAGTTTGTATCTTTTGACCCTCATCACCCATTTCTCCCACTCCTCACCACCTGCCTCTCCCTACCACCAATCTGTTCTCTGTTCCTGTGATTTTGTTTTGGTTTTTATTTATTTATTTTTTAGAGTCTACATATAAGTGAGATCATATGGTATTTATCTTTCTCTTATTTCACTTATCATAATGTCCTTAAGGTACATCCATGTGGTCACAAATGGCAGTATTTCATTATTATGACTGAATAATGTTGTGTGTGTGTGTGTGTGTGTATTTTCCTTATTCATTCATTCATTGATGGAGACTTGGTTTTTCCATATCTTGGATATAGTAAATTATGTTGTGTTGCAGTCATCATGGGGGTGCATATATCTTTTTGAGTTAGTGTTTTCATTTTCTTTGGATAAATACCCAGAAGTGGAATTGCTAGGTCATATGGTAGTTCTGTTTTTAATCTTGTGATGAACCTCCATACTGTTTTCCATAGTAGCTGTGGCAATTTACAATCCCACCAACAGCACACAGGCTCTCCTTTTCACCACGTCTTTGCCAACACTTGTTAGTTCTTGTATTTTTTATAATAACCATTCTAATAAGTGTGAGGTGGTATCTTACGGTTTTGATTCTTTTCATGTGTCTGTTGGCCATCTGTAGGTCTTCTCTGGAAAAATGCCTATTCTGATCGTCTGCCTCTTTTTTAATTGGGTTGCTTTGGGTTTTTTACTGAATTGTAGGAGTTCCTTATATATTTTGGATATTAAGCTCCTTTTAGATATTAACCTCTTATCAGAGAAATGATTTGCACACATTTTCTCCTATTCAGTAGGATGGTTTTTCATTTTGTTGATGGTTTCCTTTGCTGTGCAGAGCTTTTCAGTTTGATATAATTACACTTGTTTATTTTTGTTGTGGATGCGTTATCCTTTGGTGTCAGATAAAATAAAACAAAACAAAAAACACTGCCAAGATCCATATCAGGAAGCTTACTGCCTATGTTTTCTTTTAGGAGTTTTATGGTTTCGGCTTACATTCAAGTCTTTAATCCACTTTGAGTTCATTTTTGTGTATGGTGCAAATAGTGGTCCAGTTTTATTCTTTTGCATGTGGCTGTCCAGTTTTCCCAGCACCATTTTTTTTGAAGAGACTGTCCTTTCCTTATTGTATATCCTTGGCTCCTTTGTCATAAATTAATTGACTATATATGTTTGGGTTTGTTTTGGGGTTCTCTCTTCCGTTCCATTAATCTATGTGTCTAACAGGATAGTGTTATGTAAATACTATCCTGTCTTGATTACTATAGCTTGGTAATATAGTTTGAAATCAGGGAGCATGATACCTCCATCTTTGTTCTTTCTCAACATTGTTTTGACTGTTTGGGGTCTTTTGTGGTTCCTTACAAATTTTAGGATTGTTTGTTCATTTCTGTGGAAAATGCCATTCGAATTTTGATAGAAATTGCAATGAATCTGTACAAAGCTTTAGGTAGTATGGACATTTTAATAACACTGATTCTTCCAATCATGAACACAGTACACCTTTCCATTTCTTTGGGTCATATTCAGTTTCTTTCATCAGTGTCTTTTAATTTTCAGTATACACTCTTTTACCTCCTTGGTTAAGTTTTTTGCTAGGAATCTTATTCTTTTTGACCTTGTTATAAACAGAATAGTTTTCTTAATTTCTTTTTTCTGAAAGTCTGTAATCAGTGTATAGAAATGCAAGAGATTTCTATATATTGCTTTTGTATCCTACAATTTTACTGAATTCATTTATGAGCTCTAGCAGTTTTGTGAGGGATTCTTTGGGGTTTTTAATATATAATATGTCATCTGCAAATAGTGACAGTTTTACCTTTTCCTTTATGATTTGAATGCCTTTTATTTCTTTTTCTTGCCTTATTGCTCTGGCTAGGTCTTCCGATACTATGCTGAATAAAAGTTACAGGAGCACACATCACTTTCTTATTTATAATCTTAGAAGAAAAGATTTCAGCTTTTTACCGTTCCGTATGATGTTATCTGTGGACTTGTCATATATTGTGTTATTTTATTTTATTGTGTTGAGGTATATTCCCTCTATAACCACTTTGTTGAGCGTTTCTATCATAAATGGATGTTGAATTTTGCCAAATGCTTTTTCTGCATCTATTGAGATGATGATATGTTTATCCTTGATTTTGTTAATGTGGTGTATCACATTGTTTATGGAAATTAAACCATCCTTGTACCTCTGGAATAAATCCTACATGATTGGGGTGAATGATGCTTTTGATATATTGTTGAATTTGATTTGCTAATATTTTTTAAAGAACTTTTGTATTCATGTTTATCAAGGATAAACAAGGTTACTTGTTTATAATTTTCTTTTCTTGGGGTATCCTTGTCTGGTTTTGGTATTAGGTAATGCTGGCCTCATATGCTTAGTTTGGAAGTATTATGTCCTCTTTTGTAGGAGAATTTGAGAAGGATTGGTATTCTTCTTTGGATCTTAGGCAAAATTTACCTGTGAAGCCATTTGGTCCTAAACTGTTGTTTGTTGGGAGGTTTTCCTTACTAGTAATCAGTATGTTCATATTTCCTATTTCTTTATGATTCAGTCTTGAAAGGTTGTATGTTTCTAGGAACTTATCCATTTCTTCTAGGTTGTCCAATTTGTTGGCATATAATTGTAGCAGTCTCTTATGACCCTTTGTATTTCTGTAATATCAGTTGTGATGTCTCCTCTCTTGTTTCCAATTTTATTTATGAGTCCTGGCTATTTTTTCTTGGTGAGTCTGGCTACAGGTTTGTCAATTTTGTTTATCTTTTCAAAGAACCAGTTCTTGGTTTCATTGATCTCTTCTATTTTCTTTTTGTCCCTATTTCATTCTTTTCTGCCTTGACCTTTGTTATTTCCTTCCTTCTACTAACTTTGAACATTGTTCATTTTCTAATTCCTTGAGATGTGTAATTACATTGAGACTTTTCTTGTTTCTTGAGGGTAGGCATTTATCACTATGAACCTCCCTGTTGAACTGCTTTTGCTGCATCCCGTAGGTTTTGGTATGTTGTATTTCCATTTTCTTTTGTCTCAAGGTATTTTTTGATTTCCTCTTTGATTTTTTCATTGACCCATCGATTGTTCAATAGCATGTTGGTTAGTCTCTACATATTTGTGAATTTTCTTGCTTCTAACTAATTTCTAGTTTCATACGATTGTAGTCAGAAAATATGGCTGATATGATTTCAGTCTTAAATTGTTAAGACTTGTTTTGTGACCTAACAAATGATCTGTCCTGGAGAAAGTTCCATGTGCTCTTGTGAAGAACTATATGTTCTGTTGCTTTTGCATGGCATATTCTGTATATAGATCTCTTAAATCTATCTGATCTAACCCGTCACTTAAGGCCAATGTTTCCTCATTGGTTTTCTTTCTAGATGAGCTGCCCATTGATGTAAGTGAGGTATTAAAGTCCCTTAATATTATCGTATTACTGTCTATTTCTCCCTTTCAGTTTTCAATATTTGCTTTATTTAGTTGCTCCTTTGTTGGATGCATAAATATTTACAAGTATTATATCCTTTGTTGATTGAACCATTCATCCCAAGAGATATTTTTGAGAGGGCTAGTGAGTTATATACTTGCCTAAGATTATAAAAGTCAAGACTCTCCTTAGTCACTTAAACATTTTAAGTGCTTACAAAGTGTTAGTAAAATGTTCTGTCTTATAGAGAAAAGTTAACAGATGGGACAGGATAGCAAAGAATGCTAATTCTGCTTAGTTCTAGAGTCCAGGAAGTTAAAAGTAATCTAGAAAATAACACAGTGTTAAAAATAACTAAGTTATTTGATTCACAAAAGAAAGCTAAAAGGAGGCTATAGCTTGTCTGAAGCTTAGTTTGGAAGAGCAGACTAGTTAGAAAACACTCAGAATGGTTTCATTGTAAAACCCTCCCAGCTTTTTTCATTTCACTTGTACCCTAATGCATGTGATGCCTCTTGCTCCCCACTCAGTAGTAGAAACTCATGAAGAGTCAATCCAGGATTAGATGCCTGAAGGTTGAGATGGAGGAGTCTCTGTGGAAGGTGGAGGAGTCTTCTAGCATTCTCTCATGAGCAGCAGTTAGCTTATCAGATTAGCTCTTGAAAGTTGTGGTAGGTTGTCTCCAAAGATGGCTGCCATCTGCCTCCTGTGTCTGTTCACAAATGCTCCTTTTCTCATCATGAGGTGACATTTGTTTCCCCACCCCTTGAATCTGGTTTGGATGGTGACTTACTTTGATTAATAGAATGCAGAAGTGACGTTCTGAGAATTCCAAATTTATGTCTCTAGAGGCCTTGTAGCACCTGCTTTCACTCTTGGAAGCCAGCCACACTGCAAATGTCAGACTAGATTACTGAGTAATGAGAGGTCACCAGGGAGATAACCAGAGTGCCCAGACATTGGAAGTGAGGCCATCCTTCATCCCCAAATCCCTCTGGAGTCACTCCAGGTGATACCCTAAGAAGAGAGAGGCCTAGCCAGCTCTCAGCTGTTCAGTCCACTCCAGCTGGGGCCACAGACATCACAGAGCAGAGAGGAGCCATCCACACTGAGCCCTGCCTGAATTCCTAACCCACAGAAACATGAACAAATACAATGGTTTTCCTTTAAGCCACTTAAGATTTGGATACCTTAATACACAACTGAAACAAGGTATAGAGAACCTGGGGTAAAGTGTTTTAAAATGTAAATTAAAAAGAGAAGGGCATTGGGAAAATACATGTGTTAACTGGGCAATGAATCCTCCATATGGAACCTGGCAGAGTTACTGAAATGAGGGAAACCAACTTAGGGCAGTAATGTGGAGAATCTGATGGCTGATCTGGGTCCCAGCAAGAGCTCTCCTCCACACCTATGTTTTTGTGTCACTGTGCAGCTTACCGTGATCATCACTAAGCTGGGAGAATGATGACTACAAGGGGGAAAGGAAGGTCTTTAACCCCTCACTTAACACTAGGACCATCCCATGATGTACCATTTGTAACCCTTGGGGGAGTCACCAGCTTCTTTCGCTCCCAGGACTGTTGCTTGAGAGTGACAAGTTATATCTGAGAGAAAACAAAACCATATTTGAATTGTATGTACATGTGTATTTTTTTAAATCCCCCCCTTCAAAGTTGTTGCCATCCCAGCTTTTCCCTCAATTAAATGTCAGGCCAAAAAGTGAGCTATGCATCCTAGCCATTAGTCTGTCTTTTTAATTGCTTATTCTATCATTAGAGCCCTGAAGAGACCATTGCTCTCTAAGTGCAACTCTCCATTTTTAGTCTCTTTCACTTGTGATGCCGTTTTCCAGCCAGCTAACCTCTTTTGCTTTATTGGTTCCACTTGAGCTGACTGCAAGAGATTCAGAGTGTGAATGAGCACAAGGTGGGGGCAGGGTGCTCACCGATTTCCTCTCGGGCACTAGATCTGACCATGTGCTGGTCGGAGGGGACCACGGACAGGGCTTTGGAAGGTCGGATGCCAACCTGGGGGATAGCATTTCTCTAAAAGGGGAATATAAATCTGCATTTTCTCTTTTACCCTTTTTTTAATTTTTTTTTTTAATTTATTTTGAGAGAGCACGAGCTGGGGGAGGGGAAGAGAGAGAGAATCCAAAGCAGGCACTGCGATGTCAGCAGAGAGCCTAAGTGTGGGGTTCGAACTCATGACCTGAGCCATAATCATGAGTTGGACGTTCAGCCAACTAAGCCACCCAGGCACGCCCTTTACCCTTTTTAAAAAAATTATAATTTCAGGGGCACCTGGGTGGCTCAGTTGGTTGAGCATCAAACTTCAGTTCAAGATTTTGCAGTTTATGGGTTTAAGCCCCACATCCCACTCTGTACTGACAGCTTAGAGCCTGGAGCCTGCTTCAGATTCTGTGTCCCCCTCTCTCTACTTCTTCCCCACCCACACTCTCTCTTTCTCTCTCTCTCAAAAATAAATAAACATTAAAAAAATTTTTTTTAATTGTAATTTCCAAATATAGTCACCAAAAAGGCATTCAGAAGGCACTGCTATGAGGTGGGAGTGGGGCTGGGGGAATGTTTCACATGAGGGAAAAGTGAAGTCACGGTAGCAAAATGTCCCAAACCAAGCCATTTCAAACCCTTTAAGTACTACTAGTATGTCAGCGACCAGGCATCTCTAGTGAAAACAAAGGAATTGTGGAACCTGAAAATAGTAGTTTTAGCAGTTCTGAATCCAAGATCACTTCCTTGCAGAGTTTGGTCAGTGAGACAAAAAGTTGGGGGGAGATTCTAGAGAACTATAAAATCTCTACTCTCATTGTCCCAGGTGAAAAAATGAAAATTCCAAATCATGGAAGCCCAAAATATAAATCAGGGGCCATCTGGCCGATCTACCAAATGCACAGAATTTGAAAATTAACACTGTAGTTTGGTTGTGCTCATACTTTCATAAAAGATAAGTGCTATCGTTATTCATTTTACGCGTCTTAAAATACAGTTCAGATAGACTCATATTTATAGATGTTACAATGTATATCTGGAAATTGCTTCAAACATTGAGTGGGGGGCGGTGATGGGCATTCAGAATGAGACAAGATTGGCCATGTTGAAAAAAGTTATACAAACTTGAAAATAAGAGGATGACTGCGTGCCTTTTCAGTGGCTTTCCTGAAATATCATCTACCAGGCCCACCTAAGGATTATTTAGTTCTTAGGTTAGACTTCAGCAAACTTTTTCTGTAAAGGGCCAGCTAATAAATAGTTCAGTTTTATGGGTCATTTAGATTCTGTCACAACTACTCAACTCTGCTTTGTTGCATGAAAGTAGCCACAGATCATCTGAACTAGGTTCTGTTGCAAAGTAAAAATTCAAACTTTAGATCTTGATCAGAAGAATTAACTCCTGAAAATAAGGCCTGATCTTCTCTGGTGGGAAATGAATGAAAGAGTCAAACTTACTAATGAACAATAATGGCCTATCATTAAGAAAAACCAGGTAGGAGCACCGGGGGTGGCTCAGTCGGTTAAGCTTCCAACTTCAGCTCAAGTCATGATCTCAGTTTGTGGGTTCGAGCCCTGTGTTGGGCTCTGTGCTGACAGCTCAGAGCTTGGAGTCTGCTTTGGGTTCTGTGCCTCCCTCCTCCTCTGCCCCTCCCCCACTCTCACTCTGTCATTTTTCTCTCTCAAAAATAAAAACATTAAAAAAAAACAGGTAAGATCAGTAATCCTTTATCTTATTTAGTTACAGGATAATTTAGAAATTTGCCAGTTGTTTACTGCTATAATAGTTTTATATTCAATTTCTAGCCATAGTGGTGGTTGAAGCGTCAGGGTTGTGACACTGTATTTCTTCAACACTGAGACACCATCAGTTATATAATCCACCACCAATTTAAAGCTGTGAAATATTTTTTTTTTAATTTTTAAGGAGGAAGTTACCCTATCATTTACCACGCTCTAGCATGAGATAAAATACAACACCGTTTGTGTCTTATATTCTTAATATTTATTAGGCCCTGTGCCAGGTACTTGAGAGCTGATTTCCTTTATCCCCTTCTCAGGTAAATATTATCACATTTTACAAACGATCTTCTGTGATCACAGAATGTACTCTGTTCAATTTCAGTCCTTTAAAATTTACTGAGATTTGTTTTATGACCTAACATAAACAGGTTTCTCCCCACCCAACAGTGGAGTGTTCCTATGAAACCTTTTGTGAGCTGAAATGGCATAAAGTGAAGAAGCAATTATCATTAATTTATATAGAAAGATTTTTGAGCATTCCCAGACCTCTTTTGGGCTTTTTCGTATTTTATAACACATCTTGCTAATGGATGCACAAAATAAATCAAGCTGAAGAGCAGATGCTCACAGACACAGTTCAAAGCTTTGGCAGCTTGATGCTGAAATGCTGAGTGTAGTTCCTGAGGAAAGAGCTTGGTGGTGCCACTCCTGTTGTTCAGGGTGTGCACTTATCTATAATGGCTTGCTACAAAACCAATGCTGAACACTATTTTTACCTTTTCTTTGTAAATGTGAAAATCCTCTTTGGATTTCATTCAGTTAGCAAAAACAGGAGGTCTTTCGTAATGGAGGTCTAATGGTGGTCTTTCATAAAAGCGAAGTGTCTTAAAGGAAGCTTTTGAAAAGCAGGGGATACCTGTAGTCTTTCCTGGAGAATGTTCCACATGCACACGAGAAGAGTGTATATTTATATTTGGCTGCTGTTGGGTGTGTTCTTTAGTTGTCTATTAGATATAGTTAGTTTATCTATTGTTCACCTTTTCTATTTCATTGTTGATCTTCTGCCTAGTTCTATCCATTATTAAAAGTGGGGTGTAAAAGTCTCCAACTATGATTGTTAAATTGTCTGCTTCCCTCCTCGATTTTATGGTTGCTTTGTGTATTCTGGGACTCTTGTTAGATATATATATATATATGTGTGTGTGTGTGTGTGTGTGTGTGTGTGTGTGATATTTTCCTGTTGGATTGACCCTTTTTTTTTTTTTTTAATTTTTTTTTTTTCAACGTTTATTTATTTTTGGGACAGAGAGAGACAGAGCATGAACAGGGGAGGGGCAGAGAGGGAGGGAGACACAGAATCGGAAACAGGCTACAGGCTCCAGGCTCCGAGCCATCAGCCCAGAGCCCGACGCGGAGCTCGAACTCACGGACCGCGAGATCGTGACCTGGCTGAAGTCGGACGCCCAACCGACTGTGCCACCCAGGCGCCCCGACCCTTTTATCATTATGAAACGTCCTCCCTTGTCTCTGGTAATGATTTTATCTTAAAGTCTACTTTGTTGGGTATTTGTATAGCTGTTCTCTTATCTGGTTACTTCTTGCATAGGACATCTTTTTCCATCCTTTTATTGTGAGCCTATTTGTATCTCTGAATCTAAAGAGTGTCTGTTATAGAGAAAATATAATTACAGCAGGTTTATAAATTCATTCTGGCACTCTCTGCCTTTTGATTGGAATGTTTATTTATCTTTTAAGTTTATTTTGAGAAGAAGAGAGCATGAGCCAGGGAAAGTCAGAAGGGGAGAGAGAATCCCAAGCAGGCTCCAGACTGTCAGTGCAGAGCTCCACGCGGGGCTAGAACCCACTAGCCAAAAAGTCATGACCTGAGCTGAAATCAAGAGTCAGATGCCCAGTCAACTGAGCTACCCAGGCTCCCCTGATTAGAATGTTTAATCCATATACATTTAATGTAATTGTTGAGAAGGTAGGATTTATGTCTACATTTTATTATTTGTTTTCTATGTGTCTTACGTCTTTTTTGTTCCTCTGTTCATTCATTATTGCCTTCTTTTGCATTAAACAAATTCAAGTACACCATTTTAGTTCCTTTGTTGTACCTCTACTATTTTTCTATATTTATTTTTTTATAATTCACACCCAAATTAGCACATGGTGCAACAATGATTTCAGGAGTAGATTCCATAAGCCTCTTACCCATTTAGCCCATCACCCCTCCCATAACCCCCTGTTCTCTATATTTAAGAGTGTATTATGTTTTTGTCCCCTTCCCTGTTTTTATATTATTTTTGTTTCCCTTCCCTTATGTTCATCTGCTTTGTATCTTAAAGTCCTCATATGGGTGAAGTCATATGATATTTGTCTTTCTCTAAGTTCACTTAGCATAATACCCTCTAGTTCCATCCACATAGTTGCAAATGGCAAGATTTCATGCTTTTTGATTGTTGAGTGTGTGTGTGTGTGTGTGTATATATACACACCACATCTTCTTTATCCATTCATCTATCGATGGACATTTGGGTTATTTCTATACTTTGGCTATTGTCGATAGTGCTGCTATAAACATTGGGGTGCAGGTGTCCCTTCAGAACAGCATAAGCGTATCCTTTGGATAAATACCTAGTAGTGCAATTGCTGGGTTGTTTGGGTAGTTCTATTTTTAATTTTTTGAGGAACCTCCATACTTTTTTCCAGAGTGACTGCACCAGTTTGCATTCCCACCAGCAGTGCAAAAGAGATCCTCTTTCTCTGCATCCTCGCCAACATCTGTTGTTGCCTGAGTTGTTCACATTAGCCATTTTGACAGGTGTGAGGTGGTATCTCATTGTGGTTTTGATTTGTATTTCCCTGATGATGAGTGATGATGTTGAGCATTTTTTCATGTGTCGCTTGGCCATCTGGATATCTTCTTTGGAGAAATGTCTATTCATGTCTTTTGCCCATTTCTTCACTGGATTATTTGTTTCTTGGGTGTTGAGTTTGAGTTCTCTACAGATTTTGGATACTAACCCTTTATCTGATATGCCGTTTGCAAATCTCTTCTCCCATTCCGTCAGTTGCCTTTTAGTTTTGCTGTTTCCTTTGCTGTGCAGAAGCTTTTTATTTTGATGAGGTCCCAGTAGTTCCTTTTTGGTTTCGTTTCCCTTGCTTCTGGAAATGTGTTGAGTAAGAAGTTGCTGCGGCCAAGGTCAAAGAGGTATTTTCCTGCTTTCTCTTCTGGGATTTTGATGGCCTCCTGTCTTAACGTTTAGGTCTTTCACCCATTTTGAGTTTATTTTTGTGTGTGGTATAAGCAAGTGGTCCAGGTTCATTTTTCTGCATGTCGCTGTCCAGTTTTCCCAGCACCATGTTGCTGAAGAGACTGTCTTTATTCCATTGGATGTTCTTTCCTGCTTTGTCAAAGATCACTTGGCCATACGTTTCTGGGTCCATTTCTGGGTTCTCTGTTCTGTTCCATTGATCTGAGTGTCTGTTTTTGTGCCAGTACCATACTGTCTTGATTACGGCTTTGTAATACATCTTAAAGTTCGGGGTTGTGATGCCTCCAGCTTCGGTTTTGCTTTTCCAAGATTGCTTTGGCTATTCAGGGTCTTTTCTGGTTCCATACAAATTTTAGGATTGTTTGTGAAGAATGCTGGTGTTATTTTGATAGGTATTGCATTGAATATGTAGATTGCTTAACAATATTTGTTCTTCCTATCCAGGAGCATGGAATATTTTTTTCAGCTTTTTATGTCTTCAATTGTTTTTCATAAGTTTTCTATAGTTTTCAGTGTATCGATTTTTCACCTCTTTGGTTAGATTTATTCCTAGGTATTTTATGGTTTTGGTGCAGTTGTAAATGGGATTGATTCCTTGATTTCTCTTTCTGTTGCTTCATTATTGGTGTATAGGTATGCAACCGATTTCTGTGCATTGATTTTATATCCTGCAACTTTGCCGAATTCATGGATCAGTTCTAGCAGTTTTTTGGTGGAATCTTTTGGGTTTTCCATATAGAGTATCATGTCATCTGCGAAGAGTGAAAGTTTGACCTCCTCCTGGCCAATTTGGATGCCTTTTATTTCTTTGTGTTGTCTGATTGCAGAGGTTAAGACTTCCAATACTATGTTGAATAACAGTGGTGAGAGTGGACATCCCTGTCTTTTTCCTGACCTTAGGGGGAAAGCTCTCAGTTTTTCCCCATTGAGGATGATATTAGTGGTGGGTGTTTCATTTATGGCTTTTATGATCTTGAGGTATGATCCTTCTGTCCCTACTTTCTTGAGGGTTTTTACCAAGAAAGGATGCTGTATTTTGTCAAATGCTTTCTCTGTATCTGTTGAGAGCATCATGTGGTTCTTGTCCTTTCTTTTGTTGATGTATCACATTGATTGTTTTGTGGATATTGAACCAGTCCTGCGTCCCAGGTATAAATCCCACCTGGTAGTGGTGAATAATTTTTTTAATGTATTGTTGGATCTAGTTTGCTAGTATCTTGTTGAGGATTTTTGCATCCATGTTCATCAGGGAAATTGGCCTATAGTTCTCCTTTGTAGTGGGGTCTTTGACTGGTTTTGGAATCAAGGTAATTCTGGCTTCATAGAAAGAGTTAGGAAGTTTTCCTTACATTTCTATTTTTTGGAACACCTTCAAGAGAATAGGTGTTAACTGTTCTTTAAGTGTTTGGTAGAATTCCCCTGGAAAGCCATCCAGCCCTGGACTCTAATTTTTGATTACTAATTCAATTTCCTTACCGGTTATGGGTCAGTTCAGATTTTCTATTTCTTCCTGTTTCAGTTTTGGTAGTGTATATGTTTCTAGGAATTTGTCCATTTCTAACAGATTGCCCATTTTATTGGCATATAATTGCTCATAATATTCTCTTATTATTGTTCGTATTTCGGCTGTGTTGGTTGTGATCTCTCCTCTTTCATTCGTGATTTTATTTATCTGGGTCCTTTCCTTTTTCTTTTTGATCAAACTGGCAAGTGGTTTATCAATTTTGTTAATTCTTTCCAAGAACCAGCGCCTGGTTTCATTGATCTGTTCTGTTTTTTGTTTGTTTGTTTCGATAGCATTGATTTCTGCTCTAATCTTTATTATTTCCTGTCTTCTGCAGATTTGGGGTTTTATTTGCTGTTCTTTTTCTAGCTCTTTAAGGTGTAAGGTTAGATTGTGTATCTGTGACCTTTCTCCCTTCTTTAGGAAGGCCTGGATTGCTATATACCTCCATCTTATGACCACCTTTGCTGCGTCCCCAGAGGTTTTGTTCTGTGGTGTTATCATTTTCATTGGCTTCCATGTACTTTTTAATTTGCTCTTTAACTTCTTGGTTAGCCCATTCATTCTTTAATTTTTTTTTTTTTAACATGTATTTATTTTTGAGACAGAGAGACACAGAGCATGAGCAGGGGAGGGGCAGAGAGAAAGGGAGACATAGAATCTGAAGCAGGCTCCAGGCTCTGAGCTGTCAGCACAGAGCTTGATGCAGGACGAGAACTCACAAACCGTGAGATCATGACCTGAGCCGAAGTCAGATGCTTAACTAACTGAGCCAGGTGCCCCTGTCCATTCATTCTTTAGTAGGATGGTCTTTAGTCTGCAAGTATTTGTTATCTTTCCACATATTTTCTTGTGTCACTACTATATTTTTTAAAGTTACTTTCTTAGTGGTTTTCCTAAAGGTTACAATTAGCATCTTAAAACAATCTAAGTTAGATTAATACCAGATTAATTGCATTAGTAAACAAAAACATTTCTCCAATATATACTTACATTCCTTTTCTCTTTTTTGTACTCTGTCATACAGATCTGTATTCAATGTAAACCTATCAAAAGTTTAATAATTATTTTATGCAGCTTTTAAAAAATACAGAAGAGGTTTAAATACAAGTTTCTACTCTTTTATAATTCTCATTTTTTTTTTTTTTTTTTTTTTACTGGTGTTCTCATGTGAATTCAAGTTACTATCTAGTATCCTTTTATTTCAGTAAAGGATTCCCTTCCGTGTTTCATGTAAAACAGGTCTGTTTGTGACATATTCTCTCAGTTGTTTATCAGGGGATGTCTTTTTCTTTTCTGAAGAATAGTTTTGCTGGCTCTTAAGTTCCTGGCTAATAGGGGTTTTTGTTTCATTTTCTTTTCTTTTGGCACTTTGAATATGTTCTGATTCCACCACCTTCTGGCCTGCATGGTTTCTGTTGGGACATTAAACTTACTAAGCATCCTTTGTGATGAGTCAGTTACCTCTCTCTTACTGCTTTCAAGAAGTTGATTATGTTGTGTCTATGTGTGATCTCTTTGGGTTTATCCTACTTGGAGTTCACTGAACTCCTTGGATATGTGGGTTAATGTTATTCATCAAAGTCGGAGTACATTCAGTGCTTTGGAAAGTAGCTGACGACCCTACCTTAGCCTTTACTTCTTATTTTAAAGAGCCTTAAAGTCAGCCAGAGATAGAGAGTAGCCCTAGTCAGATCTCCTGGGTATGTGTACTGACCTGCAGATGTGCAAGGACTCACGGATCTCTAGGAATATGCTAGAGTATGCCCTCTGTGGACATCTCATTGACCAGTTTTAGCTTTTTCAGTTAAAACTTTGGATCAGTCTCTTGTTAGCCTCAAGTGCTATCAATTCCTTAGACAGCTGTGATGTTAAACAGTTGTTGCTAATTGTTTTTGACTAATGCATCGGGAATAGGACTGTTCACACAGAACTGGTCAAGTTAAGACAAGCCCTAGGAATGGGGTCTTTCCAGGGAACTGCTTCCAGGGTTCAAGACAGTCAAGTTGTGTCAATTCTCTGGGGCTGTGGCTTCTGGGAGAGCTATGAACCCATTCTTCCCCCTTCATTGGCTGTTAGTTTTTTGGGTTTAAGAGCTACTCTGGGGGGGCACCTGGGTGGCTCAGTCAGGTAAGCGTCTGACTTCAGCTCAGGTCATGATCTTGTGGTTCGTGAGTTCAAGCCCTGCATCAGGCTTTGTGCTGAGAGCTCAGAGCCTGGACCCTGTTTCGGATTCTGTGTCTCCCTCTCTCTCTGCCCCTCCCCTGCTCACACTCTGTGCATTTCTCTCTCAAAAATAAACAAACATTAAAAATTAAAAAAAAAAAAAGAGCTACTCTGGTTGTGAGGCTATTGTTGCTCAAGGCTATCACATATCTGGAGTGAGGGTAAGGAAAGTGGTTAAGTTAAAATGCCACAAAGCTCCCTGTTCTTACTGAGAGCCTGTTCTTACTGAGATTCAGCTGATTTTCTTGAATAAACACTCCTTGAATTGTTGCAATCCTTTGGTTAATTTCCAGTGTTTTGAAAAAGCTGACTTTCACAATTTTGACCAGTGTTCTCTTTGATTGTATGGGAGAATGGAATGGCAAAAGTCCTTATCCTACTATTCCAGAAGCATTTCTGCAGATGAAGAAATAAAAGTTCAGGTAGGTTAAGTTGTTGCCCAGGGACACGAGAAGCAAGGAGCACTGAAGCAGAATTTCAAATCCAAAACTTATATTCTGCACTCAGCTACCTCTCACTGTAACAGCTTCTAGAACTTCTCATTAGGTAAACAGTAGTTGCAAAACCTCCATCGTGTCTGTGATTACTTAGATGACATTTTTAACACAGCTCTTTTTTAAATGTTTATTTTGAGAGAGAGAGCGCTAGCATGTGACAGGTGGGAGAAGGTCAGAAGGAATCCCAAGCCCCAACATGGGGCTTGAGCTCATAAACTATGAGATCATGACCTGAACTAAAACCAAGGGTCCTATGTTTAGCTGATTGAGCCACCCAGGTGGCCCACAAAGCTCTTTCACTTCAAATCTCCATTCCTGAACTTTGCACAGAGCCATCAAGCAATATCATCTGCTGACCCACCCATGTCATTTTCTATAAAATGTGTTGTCGCAGGCATTTTATTTCCCTCTCACTCTGGTTCTGACTCTTTCGCAGCTGGAGCTCTGTGCCACCATCTCCTAAGCACTCAGTGGAAAGGTTTCTGTCGGCAACGGTTATTTTCAGCATGAAAGTGAGTACCAGGCTCAACTAGAAGGCCTGTCCCCAAGCACAAGAAAAAGTGTGCTACCCCAGAGGTAGTAGCCACAATACCTAAACTTTCTATGAATTTCTCCATACATGCCAATTAACAGCTGAAGAACAGAAACCCAGGGTCTGGAAGCACAGAACAAAATTATGTCCAAACTCCTCCTGAACTAGAAGCGTACTTAAAAACAGATCCTGCGTTCTTGAGCACTGACCTGTAATAAAAGTAATGGTAAAAGGTAAATCTTTTACCAGGGGGCCCAGCTGCACTATTTATTACAAAACCTGAAGTGTTGAGATGGAGAGTCATTTGCTACAGTGGTGTCAATATTACAGCTCTCGACATCTTTCTTTATGGGCTCAGTTGACCTGAAGTAAAAAGACCATTTCACATACCAACAGGGCATTTTTCGGTGATCTGTTGACCTTTGCCTCTGGGCTCAGCCATAAGAACAGTGATAAGATGATATTTTTTCACAGAATAAAACCCAAAGAATTCAAGCTTAAGGGAGCCTAAATCCAACAATGCAGTCACCCTGAGCATTTAATTAGCTAATACCTATCTCCTGCAGGGAGTCTATGGCCTCGCTGCACATTAAAATCACCTGGGAGCTTAAAAAAGAAAAAAAAAAAAAAGTCCCTTTGACAAGGCCCCACCTCAGACTAATTAAATCAGAATCAGAATCCCCCAGGGAGGAACCCAGCCATCAGTATTTTCAAAATGTTCTTCAGGAGACTGTGAGAACCACAGTGTAAAGATATTAAAGATACACACCCCTGAACTAGTGCAGATTTAGCAAATAAAAACTACAGGCTACCTAGTTAAATCTGAATTTCAAATAAAGAATTTTTAAAAAGCAGGGGCGCCTGGGTGGCTCAGTCAGTTAGGCGTCCGACTTCGGCTCAGGTCATTATCTCCCAGTGCGGGAGTTCAAGCCAAGTCAAGCTCTGTGTTGAGAGCTCAGAGCCTGGAACTTGCTTCGGATTCTGTGTCTCCCTCTCTCCCCCTCCCTCTCTCACGCTGTGTCTCTGTCTCTCCAAAATAATAAACATTAAAAAATTATTTAAAAAAAATTTAAGAACAGTATGTCCCATGCAGTACTTGGGACATAGTTAAATTATTTGCCGTTCATCTTAAAGTCAAATTTAGATGGGTATCCTGTATTTTATCTGGAAACCCTACACAGAACAAAAGTGCAGATTAGAAGGCATAAAAATCAAGCTCTTCCAGCAGAGAAATTTCACTGGTTGGTAGGTTCTTATCTTAAACAAGATCACCTGGAACATAACAAAAAGGAAAGTTGTATCAGGGTAAAGCCATCCTGAGGGAGAGTTTCCAAATCATGGAGGCGGAGGGAGGGCCAGAGGAATGTTCCAGGCAGGCTTCCTTAGTACCTGTGTTAGTTTGCTAGGGCCACCATGAGAAAGCACCACGCCCTGGGGGGTTTAAACAACAGAATTTTACTTCCTAAAGTTCTGGAGGCCAGAAGTCCAAGATCAAGGTGTTGGCAGGTTTGGTTTCTCCCGAGGCCTTTCTGCTTTGTTTGCCTGGCTTGGCCTTCTCGCTGTGTGCTCACATAGTCTTTTGTCTGTGTTCACGCATCCCTGGTGTCTACCCTGTGTGTCCAAATTTCTTGGAAGGACACCTGTCATATTGGATTAGGCCCCACCCATATGACCTCATTTTACCTTCTTTACCTCTTTAAAGGGCCTATTTCCAAACAGTCACATTCTGAGGCACTACATGTTAGGTCTTCAACAAATAAATTTTCAGAGACTCAGTGCAGCGCCATAATATTGCTGCCCGTTGCACAGCAGTCCTAGAGGGCAGTACATTATTGCTCTGGTGTCTTCACTCTCCCCAGCACCACCCTAGACCAAAAAAATGACCGTGTCCTGAGCTACCAGGAAAGAGGAAAGGGGCATTTCTGAAGGGAGTGATGGAAATGAGGATCAGGAGGACAGAAGAGGAACCCACTATTTTCTGGGAAGAAAAGGAAGGGGGAAGAGTGGTGTCATCAGATGAGAGGATAGAGGAAGGAAGAACGTGTTCAACCAAAAGGGACCCTGTGCAGAAAAAAGCATTAAGATGACAGGGGTTGAGGACATTAGGAAAGAGAGTGGGCGGGATTCAAGAAAGAAATCACCATGTCCACAGCAAAGGGAAGGGCTGTGGAAACCGTCCCCCAGGAAACTTCTTCCTCTTTCCTTTGTCCCTTTTGGGGGGGGGGGGTACAAAAAACGTTGCCTGAATGCCCCCAAGTCCTCTTTGCACGGGACTCCGACTGCTCGGTCTTCATTTTATTGAATTCTCCAGCTTGGTCAGCTTTCAGGATCACAGTCTCCAAGCAGCTGACCTAGGTTTTACTGCTCTGAGCATGAATATGCATGCGGAGGAGCCCCAGACGTGCAGGGGCTGCTGGAGGGTTTTCAGGACATTCAGGCTCACAGGCACACACGCAGGCCTGCTCCGGTTTTACGTGCTGCCAACGGAAAGGAAAGAACAGCCGGGAAGTTTCCCCCTCCGGAGTCCTTACTGCTGAGTCCACCCCCGCTGGATGCAGGGGGGAGGGAACTACACCCGGCAGGGGAGGCTTCGGCGGGTGGAGAGGGGCTGCAGGAAGACAGAATCTTTACCTAGGGTTTTGGATGGAGGTCAAAGCACATCACTATTTTGCTTTCTCTTGTTCAACGTTTACCAGGAGCTCGGCGAGCAAGGGGACGGAGACTGCGAGGGGCGATCTGGACACAAAGAGCTCGAACTCTTGCAGGGTGGTCTTAACGCCCAGGCTCTTGCCCGCCGCGGCGCCCGGCTTCCAGGGCGCCTTTGTCCCCGCGCGCACCGCGCTCTCTGGGGCGGCCGTCGCTCACCCGCAGCCCCTCCGGCTGCCTGGCCCCGGGCCAAGCGCGCGCCGCGGCCACTCGCTGCCATTCCGCCGTGAGTGAAGGGCTGCTTAATAAGAGTGTAAATAAAAGCCAGGCTGAGAAATGAGTTTTCCATGCCAGCAATCACCGGCCTAACCTCGGCTGTAAATAGCCTGGCGGAGCGGCGCAGATGGAGTCCCCGCACCTGGGGGAACGAGGCCAGCCCTGAGCAGCCCGCGTCAGCAGCTGGGGGCGCGCGTCCAGCTCCTGTTGGGGGAGGGGGGGTCTCGGGCCGGCGCTCCGACCTCCCTTCCCCGCTGCGGGAACCTGCACTCGCTCTCCCCAGTCTCAGCCTGCTGTGTCCTCGGAAGGGACGCACCGCCAGGCCCCCTAATTTATGGTCATTGGTGTAATAGCTTCAACGTGATTTATCTGACCGCAGAGGAGATGGCAAACGCCTGGAGAATGATTGGTCATGCAGGTTTTGTGCATTTCTGATTGGCCTTATTAATTTCGAGCAGAGCCGGGGAGCAGCCTCTCTACTGAGCCAGGGAAGTCAGCTTGGCAACAGCCCCTATGTAGAGCCGGTTTGGGGCTGGCAAAGGCTTAGCTTTGGCTGAAATTGAAGGAATAATGTATTGTTTCAAAGGTCAGGGGAGTTTGACAGAATGTGCTAGCATACTGATTAAAGCAGATTTCGTTTGAAAGAGGTGAAGATCATTTGATTTGATTGATTCCTCCCCCCGCCTTTTGTGTTTGTACAGACATCAGTGTCTTGGGGGGTGGGAAGGAGAGTGGGAAACCTGTTTTGCTTTTATTTTTAACGTTCAAGTACTGGGGTATTGGGGTGGGGAAAGCAATGTTTAGAATGTTTATGGCCTTGAAGGGAAGGAATTTGGGGAATCATGGGGCAAATAAGTATCAGAGCATGCTTCCAAAGATGTTGCATTTGTGTGGGGGAAAATACTTCTTGCCATTTGAGTTCTCTTCAGACATCACAACTAGTATTTATGAGATATATAAATTACTGGATAAGCACACAGTGCACCACACTTCACAAGGTCATCACTCAGTGTGACTGTAGAAACTGTCATTTAAATGTCACCACTGAGTGATGCAACTTAGTCCCATGAACAAAAGGGACTAAGTAAGAATATCGGAAGAGTTAGAATATTTAATGGAAAATATTTTCCTGTGAATGAATTACAAATTCAGTACGGGTGGATATGCAATTGAAATGTATCCACATTCATTCATTATATTTATTTGTGTGAGACTCAAATGTAGATACACCACCAGGCAACCTCGAAATACAATCCTTAACACTGTGTTCCTCAGGGGGCCCAGAACAAAGCCAGAGAGCGAGCAAGAAAATGTGATGGCTTGGGGAGGGGGCAGGTTGGTGTCACACCGGCAGTGGTGCAATCATTTCTTTTATTTATAGCTCTAACCAGAAAAATAGACTGGGAGCATCTGAGTACCAATTTATTTTGCTGCCTGAACCGATGAGTGGTTGCCTTAAATGTCATTGAGTTGGAAGGTTGTGCATTTCATTCACTGCCAGGTTCCAGGAAGCTTTGAAGCAGGTCTAGAAGGCGACCAGTAATTGTCCCGCCACCTGTGAAGGTGGGCACGTGCAATCCTGCAGGGTAGAATTGGCTCAGTGGGGGAATGAGGGCCTCCTGTCATCGCTGCCTAGTCTCATCAAATGCTGCTTGAGTAGAAACAAAGGTGGCCCGTTTAGTGCTATTACAAGAGCAAAATGCAGCGGAAATTAAGGGTTACCTCCCAGAACAGGAAGAAATGATTTGGCGGTCAGGAGCAAGGACGTGCTTAGGCCAAAAGCCATGTCACGTGCATGTGACACAAGGGCCCTGGATCCAGCTCCCTACATATGAAATGTTCACATGAAATAACCATAAGCAGGGTATGACGGGAGCACTGTGGAGACTCTACAAGGGAAGCTTGGCCACACACGTTGACCATTGCCCTGGGTCATGAAGGACGAGGGGGTCCAGGAGAGAGGGTGCAGGTCATGCTGGCCATGGGTGGATCCCAGCGCATACAGGAGACAAGGCAAAGAACAACACTATTTAGTGCCAGTGAGGACCCTAAACGAGTTCAACCTGCCTCTTTTGTGAGCTTGCGAGCTGCCAGAAATTTCACTCCCTGATACAGATTAACAGGTGTCTCCTCTGATTTTCTCAGGAACATAATAGAAAGCTGTGTCTCTGTGAGCACGTCTAGCCCTAATGATGGCAGAGTGGGCCAAAGTCACAGAGAACTCAACTCTGAAATCCCAGTAGAGTTGTTTTTAGCTACAAATAGTGCTACCCCACTAATATGACATGTGACACACAAGTACTAAGAGCCATCTTCCTAGCTCTCCAACTGAACCCCGGTGGTGTTCTTCCAGGCCAGCCAGGTGGCCGCCAGCAACAGCAATCCCCTATGTCTGCACAACCACAACGGTCTGGCTATGCCTCTCCGCCTTTCCCGCGAGGCTGCTCTCAGGACACCGCATGGACCCTCCTCTGTCATCACAACAAAATCAGCTGTCTGCGTTCATTTGCTCTCTGGGAAGTTCCCTCCCAGGCCGCTCTGTAGATACTGCTCGCTCTTCCGTCTTTCTTCAGCCCCCCAATCTCTCTCTTCCTCCCTCTGACCCATTCGTTGTCAGGGATCAGAGTGATGACTACAGAATTGATTGCTACCCTCTGTTAAAGAAAACAGAAAAATGCCTCTTTTGTCTTGAGTCAGCCTCACTGGCTGTGTCTCATGGCAGCTCTGGTTTTTTCTATAAAGATGTAACAGTACTGATCTCATCTTAGAGAATACACGTTCCCTTAGTCTGGGGAGTCTGAATCTGCTACAAGACTCTAGGCCATCACAGACAGCATTTCCAAGACCTCTATTCTCCTATTCTGCCCATTTCCCATCTTACGTGAAAGTGCTTCCTTCCATTGTGGCTGGATTGTTAAAAAATCTCTCAAAAAGCTCAAATCCAAACCACAGAGAGGCTTCCCTGAAGGAAGCACAGTGCCGGTGTATCAAGGTCAGAAGCCTGTCTAGCCCAGGGGCTCGCCAGTGGGTCCCGTGCTCCTAAAGAGCAGTTCTGGGGGACTCTGACAGGCCTGCGGGTTTTATTTATTCATTTTGCAGACGTTACAGAAACCCTTTCATGTATCTTAGGGGACAGAGAGATGAATAAGAAGCCTCTGTCCTAGGGCAAGGGCATCAGACACCTACCTGTGTAACACTCACACGAGACAAGTACCGAAATGCAGGCATGAAGGAGAGCAGCGGAAAACCAGAGGAGAGTGGGATTAAGAGTCTGCAAGGATCGGGGAACACTGCCCCCGTATGCCGATCACTGCACTGGGTCCTGAAGGACTAAGAGGAACTGGTCGAGGGTGGTCGAGGGGAGAGGGGCGTGGAAGGTCGGGCTGACCACGGGTGGGAAACAAAGCTTAAGTAAAAAGAGGAAAAACAGGACACGCAGAAGAAGCAGGAAAGAGTCTGTGCAGTTGACCAGAAAAGAGGGAGTAACTGCAGGGGGAAGACGGGCCCAAGGGGGAATGGGAGCTAGGAACTGTCTCTGCTACCGCTGCACCCACGCCTCAGCCGGCCATGCTCACTGCCCACAAACACGGTGACCTGCTGCCTCCATCGCCCCGACAGACACTGAAGTTCCAGGAAACAAGTGACTTACAGTGGTCACCACATGCCACTAAGAGAATATCTAAGGGGAGAGGAGATGCAGACGTTGAAGAGTTTGGAGGAAAATACACCGAAATGGTATTAGCTGTCATCTATGATCTGTAAGTTGGTAGGGCTACGAATGACTCTGATTTTCACTCTTAATTTTCTATTGTACGCTGAGCTTGTGTATAAACTGTTCAGTGGGCTACTGATTTTTTTGTGGTTTTTTATTTAATGTTTATTTTTGAGAGAGAGATCAAGCACAAGTGAGGGAGGGACAGAGAGAATCCCAAGCAGGCTCCACACTGTCAGTGCAGAGTCTGATGCGGGGCTTGAACTCAGGAACCACCAAGATCGTGACCTGAGCTAAAATTAAAAGTCAGACGCTTAACCAACTGAGCCACCCAGGCGCCCCCTACTAACTGATCTTTAATACAAACCCATTCTAATAAAAGGGTTCCTCAACCTTAGTGAACCTTCATTCCTAAGTGAAGTTTCATGATAATGGCATCTGATCCACAGGTAGAAAAGTGAGGGCAAAACACTGGGACTCTCTCATTTAGTGAGCAGAGATAACATGGGGCGTGTCTCGTTTATTCGTGCACACATTCTGCCACCACCCTCCCTCGGCCCACAAGCGCAGAGACAAACCTACCGCCATCTTAGGGTCCCCTGCCCCCAGCACAGAACCTGGCACAAGCAGGTGCGTATTTAACAAATGCTGGTGCATGAAAGAATCCTAGGCCTTCTGACCTTAACACAGGCCTCTTTCCGCTACAACCGTGGTGCTCATACTTTAGCATATGTCAGAATTACCTGGAAGGCTTGTTAAAACACCAAAGGCTGGGTTTCCCGACCCGCACAGAAATTCTAATCTCATAGGTCTGGGGCAGGCTCAAGAATCTGAATTTCTAACAGGCCCCCAGATGATGCTGAATCTGCTCATGTGGAGCCACACTTTGAGAACCACTGCACTGTAACACACAGTCTCCCAGCAGAAGGGCCCTGAGGGCTGCCTGCTGCCACACACACGTCTCATAACCATGCCTTGAAAGAATGCCCCGAAAGAGCCCGTGAAGGAGAGTCAAAGCTAAAATAGTTGGCAGATGGGGCGCCTGGGTGGCTCTGTCAGTTGAGCGTCCGACTTCAGCTCAGGTCATGATCTTGTGATTTGTGGGTTTGAGCCCTGCATTGGGCTCCATGCTGACAGCTCAGAGCCTGGAGCCTGCTTCGGATTCTTTGTCTCCCTCTCTGCCCCTCCCCTGCTCAAACCCCCTCTCCCTCTCAAAAATAAACATTAAAAAAATGTAAACAGTTGGCAGAGAGCTAAAATGACCAAGAATGCAATGACCAAGAATTCAATTCAACAGCTTACTGCTTACATTTGTGTTCAGTACTAGGACTTGAAGGGATTACAAAAGACATTTCCGCTGTTCAGCACCTTAAAGACCAGAGAGTTTGGTCATGAAGAAAATAATAATATATATAG
Source organism: Lynx canadensis (assembly GCF_007474595.2). Classification (NCBI taxonomy): domain Eukaryota; kingdom Metazoa; phylum Chordata; class Mammalia; order Carnivora; family Felidae; genus Lynx; species Lynx canadensis. The sequence goes on along the minus strand of NC_044309.1, from coordinate 87,811,587 downwards.
TTGGATAACAAAATATGTGGCATCAATGAGAATTAAAGAAGTTAGAGATCAAGGGCACCTAGACTAGCAACCACCAAGGCAAAGCTTTGGCTTTGGCACTTTGAAGGATAGTATTTAGGATACTTATTGCCGTATAACAAACCACCCCAAAACTTAGTGGCTTAAAACCGCAGTTATCTCTGTAGGCTGACTGTACTCAGCTTGGGATCTCTCCTCTTGTTACACTCAGACTGGATTCCCTTCATGGCTTGACGGGGCTGGTTGTCTAAGATGCTTCTTCAGACCACGTGTCTGGTGCGTTGGCCCCACTCCATGTGGCTTCTCTCTCACAGCAGTTTCCTGGCCTTACTGATAGCAGTTCCGGGCTGCAAGAGACAGGCAGTGGGAACTGCCAGTCCTCTTAAAGAGTGGGTCCAGAACTGGCCCTTCCCTTCTACCATATTCTATTGGTGAAATTAGTCAGAGGCCAGCCTAGATTCAAGGAACAGAGCCCCATCTCTCAGTGGGGGAGTGGTATGTGTACACAGAAGAGAAGACAATGATGGCGGCTCTCTCTGGAAGACAAGTTACCACAGATAGGTAGGCAGAGGAAACCACTGACAGATTGAAGATGCAAGAACCAGATGAGGGCCAACAGGAGATCTGAAAGCTTGTACATAAGGAAAATCAGAGTAGCTGAAAACTGAAATGAAGAGTCTGGGCCTGACTGTTGGAACCGTGGGGGATCACTCAGTTCTCAGGTAGCAGAGTGGCTCTCGCTCAAGACCCATGGAGTGTTTGGCTCCTGGCCTCAGGGCTAAGCGGTCTGCATACAAACCTAAGACAGGCACAGGCCAGCCAGAGGATCAGAGATTAGTGGGAGATGCACTGGGTGCACAGGCAATGACAGTTGAGTGTGATGACTGAAACAAAGGGCGAAATGTGGGTGTTATGAAAGCGTCCAACTCAGGTACAGAGGCAGGAGGGACAGAAAGGGGTGGCTCAGTGTTATTTTTAAAAGATCCCTCTAAGAAGCTTTTGGGCAAAACTGCAGGAGGGAAAGACAGAAGCCAAGGAGAGCAGTTGGAGGCTGTAGCAATTCAGGGAACTAGAAGCAGACAGTTTCCATCTCCTCCTCCATCTCCGATGTATGAAAATGCAGTCCTGAGGTGGAGTCTGCCTAGGGCGTGGTGGGGTGTTAGGGTAGCAGCATCGTCCCTGTTAAAGATTCAGTTCCACCCAATATATGAAGTCATCTGATAAAGCTTGTCAAATGACCAAAGATGGTTGAGATGATACAGGCATTACTTAGCATACTTGGGACATCACGTCGCAGGCAGAGGGGTGGAATGTTCTTTCCTTGGGCCCTGGAGGCAGCCCCCTGACTCCAAAGGAAGAACTTACCGTGTTCTTGGGAGGCACACAGAGTCACTGACCAACCTTTAGCGGAAATTTTCTAGTGTGTTGTTCTTGTCTAAATTAGATAAGCTTGTGTCTTTAGGACAGCACCCGCGGTAAACTGCTTGGATGCTGCGCTGGGAAAATGGCAACTGCTTCAAGTCCCAGACAGCCCACCCCCCCACCAGCCAGCAGGCCCCGCAGCCCGGGCACGGCCTGTGCCTGGTGCACTGCCCAGTACGCAGTGGGCACTCAGTGAATATCTGACTAGCTTGAAGCATCCATCAAATTCTGCACAGGCCACAAACGGTGATGGGGCTGGGTACGCTGAGAGCACTTAGCTCTGCATCCTAAACTCTGCTGGGAGTGTGCAGTGAACTATTTAGGGAACAAGAGCACAGGAATGGTATCTGCTGTCATCCCTGGTGTAAACTGGAATGACTTTGTAAGAGAAACGGTGACACTTAAGTCAACACGACGAGGTGGCATCTGTCTGTCGTCCTTCCCATTTGTTTGGATCCTTACTGGTTTCAGGTGCCTCTTTTCCTATCTGCTCCTTTTACTCTTTGCACTTTCATTCAAGATTCTATCCCCAGGGACTACAGACTTTGAGGGGAGAGGGAGGGAAATGTAGGAATGTCCACTTTCCCCTTACCAGCTTGGGCCACTGCCAGACCCTATCAGAGTGGAAGAGGAGAAGTGGAGAGGAGACACCTAGGGAAACAGGAGAGAAAAATCATGACAAAGGGGATGAGAGCAAGCAAAGAGGAGTGAAAGCAAATGGAGGCAATATGAGGCCTGGGCCAGTGGAGAAGAACCCCATGGTGTAAGGCAGGGAGGGGGAAATAGCCAGGGAACTGATTATAGAGGTCTCAATCAGCCGTGACCCTGCCAGCCAGCTGGGCCCTTTGGTGTCACAGTCCTCTGCCTTGCTTTGGCTCTGTCATCCCACTCTCTTAGAAAAAGGGAAGAGATGAAATTTGGGCTCGTCAATTTTAGATCTTTCATTGTTCAGAGCGAAATGCTATGTCAATTTTGTATTGCTGCTGTACCAAATCACCATGGGTGTAATCGCTGAAAACAACACAAAATTCTGATCTCACAGTTCTGCAGGTTAGAAGTCTGAAGGGAGTCTCACTGGACCAAAATCAAGGTGTCTGCAAGGCTTTCTGAAAGTTCGAGGGCAGAATGATATCCTTTGCCTTTCCCGGCTCCTAAAGGCCACCGCTTCCCTTGGCTCACGGCCCCTTTCTTCTTCAAAGCCAGTGGAGGCAGGTCAAGCCCTCACTCACATCACTAAAACCTTGCTTCTGACTCCTGACTTTCTGGCCTCCTCCTTCCCCTGTGATTGCCCTGGGACCACTGGACAATCCGAGATAATCACCTGTTTTAAAGCTGTCTGATTAGCAACGTTGCCTCCATCTGCAATTTTAATTCCCTTTCACCATGGAACATAACATAGTCACAAATTCCAGGGATTAGGACGGGTACATCACTGGGGTGGGGCATTTGGTGTCAACCAAAACACCCTATAACTGTGCTAAAGCTACACGGTTTCAAATTTTTCCAAGTAGTATTCTTGAAAACCAAGAACTCTGAATGCCCGTTATTTGTTTTCCCTCTTACGGGTTTTGCTGGAAACAGAAGTGACAATCCTAACCATCTGTCATTTAAACAAGGGAAGATTTATTGCTTTGACTAAAAAGGCACTTTTCACAAGAGCAATGCTATATCCTTCAGCAGGCAGCACACTGCTTGCAGGGGTCCCTGCACCGGCCCCAGCTTCCTCATACCAGTGTCACACAATTCCTGGTGGCCCTGCATCCTTGCATCCTTGCCCCAGAAGGCGGTTGCAAGGTGCTCTAATGTAGGGGCAACATACAGGTACACGGTCCTGGGGAACCTGGCCATTTGTATGGATCATCTTTTTTAGTTTCTGTAGAACTAGAAGGCTGTCGTGTAAAATGACTCCTGACCACTTATTTATCTATCCAAGCAATGTAATACAGCTGCTTGGTGCAGTTGCTAGCAAGCCCAAAGGGTGATTTGGCTCCAGACCAGCCGGGCTTCAGTCAACAAGAAAGGATGTGGATTGGCTGTTGTTTTTGACATCATTATTAGGCATGGGAGAGAATGAGTTGGAATTACCAGAGAATAATTTAAGAAAATAATACATTTCTGCCTTTTAATTTTTTTCTTAGCTATGAGTGTTCCTTTGTTTTATTTTTAAGCAGATTTTATTTATTTACTTTTATTTTTTTTAATGTTGATTTTAATTTTTTGAGAGAGCAAGCCAGGGAGGAGCAGAGAGAGAGAGGCGAGAGAAATTCTAAGCAGGCTCTGCACTTTCAGCACAGAGCCTGATGAGGGGCTCGAACTCACAAATTGTGAGATCATGACGTGATCTGAAACCAAGAGTTGGACACTAAACCGACTGAGCCACCCAGGCACCCCTCATGAGTGTTCCTTTGAACTGGCAACAGGATCACTTTTGTGATGACAAAAGCCCACTTTTAAAATAGTAGGGTGGATATCTAGTTTCAAGAGCTTAAAATGGTAAATGCTGTGTGTGTGTGTGTGTGTGTGTGTGTGTCAGAAAGAGGTTAAAATTGGGATTATATGGGTGTATTAAGTTTTTGAAAGAGACTTTTTAGACTCCCTCCAATAGCGACCATTTATGAACACCCTCCTTGTGTTAGGACTTTGCTGAGCACTTTAGGTGTATTATCTGTGATCCTCAGAAGGACCTTTCATGGCAGGTATTACAAACAAGGAAACTGAGGGTAAATGAGATTAATAAATTCACGTGAGGTCACACAGCTATTAAACAACAGAGACAGGAAATAACCCCTAGGCTCCCTGACCCCAAAGCCTTTGCTCCATCTTGCACAGAATAACTCACTGCTGGATCATCTAATACCTATAAGGTAGGTGGTGGCAATAGAAACATGTAGAAATGCCACTGCCAAGGCCGTGAGGTCACCAGATTTTGTCCATGCCTCCATCATGAACTAACTCCCTAACCAGCACTGACTCCTCCAATTTCCTGCTTAGTGACTTGCCCAAATTCCCATGATGAGTCAGCAGGGTATCTATCCTGAGTGTCCCTCTCGTTTCTGGTGCCACACCACTTCTCCCCAAAGATGGCTGTACCTTACTCAAGAAGAAATGAAGAAATGAGGCAAACAAGAAGAAATGAAAAAACTGAGCAAAGAAGAAAACAAGACAAAAATGAGAGCACGTGTATGTGCATAGGAAGGGAGTAGCTCCATTTTGTAGAAACACTGAAAAAAGCCACACATACTGTTTACCATGGAAAGACTAGAGAGAATTGCTCCAAAAAACTTGGAAAATCTGATTTTCCATTATTTACCAAGTCCTCTTTATTTAGAACACATCCTCAGAGGAGACGGATCTTTGGACTCAAATTTAATATTTGACCGAACAACTAATTAAAAGCCAAAACCAACAATAGCCTAAATATTAGAGAAAATTCCTTTGGTGAATTAAATTCACTCAGTAATAAATTCATTCTTAAGGTCAGATAATTTCTTTTTTATAGTTTACAGAAAGAGGTTATTGTTGATGGAACTCAGCTTTCCTGAGAACTCAGTATTATCTTTAAATCTAAGAATGCCTATGGACTGCAGTAAGAGACATGGTCTAACATTAGGCAGAAACCTTCCCTAAGGTATGGCAGATCCACACATCACCCAGGCCCCATGCAGGGCGCAGCACCAAATCCTTGCAGGAACCAGTCCTTCAGAGTAAGGATCTCTGATTTATTTTATCTCCAAAGAAGCCCCATAGTGATACTCAATAAAACTGGTTAAATAAAGAAATGTATATTCTTTAGTGTGTATATGTATATTCACTGACTCGCAAGACTACATAAGCACATTATTTTCCAAGGCAAAACAACCCAGGTAAAACTGCGTTCCTCTTTTCCATCCCTCCTTCCTTCAAAATTCCTCCTCCTTTAGATTTTCCTCTTCAACATAATGCTATAATAATGCTACTGACATTAATTTTAATTAAATTAGAATCCTGTACAAAATACTGGGGGAAAGGAGATGAGAGCTACATCTGACCTACACTCGAAAGCTTCACAGATGGCCCATAACATGAAAAGGAGCCAGGACAGATTTTAGCACAGTTTCTATGCTGTATTACATCCCTAAAAACAGCAACTCTCCACTAGAAAGGAACATCAATGTCATGACTTGAGTATCAACTTAAGGATCCTCACCCAAAATAGAGTCAGAGGGCCTACAAAAGCATCTGAAATCTTCTGCTTCTTCCATAGGGTAAACATTGAAGGTTGCAATTAAAATCACATAAGTAAAATTTTTGTTAATATTTTAGCATTCATCATATTAACTAGTCACTCTGAGTTTTTGAAAAATTAAGACAGGCAAGTTCAGAGTCTGGATTATAGTAAAAGGCCAGAAACTGTTTAGAGCATATGGGGAGGTGAAGGGGCTGGTGGGGGAGTTGTAGGGGTGGAAAGCCCTAGTGAACCAGAAGTCAGCATAAGGGAGCTGGATACGATGAATAAAGTAACTTCCTTGACAGGCAAAAAGAATGATAAAGGAAACTAACATTTACAAAAAAAATTATTACATACTAAATAAGTCCTGTATTAGGTACCTAGAATATCCTAACGTGAGACTCTAGAAGAAGGAGAATTTTTGTGCTTACTTTACAGCCATTCTAGCTACATTCTAAAATATTCTTGTTGTTTTATTATGTGGTTTAAGTTACAAAAAGAAAAAGAAAAAAGAAAAGAAAACCAATGAGAAAATTACCTTTTACTACTTTTCCTCTTTGTCAGAAAACCTGTGAGCTAGAGAAACCAATTAACTGCCCCACACATTCAATAACTATGGCGGAGCAGGCACAGGATGACCAAGGGAGAAAATGAAACTCATGTGGAGGTCTTTGGTCCCTAGCAAATCCAACATGGGCACATTTTGCCAGTCCCTTGAGTAAGGTTCTCTTCTGCTGCCTGCAATGATTCTCCTCAGCTCTTGGCATCATCCTCTGGGTTCTTTGCTCTGCCCTGAGTTATCCTTCCTATTCCAAGAAATAGAGACCATATTTTAAGTTTAGTAGTTTCATGAGCCTGCTTCCTGCCTGTAAAAATTCCTGGGTCTAAAAGCTTCTTTCATCTTGAAGCCATTTTTCTTCCTAGTCCAGGCTGGTAGTATTTCTACAAGTATAATTTTCTTAAAAGCTTTGCAAGTTTCCTATGAATCTTATTGATTTTATTGGAGTTGGCTTCATTAGACAAAAGCCACATCAACAAATCTTGTCTACCCTGGGCTCCTTGTAAAGCTCCTGGACATCCATGTCCTTAATATTTTTTCAAATTCTGACTGTTTAATGGAAAGGATCCTTAAGCTTTTGTCTTTTTCCAAGTATTTAGAAGGCACCACTTAAACCTTTCTAGGGTCTTAACAGAAGATTTGATAGTCAAATCCTTAGCCTCATCTTTACCCTGGGAAGTTTTTGTGACATGGCAATGAATTTGACTTTTTTCCCACGAGGCCTTTTTTTACTTTGCGTATATTCTGTGGGAAGAGACTGGTCATCAGAAAGAAACAGGTTTTATTTTCTGACCCAGCAAGTCAAGCCTCCTTTGTATTTCCTCAAATTTTTGCATGAAAACAGTCATTTGTTCTATGGCACATGATAGTCTGTATTTGCAGACAGACAGCTAAAAGACACCAGGTGAAACTTTCAACCTCCAGCCTGAAAACTCTTTGGGCCAATCCATCAGGTCGTTAGGCATATCTTCTATTTCTACACTATCACAGGCAACAGTTTTATTAACAATGTCTTTTCCTTCAGATTTAGTAATTTTTCCCTTGCTTTCCTTTAAGTTCTAGTGACAACCTCAAGAGCCATCAACTTCTGCTGCTAATCTCTTCAAGACCCTTCCAACTTATGCCTGCAGCTCAGCTCCAAAGATACTGCCATATGTTTTAGATTGTGTTACAGTAATACTCCATTTCCAGATCCCAAAATCATTTCTAGTTACCCAATGCTATGTAACAAATCACTGCAAAATTCTGGCTTAGAACAACAACACACATTTTATTATCTCTTAGGGTTCTGGGGCTTGACTGAGCTTAGCTAGATGGTTCTTGCTTAGGGTGTCTCATGAGCTTGCAGCCGGATGGTGGCAGGTGCTGGAAACATCTGAAGGTTTGCTCATTCATATGCATGGCACCTGACCTCGAAAGACTTGTATAGCTGGGGGCAGGAACAGTTGGGGGTCCCAGACATCTCTCCCTATCTCCATGTGCTCTCCCATGGTCTCTGCAGCATGGAAGCTTTCAGATAGCTGTTCTTACTTGGCAGCTTATAACTTCAAAATGTATGTATGTGTCATGTGAGAGAGAGATAGAAAGGAAGGCAGAATTTGTATCATCTTTTATGATCCTATCTCAGAAATCACAAAGTGTCATTTCTGTCACATCCTATTTGTTGAGGCAGCCACAAGAGCCACCTGGGTTCACGGGAATAGAACCCAGACTTTTTTTTTTAACCTAAATATAGAGTATGGTGGTATACTTATACTTTTATTTAAAAAAAAAATTTTTTTTTAACGTTTATTTATTTTTGAGACAGAGAGAGACAAAGCATGAACGGGGGAGGGTCAGAGAGAGGGAAACACAGAATCTGAAGCAGGCTCCAGGTTCTGAGCTGTCAGCACAGAGCCCGACGCGGGGCTCGAACTCACGGACCACGAGATCATGACTTGAGCCAAAGTCGTACGCTTAACCGACTGAGCCACCCAGGCACCCCTGTACTTTTTTATTTTAATTGCAGTATAGTTAACATATAGTGTTATATTAGTTTCAGGTGTACAGTATAGTGATTCAACACTTCCGTGCATCACCCTGTGCTCATCAAGATGAGGGCACTCTAAATCCCCATCATCTATTTCACCCATCCCCCTACCCACTTCCACTCCGGTAACCATCTGTTTGTTCTCTATAGTTGAATATAGACTATTTTTTTATGACAAGTGTCAAATAGTTTGCAGATATGTTTTTAAACTACCACAGTTGGAAAAGGGAGAGAAAAAAGGACAGAAAAGAAGGCAGGCTTAAGAACTGTTGTTGAAACCACGCTATATTCTATGGTCCCAAATAGTTAGCAGTTACAATAACAAGTATGGGAGACGATAGTCAAAAACGGGTCAGGGGGCACATACATTCAAATGTATTAAATTAGTCCAACTTCTTATTCTCCAAAAAAGACATTTCTTTCTTCACTTACGGGGGATGGTTGGTGGTGGTGGAGAACAGCAAATGTTCCAAAGCAGGAGTCAGCAAACTATGGCCTGCAGGCATCTGGCCCATGTCCTCTTCTTGGGAGCCCCACAAGCAAAGAATGATTTTACATTTTTAAAGAGCAGAAAAGAGGAGGAGAGGGAGAAGCAGCAGCATAAGCAAATAGACACCATATGTGACCAGCAAAACCTAAAATATTTACTATCTGGCCTTTTACAGTAACATCTGTTGATCCCTGTTCACTAAAGCACTTTCAAATATGTTTTCAGATGATTTCCACAGGCAGAAGAGCATCTATAGGATACTTTTGATATTATGTAGATTTTCCCCACAAAAGAGAGCAGATACTATAACACAGGACCTTATCCTATCAATTATCCGTTTCTAGTGTATGTTCAATCTAGAATCTCCAGATTTTTTTCTAATTTGTCCTCTATCCACCTACCAACATTCTCATCTTTTAATAAACAATCCTTTCACTACCACCCCCCCTCAAGTTTTGTGTGTGCAATTTTTCTTTTCCCCTTGTGTAATTTGCCTCTTCAAGAGCTGTTATGTGTTTCTTATTCCTAATAATAGTCAAAAAGGCTACCTACTGGGTGGGAGAAAATATTTACAAGTCATATATTTGATAGGATATTAATATCCAAAATACATAAAGAACGCATACAACTTAATAGCGAAACAAACAACCAACAACAACAAAAAAACCCCAGCCAATTAAAAAATGGGCAAAGGAGGGTGCCTGGGTGGCTCAGCTGGTTACGCGTCCAACTTCAGCTCAGTTCATGATCTCACTATTTGTGAATTAAGCTCCGCGTCAGGCTCTGTGCTGACAGCTCAGAGCCTGGATCCTGCTTCAGATTCTATGTCTCCTCCTCTCTCTGCCCCCTCCCCTGCTTGCAGTCTGTGTCTCTGCCTCTCAAAAATAAATAAATATTAAAAAAAAAAAAACAACTATTAAAAAAAATGGGCAAAGGATCCAGGGCGCCTGGGTGGCTCAGTTGGTTAAGTGTCTGACTATTGAGTTCAGCTCAGGTCATGATCTCACAGTTCGTAAGTTCAAGCCCCACGTTGGGCCCCATGCTGACAGCACGGACCCTGCTTGGGATTCTCCCCACCCCAACTTCTCTCTCTCTCTCTCTCTCTCTCTCTCAAAATAATTTAAAAACTTTTAAAAAGAACATTAAAAATAAAAAAATAAATGGGCAAAGGATCCAAATAGACAATTTACCAAATAAGACACACAGATGATCAACAGGTACATGAAAAGTTATTCAACATTACAATCATCAGGGGAATGCAAGTCAAAATCACAGTGAGCTATCACCTCACACCTGCCAGAATGGCCAGTATCAAAAAGACAAGAAATAGCAAGCGTTGGCGAGAATGTGGAGAAAGGGGAACCGTTGTACACTGTTGGTAAGAATGTAAATTGGTGCAACCAATGTGGAAACAGTATGGAGGTTCCTCAAAAAAATTAAATATGGAAACTACCATATGATCCAGGAATTCCACTTCTGGGTATTTTTTTTTTTAATTTTTTTTTTTTTTTTTTTTTTTTACATTTTATTTTTGAGAAACAGAGTGAGACCAAGCGTGAGCGGGGGAGGGGCAGAGAGAGGAGACACAGAATCTGAAGCAGGCTCCAGGCTGAGCAAGCAGTCAGCACAGAGCCCGATGCAGGGCTTGAACCCACAAACTGTGAGATCATGACCTGAGCCGAAGTCGGACGCTCAACTGACTGAGCCACCCAGGCGCCCCCCACTTCTGGGTATTTAACTGAAGGAAACAAAACAGTAACTTAAAAAGACATATGCACCCCATTTTCACTGTAGCATCACTTACAATAGCCAAGACATGGAAACAATCTAAATATCCATGGATAGTTGAATGGAGAAAGATGTGGGGGGAGGTGTGTGTGAGTGTATACATATTTACAGTGGAATATTATTCAGCCATAAAAAATCATGAAATCTTGCCATTTGTGACAACATGGATAGACCCTGAATGCAATGTAAGTAAAATAAGTGGAAGACAAATACCATATGATCTAATTTCCATGTGGAATCTATAAATTCGTTATTTTGAGATGAACTTACAAAGGACAGATTGGTGGTTGCTAGGGGCAGAGGGTGGTAATGGGTAAAATGGGTGAAGGGAGTCAAAAGGAACAGACTTCCAGTTATAACACAAAAATAAGTCCTGGGAATGTAACGTACAGCATGATGAATATAGTTAATAATGCTGTACTGCATATGTGAAAGTTTGCTAGAGAGTAAATCACAGAGAAAAAAATGTAACTATGTAGGGTGACAAATGTTAAGTCTGGCACATTGTGATGATGATTTTGCAATAACAAATATAGATCACTGTGTTACACACTTGACACTAATATAATGTTGTATGTCAGTTATATTTCAAAAGAAAAAAAGAGAGAGAGAATAGCTGAAACTCCTCACTCTTGCAGATCACTCATGTCGGAGCCCATACCATATTCCCAGCCTCTTTGTACCACCGTCCATGTCCCTGGCCCCAGATTCCTATGTAACATCTATGTTAGGCTATAGGGTCCTTGAAAGTCGATGCCTTTTGTGTAACTTCTCTCATGCTGCTCTTGTATCCAGAAATGCCCATTCCTTCATTCTTACCATATTGACAACATCCTTATTCTTGTCTCTTGTCTCAATATCTTCAGATATTGACCCCTGATCATGATCCTGATCGGAACTGCTCAGTATTCTGCATCTCCGTGGCATGTTGCTGTATGGAGATCTGTATCACTTGGTTTATTCTGCTCTCAGTTATTTACACCCATGTCTATTTCCTCAAATAGAAAGGTTCCTTGAGGCCAGGGGATATTTCTTACTCATCTTCATATGTAATAAATATACAAATAAACAATTATTTTAAAAAATAAGTGAAGGATCCCAGATCCTTTTGCATTTTTCCTGAAAACCCACCCTTTTCCCAAAGTTCATCTAGGGGTACAGTTCTGGTGCTTAATTGACCTTTTCCTGTTCTTGCTCTTATGGCTTTTCTATTTCCAGAGCTCCTAAATTCTGGAAGAAATCAGCCTACATTCTTTTTAGCAATTTTATGGTCCCAGTTTCATTAAATCATTTTCTTAGCACTTCAAAACTCCATCTGTCCCGCAACATGACTTTCCACTTAGCCCAGCTCAAATGCATGCATTTCATCATAACTGCTCCCAATGGTTTCACGGTGCACAAACCACATATCCACCTGTAAGACCACCACCTTAGTTTTCTTGCTTACCTTTTCTTACATTAGAAATGTACATAAGACCTGACATCACAACCACCTTTACACCTCCAACTGATCATGGCTTTTATTTTGGAGAAGGGGAATATTATTTCTGCCACAATCACACAGACATTAGAAAAAATGTGGGGGAAGGGGCATGATAAAGGAAAAACGATGAACATTGGACCAAAATGCCCAGAGGTCATTCTGAAACTTGCACACTAACTTTTGGGATAATGTGTTGTAATTTCCTGGGAGTGGTGGACCTTTCTGCTTCTTGAATCTCCGTTTATGGTATGACTTGACTATTAGAGAATGCCTAACTGTGGAAATGGTGGCTTTAATTCCCCAAAATAAAATGGTAACAAGAAGGGGTCATAATGCAGAGTCAGGCAGAGTGTAAGGAATAGTCATTTCAAGCATAATGAACTATGGAGGACTTAACAGAGAGTCATCAACAGATACTAAAGGTGTTAGTAGTTGCAACATCTGTACAAATAATAATTATTAATATTACTGTAAGACAACTGAAGTTCCAGTGTTAAAATAGAAAATGCCCATGTATGTAGTAGATAAGGTCATGGCTTATTTCAAAATCTAAAACCAATGAGTCCAGATAGTGGTTTACTAAGTATACACAGAGAGAGAGGTACTAAGTTAACAAGTCATTAGAATGCATACTTGGACATAAAAACTATTTAATATCGACAGTATTTATAAATCTAAGGAATTTTCTTATATCTGTAAATAATGCTTTAATATTAGAACTCTTTTCCTTCAATTTTATTATACTGTTTATATATGTTTATCTCTGGCACATGGTCGGTGTTAAGTAACAGGATGATTTCTGTGGTAGTAAAACAGATCGTTTCTTTTCGACCTAAAGCAAAATTGTCAGTCGTACTCTTTAACCTCTACAGTGTACTAATATATCCAAAGAACAGCATTCAATTAATATTCAGAGTATTAGCTTAATAATACTAGTATAGGGAGAAGCACATTGAACTACAGTTGACCCCTGAACACAGGTGTGAACTTCAGGGGTCCACTAATACATGGATTTTTCTTTATATAAATACAGTATAATACTGTAAATACATTTTCTCTTCTTTACGATTGTCTTAACATTTTCTTATCCCTAACTTACTTGATCGTACGAATGCAATACATACTACATATAACATACAAATAGGCGTTAACTGACAGTCTATGTTACCAGCTTCCATGCATGCTCTTCCATGTAGGCTATTAGTAGTTCAGTTTTGGCAAGTCAAAAGTTATACAAGGCTTTCAACTGCATGGGGGGGGGGGTTGGCACCCCTAACCCCTGTGGTGTTCAAAGGTCAACTATAATTACTAAGAGTTAACATGTATTAGTGGGAATGCTGTATACTATATATTGATAAAACATACAGATAGTAAAAACTAAGAAAAAAATTAAGGAATTTTTAAAGTAGAAACACAAAAATCTAATAAATTGCTAAAACAATTATGACAGCTGATCATTTAAGATGAAAAAAACTAAGCTTCACGAAAATAGTTCAAGCCAAAAAATAAGTATTTTCAGTAAATTATTTTAGCTTAGAATACCTGTTTTAGATTTTAAAAAAAAAAGGATCCTAAAAACAAAGCATACTTCTACAAAAAGACTACGGAACCAGCAAAATACTAATATTTAAAATGGAAAATTTTTAAGATTAATAGGGTAACATTAGAGCAACTATTTTGCACATACAAAATACTTAATATTGCAGGTTTTAAACACATCCCCTATTAATTCTATTCTTAAATAGTTTTAATTATAATAGATAAACAATAGTATTCTTGTTGTAGACGTGTGAACTTCCATTGTACAAGTCAACAATTTTAATCTGCATTATAAGGAGAATGGACTAATCCTGTGATAGTGTTCAAGGTGATATTTCAAAGTAGTCAGGGAGGACACCCTCAGCACACTTAATTCAATCCTATTAATCTTTGTGTGGTTTGGTAGGGTTCTTTTCTTCCCTTTGGTGCTCTCTCAGCTACAGAATTCTTTCTTTCCCTTGTTTTATTTTCTTGTTGTTTTTAGTTTTTAGTATGGAACATTCCAAACACACACAAAACTGAATAGCATAAAGAACTTCCATGCTGCGGTAAGCTTTTGGACATCAGCCTTAGCAGTATTGTTATGGATCTGTCTTCTCAGGCAAGGGAAACCAGAGCAAAAATAAACTCTTGGGACTACATCAAACTAAAAAGCTTTTGCACAGTAAAGGAAACCATTAACAAAAACAAACAAACAAACAAAAAAGGCAAACTACTAAATGGGAGAAGATATTTGCAAATGATATACCTGATAAGGGGTGAATATCCAAAATATATAAAGAAATCATACAACTCAACACACAAAAAAACCCAAAAAATCCAATTAAAAATAGGCAGAGGACCTGAAGAGACATTTTTCCAAAAATGACATAAAGATTGCAAACAGACACATGAAAAGATGCTCCACATCAGTAATCATCAGGGAAATGCAAATCAAAACCACAATGAGGTAATAGCTCAAACCTGTTAGAAGAGCTAGTATCAAACAGGCAAGAAGTGTTGGTGAGGATATAGAGAAAAAGGAGCCTTCAAGCATTGTTGGTGGGAATACAAACGGGTATAGCCACCATGGAAGGGTATGGAGGCTCCTCAAAAAATTAAAAACAGAAACACCAAATGACCACTAGTTCCATTTATGGTTATTTACCCAAGGAAAATAAAAACACTGATTCAAAAGATATATGCACCATTATGTCCACTGGAGCATTATTCACAATAACCAAGATACGGAAGCAGCATAACTGCCCATCAATAGGTGAATGGAGAACAAAGATTTGGTGTATATAGACACAATGGAGTACTCTCAGCCATAAATCTTGCCATTCATGACAACATGGATGGACCCAGAGGGTATAATGCTACGTGAAATAAATTATACAGAGAAAGACAAATATATGGTTTCACTTATGTGTGGGATCTAGACAACTGAACAAACAAAAAGAAACAGACTCATATATACTGGGAACAAGTGATTACAAGAGGGGAGGGGACTCGGGAAAAGGGTGAAATAGGTGAAGGGGGTTAGGAAATACAAACTTCCAGTTGTAAAATAAATAAATCACAGGGATGAAAAGTACAGCATGGGGAATATAGTCAATAATACCATAATAACTTTGTGTGGTGACAGACGGTGACTACACTTACTATGGTATTTCATAATGTATACAATTGCCAAATCATTATGTTGTACACCTGAAACTAATGTCAACTACACTTCAGTTTAAAATTAAGTAAGTAAATAAACCTCCATGTCACCCAGACTCAACAAATGCCAACACAAGGGCAATCTTTCACGTATCCTCCCATCCATGTCCATGCCCCCTGCTCCCATCCAAGACCATGGGTTACTCTCAAGTATAAAGCAAATTCTGTACATCATACCCTTTTACTGGTAAATTCTTCATATGCATATCCTAAAAGAGAAGTATTTTTCAAAAACAGAACTGGAAAATGTCATCAAACATTAACAATTCTTTAATGCCAGATACTCGGTCAGTATTTTAATTACTGTACTAGTCTTATATTTTTTATAGTTGGCTTTGATCAAATTAGAATCCAAATGAGTTCTGCACATTGCAAATGACTCCTAAATCTCGTTAAGTCCATTTTAACAAAAATGAAAACATGAGCTCAAGAAATATCTCTGCACCCCCACGTTCACTGAAGCATTACTCACAATAGCCAAGATATGGAATAACCTAAGTGTTGGATGCTGCATGAACAGTTAAAGAAACCATGGGGTGTGTGTGTGTGTGTGTGTGTGTGTGTGATAGACTGTTATTCCATCATAAAAAGGAAGGAAATCTTGCCATTTGCAACAAGATCAACCTTAAAGGCATTATACGGAGTGAAATAAGTCAGAGAAAGACCTATACAGTATGATCTCACTTATATATGGAATCTTAAAATACACACACACACACACACACACACAAAACAGCTCATAGATCCAGAGAACAGATTAGTGGGTGACAGAAGCAGGGCATGGACAAAAATCGGTGAAGGGGACAAACTGTACAAACACCCAGTTATAAAATAAATAAGTCCTGGGAATCTAATGTACAGCATAGTGACTACAGTTAATTATACTGTACTGTATTCTTGAAGTTGCTGAAAGAGAAACCTTAAAAGTTCTTGTCAGAGCACCTACGTGGCTCAGTTGGTTAAGTCTGAAGAAAAATTTTGTATGTAACTATGTATGGTGAGGGATGTTAACTAGGCTTACCCTGGTGTTCGTCATATATACAGACATGGAATTGTAATGCTATACAACTGAAGCTAATGTTATATGTCAGTTATACCTCAATTTTTTAAAAAAGCACACAAACTGCACTGAATGTCTAAGGTAATACATGAGCTAGTAAAATGAAGGACAGAGAAAAATGAAAGTCCTACTATGTGAGAAAAATGGGAGTCATAATTAAGAAAAATCATATAGGAGTGAGGCTGGACGTCTCTGGTCGGTCCACCAGACGATGACTTCAGCCCAGAACATCTTATGTACTCTCCAAGGAGATGTCAGTCATGGGTATGAAGGAATCAGATGTTGACACCAGTCATCTCTTTACATGGAATGTTTGAAGATATGCCCCTTAATTCACAAAGATTTTTTTTAAGTTTATTTATTTTGAGAGAGAGAGAGAGAGGGAGCATATCTGGAGACGGGCAGAGAAAGGGAGAGACAGAAATCCAAGCAGGCTCTGTGCTCTAACTCACAAACGTGAGATCATGACCTGAACAGAGATAAAGAGTCAGCAGCTTAACTGACTGAGCCACCCAGGTGCCCCAAATTCAAAAGGTTTTTAAAACTAAAAAGAAAAACATCTGTGTGGATACAGAGGGGCCAGAAGAGATGCACCAGAGAAAAACAAAAAGTACATAGAAGCTTGTTTATCCTCCACATCTTGACTGTTTAAGCTCTTCTTGGTTTTGATGTGACATGATATTAATAATCATGTTATTTCCTACGTTGTATGTATATTAGCCATAGTGAGTTTCTACAAAAGTTGTAATTTCAACAACAAAAAACTCATATTTAACCTATAGGTTTCTTCTCCCTTTTTTCTTGCAATTTTTTTCCTCAAAGATCAGGTCATTTGTCATGTAGAATTTACCAGTGTGTATTTTGCTAATTGCACCCTGTGGTGATTTAACATGTTCGTCTATCTTAAATTTCCAGTAAACCGGTAGTCAGATCTACCAGCCTGAGCAGAGTCAAGTTCAATTACATGAATTTCACGGATGTGGTTCTGTACCTCTACTGCAACACTTCAGGGGACACAGAATGTCTAGATGTCTGTTTTTGCAATGTTAAGACTGGTCAGCAGGTTCAGGTGCTGTCAGCCTGATCCGTGCACTAAATAGCTCCCCATCAGCATCTCACTTAATAGTTTTAACAGCCATTGAAGAATCCTAGCTGGGTTCATTAGCTCTTGTAAATGTTAACGTCCTACTACTATCATACTATCCTTATCTTTAAGCTGGAATTATGCTATAATGAGAAAATGTCCCTCACAACTATTTAGTTACCCTGCGGTGTAGTTTGTTTAAGGCAGAATAAATACTCGATCCTTTCTCTCCTGTACTCAGTCCCTGGAAGGCTCATAATCCGCTGTCCATTACTTGTACGGTCACAATGCATCTATTCCAGAGATGTGCATTCTCTGAGGCCAGACCCACATCCTACTCACAGTGCATTCCTGCTTCTTTACAACATTTAGAATGTACACCCTAATATGTGATACCTGACTGTCTTGTGGAGACATATTAAAAAAAAGATGGCAAAGCCAGATATCACAGTCTGCATTCCTCTGGTGGGACTGAACTTTTTTTGTTTTGAGAGACAGAGAGAGAAAGAGAAAGAGGGAGAGCGCGCATGAGTAGGGGAGGGACAGAGGGAATCTCAAGCTCTCAGCAGTGAAGCCTGATGCGGAGCTCAACCCTGGAACTCAATCCCAGGAAACTGTGAGATCATGACCCGAGCTGATATCAAGAGTCAAATGCTTAACCAACTGAGCCACCCAGGCACCCCGGGAATTTTTTTTTTTTTTAAACACAACCACAATATCACTAGTGTTTCTGGAGCAAGGGCTCTGGAGTAGGTACCTGAGGGGGACTCAAGTTTGCAAACAACCCAAGTGGCCCACAGATAGAGTTCCCTATGTGTTTGTTATTATTATTCAGGTCTATTCCTATTAGAATACACATCCCGTTAAAGGCAAAGATTTGTTCACTTTAGTCTTCTGTGCAGCCCTAGTGCCTGCTACATAGTAAGCACTCAACATACTTGTTAAATAAAATGAATGAATGGATTTACCTAGAATAGTTATTTTGTATGAGTTGCATTCACTAAAGAACTAAAAGGGAGATAGGATTCGTATTCTCACAATTCACCTAAAGTCTTATTAAAGAGTATATAAACATTTTTTTAAGTGGGAAAATATATTTCTATTAGCTTACTTCTTTTTCAGGTTTTTTTTGGGGGGGGTAATTATTTTTTAATTTATTTGAGAGAGAACTTTGCCAGTGGGGTCTGAGAGCAGCAGACGTAGAGAGTCTTAAGCAGGCTTCATGCTCAGCACAGAGCCCAACTTGGGGCTCCATCCCACAGCCCTGGGATTATGACCTGGGCCAAAGTCAAGAGTCAGATAGATGCTCAACCCACTGAACCACCCAGATGCCCCTGTTTTTTAGAGTTTAGTCAGCTCTTTCTGCCATCTATTCGGGTAACATTAAGTCAGTGTTACCACTACTACAGTTAGCCCATTGCTTGTATCTATATAATGCTTTTTGGTTAAAAAGTGCTTTTAGGGGCACCTGGGTGGCTCAGTCGGTTAAGTGGCTGACTTCGGCTCAGGTCATGATCTTGCAGTCCGTGAGTTCGAGCCCCACATCGGGCTCTGGGCTGACAGCTCAGAGCCTAGAGCCTGCTTTGGATTCTGTGTCTCCCTCTCTCTGCCGCTCCCCCATTCGTGCTCTGCCTTTCAAAAATGAATACATGTTAAAAAAATTTTTTTAAGTGCTTTTGAATATATCATGTGCAGAATATGTTTAAGAAATATTTTTTAGGGGCGCCTGGGTGGTGCAGTCGGTTAAGCGTCCGACTTCAGCCAGGTCACGATCTCGCGGTCTGTGAGTTCGAGCCCCGCGTCAGGCTCTGGGCTGATGGCTCGGAGCCTGGAGCCTGTTTCCGATTCTGTGTCTCCCTCTCTCTCTGCCCCTCCCCCGTTCATGCTCTGTCTCTCTCTGTCCCAAAAATAAATAAACGTTGAAAAAAAAAATTAAAAAAAAAAAGAAATATTTTTTAATTTATTTTTAAATGTTTATTTTTGAGAGAGAGAGAGACACAGTGCAAGCAGGGGAGGGGCAGAGAGAGAGGGAGACACTGAATCCGAAGCCGGCTCCAGGCTCTGACAGCACAGAGTCCGACGCAGGGCTCAAACTCATGAGCTGTGAGACCATGACCTGAGCTGAAGTGGGACAATTAACCAACTGAGCCCAGGTGCTCCTAATGTTTGTTTATTTTTGAGACAGAGTCAGAGCACCAGTGGGGGAGGGCAGAGAGAGAGAGGGAGGGAGACACAGAATCTGAAGCAGGCTCCAGGCTCTGGGCTGTCCGCAGAGCCCGATGCGGGGCTCAAACCCACAAACCGTGAGATCGTGACCTGAGCCGAAGTCAGACGCCTAACCGATTAAGCCATCCAGGCACGCCCATGTGCAGAATACTGAAACAGCAACCTCCGAATCAATACTTTTCTGTTATGTTCAAAGGGTATGAAACACATATTAATTGTAGCTTGTTATTCAACCAGAGAGCAGTTAGGGATCGCTCACTTATAAAACAGAGCATTACAACTACATGAATGATCTAAATTGCCAATGTCTATGGACACTTTTTAGTCTCTAATTTACTTAACTATTCTGACATTTGACACCATTTGGCCTTCTGACAAACCTGGATCTTTGTGATAAAACACTCAATTATGACAGAAGCAAAAGAATTTGAAACCAACTGGAGGCAAATGGTGTGTTTTCAGAAAGTGATGTCTGAAGCTGATTAAGAAGAAAGAACTAAGATTTTATCCTTTAAAACGTAACACAAAACTTCTGTCTTAGGTTTGTTCATATCTGATATAATTAAAAGGGCAACTTCGTACTGCTGGGTGTCAACACCGCAGCTTAAAAGGATCCTATTCAAATTTAGTAGCCAGAAGTCTGGGAGGCACAATTCCATGACATCCCAACCAAACAGCGCTTTTTAAAAAGGTAACTGTAAAATGAAAACTTAAACAAAAATACAGAACTCTCAACTTGACATGAGAAAGCACACTGTTATTCACTGTCAAACTAGTATTTCTCTTAGACTAATTCAACTAACAGCCCCAGCATATTAGCAGACAACTCAAGGGTCAGCCACCTAGACTACCACTCAATACCAACTACAACTCTATCACTCACCTCCAACAACCCAATTCCACCCATCTACTGATGGCAATACACTTAATCAAGAGACCTAAGTGACAACATCTATTTATTCTAAGTGCTCGACAGGTCTCTCCCCTCAGCTTTCACCCGCTTTTCCGCAGGTCTCAAAAGTGAACTAGGTCACAAATGTTTTTCCCACCTGCCCACATTTTCATTAAGCACTTAATGTTCTATCTTTTCTAACTGCATGATCCTTTGGGGCAGTGACCTAGCCATATAATTTTTCTGCTTTCCCCATGGTGCCCAACCATAATGATCTAACAAAAACACTTAATGAATTGCATTAGACAACCATTCAGGTGATTTTAATATTTTTGCCTTGATTATCTGGGTCTTAATGATTCCAATGGCTTTTTAGATTTTACAAAAATAGTCATAATTCTCCTCTTGGATGCAACTAATCTGGCCTAACTTTGACGATGATTTTGCTTTCGTTGCAGAAATTACAGAGGAGTATTCAGTGAGGTAAGTAAAGCAACTCTCTGGTCAGGTTTCTTTACCACTAAGACAGTGGAGTGTAACAGACAATATGGAGAGAGAATGTGTAGTTACAATGAAATCTCACCGCTTTCTTGGCACCTTGTTCCTATACAGTAAAGAGCTAATCTCTGCTGTCAGGTTCCTTTGCCAACAACTCTTTTGGGGTTACTGCACAAGACACACTATATCTTGAGCGCACCCATGCTGAGCACTCTTGCCTACCTGACAGAAGGCAATTATATTTTTAAAATTTTTTTTAAGTTTATTTATTTTGAGAGAGACTGTGCAAGCGGGGGATGGGCACAAAGAGAGGAAGAGTACCAAGCAGGCTTTGTGCTGTCAGTGCAGAGCCCCACGAGGGACTCAAATTCATGAAACTGCGAGATCATGACCTGAGCCAAAATCAAGTCTGACACCTAACCAACTGAGCCCCAAGGCAATTATATTTTTAAACAGCTTATTAACACAGTTTTTATATATAAGACTAAATCAGAAACTTTTAACGTTGGGGCATTTAAAGCAAAACTGTTTCCAAAGAATCTTCCCCAGATGTCCCATATACAGTAACATCTATGTTTCCAATAATTGAGGATGACATTAAAATGGCATTACCATAACCCAGCTTTCCTTTGCTAGAGAACTTGAGAAAGGCACCCAAAATACTGCCTTATTCTCTCCCATCAGTGGTTTTTGCTAATGCAAATTACTTAAATGCTTGAAAACAGGTCTTTAACAAAAAAGTTAATTGTGCCAAGTAAATGTCAAAAATACCAAAGTTGGGGGCGCCTGGACAGCTCCCTCGGTTAAGTGCCCAACTTCAGCTCAGGTCATGATCTCACGGTTTGTGAGTTCAAGCCCCGCGTCGGGCTCTGTGCTGACAGATCGGAGCCTGGAGCCTGCTTCAGATTCTGTGTCTCCCTCTGTCTCTTAAAAATTAGTAAACATTAAAAAAAAAAAAAAAAAAAAAAAACCCAAAATTGTAAGTTGTACTTTTGATAAGGCAAATTCATCTTGTAGGACACTGTCAATGGTCAAAAAATGTTCAATAGGTAATTTTCTCTGGTGTACAGAGGAATATGCAAGTGTAAGGCTGATATTGCTTTTTCAATTGGAGATTATAGCATAAATAGAACCATGGTACCAAAACTAAGTCAGCTGGGAGCAGTATATGCTCTTATAATTTAGCAAACAAGAATAACATGGCAGGAAGTACCTCAAAAATGTTCCTATTATGTGGGCAATACATAGTTTTGGATGAATTTACTTTTAAAGCAGAGGATAGGGGCGACTGGGTGGCTCAGTCAGTTAAGCGTCCCACTTGGGCTCAGGTCATGATCTCACGGTCCGTGAGTTCGAGCCCCGCGTTGGGCTCTGTGCTGACAGCTCAGAGCCAGGAGCCTGCTTCAGATTCTGTGTCTCCCTCTCTCTAACCGTCCCCTGTTCATGCTCTGTCTCTCTCTGTCTCAAAAATAAATAAACGTCAAAAAAAAATTTTTTTTAAAAAACGCAGAGGATAAACTATGAACATTGTATCTGTATAGTAGTTTGCTATCTGCTGACCCACTTTAAAGTTCAACAAATTGCCAGCAGAATCTGTAATACTTTGGTGTACAGATTAACAACTGTTGGTCCTCTGTAAAAGGTTACCCGGTGTAGTGGGCAAGAGGATGACCACTGCTGGATGAGGATGAGCTTGGCTGGCTGAATGAAGGGTCTTGGAAAATGAAAAGTATCACAGTGCAATTAGAATTTTATTATTAGTTTCTCCATAAATCAAGATTTGACCTACCACCCTGGCACTTAATAAAGTCCTGAATTTAAACTGGTCTTTCATATCAAGAAAAACAAGCTCAAAGAACCAACATTCAAGTATTTTCTGCATGTTAAGATTCAACAGAAGGTTCTTTACTGTCCTTCCCACAATGTGGCAGCTCCATCCAGATGAGATCAGATTAAGGTTCTCTCTCAAAACTAAACCAAACCAAATCAAGGCACACTTATTAGATCACTTTTGAATTACAAAAGCATCACATTCTTATTGAAGTGAACAAGAAGAATTTAGTTGGTTTAGATTTTTTTCTCCATATGTAACCTTTTTTTCTTGTGAAGGACTGCCTTTTTTCCCGAATGAAGCATCAAATATTAAACCAGAGAAAACTGCATTTTGTGATTACGTTATATTCAAAGCTGATTCTGAAAAGTCAAAAACAGTATTAAGTGCTAAAATTTACCACTGATTTATCTCAGTAAATTAAAAAACTTTAAATACAATTATCTAACTTCAGGGCATTTAAAATATCAAGGAATTTCCCTAGTTATCCGAACTACATTTTCTTTCTACATATCCTGTGCTTCCTATTTGAAGTAGTTGTACTTCACAAGAAATGGGCATTATTAAATTTTAAGCCCAAGGTATCCAGAAACCATCCTTTTAATTCCTACCGAGACCCTTTCCTCCCATAGTAAAAATGCAACGACATAAACTAAAAAGTATGAGGATCAAAAAACCAAAAAGAAAAAAACAAAACAAACCACTCACTAAAAACTTACCCAAGAAACCACACAAAACACCAGCAGAATTGTACCCCCCCCCCGCAGTTAAACTAAAAAGAATATGGGGGGGAAAAAAAGCCACAGCACACTGTAGAAAAAATTTATTTGTCTCACACATTTAAAAAAAAAATCTCCATAGTACACTGAACTATAAATTCAATCTTCTCATTCAAAGAGTTGCAAACAAAGTTTAAAGAGAAACTTTTAATAGCTTTAGGTTTACATTTTAAACACTCTTAAATTTACTGAGGGAATATATCAAAAAACCACATTCTAAAGGTTAAGACATAAACTTTATGATTAACGGGTCTACTATTCTGCCCCCAATACCACTTCTACCCGACAGGGCAGCCCACTCCACTCCCACCTACAGAATGAAGTCAAATAGGTAAACGCTCCTGCACCGACTGCTAAAAGAAGCATTAAAGAGATTTAGGGTGGAAAAGTTATGTTAACGTCTTGCACGATTTCCTTCCTCCCGGAGTAAAGAACGAGTCCAAGGCTGAGCTCTTTCCCACCTCTACAAAAACGCGCCCGCACGCCCGCCCTCTCCCCGCAATTCCTTCCTCCCTCGGGGAACACGCAGAACTAACGGTTTCCGCGCCGGGGCTCCGCGGGCCATCCCCGCGCCCCGGAAAACAAAGGGGATTCCCAGCCATTGTCCTCCGCGGCGCTGAGCATCACCAGCACTAGCAAGGCAGTAGCTTGCGCAGTTATCTCCACAGCGGGCAATGTCACAACCCGACCAACAGCACAAACTACTACCTCAGCCAGGGCCATGGTGTCGGGGACGCAGCGGACCACGCCGAGGGCGAGCGAAGCGGCCGCGGCGCTCCTCAGTCTTTCGCCGCGACGTCGGGCCGGCGCCCCGGCCCTTCCCCGCCGCGCCCGGAGACCCCGCCCAGCGCCGCGCCGCTCGGCCGCCGCGGGCGCGCCCCGAGAGCGCCGGCGACCAGAGGCAGAGGTGGCGCCGGGGCGGCGCGTCCTCTGCGTGGCCGACCGTTCTGCTAAGAGAAAAGGTGCGGAGGGGTCTTTACGGAGGCAGCCGCTTCCTCCGCCGCCCGAGGAGAGCGCGTCCCCTGGGCCGCTCGAAAGCAGGAAATGGGCGGCAAAAGAGCAGCCAGAGGCCAGCGCGATCCGGACGGTCCCTGAGGCAGCAAGCCGCGCTCCCGCTTTCTGCCCGACGCCCGCCAGGAGCTCCGGACAGTCCCTGCCAAGCTCCCGCCACGTCTCCGCTGCACCGACCGCGGCCCTCCCCGCTCCGAGCCCGCGGTGGGGGCTGGGCGGAGGCCGGGCCAAGCGCCTGGGCCCCCGCTGCCGCCACACTCCCCACACTCGGCGCCCGGCCGGCTCTCCGCTCGGGCGAGCGCCCGGGGCGCTTCCCGCGGAGGACGCCGGCTCCGGCGCCGCGACAGCAACCAAGTCATAGCCCGGAAGTCCCGAGGCCACCCGTTCCCCAGCACCCTTCGGGGATATCCCGTACACCTCTGCAGAGGCGAAAATAAAACAAAAGCCCCGTAAAACTGAAACCGAGCCGGGCGACGTGTTGGGTGGCAGCGGCGGAGGCTCTGCGCGCGCGGACACACGGCCCGTCTCGCGCTCCGCTGCTCCTGTGCGTCCGGACGAACCATAGAGATCACTTAAGGAGGCTCGCGCGCTACTCCCCACCACGTGACTGCCCCGCCAGGCCGACCCCCGCGCCGCCATCTTACATCCGGGACAGAGGCGGCGTCCCCTTTCCCCGCCTTGGCAAGTTTCGACGTGTCACTAGAAATTAGCCCCAAAAGGGGGGACCCGAATCCCACGTCACCGTAGTGCTGAGGCCGCGAGCCTTGCACCGCCCCCCGCCCCAATCCGCTTAACGGGGCAAGGTGGCGCCCGTAACTTCTCCCGGTCTTTGCCCGCAAAGAAAATGGCGGCACTTACCGCCGTCTAAGCGGACACGTTGTACTCTGGCAGGGGTTCAAAGTTTCCGGCACCTCCTTTCCTATCCCGCAAGGACACGGCCATTTGCGCTCCACCCCGCGGGTGGCCACTGTGCTGCATTTCGCAGAAAACCGGCGGGAAAGCGGCTCACGGCTCGCTTTAATGCGCACGCTCCTGGGACTTCTGGGTGGTTTTTTGTTGTTTTTTTAAAGGCCAAGTTTGGGAGAAGGCCGCCTGCCGTGAGCCTCATGTGCTGTTGGCCCAGGCAAGTTACTTTTTGCCTCACATACAGAGATTTTTGTGGGAAGTTAAATCATTTGAAAGAACAATGAAGCAGAATTTGTCCAATGCAATACAGAACGTCCAGTTAAATTCGAATTTCGGGTAAACGAATAGTTTTTTAATGTTTGTACTTAAAAACAATTGTTTGAAATTCAGATTAATTGGGCATCCTATATTTTTATCTGTTAAATCTGGGTACCCTGTTAATAATCACGCTTCTGCAAATACTGACTACACATAACAAAAGTAAGGAATGGAGGAATTAAACTGTTCAAACTTGGGGCTGCGGCACAAACTAAAATATGGTAACAATGCGCAAGGGACATTCATGTATAATTCCTTTTTGAAAGAGTAAGCTCCCCCCGCCCCCCCCCCCCCCCCCTAAAACTACATTATTATTTTGAATAAAAGATCCTCTCGGTCAAGAGGACTCATTGCAAAGTAAAGATTACATAGCATGGCCTTTTTGTTTCTGCTCTTTACACTTAATCGGTGATGGAACACAAGTTCATGAAGAACAAGTCTTCAAATTATAACAAGTCCTGCCTGACATGATTCAAAATAACATTTGTAATATGCAAATTCAGAAAATAAAATACACTTGACTGTGTCCACTAACAGATCTCAATGTTAGACTTAGTATAAGCAATTTAAAAACATATTTTTAATGGGGAGACAATGTTGGGGGGGGGGGTGCAGAGTGGGAGACACAGAATCCAAAGCAGGCTCCAGGCTCTGTGCTGACAGCTCAGAACCTGACATGGGGCTCGAACTCACTGACTGGGAGCTCATGACCTGAGCTGAAGTTGGACGCTTAACCGACTAAACCAACCAGGAGCCCCGTTATAGGTGATTTTAAAGCAACCGCTAAAGGTAGTTTGCCTGTTGTCACTGTGAAATAGTTCCAATTAATACCATTTATGTACTTACGTATTTTGTGTATGTGTTTATGTATTTTTATGTATTTGGTTTTGTATAAATGTAGAACCACTTGCAGTTAAATGCTTTACCTGACAAGAGCAGAAATTCGACTATGCATCACAGTGATGGTTACCAGAAAGTCTGCAGAAACTTGACTAATAGTTTCATTATGATTGGTACCACCCTGTCCTGATAAGCAATGATTGGGCTGCCATGGCCCAATCCACTTTTCATTCAGTGCAGTCAACCACATTATTCTGCATCATAGCAAATGGTATATGTCCTAATAGTACAGGATTTCAAATTCAAATGGTCAATTGTTTGGCTTACAGTATACAAATACATTAGAGCAATCAAGTTTCCGACTAAATTTAGTCATTACACTACTTCAATTGCACCTGATTCCTTTCCGCAATTAACCCATTTTTGACAGTGCTGACACCAATGTACTCATCATCCAGACACAATGTATTGTTATCAGCTTTCTTTGCTCCAGCCATAATACTCAGAATTTTACCATCCTTTCCCAGTGTGACTGCCCTCAGCTTATCAATCCTTCATCATGACCGCACAGCAGGAAAAGTGCAACAGCTTCTACCTTAGCTTTCCCTGCTCTGTATTCCCTCAACTCAATCCTGCTTATAACTGCAAGTTTATCTTCCTTAGTTTTATAATTTACTTTTAAAAATAATCACTCCAAGCTTCTGCCATCTGAAATCTAGTCTGTTTGGCTTTCAAAGAATGTTCATCAATGGGCCTCAATCCCTCACGTCAATCCTGGTTCACACAACACACCGAAATGTACTATCAGTTTTCTCATATTTCACAGATATGCCTTGCTCACATTGTTTTTACCTGAAATAGCCTCAAATATTCTTTGGACCCATGCAAAAAAAAAAAAAAAAAAAAAAAATCTACCTACCCTCAAGGCCCATTGAAAATTCTATTTCTAGGGGCGCCTGGGTGGCGCAGTCGGTTAAGCGTCCGACTTCAGCCAGGTCACGATCTCGCGGTCCGTGAGTTCGAGCCCCGCGTCAGGCTCTGGGCTGATGGCTCGGAGCCTGGAGCCTGTTTCCGATTCTGTGTCTCCCTCTCTCTCTGCCCCTCCCCCGTTCATGCTCTGTCTCTCTCTGTCCCAAAAATAAATAAACGTTGAAAAAAAAATTAAAAAAAACAAAAAAACAAACAAAAGAAAATTCTATTTCTACCATCAAGCCTTTTCTTTCTTTTTAATTGATTTTCCTTCTGAATCCTAACAGCGATAATACCCTAAGCCACACAAGACTAGGCTAAGGTTCCCTACTTTATGACTGCGTATTAATCTGTACTTGTCTTTCACAGTACTTTGCACACTTGTTAAAGACCTGTATTTCCTGCAGAACTGAATTCCATGAGGGCAGAGACTAACCTAATGCCTAACAAATAAAAGGAACTAAAATATCATGGACACAAGTACTTCATATATGGTCTTGTATTATTTTATGTATGTGGTTTCCTCAAGTAGCTATAAGCACCTGAGAGCTTCCAATGACTTTGTGCATATAGCAAGGACACAGATATGAGCATACAGTAGTTCTTAATACACAGTGGTTGTCCAATAAAAGGCAAAAAAAAGGGGTCTTGTGAGAAGGCATGGGTTTTCTACCCATTTCTTGGAATGTTGTGTATCAAAAGCATATTTAATTTATATAACATTGACCTAGGTGCCAGGGACAGTGCTTTACAGTACTCTTTTAAAACACAAAGTTTATTTATTTTTGAGAGAAAGATAGTGGGGGAGGGATAGAGAGAGTGGGGGAGAGAGAATCCCAAGCAGGCTCCACAGTCAGCTAGAACCTGACCCATGGCTCGAACCCACAAACCGTGAAATCATGACCTGAGCTGAAACCAAGAGTCAGACACTCAATCATTGAGCCACCCTGGTGCCCCTACAACACTCCTTTTTAAATCCTAATAAGCAACTCCTACGAGTTAAACACCACTGTTAAATCCATTTTACAAATGAGAAAAACAAAACAGATTAATTAACTTGCCCAACATCACACACTAGTAAACAACAGAGCAGGGATTTGAACTAGAGTCTGACCCCACACTCTGGGCTCTTCATCACTATAATGAAACCTCTTATAACAAACTACAAATCAGTAAGATGTTTTAAACTGTCCCATACAATAATAAAAGTCCAACACAGCTCTGGAGGTCATAGCCATTAGGCAAATCTTTTTTCACACTATTTCAAGTTCTTTGTTACGTCCCAATTCCTATCCATAGAAATAGTAATTGCCTAAAAAGTATTCTAGATTTATTTTAGTAAGGCTTGACTTTTAATGGAGAATATTTTTTGTAAGCTGTGCAACTAGCATGTTGTAGTGGAAAAAAACTGCGTTTGAAGCAGGACATGCTAATGCACAGACTATGTCTTTAGGCAAGTCACTTCAGCCTTTAAACCCTGACTTCCTCCTCTGTAAAAGGAGTATAATATATAAAACCTTCCTTGTGGGAGTGCTGTGAGGATTAAAAGGAATTATAGGTAAAGCCCTGGCTGACATATACGAGGTACTCCAGAAATGATGATTAAGAGAAATTAGAAAATGTATTATAACTATACCTAATTGCTGTTAAGTACTATGTAGGCATTTTTCAGTATCATACACTTATCACACAACTCAGGTTCTCAAAAAAGAAACTTTAAAACAAACTATTTTTCTTTGAGAAGTAGAGGAATAGTCTGACATTGCTATAGATAGGCCATTTCTTTTTTTGTTTTTTTTTTTAAATTTTTTTTTTTCAACATTTATTTATTTTTGGGACAGAGAGAGACAGAGCATGAACGGGGGAGGGGCAGAGAGAGAGGGAGACACAGAATCGGAAACAGGCTCCAGGCTCTGAGCCATCAGCCCAGATAGATAGGCCATTTCAATATTAGCCTCACTAAATTAAAAATAAATATACAAAATAAAAGATTAAAAGAGTCTAAACCACATAAGGGTTGTTTTTCACTTGACCTAGAATTTTTACACAAAGTTCTACATCTATTTTCTTTCTAAACTGCTGAGAGATACTTCATAATGTTCTTCTGACTAGATGTTCTTTTAATTTTTATTTTACACATTAATAGTTTCAACAAAGCTCTCAAAACACATCTCCATTATTCTATGAAAGTTTTTCCAAAATGACCATATATGTAAGCCATCCTAAACATATTGAATCATTACTTATGAAGTCTTTAACCAGAGTCAATTACGTGGGGTGTCTCTAAAGTGTTGAACCTACTGGGGATGAGAAAGCAAACACGAAGTACATTAACGAAAAAAATGAAACATTTGCAAGATCTGAAAGTAAATTCTGAAAGTAGTTATGATTTTAAGTTACCCTGAGAAAACTAGTAGTGCTGGAACATAATTAAAAAACCTAGAATCGTGCTGAGTGGTAACTGTAAAGCAAATTAAAAATCTCTGTAATCACAGCTATAACTATGCAGTTTTTGTGAAAAATATATCCTAGGCCACAAAGAAAACTTGGGTTTGAGGCCAAGAGACTTCATGATTATAATACATAACTGATACGTCTCAACAACATAAAAATTGTAAGGAGAAAGTGTAACAACAGCGGTATTACTTTCAAGAACTGTGTTGGGAGCTAAAAAAGAATCTCACAAAATTAGATAAATATATCCAGTCTGACATAAACACCATATGGTAACTGCCTTAAGAGACAGGAGTTGTATGTTATGTGTTAAAATTATGACACAGAGGTAGTAAAAGCTGGAAAGCAAATGCAATTTGCACAGTTGGGTCTGAAGCCTAATATTTTATTTGATTTTTCTAGATAAAAAGAATAAGATTGCAATATTACAATCTTGGAATTTTTCTCCCATCTAGTAAGACTTCACAGAAATGAGTTACTATATTGCAATAGTTTCCTAATAATGCCATGGTTTAGCAGATCTTCCCCTGGTTGCACTCTATTGAATGTTAGTTTAAAATAAAACTCGATATAACTACATTTGCAGCAACTGGAAATGATCTCAGAATTTAAAGGTAAAATAATTTTTTTTTTCTTACCTGAGGGATTAGAATCAATCCTAAAATGTAATTAAGAATGTTTCAACTGACCTCTGTGTCACTGTAAGCACTAAGCACAGGGATACCAAATATACTCTATAAAGACTTGGAGATGAGTACTGTAACGCTGCGGCTCTTCTCTGAAGAATACTGTTTTGCCACAGAAAATTAGAAACAGCTGAAATATATGGGCAACATGCGGCCTCAAGTTTTTTTGAAAGTAAATACATAATATTTAGATAACATAAATCTAAAATAGTTCAAAGCATTTGCCTCCAAAAACAAAGAAAGAGCCCTCTCCAAAAGAAACCAAATAATTTTTTAAAACCTCATTTAAACAGATTTTAAAGACTCTCTTTCAGAAAAGTGGTATAATCTCTCTCCATGTAACAGAAAAGACATGACTGTTCCAGGTTTAGCTAAATTCATCGTATTCATAGCAATCCCATTTGTGAGCATCCTGGCTGCTGAACCCTGTGGTTTCAGAAAGATAGTAGAAGCTACAGTCATTACTAGAACTTGTTCAGCTATTTTGAAATAGCAGGGAGACTTCACCTTTGCAAAAATGCAACAGTGGCCAAAGCAGAAGGTATTTCCAGAATATCGTTTAATAAAAAGGCAGTTGGCAGTGGTGCTACCACTAATAGCTCTGCTTCTTTTGAACAAAGTATAGGTGAACTTAAAGGAAGAGCTGGAACAGAAGAGGCAGAAAATAAAAGAGGAATGAAAAATAGAAAAACTGGGGAGAATGTATTAAAAAAGAAGATAAGGTAAACAGAATTTTTTAAAGAAAGGGAAAGAGAAGGAAAGAAAGTGATGCAGGAGAAAACGAGAGAAAAATATACAGTCAAATTTATTATAGAGTAATAAATTTATCAAACAATTTTAATAGTTAACCTAACAATATCATTATGAAATCAAATCTAAGTTCAAACCATGTATTATTTTTCTCCAAAGAATTAGTAACTCATTGATTATCATCTGTGCTTTACAGATGATAATAGAAGCCTTGAAAAGTTCACGTGCCTCAAGTTATGATTTACTGGATTGTTTTGTTATTGTTGTTTTTTATTTTTAAGTAAACTCTATGCCCAACATGGGGCACAAACTCAGGACTCTGAGATCAAGAGTCGTGTGCTCTATAAACTGAGCCAGCCAGGCGCCCCTTTACACATGCCTAAAGGTAACTAAGTCAAGATTACTAAGAGTGTTTATATTCACAAGAGGACTCACTGGGAGCTCCTTTAAAGAAAGCCAACACTGTTAGTGCACTCAAAATGAATTAACTAGATTTGTAAGAAATTGGTATTTACCTAACTTCTATGAAATAGTTTTTACATAAATCAAGATACAAAGACTTTCTTTCCCAATCCATAAAAAATTTCAAATTGAAAGCACTACTCTACTTATCAGATACAAAAAATGCAATTTAAGTGATTTTGAAGTATTAAAAACTGTTTTCCCATAATACAAAAATCACTAACACACTGTAGTATGAACACCTGTTATCATCAACAATAATTAAAAAAAAAAAGTAAAATGCACTCTGATATACAACTCAGCAACATGAAGCACAGTGAAATGTGGTAGTTTATACAAGGTCAGCATATCTGCCATAATGTCAAACCTAATCTGTAGACATCTAAAGGACACACTAGTCTGCTGGCAATACTTTCATAAGACTATTTTTGTCCACATCCATGGTAGTTTTAATTAAAAAAATAAAATAAAATAAAATAAAATAAAATAAAATAAAATAAAATAAAATAAAATAAAAATAAAATGTCCTGGCCTGGACATTATATCTATGGCTTCTAAATCACCAACATTAAATTGTACAGCAATCACAGGCAGGTGGGTTCCTGAGAGCATTCTACTTATAGTATAGTAGATACTTATAAGATAGTACTTATACTATCACCTATGGTAGTCTCTTGAGGATTTGGCTGCCTATCTGAATTATTGTACATTTGGGAAGACTATGTTATTAGGTCACTGTATAATAAACTGTTTTTCAGTAACACGAGTATAAAAATGACAACCTCATTAATACTTTTGTGCTGTTTTCTACACTATGCTGTTTCATCCTCACTTTAAGTAACCTCTACACCCAATGTGGGGCTTGAACTCACAACCCTGAGATTGAGAATTCCATGCTCTTCCTACTGAGCCAGCTAGGCGCCCCACACCCTCAGTTTCACAACTGATCCTTGGGCCTTAGGGTCACCTGGGACTAGTGCTACCAAACTGTGACAATAAGCAAAATACTTACTCTAAGGTTACAGTGAGAAAAGACAACCTAGTTGTTACTGGCTTGTTATAGAATTAATTTAAATGAGTGTTACTCTTTGGAATAAAATACATGTGTAAGTTGTTCATCTCTTCCTTCTGGTGCTAAATATAACTTAAGGATTATGGGAAGAATAGGGGGAAAACAGGAAAGAAACAACATAGCTATCAATACAATAAAATTAAAAACGAAAGCAAGTGATGGGGCGCCTGGGTGGCTCAGTTGGTTAAGCGTCCAATTTCAGCTCAGGTCACGATCTTCATGATCTTGGGCCCCGCTTCCAGCTCTGTGCTGACAGTTGGAGCCTGGAGTTTGCTTCAGATTATGTGTCTCCCTCTCTCTCTGCCCCTCCCCTTCTTGTGCTCTGTCTCTCTCTTTCTCTCTCTCTCAAAAATAAATAAAAACATTAAAAAGAATTTTAAAAAATGAAAGCAAGTGAAAGTGGTTTTCTCTTGGCCAGACTTTCATGCGTTTTCTTTTTCTTTTAGCCCCTACAGGCTCCTACTAAGTGTTACTTATTCAGTAAAACTAACAAAATTTTAACACCAGTTATACAGAAATACTAAATGAGACACTACAAAATTACCTATTTTCTTTTCCTTTTTGGCAGTGGTAGGATTGTAGGAAAATAAAAAGTAAGCTATTCAAGTTGAAAATTTGTTTCTTTTATAATGGAAAAAAGTTATGGGAGGACTATAATCTGATGTTGGATTATACCTGCCCTCTGACAATCTATATCAAGAAAGGCATGGTCAGTGGAAAAAAAAAAATGATATTAGGCTTAAAACTCATGGTATTTATAA
The DNA here is from genome assembly GCF_007474595.2 of Lynx canadensis. Lineage (NCBI taxonomy): Eukaryota > Metazoa > Chordata > Mammalia > Carnivora > Felidae > Lynx > Lynx canadensis. The sequence goes on along the minus strand of NC_044309.1, from coordinate 87,777,749 downwards.
TATGTGTTCCAAAGAACATTATTACTAATGCTTCAAGGACTAGTCATAGTATCAGCTATGCTGTAAAGTGATATTAGCCTTGAGAACTTCCTTTTTTAATGTCATACTATCTAGTAATCTCACACAGCCCAGTTCTTCTGGTCACTACAGAACCCAATTCACACCAACAAGACAAGGGCACTCACGGTGTTAACCTCCCCAGGGACCAGGATATCTTAGAAAATGCAGACTAAGAGGAATGTGTGACTCAAGGGATGAACTGCTGATAGTGACCCCTGGGGTGGCAGGAGATATTCTGGGAGGAAAAAAACCTGTCAAATTATACCACCAAGCGGGCAGCCCACTTTGCTTGTCACTAAGACTGGCACCGATTACCATATTCTATGGTATCAACACATTCAATGCTTTGCTCTATAGGGAATGGTCCTGGTATTGAAGGCTAATACGATATTAACTAAAACTACTCAACTTACATAAATGTATGCTGTATACCTTTGATTTGTATTTAACTTTCACTGGAGAATAACTTTTATGATTGCAATCAATCGATTATTTCTCAGGAATAAACATTTTCACTTCATGTAAATTCATGGCAATATTTTTAACATGTTACTTAACTGGCACACTACCCTTGTTAGTCTATTTCAGTACTTTATCAATGATACGCAGATCTTTCTAACTCCCAATGTAACATATCCAAATATAGGAAATAAACTGAATACACAGCTTGGTATTTTCTTTTTTACAACTTTAAGGAAAATGCTGAAGACAGAATCTATGAAATGCCATATTAATTTACCCTAATTTTAGGTGAAATTATAAAATAGAAATTCATTAATTCATGTAAATAAAAATAATATCTCCTCGATAAAAGCTTACCATGTTTACAGATAATAGTGCAAATTAAATAATTTCACAATTACAACAGCCTCAAAATTGTATCTCATTCACTACTCAATTCTAATATCTTCTCCTAGTTTTATAATTATTCTGGAGAGGCTGCAATGTATAAATTCTATTAAAATCAAAGGACTTCCAGCACACTAACATAATACTGAAACCATTATGATTTCTTAATCATTGTTTTAAACATCTTTGTGTCTTCACATAAATGTTTATGCAAATGTAACTAATATGATAATACCACAATCCATTAAATAAAAAATACAGTAAGCTAGGTTAGTTTTTTAAGAAACAAGTAATGTACTCAAGAGCATTTTTCTTCTTCACTAAGATAGAAAAGTGAAACAAAATTAGCAATTCACTCCATGACAGAAAGTTTACTGTACTTCTAAATGCTTCACTGTCTCCAAAAATACACTTCTCATTGTTTTAGAACACACACACATTTTATATTTATGGGTTGGCATAGTTATTTTTTTTCTTGAGAAGACATTACAAAATGAAGCACTGAAATGAACAAAACTTCACAGGCAAAATTTAGGAAATCTGGAATCATCTTGCCTGGATCATAATTCAAAGACAGTGATAAATGCTTAGTCAGTGAGAAAAAGAAAATCAGTAGAAATATAATATGAAAAGTCTTTAAAATCCAAACACCAAATATAAAAACAGACTTACGTGAAAGCTGGGAAAGATATTTAAAGAAATGAGGTATGATGGAGTCAGAATGCTACAATATATCCCAACGTATTAAGCTAATAACTATACTTCAAAGTTGCAAAATCAGCAAATCATAAACTATTTGCTGCTGTGTTCACATGATCTTTCTGGTCAGATGTTTAATAGTCACTAGTAAATACATTTAAAATAAGCACTAAAGATAACTGCATGATCATATGGTAAGCATACCTGCCGCTTAAGAAGGCAAATTATAAGTAAAAATGAAAGCAAACAATTTTGTATTAATAATAAATACAGCTTCAAGCATTTAACATTATCAATATTTTAAAAATTTAAATAATAAATGCAACTATTTTATACAGAACTGTACCATTTATTATACACACAAGTTTATCAGTTCCCTTTGTTTACAAAGGCTGGTTATAGATAATATGGAATGTTACAGTACCATCTTGCATAAAATTTTAGTACAATTTGTACTTGAAAAAGGGTGCAAAAACACCAGCCTAATAAATCTGACTGAATGAAATATCTTTTCTTTCTTTTTAAAAAGTACATCATTAACACATACACCACAAACTGTACATAAGCTCACTTTTAAATCACCAACTGAAGATACAGTAGCAGGTATGTTGCAGTATTAACTAACTCTCCATCAGTTTAACCTACTAAAGGCTTCCACCGCTGCTCACTCAGGAGCCTTTGTTGACATGTAAGCTTGTAATATGAATTACTGAACTCAGGTAAGTACAATTTAAAGGAGGCGAACAACAGCTGCCAAGAATTATTGGTAGTAAGAAATGTCCTTCTCATAGAAGACTCACTGAGGATCAAACAGTCTTTAGATAATCTTTCTTCTTTAAAATTATTATAGCTGGTCAAGATTCTCCATTTTGAACTTTGGATGCTGGTGGCTGCATGAAATCCTTAAAAGGAACGAGTGCCTCTTTAAGTGCAGAGCAGACTTCTGCAGACGAGCAGGTGATGCATTCGACTAGAGTTGGGTATAAAGCAATCACTTGTGCCCAGGTATTTCCATCAACTGCAATTAAAAAGTATAAAATCTCAAAAACATGTGTATTTAAATAGCAGAGATTATCCAATTAACATAACACAATCCTTTAAATACAAGGCAAAGAAAAAAATCCCCCATAATATGGAGATTCCACAAGCTTATACCCTTTTCTTTTTTAATCTTTGGAAGACTTCCCAATAGATCGAATAAGATATGAGGGGGAAACATATGGTCAGAGTACAGAGTCATCCATACCAAGGAATGTGCTAAAGTCCATTTTAAATGATACTTCAATTTGTGAAGGCCTTGGAAGCTAACAAAGTAACTTGGAATTCAAACTTCTGTCATTTTCAGTGTAAGTGCCAGACAATGTAGTGCATATTTCAAGAAGAATTAGAATTAGAAAACAACTCAATTTCTTATGCAGTTGTATGCTAAAAATACAAATATTTAAATGGTTTCCCCAGTAATGTCCTTGATACTGATTTTAGTTTCAAGTGACCAAAGATCCACTCTTCTCTTGTACTGCTTCCTAATCTTTAACAGATATCACTAGATTTAAACTTCAGTGTGAAGAGACACGTCCGTGTTCCTCTCCACTATCACCAACAAGTAGTACAGTTGAACACTATTTGGTGAATGGGAAAAAGTGTTACATCCCATTTAGTTTATAATTTCCTTATACTCTGAGATCACATATTACATGTCTATTTTTCTGTAAATGCTGTGCATATTGCTGAGCGTGCAATACGCAACAAAACCAGCTGACAGATTTTGTTACACAGTATATGTATATGACACTATGAAACAAGTCTCAAATCTAGGAGGCAGTCTAGCATAAAAGAAAGATACTATATTATACACAAGGAACTTTGATTCTATTTTTCACTCCAATTCTCTTTATCTCAGCTTCTGTTGGAGAATAAAGGAATGCATTTCTTACACTAGTATTCTTCAAAATACTTCTTATAAAAACAATGACCAGGGAAGTTTGGCACATGTTGTATATATTATCTTCCTTTTGGGGGATTCATAATTCACACGAATTTATTAAAAACTTGCAGTAAAAAAGAGGCTTAACTTTATCTAATCCAGGATTTCCAAAATTAATTTGATTATGGGATTTTTTTACATTCAATATCTACTGACATCACTCATCATCATTAATATTCATTCCTGAGTACAAATCTTGGGAAATGCTGAACTGTTCATGCAATCCCTTCTTCACCCAAACAGAGGCTTCCTCAGACTGGAAATGGGAAAAAGAAAAAGGGAGGGGAGTGGATGGGTAATGGTGAAGGAGGGACTCAGGCCAGTGCTGTTTTTATCTGTTTTATATCTTGGGAATCCATAAGAGATCTCATTTGTAAAAAGAATTTTCCTTGCTTAACAGAAAACAAACAGTTTAAAGAGAAGTTTTAAACAGTCTGCTCCAGCTGTCTTCTATGAAACTTTCCACTAATCATTTAACAAAAGATTGCACAGAGAGGATTCTGGAAGAATGGCAGAGAGGAAGTACCTGGAATCTGTCTACCCACCTAGACAACAATTGTATTGGCAGAATCGGCTTGATACAACTATTTTGGAACTCTGGAGTCTACTGAAGGCTTGCAACTTCCAGAGGTAGACTTGGATAGTATATTGTGGTTAATTTCGGTCAATTTCAGCTCTTAGCACAGTACCAGCTACCCATCCCTCACCCCTAGCCATGTGGTAGGCAGCTGTGCACGTGTTCCTGGAGCAGCTTGCCTGCAGCAGGCCACAGTGGGCAAAAAGACCATATCCTCCAAATATTGGGTATCTGTGCTCTGATCGCTGCTTCTGATCATAGAGGTGTAAACAAAGGGACTTCAACAACAACAAAAAACAACTCAATTCAAAAAATGGCAAAGGACTTGAATAGACATTTCTCCAAAGGAGATATACAAATGGCCAATAATGTACACGAAAAGATGCTCAACATCGCCAACATAAGGGAAATGCAAATCAAAACTACAATGAGATACCAACTCATACTGATTAAAATGGCTACTATCAGGGGCGCCTGGGTGGCGCAGTCGGTTAAGCGTCCGACTTCAGCCAGGTCACGATCTCGCGGTCCGTGAGTTCGAGCCCCGCGTCAGGCTCTGGGCTGATGGCTCGGAGCCTGGAGCCTGTTTCCGATTCTGTGTCTCCCTCTCTCTCTGCCCCTCCCCCGTTCATGCTCTGTCTCTCTCTGTCCCAAAAATAAATAAACATTGAAAAAAAAATTTTTAAATGGCTACTATCAAAACAAAAAATTAAAAAAAACACAAGTATTTGTGCAGATGTGGAGAAATTAGAACCTTTGTTCACTGATGGTTGTAATGTAAAATGGTATAGCCACTGTGGAAAATAATACAGTGGTTCCTCAAAAAATAAAAAATAGAACTACCATATGATCCAGCAATTCTACTTCTGGGTATATACTCAAAAGAACAAAGCAGGGTCTTGAAGAGATTCCTGTACACACATTCATAGCAGCATTATTCGCAATAGCTAAAATGTGGAATTAACCCAAGTGTCTACCAATGGATGAATGGATAAGGAAAATATGAGACACACACACACACACACACACACACACACACACACACACACACACCACAATGGAATATTATTCAGCCTTAAAAAGGAAATTCTCCAATATGCTACAATATGAATGAAACTCAATGACATTATACTAAGCAATAAAGCCAGTCACAAAAAGACAAGTATTTTATGACTCAACTTATATGAGATACCGAGAGCAAAGTCATAGTAATAGAAAATAGAATGGTGGTGTCAGAAGCTAGGAGGAGCGGGGAATAAGGAGTTATTGTTTAATGAGTGTCGAGTTTCAGTTACAAGATAAAAAGAGTTATGGAGATAGATCATGGTGATGGTTGCACACTATTATGAAATTAATTAATACCACTGAACTATACACTTAAAAATGGCTGAAGATAAATATTTTATGTGTATTTTGCAACAACAGAAAAACTGGGGAAAAAAAAAAGGTTGCACAGATTGAAACCTATTTAGATTGCCCCAGGTGGAGAGTCAACTGACAAAATTAATTCTTGGTTTACTTCTGGAAAATAAAAAAATATGCTGTTTAAGGGGGCCCCTGGGTGGCTCAGCCAACTGGGCATCCGACTTCGGCTCCGGTCATGATCTCATGGTTTGTGAGTTCAAGCCCTACATCAGGCTCTGTGCTGACAGCTCGGAGCCTGAAGCCTGTTTCGGATTCTGTGTCTCCCTCTCTCTCTCTCTCTCTCTCTGCCCCTCCCCTGCTCACATTCTGTCTCAAAAATAAATAAATGTAAAAAAAAAAAATTTTTTTTAAAATACACTGTTTAAGATCACATCCTAAACTCAGGGAAGGCTCTTCAAATTTCTTAAAATATAGTTTTTAAAACCTACCATACATATGGGGTGCCTGGGTGGCTCAGTCAGTTGAGCATCCAACTTCAGCTCAGGTCATGATCTCACAGTTCGTGGGTTGGAGCTATGCATCGGGCTCTGAGCTGGCATAGGATTCTCTGTCTCTCTCTCTTTTGCTCTCTCTGCCCCTCCCCCACCTGTGTTTTCTCCCAAAGTAAAGAAATGAATTTAAAAAAAAAAAAAAAATCCCACTACAGATCTTGGGCTTACCTACCAAAAGGAATGAAAAAGCTGTATGTATTGATATGGAAGTATCTCCAAATTTTATGAAGCGGAGAAAAATAAAGAGTATTCAGGACAGTAGGTATAATATGGGGCTACTATGCATATTCATTTATGTTTAAAACTGGGCGAATACTGGAGTATATATATATTGTATTTATGTAATAAACTCATGGAAAGATCCACAAACTAATAAAAATGGTTAAATGGTTACCTATGGCGAGGTAAGAACTAGGCAGATATAAAATAGGATAAAGCTATCTCAAAACTTTTCCCTGTATATTTTTGAATTTTTGGAACATGTGTATGTGGTTACTAGCTATTCAAATTCTATTTTCTCCCTCTCTCTCTCTCTCTCTCTCTCTCTCTCTCTCTGTTGGATGGTTGATCTTGAGCCTGCATGGAGCAAGCTGGCCCCAGACTTCTCCAAGTCTACATTTCTTTTCCTCCAATTCTTACGTGTCCAAAGACAGGGAACTACAGACATGCCTTTGTAGGAGGGTTGCCTATACAAATTTTAAAGTAAAGATCAAGTAAAATGATAAAAACAAAATTCCCCCAAATTAAAAATAAGTCCAAAAAATGCCTCCTCTCTCACTAGAAAACCCTAACACAAATGACTAATGTTTTAAACAATTTTGGACTGGCAACGAGCAATCCAACATATTTCCACTGGAAAGGCTTGGCTTTTTCTTAGTTATCTTCTTTTTTCCTGTTTCTTAATGAAGCTTATCATAGCTTTCTAATATGTTACAATATCATCTTCATTTATGGTTACATTTAATTTAAAATTTCACTTCATATATCCAGAGCCACAATTCAAACTCTCTTAGACAATTTTTAACAGTAAGTTAAATCATTTACCATTACTACACTGCCCTATTCTTGGCCCACTAGCTATGAAAAAAAAAAAAAAGTTACTGAGTTTTTCTTCCCTTTTCTTCCTTTATACAAATTTTGGTTAAATTCTTGACAGCTGTCTAAAAATTCTACAAAATAACGCAAGCACTATGCACTGAAATATACTGGTTATATTTAATATACTATAGCAATAACATGGGAATTGGAGAATTTCCTGTTTAAGTCTTAAATATATTTTAGACTTGAATTAAGAATCCAATTCTATCCTATGATCTAATAAAGATTTTACTGGTCACTAGGAAGTTAATGCATGACTTCTCTCTCTAAAATATCAACCAGAACATTTTTTTTTTTATGAAATTTATTGACAAATTGGTTTCCATACAACACCCAGTGCTCATCCCAAAAGGTGCCCTCCTCAATACCCATCACCCACCCTCCCCTCCCTCCCACCCCCCATCAACCCTCAGTTTGTTCTCAGTTTTTAACAGTCTCTTATGCTTTGGCTCTCTCCCACTCTAACCTCTTTTTTTTTTTTTTTTTCCTTCCCCTCCCCCATGGGTTCCTGTTAAGTTTCTCAGGATCCACATAAGAGTGAAACCATATGGTATCTGTCTTTCTCTGTATGGCTTATTTCACTTAGCATTACACTCTCCAGTTCCATCCACGCTGCTACAAAGGGCCATATTTCATTTTTTCTCATTGCCACATAGTATTCCATTGTGTATATAAACCACAATTTCTTTATCCATTCATCAGTTGATGGACATTTAGGCTCTTTCCCTACTTTGGCTATTGTTGAGAGTGCTGCTATGAACATTGGGGTACAAGTGCCCCTATGCATCAGTACTCCTGTATCCCTTGGATAAATTCCTAGCAGTGCTATTGCTGGGTCATAGGGTAGGTCTATTTTTAATTTTCTGAGGAACCTCCACACTGCTTTCCAGAGCGACAAATATGCCAGCTCTTTATCCTATCCTCAAACAAACCACTTTGAGTAGCAATGCTGTAGAGGATTCAAATAGAACAAAATATGGCCCAAAAAGCCTCTCAAGAAGTTTACAAGTTAAGGGAAGTGACTGATTCATCTATATGTGTAACAGTAATACATATAGAGTGCCTTCGGACAAAGGTACACATAAACTAGCTACGAGTTCAATGAAAAGAGAAATCATTCACCACTAAAGATTAAAAACAAGGTTAAAAAGTGGAGTGGTATTTGAACTAGGTAGACATAGGTAGGAGAATGAAATAAGCAAAAGGTTAGAAAAACTTGGGTAGACTGAAAATTTATTTTGGTGGGAAACAGGATACGTGAAATCTAGTGGAAATAAAGCATAAACCTAATAGAGGCTGACAATAGTACTCTCTGCATTTGGTAGGTAATGGTACATGAAAATTTTTTGTTTTGTTTTACAAGGACGGGAAAATGAATGATCAAAGCTGCACTTTTGGAAAAATCATTTCTAGCAACAATGTAAAGAACGGAGAGAAGAGAGATGAGTAACAGAAAGGGGAAACAAATGAGATAAGGCTATAAAATGATTCAAAGTTGAACAGTTTATACTTATACCATAATTCAGTACACATGCAGGATGAAGGCTACTCCCACCCAAAACTCAGTGATGCTCCACATTAAACTTATACGAAATACTAATTATCCATGCAACACCCTAACTTCAGACCAACTTAGTTAAATAAAAAAAAAAATTAAAAAAAAAAGCCAAACTGTTGTTTAATATTAAGAAGCTAAAACATTTACTTAATTGACATCCTAATGGACTTGATGCTTTGCTGTCATAAGGACTGGGAAAAAGGAAGTCTAATAGTTGTTATGTTCCTAAAATTCAGTTAACTTAATAATAGAAAAGTACATCAGAAATAGAACATAAATGTTATGAGTTTAGAATAACTGAGTTTCTAAGCACTTACCATTCTCAGGCTGAGTTTTCTTAAGTGAATCAATGAGAGTACTGACTGCTTTTAAAACAAATATAATTTCTGTTACTTGTTGCCTAAAAAACAGATGGGAAATTATTTCCATCATGATTTTAAGATATGCCATGTGTGTTTACTAGGTTTATACAAATAGATATATTTTGGAAAAATACTGAACACAATACAAAGTTAATTTTAGTTTTAAATTCTTATTAAAATATTTTATTAACATATACTTCAGCGTGCAAATAAGATTTATAGTTATTTTTACCATAAGTTATCAATTTCAAAGGGAGGGGGAGGCAAACTATTCAGGCAAATCTAAATTTGTAAGATAATTGTAAAATATTTCATATAATTATTTAACATTAAGTCATTTTATAATATATGCTTTTAAGGCTTCTCTACAAAAATGGTTTTTTTTCTTTTTAACTACTTAGCACCAAAAGGGATTTGCCAAAGCTTAAATGGAAATAAAAACCACTATTACCTCCTGGCACATATTTTATCATGCTGTTAAAAGAACATTTAAGATTATAATAGTACTTGTTTGATTTTCTAATACAACAAAAAGAAACATGCTCAAAACTAATCCTAAGGTGTCTCCTATTTGGAGACATCAGTAATGAAGAATGAACTTGGGAGTAAAGGATGAACAAGAGTAGCTTCATTCCCTTCTTTATCCCTACATAGTTTCCTCCCTTTCCCCTCATTGCTGACACCAATCTGTGTTTTCATTCTGCAGAAAAAATTTTTCTAATACTATGACAGAGTACTATTTCAAGCCTCCCTTTGTAAGCATAGAAGAAGTTACTGTGTTGCAATGTAGTTTAGAAAATAATGTAATGATGCTGCATCAAACACAGGATGATACAATACAATACTTTATAGGACAACTATAAGTAAGACTCAATTTAAAAGCAATAAACACTAAAAACATGAAAAATGAAGGAAAAGCTGCTTTCTGAAGTCAAATAATATGTTATAATCTAGTAAATAAAAATATTCCAAGCAAAGCAACTTTATTACTGCTTTTCCAAGTATACTTCAGAGATTATGGTAAATCAATTTTCAATCATGCCCATAACCAAATTACTAACACCTGTCTTTGGAATGTTTTTATATATAAATCTGAATACGAGGAGGTATAATTTATATTTTAGAAATTCAAAATATAGTGGATCTTAAAAATAGAAATACAAATGACTATTAAGCATTGGTAATTTAAAAAAAAAAAACAAACTACCATGTAACTATTTTTCATTCATCAAATTTAAAAAAGATAAAATAAATCATAAAATGGCAAATAATTTTAAAATGCTAAAAACTGAGAAAAGGACATATATACTTCTGGGAGAATGTAAATTGGTAGAAATTTCTGGTAGGCAATTTGGAATACATATCAAAAGCTTTAAAAATGTTTTTATCTTAGGGCACCTGAGTGCTCAGTCAGTTAAGCCTCTGACTTCAGCTAAGGTCATGATCTCACGGTTTACGAGTTCAAGTCCTGCATCTGGCTTTGTGCAGTCAGCTCAGAGTCTGGAGCCTGCTTCAGATTCTGTGTCTCCCTCTCTCTCTGCCCCTCCCCCTGCTCACAGTTTGTCTCTCAAAAATAAATAAACATTAAAAGAAATTTTAAAAATGTTTTTATCTTTTTTTAATTTTTTTTTTTAACGTTTATTTATTTTTGAGGCAGAGAGAGACAGAGCATGAACGGGGGAGGGTCAGAGAGAGGGAGACACAGAATCTGAAACAGGCTCTAGGCTCTGAGCTGTCAGCACAGAGCCCGATGAGGGGATCGAACTCACGGGCCGCGAGATCTTGACCTGAGCCGAAGTCGGCCGCTCAACCGACTGAGCCACACAGGCGCCCCAAAAATGTTTTTATCTTTTGACAAGTAATTCTAACTCCAAAAATTTATTATAAGTAAATAAGAATGTGCACAAAGATTTGGGGCTGATGATTTACCTCTCCAATAGTACCTCAAGAGATGGACCCATAATGATTTTTGAAACTCTATCCTGACTTTGATAACTCTATCTTCCAATATTATTTTGTTTCATTTGTTTTGCTTTAAACTCTAATTCCCGCATAAAAAAAATAGATTGGTGACATAACTCAAATTTATGATTACATTTTTTGATGAATTCTGATTTCTATCCCAACTTTGATTAGCTTTGGCTTAGCAGAAAGACCTAGAGCCCCTTCCACTGACACAGCTTGGCTAAGTGGAAAGCAAATTAGTTTAGGAACAAGGGCTAAATTAAGCACTCTAGATAAAAAGAAGATCTAAAATGCTAGCTGACTTGTAGAGAAATCTAAAAAAAATTGTAAAACTAACTAGGAAGTTCCCAGAGTATGGGGATTTATCAATTATTTTCTCTCTAGAGAGATCCACACCTATGTGCTCATACAGATCCACAAGTCCTTATCCAGAAATCCTTGAGAAAACATATTTTAGAATTCAAAATTTTCTTTTAAACCCAAAAAGGAAACTTGGTACACATATCATATATTACTTAACCTTCATGACGAGTCTGAAAAAGCATCCCAAAATAAAATGCATTAATATATCTGCAGCAAAACTTATAAATATTTACACCATATAAAATAAATAAAATTATAAACAGCTTCAGGTTACATTCACATCACTTATAAAAACAACTTGGTGCTCAAAGCTTTTTTTTTTTAAATTAATAACTATGACAGCATATTCCCTTCATCTATAAAATAAAATCTATACCTTGGAAGAGGGCATTTACCACTTAATCTTTCATCCTCTATATAGCGATGAAGTACATCTTGAGACCTCTTTAAAAGTACTGAGAGTGCCATTCGTGAGATATAGCCTTCTTGAGGTGTTGTGACTTTGTTACTGAAGGAAAACTGGAGCAATGTTTCAAAACACATTTTCGAAAATTCCTCTCTCAAACGAATATCAATCTCTGCTTCTGTAAAATTAACAACTTTTGATGGTTAATAGGAAGTTAAATTAATAACCTTAATGATAACAATTTAGCAAACTAGGAACAGAAGGAAATTCTTCAACTGATGAAGAGCATCTATGAAAACCTTCCAGCTAACAGCATGTATATAACAATTTTCCCCCTTTCAAGATCAAAAACAAGGCAAGACTGTCAACTCTCATCATTTCTACTTAGTATTTTTCTTGTCTTGTTTTTTTTCATACTCTTTGACAGCACTATAAAATACTTTTCAATGGTTTGCCACAAGGTCAAGCTTGTGATTTTTCTTTCTTTCTTTCTTCTTCCTCCCCCCTTCCTACTTTCCTCTTAGCAACATCTTTCTAGAGCCAGACCTGAGCTCTATTCTGGACTAGCTGCTCTCTAGACCTGCTGTCCCGCTATCTCCTAGAACTAGTCTTTGTCATAGCCTGGGAATTGTTTTTATTCTCTTATTGTATACCCCACTTCCTAGATCCATACCTTCCATTTCCTTGGCTTACTCCTTTGTTTTCATGGAGCACATTCTAGAATGTCTCAGAAAGACTATTCTGAATAGGAAGTAACATTTTTGAGAACTTGCATTTCTGAAAATATCATTACTTTACTGTGGTACTCAAAGAGTTGTTCCTTAGCAGCATCAACATCACCAGAAAACTCGTTAGAAATGCAAATTCTCATATCCCACCCCATACGTACTGAATCAGAAGCTCTGAGAGTACAGTCCAGCAATAACTTGCCCTTGCAGCTGATTATAATACATGCTGACATTTGAAAATTACCATTCTACACTTATACTCTGCCAACAATGGGCCCACATTTAAAACTCCTTCTTAAAAATCCTTTCCATTTCTAACTCTCAAACTACTTCATCAACGTCTTTTAGCATACGGTGCTGCTACTGAAAAGTCCAATGTCCTCTTGATACAATTCTTCTGTGTTGGACTTTCTTCTTTTCTTTCTGAAATCTTGTAGAATCTTCTCTTTATCCCAGGTATTTTGAAATTTCCTAACAACATGCCTTCTTGTGGATCTTTCTTCTTTCACTGTTCTGGTCACTGAGTGGCCATTTTTAATTTGGAGACTGATTTCTTCAGTTTATGTATTTAATAATTTCCTCTGTTAGCTTTGCTCTATTTTCTCTTTCTAGAAGACCTATTGTCAGATGTTAGACCCCTTGGATTCATTTTATTTCTTTCTTCTTATGTTGTCTACTTTTTGTCTTTCTCTACTTCCTGGTTTACCTCCTTATATTTTCTTGTAACCCTTCACTGGACTTGTTATTTCAGCTGTCACATTTTTAGTTTCTATGAGCTCCTTCTTATTCTGATTCCTCCTTGTTAACAGTATTTTTTTTCATGAATATAAATCTTTTATCTCTTTGAACATCCTAATTATAATTGTGCTTTTTTGGAGTAATGTTTTTATGGCTCTGAATTTTATCTGTTTCCTCTTAGTTTCTTTTACTCCCTCTTTATTTGTTTTTTCTCTTTCATGTTGAAAGATTTTCTCTGAAAGCTTTGGCTATCAGGTCATACTTAAGAATGGTGGGGACCAAAACTGATCCCTGGAACCTAGGTCTTTATAGAAGCCTGGTCCTGTTTCTATGTATATGTTTCTATGTATATGTTTAAAAAAAAAAAACCCTCCAAGTTAAAGTTGAGAAGTTTGTGTCCAATGGCAAAGTCATTGGAAGAAATGTCCAAATACCTTCCTTACCTTGGTATATTTAATACTATAAATGGCAAGAGGTATCATCAGAAACTGCTAGAAAAAGTATACATGGCAACTCAGTAATCCTTATTAAGCTTAAAGTATTTACATCTGATTATATTGTTTGTAACACACATTTTATAAAAATGTATCTAGAAATTTTTATATACTCTTTAATAATAAAAAGTTGACTGTATTAATATAAGTAGTATTTAATTATTTTTTCTGAGACTATTATTTTTGTTAAATCTGCACTTAACCACATCACTTTTAAAACTTGTTTGGGCTGGGAAAAAGAAGTGCTGTAGTTTGTGAAGTAAGCAGTATGAGAGACATCTAGTGGCCAGACTACACACATTTAAATGTTCTTCAAAGTCCTTAGCACAGTTTAACAGAATATTCACATTTTCCCCTCAGAAAGCTTAATGTTCTATCATGTTCTTAGAAATTACCTTAACCATTCTCCAGTTTACATTTTACCATAATCACAGGAGTAAACATTTATATAGTCAACTTCTTCCAAAGTACTTCAATACATTTTTAATAAATCATTAAAATAACATACCTGTAAATGAAGATGACTGAGAATGTATTGAGCCCTTATTAAGCATAGTCATTATCTGACCAACAAATTCCTTAGGAATAAAATTGGCATAAGGTAGTATCTCAGTGCTGATAAGCTGAACTACCTAGAACAAAAGAGGCAAACTCAAATGCATTTTGTTTTTCTTGAAAGAGACCAACTCAAATGACAGTATCTAGAGTAAAACCTAAATTTTATTTTAAAAGAAAATCAGCTAAAGAATCTTCCTTGAAGTACACAAACATTTTAATGTTAACATACAGGATGAGTAGTCCATTTCCCTCATTTGTCTTAGTAATAATAATAAATTTATTACAAAATAGTCAATACTATAGACTGTTTACTATGCAACCATTTTAGTAAATGTTGATGTTATATGAAATGTATCCATGCTAGAATAAACTATCCAAAACAGAATTAAGAATAAGATTGAAATCACTTTTTATAACCATAAACGAGACAAAAGAGAAAGGAAAATTACATTCATTTTTGTTAAATAGCTCATTTCTAATATATAATGTGTTTTTTGCCCTTTGATGAAAAAGAAGAAAAGTTTACAAGAGTTTTAATACAGAAATGGACAAAAAGCAATATTTTATACGTATACTTTTTTGATATACTTTAAAGTAATTTACTTCATTTACTTAAAAGTTCTTTCATCCTGCTTAAAGGAAAATCATCAAACCACCACCCCCAACAAAAAAATCTATAACCAAAAAAACTACTTCTTTAAAGTCAATTTATAATCAACAAAATATATTCTTCAACAAGCTCTCATTATGTGCTTCAAGAGTTTGAGAGGCTCTATCTACAGCTGGTTAAAAACAAAAATCTAAACAACTTATTGATTAGTTTGAACGACAAACACCTGGTTTGCCAAACTGTAGCACAAACTCTCAAATGCGTGCTCAATGACTGAGATTTTACTGAATCAACTACTTTTTAAAATTATTAAATGGACACAACTATAGATCTAGACAACATACACACAGCACAAAGCTAACAAATAAAAGGAAATCATGTCAGTGCTTTAAGAACCAACCTTTAATCTCTGTGAGAGTTTTAAAGCTTTTAGGTTCAATCTTAACTTACTAACCCTACTTGTTCTTTTAGCAATTTCATAATTTCAACATTTCTACTATTTGGTTTGCACAAATGGTTACAGGAAAATGTTTTAAACAGCTTCCTCACCTCAACGTCAATACTTTCATTTCTCTGAAATTCTTGAATAGAGAGATTATCTGGAGGTATGCTAAAAAATAAACAAATAAAACACTTGATTTTTAAAAGTAACATGTTCCCTGGAAATAAGCAGTATTCAAATGACAAAAAGGATTTATTTTCTCACCCAGGTTAGACATTACCATTTATTTAAAAGAACAGTATTTTTAATTAAAGTTATTAGTATAATAAGGACTATACCAATTACAAACATGAATTTCTTAACTACAAAAAATGCTTGGTCCAATCCTGAATTAAATAAAATCTGTAAAATTAAACTCCTTTCAGTATTATGAATGAAAAAAACAATAAAAAGTGAGGGTATTACTATCATCTGCAGCTACAACAAAAATTACTACTGTGAGGATACCTGAATTCACTTACACTGCCAGTGACTTACAAGAGTCTTGGTTATCTGCTGAACCCATTCACTCAGAGACTGGCCATTAATCACTAATTTGCAATAAACATAATGTATTAAAGATCTTTACATTAAAGATAGAGAACATCTAAAACAAAACAGGGCTGATTCAGACTTTCTAAAGCAGAAAATTATTCCAGCAAGATCAATGGAAATCAGTTATTCTGAGAGAACCAAGGTGAATTCTAAACCATGTGGCTCCTAATTAGAATGAGCGGTAAAATGGTATTAAACTTACAAAGCAGTGAAATATTTACTTAAAAACAGCTGAGAATAAGATGTTAATGATTGTTACAGTAATGACAGCGAAAAATTACAGAGCCAGCCACTGTACTAAGAGCTTTAATTTGTATTATTTCATAAGTTCCCAGAGTAACCACATGTAGCAAGTATTATCCTCATGTAATTGACAGAAGAGGAAACTGAGGCTTTGAATGCTGGTAAAATGACCAAGAATGTACTGTAAGCAAATGACAAGGCCGCAATTTGACCCTAAACTTCTCTGGTATTTGAGCCTAAATTCTTCTCTTTCATGTTGTAAATGTAAAAGCAGTGTTAGTTATCTTAGATTTAGAGTTATAATATACAGTTTTGTATCTAGGGCTATTTTTGCTCTAGCATTATTTGGTTTTTCTATTTATAAGTATTAGAATACACACAAGCACTCGTGCACATGTACTCTGTTATGGGTACCAGATCTTTACTTGATTTAGATGTTTTTCATTCAACAAATATTTATTGAGTATCAGATGCTTTGTACCATATACAGCATATATACAGCATTGAGTTTGAGCAAGATGGTGTTCAAGATCCTGCTGTGAACAAGATGCACTTAGTCTCTGTTGCATGAAACTTGCATTCTGGTGTGCAAGTCCTAGACTAATTCTATAATCTGCTAGTAGGAAACTACAGGAAAAATTTTAATGACATGTACCCAAACTGGAACCAATGCTGGGAATTTCATAACTGCTACAACTAATGTAGCTTCACAGATCCTATCTGTATCTCTGGAGATAAAAGCTGTGTTTAATTCTAATTTATAATCAAGTAATATAAGTGTTCAGTGATACAAAAAAAATGGTGATAATGGTGGAGGTAACTGAGGATGGGCTGACTATGAGTTAAAAAAAAAAGCTTATTAGGAACAGACAGTAATAATATAAATGTGACAGGGATCATGTATCAAACAAACACTGAAGTGGATCTTAAAATATTTTATGAGGAAAGAAAGCATACCAAGTCAGAAACTCAAAAGTTCACTCCTAATTCCAGCGATCAAAAAAATCAGGAAATTATTTAATGATGCATAGGTTAAGTATTCTGGTCTCAAAACTCAAACTAATGGTTATTTTTTTTAACTTATGGTTAGTATCCTTACTAAACACTTTGAGCATATCAAAAAAATTGGTTGAGCTTCAAAAAAACTGATGATTAACACAGTTTACCTATAAATTATAAGTAGAGATGGTGAATATTGCAGGTAGAAACAGGCCATATAAGATCCTTAATTCTCTAAGATGGAGGTAATTTTAAAAATTATCTTCACAAATATTTAGTTGAAATAAAATAACTGATAAAGTATGATTTGTATTTTTTGTCAGTTCTCTCTGCATGGTACATTCAAAAAGTGTAATGAGATACAATTTCATATACTATAAAATTCACCTTTTAAATTATATAATTCAGTGCTTTTTAGTATCTGCACAAAGTTGTGCCACTTCTAATTCTAGGATATTTTCATCACTCCTGAAACACATTCTGTACTTTGACCAGTCACTCCTCATCCTCTCCTCTCCCACCTGTAGCAACCATTAATCTACTTTCTGTCTTTACACATTTGCCTATTCTGGATATACCCCATAAGTGACATCATACAATATATGGACTTTTGTGTCTGGTTTCTTTCACATAGCATAACATCTTCAAGATTCATCTATACTGTAGCATGCATACATCAGTATTTTATCCTTTCTTATGGCTGAATATTCCAATTTGTGGACATACCACATTTACTTTATCCACTCATCAGGTGACAAACATTTGGATTGTCTTCATTTGGGGGCTATTATGACAAATACCACTATGAATATTAGTGAACAAGTTTTTGTGTGAACATGTTTCATCTGAATTCTTTTGGGTAGTACTTAGTGATTTTTAACTTAAGGTCCACAGACCATTTGTATGAATCCCCCCCCCACCAGCCCAAGTGTATTCTAGAGGACAAGCACCATGTTTCAGTACTCCAAGGATGATTGAATGAACTCCTAATAAACTTCAAGTGTCTACCAGATTACAGTCTTTATGTTTTTCATCTTTAATCATGTTTTTTCTTTTTCTCCTTTCAACTATTTATTTATGATAGTCTTCAATGATGTCCAAAGCCTTCGTTTTCTTCTAGCTAATTTTGATTTTATTTGTATTTCTTTGTTATTATACTGCCTTGCCAAAACAGCTTAAAGAACAAAAGAAAGCTAAGCATTATAAAGGCATGGTTATTCAAAGTCTTAGAGTATATATTAAGTTAAAGGACTTATAAATGTTCCAAGATGAAATATGCTCAAATATTAGTATTATATAAAAACTAAGGCCTTACTATTCCAAGCAACATTCTGAAACACCCTACTGTTCAATATTACTGATGAACTTCAGTTATAGAACAAGTACATACATGACATAAAATACTATTTTGTGATTTCCAAAGTAATCAATTATTTGAAAAACAAAAAACAAAACCTCATGAAACTGAAAATGTGCATTGTTTTAAGTTCTCCTAGTGAGCACTGGCATTTTTAGCTTCAGCTAACTAATGCAAGTTTTCAATTTGAGCTTTAAAATATTTTTTGGACTATGAAATAAAAATGACCAGTCCAAGGTCAACAGGAAGTAGGTGATAGAGTCCAAAGTAGGTCATGACTTTCAATGTAGGGTATGTCTCTACTACTCCATGTAGTAGAAGGCTTAAATCTATAAGTAGAATAACTACAACTAACACTGATTCTGTGTTACTGACAGCTGAAGTCAGTATCTTTATTATTTTCTAGCCATTATACACAATTCCAAATTTAGAAGTAAATTTCCTACTCCCAGTTATTTACAGTTTTGGTCTTTAAAATTCTAGTTTAAAATATGGCTTTTTGATGGGAAAGGATACGGATAGCATCACTTTCTCTTAAGGAAAGGAAATAATGAGGATAATAATAGTGGTAGCAAGCATTTTAAAAGCACTTACATGCCAGGTACTACTCTAAGGAGTCATTTATTTTAAGTGACTTAACCCTCATAATGACCCTATGAGTTAAGTATAATTCCCATTAACAGATAAGGAAATGAGTTCCTGAGAGGTTAAGTAACTTGTCCAAAACATCTCAGTTATAAAGTAATACAGTCAAGGTTTGAATCCAGATGGCCCCACTCCTAAGTCAGTGCTCTTACCCACTATGCTGTCTGCTTTCTTAAGTAATATGATTTTCAACATACTCAATACACCCAAAACTTTAATGTAAGCAGGGCTGCCGTTGGGCTAAAAACTATAATGAATTATAGTACGACTGCATTAATACAAAATGACATAAGATGTGCAGTTTCTATTATTAGGCCTTTTGTTTCATTGCCTTCTTTATTGTACACAAACACATAAAATTAATTTCAGAAAACTGAACTTAATAAAATAAGAACAAAGTTTGGAAAATGAAAAATGTTCAGTAAGAAACCTGAGAATTAAGTAAGATGGTAGAAAGACCCAGCCAAAAGAAAACAAAGAAGTTTTACTCATTGCCAAAAAACCTGCTCTAAAAGGTTATATTATTATGGGACACCTGGCTGTCTCAGTTGGTGTAGCGTGCACCTCTTGGTCTTGGGGTTGTGGGTTCAAGCCCCATGCTAGGTGTAGAGATTATGTAAAAGTAAAATCTTTAAAAAATAAATAAAAAGAAAAATAAATAAAAATTTTAAAAAAATAAAAATAAAAAATAAATAAAAATAAATAAAATAAAATAATAAAGCAACATGAATATACAGACAACTGAGAAGGAAAAAGAAAAGTCTAAACCTATTTGATTCATACAAATTAATATAGTGATTTTTGGCAATGGAATCCACAAAGAAATTCAAATTTTCAGAGTTACAGATAAAAAGATAATTTGTTTCAATGTGCTTTGAGTCCTTATAATTTTCCTGCAAATACAGAGTATGCTTACATTGGTATTTACAAGATTTCTAGAGATGAGATACATAAGAAAGTAAACAAGGGGTACTTGGGTGGCTCAGTCAGTTAGGCGTCTGACTTTTTTTTTTTTTTTTAATTTTTTTTTCAACGTTTTTATTTATTTTTGGGACAGACAGAGACAGAGCATGAACGGGGGAGGGGCAGAGAGAGAGGGAGACACAGAATCGGAAACAGGCTCCAGGCTCCGAGCCATCAGCCCAGAGCCCGACGCGGGGCTCGAACTCACAGACCGTGAGATCGTGACCTGGCTGAAGTCGGACGCTTAACCGACTGCGCCACCCAGGCGCCCCAGGCGTCTGACTCTTGATATGGGCTCAGGTCGTGATCTCGTGGTCCTATAATTGAGCCCTACCTTGGCTCCATGCTGAGTGTGGAGCATGCTGAGGATTCTCTCTCTCCCTCTCTCTCTGCCCCTCCTCTGCTTATGTTCTTTCTCTCTCTCTCTCTCAAATAAATAAACTTAAAAAAAAAAAAAAAGAAAAGAAAGTAAAACAAAATCTGACCATTTGTGGAAACAGAAGTTAGGATGTTACTACTTTCAATTTTGAAATACCAGATAAGCTTTTATACAAAATTTAAGTTAGCCCACAGATTCCTCCTTCATAAAATTTAGTATGTCTTCTAATTATCCTACTCTCACTCAGTGAGGGGTCAAAAGATGATCCATAAACATAAGCCTTCAGATGGATGTCACACAATGAAAATTCCACTCTTCTTCACCAAAACTAACATATTTTTTTATTTAAAAAAAATTTTTTTTGATATTTATTTACTTTTGAGAGAGAGAGCATGAGTGGGGGAGGAGCAGAGAGAGAGGGAGACACAGAAACCGAAGCAGGCTCCAGGCTCTGAGCTGTCAGCACAGAGCCTGATGAGGGGCTCGAATCCACGAACCGTGAGATCATGACCTGAGCCGAAGGTGGACGCTTAACCGACTGAGCCACCCAGGTGCCCCCACCAAAACTAACATCTTAAAGAGCTAATCATGATCATCACTAATCGTATTTATTCTGGTGCAACACTAATTTATTGCAATTGTTTTCCTCTTGCGATGTCAAATGGGCAGCAGATTTAAAAAACAGATCTTCTTAGCTTCCTCAAGTTAAAACCTTAATTATGATGCATCCATATTGTCTTACAGACTTCTGTCTTAAAAACACAGGGCACCTGGGTGGCTCAGTTGGTTAAGTGTCTGACTTTGGCTCAGGTCATGATTTCACGGTTTCTGAGTTCGAACCACGAGTGAGGCACTGTGCTGACAGCTCAGAGCCTGGAGCCTGCTTCGGATTCTGTGTCCCTCCCTGCTCTGCCCCTCCCCAGCTCTTGCTCTGTCTCTGTCTCTCTCTCTCAAGAATAAACATTTAAAAAGACAAAAAAACAAAAAAACCACTGTAGGGGCACCTGGGTGGCTCAGTGGGGTAAGCTTCCGACTCTTCATTTCAGGTGAGGTCACAATCTCACCGTTCGTGGGACTGAGTTCTGCAACAAGCTCTGCACTGACAACGCAGAGCCTGCTTGGGATTCTCCCTCTCTTTCTGCCCCTCTCCTGCACATGGGGTCTCTCTCTCCCCCTCTTTCTCTCTCAAAATAAATAAATAAGCTTAAAAAAACAAAAACAGTGTAAAAAGCAAAAATCTCCATTGCTCATGATAATGTACCTAGTGGATAAAGGTCTACTCAGTCTTGCTTCGTATACAACACGGCAATCTTAATAATTACTTTGTTAATGAGTAATGAGAAAGACTGTTTTTAGATCAATCACAGGTACTTTTTGAGAGATTGTCTTAATTGTAAAATTGAATGAGCTGACCTTTTAGTAAAGAGAAAGTCTTCAAAAGTATTGGCTAGTTCTGGCCACATACTGTCAAATTTTCCAGAAGAAGCATGCTGCCGGGCAACAGGTAGCCCAATAGAAAGAACTTTGAGGAGAGAAGATACTGCTAGTTTCCATGTGCTTTCAGAAGGGCAGGAATATTTCAAACTGAGAGGAACCCTAAGGGTCTGTGAAAATAAAGACAATTTAAGATACGTATTAATTAAAATATATAAATGCAACTTTAATTACTTAAAAAAAACTATAGCAAAGAGAAAAAAATAAGAGCACAGGTATTTTCACTTAAAAAAAGGATATTATTTTCTAGAAAAATCAGTATTTCAGACATGGTCCTCAAATCCTACTGCCTAAAAAGATATTCTGTTTCCATTTTATAAACAATGACCTTGAATGAGTAACAACCTTTCGAACTTCAGTTTCTCATCATAAAATACAGGGATGTTATCCAAAAAGATAGGAATAGTAAACTTAAAATTTCGCAGTTTCTCTCAACTTACTGTTACAGAATTAGAACGTTCTGCTGTATTTTTCCTAGCAGAAAATAATTTGACTGATGGGGTTCTCCCATTTAAGAAAGATCAACACCTTGTATTTTTTCACTATTGGTTAGGTAAATATAACCTAAAGCATCAATACTTTGAAGTCTTATGTTTTATCTCTAAAATTCTTTGAACTTTATGTTCTACTCTAACATTTTAATGTAGTTTTTCATTTTCCAAGTTATTTCAGTAAGTTTGATAATTCAGAAAGACTGTTTATTCCTTAACCCTTGCAGCTACAGGAGTAAAGCATCTGAGTTACATATAGTGATGTGACTGTGATGTTGAGATTTACTTTTTAACTGGTCAACTTTTGAGGTAGGTCGCTATAAACCATTAAAGAACTAATTTGGTGGTTCAGAATGAAGTCCTCTGGCTATAGTTCTATCCAGCAACTACAAGGCTAGACTGATCAAACTCCCAGTTTCAGCATATCAGCAGATAATGTACATTAGAGTAAAAATCCTACTTTTATATAAAAATCCTCGTCTCAGAAAGATAAAGAGTAGCAGAGATAAATTTTCATATTTCAAGGTTATGGAGTGAATATAAAACTTAATTTCATCATCCTCCATACAAATTATTACTTACTCACTTCATGAACCATTACATGTTAGCATGAAATGGGCCTCCACTAAGAGATAATTAGCCTAGCCAGATCTATTCCTTTCCTTTCCCCAGGTGCTTTGGGGGAACCTGACTTCAATTCCATTTGGGATTTAGGGTAAAGAGATGATTAGCTCATTAAGCAAATCAATCTACTCCATTTCCCTGACCATAATCACTGGTTCAAGACTGGGCATAGGACTAAAGCTGGTCCAATTAAGGTTAATTTTAGAAACTTAAGAAG
Organism: Lynx canadensis; assembly: GCF_007474595.2. Classification (NCBI taxonomy): domain Eukaryota; kingdom Metazoa; phylum Chordata; class Mammalia; order Carnivora; family Felidae; genus Lynx; species Lynx canadensis. Next base: position 87,754,336 of record NC_044309.1, on the reverse strand, counting down.
AATAATATGATAAGAACCACGTATATACACACACCTCCTACTGGACATCAAACCCCTTATTAGCCTGTAACTATGAGGAGAAACATGGGGTGTAATCAATCTTTGGAAAAGCAGAATGGAGAGAAAAAAAAACTTGATTTTTGTTGACACTGCAGAACCACTGGATAAACCAATCCTAAAACCCTCCATCTCTGAATTTTCCAACTAAGCATGGCAATAAATCCTTTTTATTGTTAAGGCTAATCAGAGCCTGAGTGTTTGCCATTTGCAAAGAAAACAGCGCTAAATTATACAAGGGCCAGTCTAAGTTAACATTTTATAACTCAAGGTTAGATAAAAGAAAAATATAATTAACTACTACAATTAATATTTTACTGAAATTAAGGGAATGTTACACACAGTGGATTTATGTGATTTGTACATTTTTTGTTTAAAAACATGTAAGCAACTAAGATGGAGATTGGTTTAAAGCATATACTCAGTAAATCTGTGTGGAACTGAGAAATCTGTTCTTGCTGCCGCAAAGCTCACAATTTTTGAGAAAGAGTCTTGTCCAATTAATCACAATACAGTGTAGTGAGTGGCATCAAGAAAGGGGCAGCATAGGAGCGCATGGGTGGCTCAGTCAGCTAAGTGTCCAACTCTTGTTTTTTTTAATGTTTACTTATTTATTATTTATTTTTAATGTTTATTTATTATCTTTGAGAGAGAGATAGGCAGAGTGCGAGTGGGAGAGGGGCAAAGAGAGAGGAAGACACAGAATCCGAAGCAGGCTCCAGGCTCTGAGCCATCAGCACAGAGCCCGATGCGGGGCTCGAACCCATGACCCGTGAGACTGTGACCTAAGCCAAAGTTGGGCACTCAACTGACTGAGCCACCCAGGTGCTCCAAAGCATCCAACTCTTGATTTCAGCTCAGGTCATGCTGTCACAGTTCTCTGAGTTCAAGCACCACACTGTGAGTGCATAGCCTGTTTGGGATTTTCTCTCTCCCTCTCTCTGCCTGCTCACACAAGCTCTGTCTTAAAATAAACAAACATTTTTTTAAAAGGGGTAGGGGGAAGGAGTACAGAAAAAAGATTATTTAATTCTTTTAAACATAAACTGATTCATGTCACTCTTCAATGGCTAAAGAATAAAGTCTGATTCCTTACAATGGCTTATAAGAACCATAGCTATTTTTTAAGACTTATTCTAGGTCCTGACATCTCCCTAAATGGAATTTCTCAAAATTTCTTTAAAAAATACCACAATCTTTTACATTGCTTAATCCCTCGCCTTCTCCCTAGCAAATCTATTACTCCTTTAAGTGTCACTTCTGTTGATCCTTGCCAAAATCCTCTGGACAGTTCAGTTATTTCCTTGTCTATGGGGGATGGGAGGTGGGAACCTAACTTTTTATTCAGCACTGACTACTTGGCAAGTATCATTATAAGCTGTATCTCGAATGAGTCTCTCAATAGTTAAGACATATAAGTGGTATTGGTATCAACCTTCTTTTATAGATGAGAAACGCTCTGACAGGTCCATTTACCCAAAATTATACAGCAGCAAGTAAACAGCAATACACTCAGGCAGGTCTATCTGAATCCACTGTGTACTCTTCACTTAGGACTTAACATACTTTGTCTGCCTTTTCTATATTCCCTTCACTGAATTATTAAATGTAAGAATTATCTTGCTCATTTTTAAATTTCTACTAGTTAGTACCTGGCAACAGAGGTGCTTACAAACTATTCTCAATGAATGAGGAGAGAACAGCTGTGATGGGATGAGTAGGGAGGGGAAGGAAGAGTATGACAAAAATCACGGGAAGGAGTTTAAAGGTTAAGGGCAGTATCATAGGACAAGGAGGATAATTAGAAAAGCACACAGGATTTGAAGATTTGATCTTCTAAACTTTTAAGTCATTTCTGGAGCACCATATGAAAGTAAGCCAGCATGCAGCGGGGTGAGAGCGAGTGGCAGCTTAGATGAAGGCCACAAGCTGTTTAAAGGAATTTGGAAGGAAAGAAAAGCTGAAAGGGGATGGGCCATTTGAGTAGTAAGTAAAGTGAGAGAAAGTTCTTCTATAAAGGGCTTAATCATCTTTCCAAGGTACAGTTTATGAGACTAAAAGGAAAATGAAACAAAGCATCACCAACAAAAAAAGAGGGAAAGAGGAAAGGAGGGACACAGAGAGAAGGATGAGCTTTGAAACAGAGAAAGGCCTTCTCCATGAGGGAAGACATTTCATATTGGCCTATAGAAGGCAAGGTTTAGGTGTGTTCTTCAAAACACAGAGAAAAAAAACAAGAAATAGACTTTGGAAGAATCAGACATAATCCACTAGAGATGAGTTTTTGCAAATGGTTGTCCATACACTGGGGAACTGGCTTTAAAAACAAAAAAGGCATGCATGATCAGTTAAGTCAATGGGCTATAAACTTCTCCCTGAATACTCATCAACCTTGAAGTATAAGAAACAGGATACTTTGTTATCCTGTGGCAAAATTTAAGAAGTGAAAAAAATCCAATGCATACTTACTTTAAAATATTTTTTATTAAAAAAAGAACTTTTCTTCCCATACTTTGGCTAGCTAACTTGGATGTGAATTAAAAAAAAAAAAAAAAGAATTTTTCATACTGTAGAAAAATGGCTTCCTAAATATGATCCATGAATGTTGGAGAAAAGTCTCTACAAATAATTATATAAATATTTTCCATTATCTCAATATATGATAATATATCACTACCTATAATTTCAATAATTTACTGTAATTTCAATAATAGTATCATCATCAAGTGAAAGTATAGAAATTAAAAAAAAGATACCTTAATAATATTCTGGAGTACTTTCTCATTCACCACTGCTTTGTGACAGGCTGTTTTTTGGTATAAATCCACAACTACTTCTAAAGACCTTTCAGCAAACGGTACATAATTCAAGGCTACCCATTCCGCCTAAAAAGTAATATTTTCACATGGAGTTAAAAATAAATGAGATTAAATTATGTTGTTTTCAAAGAGAAACCTTCTTTGTCTTAAAGTTCAGTCCTTGGTTTTAGGTCAAGATTATATCACATGCAAAGTTTTCAAAGAGATACGTACTTCATGAAAGAGTAATTTTCAGCCAGGCAAAAATTAAAACTATCAGAAAAAGCAGAGAGCATTCTATCAAGTACTGGGAAGGATGTGTTTTACTTGTTGCCAATAGGTTAGGACAATTTTAGGAAATTTAACTCACCGGTGCAAATAGTTGGATCTATTGTGATTCCATTGTGTTGCAAGACAAATAGAATGAGAAAAGTTAATACACATTAAAACTACTTTTCGGATGATGTAAAATTATTTTATGTTGAGGGAACAAAATCAGCCTGTGCATGCATTCAGAAACTTACTTTTCCTCTAAGCCAAAACAAAGCCAAAATTTGCCAACTATGGCTATAAAAATCTTTGACATAAAATCCAACTACATTTCACACCAGCAGTAGACAATTTATTTAGCACACACAGATTTCTTCATTTTGTATTACAGATATTTAGACAAGATTAGGCTTAGGGATTTAGAAGCCATTTTGTAATGGGGTGGGGCAGCCAAGAAAGGACCTCTGAAGAAAAATGTAACATGAAAGGCCAAACTTTCTAGAGAACTACTTGAGAAAGGAAAGTCAAAAACAAGAAAAAAATGGAACACGGAAAAGGTTTTCCAAAAAGTGTTTCTTTTCAGTTTAAACTGTTAACAGACATATGAAAGTTTATTTGTAAATGACAAATTTCTGAGATACTCAAAAGTCCATCTTAAGTGGAACTGTTAATAAGGCATGAAATCTTACAGAGAAAATATAATTTAGAGTAAATTACCTGATTATATTTTGCATTTGCAATGTGCTTTGTTTCCAGCTGTCCATACTGTGGAGGTTTACAGGAAAATTCCACAAATGCCAGTAACTGGTCAAATATAGCTGGATACATTATCTGCATGTTTTCTGGCCCTACACAGATGGCCTATAAAAGCAAAATATGAACAACAGAATGCATAATCTAAATTCCAATAAGTTCTTCACTGTATATGCACTTAACCAAAGAATCTGAAAGACTGTCCTATTTTATATAAGTATTATACAATGTTTTATAAGCCCTGAAGGACACAGCTATTACAAGCTATTTTAAGCTATTATTGAATACAGTGTAAGCTAACTGTGTTGATCAGCTAAAAAATGCCTTTTAATAAAAAGTGTGATTTATTACTTAACAGACTAGAAAAAGAGCAAGCACTTGAAGAGGAGTCCCAGGCAGTCCTGAGGTTCCACAATCCGATCATTTGTTCAGTAATACAGCCATTAGGTCATCAAGAATGCTTCATTGACCAAGAGGATATTGACTGATACTGACTTCTATTTAAGTAATGGCATCAGTTCACTGAAATGACAGCTGATTTCTGCACTATGCTTAGTCTCCTAACTTTAACAAATAATCATGTATACCATCATTGGGAAAATGTGTGAAAATTTGTTTCTAAAAGAAATGTATATGTGAATTTTTTGACCTGGCAGTGTATATTTAATGTCTAATGTATCTGAATATACAGACTTGATTTAAAACAAAAGAATTTAAAATTTTTAACAGAAATTAAACTTATTGCTATAAATAATTTGATAAAACAGAATAAAATACATATCCTGACACTACAGATTTTAATTACTTCAGATAGCCTGAAAGTACTTAAAATGAGTCTTATATTTTCATTTTTTCTAGCAACAAATGTGTTTTCTCCTCCCATCCTTTCACATATTCCTGTTTTAATGTTTCTTTTCTGTGTGAAAAATATTCAATGATAGTATTTATGTAGTATCTAAAATATACTTGCGTTTTATTTACAAAACAAAAAACATAATCATTCTGCACTTGAATACTCTCAAAATACTAGATTAAAATTCAAAGCATTTCAAATTTTTAGGGAATTCCTTTAAAAAGATGCACACAACATTTATGGTTTTCCAGAACCCATGGCTTTTTGATCTGTCAGGTAATAGATTAATTTTATCTTCCCTCAGAGAAGACAGAGCCATTTAGTTTTAACTGAAGTTTTAGAGAAAAGTGTCTTGAAATATAAAGTAGATAAGCAAAGTGCTGCCCATACCTAAGTTAGATCATCCTATAAATACAATGTAAAAAAAAAAAAAAAAAAAAAAAAAAAAAAAGAAGACATCTAATACTATCTCTCAATATGTGGTTATTTTTCTCTGTAATAGTGAATTAGAGGAATCTGAATGGTATACAGCCTAAAAAAATCACTCTACTGACTGCTTCTGTTAAATTTCACTTTCTTTTTTATTAAGCTCTTGCTGAGTCTTAATTCTGAGAAGTAAATAAGCAGTAATTACTGTGAAAAAGAAAAAATTATCCTAAGTGGATTCTTAAGTTTCAAGGACTAGAAAAAAGTAAAGCCCATATGATTACCTTACAAAACTAAGTATTAACAGTTTCTCTGGAAATATCTTAGCACCAAACAATGACTTTGACTACACATTTCAATTTTCAGTGGCTGTTTATAAAAAGAAAACATACTGTATTGTTATAGCTGACTTAATAAGCAATTCCAGGATCTTAAAATGCATACTACTGAATTGACATTTAAAAAAAAAAAAACTCCATCTAAGAAAAAGTTATTGGTTTTCTTTCAGTGTTCTTAAATTTGTATATCAGAAAAAACTATAGTATGAACCTGATAACAGATTTAGTTCAAAAGCTACAAATCAGTCAGCAAGCTGCACATTTCCTATTCGTCCAGTTTGAAAACTGTATGTGAAAACAAGAACAGAAAATGGACATCCAACCTCTCCCGTGGTTCAAGGTTTCTCTTATTAAGTCCTTAAACAATAATTCATTCAGTGCCTACTTATACAAAGGCTTTTTTTTGCCTCCTCAACTCAGATACTAAGATCTATGCCAGGGAACTTGATGATACAGACAGTAACAGCTAACATTCACTCAATGTTTAACTGTGCCAAGCAGTAAATGCCTTGCAAATCCCATTTAATAAGAAAAAAAGTTGTAGATTTATCATTTTCATTTTATAGATTAGGAAGCTCATGAATAAAGAGAGTCAGAAACTTGCCCCATTAAGCAGCAGGCAGGGCTTCACTGCACAACTCCCCGGGCACCATTCACACACAATGTGCTGGTGTCTCCTGGAGTACCCCTCCAACAGTCTTGATGATGGAGGCAGATACAGCGTCCAGCCATCTGACTGGAAGTTTAGTAATAAATAAGACAGATGCAGTCTCCTGACCTCAGAACTCAGGGAAAACAGAATCAAATTCTCAGGTCCCACGCATGTCAAAATATCTTGGCCAAGAAAAATTAATTAGCATACATAACTAAATCAATTTAGTGGGATCTAGTGATTTAAAAACCAAGAGAAGACTGTCACTCTGTAGCTTTGAACTATGTAAGGGTAAACGTGAAATAAAAAATGAGTTTTTTACAAAGGAAATTATCTTTAACCAATAAAAAGTTTCGTTGGAAAACTAATTTAATTATAAAGTCCCAAAGCAAGTAAATTTTGCTTATGAAAAAATTTTCTGACACACGTGGGAAAAAAATACAGAAACACTTTTACTGATAGTGAAATATCTTACTTTTTCCATTAGGAAATATTAAAGACACCACATGTCTGAATCATATTCAAGTGTTATAAAATACCATTTAGATAATTATAGAAGTAATAAACAACAGCTAGAGTGAGAATTAGTAATGCAAAATTGCATCAGTTGATACAAATGAACAACAAATAAGGCTTCCTAAGTTTCAGAATGAAGGTATATGTTGTTTTCAAAACTAGTAAAAGCTCAGAAAAAGTTCCTAGTAGTTGAAGTAAATGATTCTACTTGTTCTCACACTGCTAAAGCAGAGCTTTTAAAAATAAAATTATACAGCCTGAGTGGCTCAGTCAGTCAAGCGTCCGACTTTGGCTCACATGATCTCGCGGTTAGGGAGTTTGAGCCCCCATCAGGCTCTGTGCTGACAGTTCAGAGCCTGGAGCCTGCTTTGGATTCTGTGACTCCCTCCCTCTCTGCCCATCCCCTGCTTGCACTCTCTGTCTCTCTCTCTCCCCAAAATAAAAAGCATTAAACATAAATAAATAAATAAATAAATAAATAAATAAAATTAATAATTTTTTTTCCTTGAAAAGAATTTTGGAGGTTTGTTGTTATTTCTTTGTTTATAAAAACCTGAATCTAACATCTAAATGCGTGTTGTAGATTACAGACATCACTTAAGGTCTGTGCTTTGTTTTGCTGACAGAATAACTTTTCAATTCCCTCCAGGGCACTGCATAAGTAACATGTGCATGGTCAATCAAGGGGGGAAAAGTAGGTACTAACAGGCTACTTTTTTTCTTCACTGAAAATAAAAACAGCTATTTTGATTTCAATTGTGGAAAACTGATAACCCTACAATAAATTTTTTTAAACGTCAGATTCTCTTAAAATTTAAGTTTCTACACAATTTGTTTCTCTGCACAGACAACTAGGGTTAAAGAGATCAAGGTTACTGCACAGCTAGACTTCTTCCAGAGCCAGTGAAGAGGTATTCTGGTGTAGCAGAAACCACTACTTTCACTGTGAAAGTTTTCATCATTCCAGCTGGATATAATGCAATCAGCTAATTAGAAAACGATCTGCCATACACAAATCTGGTAACACATGAGTAATCAGAATCTAGTTCCATTCTAATTTTGCTAGAATGTCACAGCGACTTTGCTGGAATTGCTGGCTCCTCGGTTGGCATTTTTCTGTTTAGCAGTTTGGTTGTTGTGAATTGTGCCAACAATTACCTTGCTGGTTTAGAGAACTCTTTGATTCTGATCTGGTTTTGCCTGCTAGTTGGAATTTGCTCAATGATTTTTAGGTCTGTTTGTTTTAGTAACTTTTTCACAGTAACAAAACACACATAGGTAAAATCTATCTTTTTGCAATTTCTGTGAGAAACATACTTTTAAATTTATTCTTACTTCTTTTTTTTTAAATATAAGCTTCCAACAATTCCAGAGCTAAATTTAAGTACAATGAAAAAATACAGATATATATAATCCCATAACTTATTGATTTTCTAATTATAGAAGTACTTCACTAAAGCTGTTATTCAGAGAAGTATATACCCTCTTGTGAAGAGCTGCATAATCAAACCAAAAATGTTGGTGAATAGAAAAAAGAGGATACAGGCAGTTTCTGAAACTCTCTCAAAATAAACCTGAATTACCTTTTCAAATACATCAGAAAGCCCTAAGTTTTTAAAGTAACTGGATGTTTAGAACCTTGGGTTTATCTGAAAGTATGCATATACAACAATCTTGCTGATCCAGAATTTATCTTAAAAAATATGTGGCAAACTAAAAAACTTCCAGAGAACCACACACGTTATTGTTTAGACAGCCACTGAAACTCTATTACCTTCTGGAGAACATCTAAAGCTGTAAGCACAGCTTCTTGTAAACTTGTCAAAACTGCTTCAGTATAAGATGGAAGAATGAAAGGGGACGCGTCTGAACTTATGGGGACTGACACAGCACTATGCAGTGTGACTCCCAGCTTCTGCAAGTCGCCCATGCTGAAACCAGCCTTTATGTGCTGGTAGAGAGCTGGGAATATCTGAGTTAAAGCTGTAAGGAAAGGCTGGCTGGGGATGAAAGTCAATTTGTCAAAAGTAACAGGAGGCTTAGTGCTTTCCGATCCAATTCTATACCAGGTATTCCACGCAGCCCACCAGAGATTCAAATCTTCAAGCTCGTCAGTAACTATGGGTGGCTCAGAGCTGTTGTATCGTCCAAGTTTCTCTCCAATGGAATCTGTTCTTACAAACGGTCTGCTCAGGCCAGGGCCTGATATGGACCCTAGCAGGACAGGCACAGGTACATTAACTGCAGGTGGTGTCTCGGGCTTATCTGAGTCTCTGACGGGGGACACAATCTGCAAAATTTCCTGGAAGCTTTTCAGGGCAGCCAGAGATACTTCATTGTTTTTGCTGAGTGCAGCTGATTGTATATGGTCAAGAAGAACATCCCATGCTCTTGAAAAATCTCCTGTATCGGGAAGAGAAAAACAAAATCTATCAAAATGGTCAAGATTTCTCAGACTATTGCAAACTTTACAAGTTATTTTTCTGCTTAAATTCTTATAAAACTGAAGAAATATGATCAAGTACTAAGGTATTAACAGTGTGAATTAAAATCAATGAAACCTTGGAGCGCCTGGGTGGCTCAGTCAGTTAGGCCTCTGACTTCAGCCGTCTGACTTCGGCTTGGGTCATGATTTCATGGCTTGTGAGTTCAAGCCCCATGTCAGGCTCTGTGCTGACAGCTCAGAGCCTGGATCATGCTTCGGATTCCGTGTCTCCCTCTCTGTCGGTCCCTCCTGTGTTCTTACTCTGTCTCTCTCAAAAATAAATAAAAAATTTTTTTTAATTAAAAAAAAAAAGAAAATCAATGAAACCCAAAAATCAAGTAAAAATTTTTTTTCAGATCTAGGGACAAAGGGCACCAAGAAGAGGATGAGTATATCAATGTTTTGGTCTTAAGAACAAAACTGTATAGGGGCACCTGTGTGGCTCAGTTGGTTGAGACCAATTCTTGATTTAGGTTCAGGTCGTGACCCCAGGGTGGTGGGATCAAGCCCCAGGTCATGGGATTGAGCCCTGCATTAGGGACTCTGCACTGAGTGTGGAGCCTACTTGATTCTTTCTCTCTCTCTGCCTCCTTCCCTCACTTATGCTCTCTAAAATTAAAAAAAAAAAAAAAAATTAAATAAAAAATATTAAAAACAAAACTCTATATATATACACATGTTCACACTATTTCCTAGTTATTTCTGCCTACGGAAAACAGAATAAAAATGTAAGAGGGTAAAAACAAAAGCTTTTCAGTAACAACTTTGATTTACTCATCTACCTTTATTTAATGATTAAGATAAGATGTTCTCACTCTTTTTTTTTTTTTTTTTCAACGTTTATTTATTTTTGGGACAGAGAGAGACAGAGCATGAACGGGGGAGGGGCAGAGAGAGAGGGAGACACAGAATCGGAAACAGGCTCCAGGCTCCGAGCCATCAGCCCAGAGCCTGACGCGGGGCTCGAACTCACGGACCGCGAGATCGTGACCTGGCTGAAGTCGGACGCTTAACCGACTGCGCCACCCAGGCGCCCCAAGATGTTCTCACTCTTAAACATATTGGAAAAGTTACAAATTATAACAGAATAATATGTATTTTTTTATTGGCCTAAGTTTTTAAAATACACTATGCTCTACTCATGAAATCTCAACTTCACGCCTTTTCATATTTTAATAACTTAGAGCTGCAGAATTCTTTTTTTATTTCATTGTAGAATTTTCTTAAACATTTCTTCCCAATTACAGTGAGTCACCAGAAGAAAGTGCACCATAAAGAAGAGACTGTCTTTTTACAACTTTGAGTCTAAATCTGCTCCTCTCATGTGAAATGGAGTCTGCTGACCCACCCACAGCAGAGTATGGGCTGAGTGGCAGTTGTTGGCTTCCACTGATCAATCCAATCTCTTGTTCTACTCCTATGACCAGGTAAGCACATTTATGTTGAAGTTCTTTACAGCAACGTGTAGTCTGTTTCTATGAAACCCAGCAAAAATGACCTTGTTCCTAGAGCAATTTACCCCAATGGCTTTGTTAACAGAATGGCTTATTACCCACATACATGCATTTAACACAAAAATCAGAAGAACTGACATTTTCCAAAGCAGGGTGACATAAGTAGGCTGTGAAATACATAAATAATTAAGGTTTAAAGTCATTTCACAAAGGCTATAAATGAGTAAATTTTTAAATTTTTCCTCATATTTCTAAGGAAGCAATCAGTTAACAGAAAAGCTGGAAGTAGTTCTGGGATGAAACAATAGGTACTACTCTGCCTATACAGGACAAAAAATAACACCTGGCCAGTTATATGCCTCTTCCTTTCCACGTTTTTTTTTTTTTTTATTATTAAAAATTGAGGTATAACTTACATACAATAAAAAACAGATTTTTTAAAAGTTTATTTTGAAAGTGAGAGCATGTGTGTGCAAGTGGAGAAGGGGCAGAGAAAGAGGGAGAGAGAGAATCCCAAACAAATAGGCTCTGCTCATGGGGCTCAATAGGAACCATGAGACCATGACTTGAGCTGACATCAGAATGGGGACTCAATCTCATATTTAGAATATTCCGTACCACAGGAAGGAAAACCCTGTAATTCCTCTTTTAAAATATTCTATATCTAGGAAAAAGTACACATTCTAAAAGACTAGATGTAAGTATATATTGTTCATGGTTATGTTGAAAATATGAACCTTATTCTAAAATAATATAGACCATTTTCCAATATTCAAATTATAAAAAACTACTAAAGCTACACAAACAGCCTTCATTTTTAAAAAACTAGATCTTTATTTATTAGGTTTTACATTTATTTATTTATTTATTTATTTATTTATTTATTTATTTATTTAATTTTTGCTATTTATTTTTGACAGACAGAGTGTGAGCAGGGGAGGGCAGAGAGAGAGAAGGAGACACAGAATCCGAATCTGGCTCCAGGCTCTGAGCTTTCAGCACAGAGCCTGATTTGGGGCTTGAACCCACTGACTGTGAGATCATGACTTGAGCCGAAGTTGGGTACTTAACTGACTAAGCCACTCAGGTGCCCCATACTTTTAAAATTTTTTAATGTTTATTTTTGAGAGAGAGAGAGACAGAGAGAGAGAGAGAGAGAGAGAGAGAGACAGGGGGGGGGAGGGGCAGAGAGAGAGAGAGAGAGAGAGGGAAACACAGAATCCGAAGCCAGCTCCAAGCTCCAAGCTGTCAGCCCAGAGACTGATGTGGGGCTCAAACTCATGAACCATGAGATCATGACCTGAGCCAAAGTCTGACACTTAACCAACTATGCCACTCAGGTGCCTGAGGTTTTAGCTTTTAAAACAAAGTAACTATCATGGAAGTTTTTTTGTTTTTGTTTTTTTAAGTTTATTTTGAGAGAGAGAACATGAATAGGGGAGGGGTAAAGAGAGAGGAAATGAGAGAGAATCCCAAGCAGGCCTCACACTCAGGGCTCATATTCATAAAGTGTGAGATCATGACCTGAGCCAAAATCAAGAATCCGACGTTTAACCAACTGAGCCATCTAGGTGCCCTATCACAGACGTATTAAAAATGATGCTTATTTTGTCAAAACTCAGCAAATATATAGTTAAGACTGGTACATTTCATTTTATGTAAATTTTATATGGAAGTAAAAAACTAGGATTTTTATATACATTTAACATTAAGCTCTAGGAGAGCAAAAAGGATCAAACATTAGAGACCACTTTTGGTAAAAAAAGGAAAAAATGAACATGAAGAACACACAAAACTGCTGATGGAAAGAATAAATATGCTTATGCTTTAACATAAACAGGAACAAAAAAGCCAAATGTAAAATAATAATTTGTAAAAATGCAATATGTACAGCATGCTCATAATTTTATAAACCAGTATTTCTGTTCCATTCACTTTTCTCTACCCCCCTCACCACTATCATCAGAACTGAAGGTATAATCTACACTGGGGCTTCTCAATCTCAGTATTATTGACATTTACACATTCTCTCTGCCTATAAAATTCTTCACATTTCATCTTACCCTTGCCTGATGGAAATACTACTGACCATTCAGACCTCAGGTAAAATACTGCTTCCTTAGGGAAGCTTACCTGGAACTCATAGGCCTGGTCAAATAACTATTATAAGCTTACAAAGCACCACTCCTTTGTAGCATTTATCACTGTAGCAATTTTGCATTTATTTATTTAATTACAGTTATTCCCTTATGCCCATGACAACAAAGATGTTGTGTATTTTATTCATCATTGTATCCCCTAGAGGCTAGCCCATATGAGGTAAATTACACATTTTCTCAACGAAATGAATGAAAATGTGTATGCTTATGCACACACCACACATAAACAAAAACTGACATTAAGACTGATTATTCTTGGGAAGTAGCATTATATACAAATTTTTTAAAAATCTCCTACATTTTTCAAATTGCCTTTAAAATGAGTTACTTGTTTAACTAGAGGGAAAAATGCATATATACCTAAAGGTTGCAGTAAATATCTTCTAGTGTTAAAGATTCTTGCTACTCCGGCCAATGTTAAAACCCAGGTCTCTGCCCACTGCTTCTCTGCTGTGTCCCTTGAATGATGAATGAGAATATTCCCACCTCCAGACTCAATCTTTTCTTTGTCTGCAGTGGTAGAAGATTCCCGAACTCGGTCCAATAGATGAAAGAGAACCTGAATATTTATAAAAATGCATATAAAAATAACATAGCTTAAATAAAAGCATAGCAATTAAGAACTGTCACAACAAAAGTCACAAGAAATTATATCAGACAGATCAATCCAATATATTAGAAAAAATAGAAGTATTATATTAAGTTTATACTTGAAGTTATAGAATATGAAAAATGTTTTAATTTGATTGGATATTTTCTAAGACTTGTTGACGTATCAACAGAGCATCTATGGGGTAATGTGTAAGAAGGGACTGAAGCTAAGGAATTCAGTCCAGGCAAAAAACAGAATTATAGAAGACATCTAAATAGAGGTTATAACTCAAGTTTTGGGACTAGATGAGGGTGCTGGAAAATATCAAGCAGGAAGTGTCTGGGACTTGGAGAATGTTTACATTTAAAGCGTAGATTCAGGGGAAGGAGTTGAAGAAAAAAAATAAAAATGAAAAAGACAAGCAAAAGCATTCTGTGAAACAGAAGCCAAGGGAAGAGAAATTTCAAGGAGAAAATAGCCAACAGTATTAAATGCTACCAAAAAAAAAAAAAATGAGTAGGATAAGAACTAAACTTAGGGCGAACATTTTGGCAATTAGAAGACTACCTGTAGCCTATGAACAATTTCTGTGGTTCTCAAAATATGGTCTCAGAACCAACAGCATAGCATCACCCAAGAAATTCACAGACATGCAAATTCTCAGGCTCTGTGCCAGGGGGATCAAAAAAAAATCACAAACTCTGGGGGTCTGGGGGTGGTAAGACTTCAAGGGGACTCTGTTACTAAGGTTTAAGAGGCTTTGAATTAGAATAATCTAGAAATCATATTAAAGGGTCAAGAGAATGCAGGGGAGGTGAGGAAGGAAAAAAAATCACTGAGAATTAGGCAGCAAGACTAACAATAAAGCTGTTTAAAATGAAAATAGGAATCAGAGAAAATATCAATTTGTTTTTTAAAATAATAGTAAGGGAGACTAAAGCATGTTTATGATCTGAATAAAAGCCAATAGATAGAGCTGAAACAGAACACAGGGGAAGGAGAAGAGATTTTAATTATTTTTATTAGTAAATGCACATTAATTTTTTAAATGTTTATTTACTGATTTGGAGAGAGAGACACAGCAAAAGAGAACGTGAGCGGGGGGAAAGGCAGAGAGAGAAGGAGAGAGAATCCTAAGCAGCTCCACATCATCTGCCCAGAGCCCAAAGCATGGCTACATTATTAATTTTTTAAGAAGACATTCTGGAGTCTTTTTTATTAAATTGAAGAAAAATTGTTAAATACAATTAGGATTTACTATGTTGCCTATTACCAAACTTAACTGATCTCAGAAATTCACAAAAGCAGTGTAAAGACGATGAGCAGAATTTTATTTTATTTATTTTATTTTATTTTTCAGGTTTATCTTTAAGTTTATTTAGTTTGAGAGAGAGAAAGAAAGAGAGAACACACACGTGAGGAGGGAAAGGACAGAGTGGGAAAGTAAGGGTTATAAGCAGGTTCCTGCTGTCAACACATAGCCCAACACGGGGCTCGATCCCATGAACTGTGAGATCATGACCTGAGCCAAAATCAAGAGTCAGATGCTTACCTGACTAAGGCACCCAGGTGCCCTTGAACAGACTTGTATTAAAATGGAACAGACAGAACCAAAAAGGAAAGCAAAGAGGAGATGCTCACTAATAAGCTGTTAGTTTTGTAAAAAAGTCTTAGAGGATAAAAAAGAAAAAGAAAAAATGAAACTGTATATTTAATGAACAAACATACAGAATTTACCACTTAGAGGTTACTTCTGTTTGCTTAGTCTGCAAGTAAATTTCACTATTGTTGATATTCTTTCATTTATAAAATTTGTAGTTGATTACATTTCAATTATGTGGTTTTGCCACTAGGAAAAACAGGGAGAAAAAAGGGACAAAGGCAGAAATCAGAGACAGATATTAAGAGATGAAGATAGAAAAAGAGAGAATAGGCTTTCAATATGTAATTTGCTCCAGGGTGTAACTTATAGCAGGACAAAACTAACATTTTGTATGGCCAAAAGCACAAATGCATGGAAATTCTTCTTTAAAAATTAATAAGAACAAATTTAATTGAAAAATTTTTGAATCTGTCTCAAATGCTAATAACTCAGGCCAATAATACACAATACCTTCCAAATAACAGTATGCCATGTTGAATGCTGTAACAAAGTTCCATGTGCACCAATTGTTGAAAACAGAGTTTGCCCTGCACTTTTCCTCACAGCAGGACGGGGGTCCACACATAGTTCACCCAATTTTGCATAAAGACACAGCCACAAGCAATCAAACGGTGGTGCAGGGTGGAAGGGCCGATTTAAAACCACTCCTTTTTCTTCTGCCTGTTTTTGCTGTGCTGCCTCTTCTTTATTTAATTCTTTTTCAATAGTTTCCCCTCTTTGGAAAAAATAATCTGAAATATTCCACTAAAGAGCAAAGTAGAAAAATACCATTTCACTCACAGGTTTTATTTTAAACACATAAATAAATATTCAATACATGATTGGTTGCTTTAACTTTCAGAAACAAAACTTTAAAAAGTCACTTCAGAAATTCCTTTTCTAGCAGAATAGATTTGAAAACATCTCTGTCATATGTCTCCATCTGATTTCCGGAGAATATGGGGAAACAATCTTGTGCTGACATTAATATTTTTAAATATTTTTGTTATGAAACATTTCAAGAACATACAAAATAAAACAAAACAAATAAAACAGGGAAAATGTATCAACATATCAATGTACCCAAAACCTATTATTAACATTTTGGCATATTTATTTCGTGCCTATATTTTATAAAAAATTAACCATGATACCATTATGACACCAAAAAAATTATTAACAGTTCTTTAATATCATTTAATGGCATTTTATAATTTCATAGAACAATTACTAAATCCCAACGTAGCTTATGACCTCATTCTCAACCACAGTACAGTGTATGAATTAATGAGAATTACACCAATGATAAAAATGTAGAGAATCCTATAAACATAAATATAAGAGGTGACACCAGGCAGTAATATAGTCAACACTGAATTAAATACTCTTTGGGAGGGATTCTATATGTGTGCTTATTTTCTTTCCTATGATTACAGTTTAATAGTAACTTATCTAGCTTATAAGGGATATCTGACTTTAAAATTTTCTGGCTTATAGAGGTGTCTGGGTGGCTCAGAAGGTTAAAAGTGTCGGACTCTTTCATTTCAGGTCAGGTCCTGATCTCATGGTTCAGGAGTTCAAGCCCCACGTTGGGCACCTCGCTAACAGTGCTGAATCTGTTTGGGATTCTCTCTCCCTCTCTCTCTGCCCCTCTCTTGCTCATGCTCCCCCACTCAAAAATACATAAACTTTAAAAAAATAAAAGTAAATAAATAAAAACTTTTGGCTTATAAAAAACTTTTAAAAGTGTAAATAATTGCCTTTAAATGCATTTATATTGGAAACAGCTTTGTTTACTAATGTAATATTAATAACATCCTAACTTAGATTTTACTTCTACATTCAAAGTGAGTAAAATGAGGCTCAAAAGGTCAGTCATTAAACAATTAACAACAGGCACAGAGAATTAAAATACAAGTATATCTGTTCCCACAGTCAAGGCTCTTCCATTAACATATGCCTTCTAGTAGCTAACGAAGCAGAGTGGATGAACTACAGGACCATGTAAAGACTTTTATTGGAGGTTTATTTACTAAATAAGTAGTACATGAAAATGTTGCTACTAAAACAATATTGAAAATCAATTAATCCTTACACGAGAGTCACATAAATATTTCTCTTTTATGTACTATTACTTGTTTACTAAATCCTCTCATGACAAACCTTTTAAAGCGAAATTTCAGCTCAATAGATAAAGATTATTCCAAATATTCTATCAATGAATTATTTCTTAAATTATGTCATTTAATCCTTCATGCAAAATAAAGGTTTAGCACTTAAATGTCATTCAAACAACCCCCATAAAACAAAAAGCCTATTTGCTTAGCATTCATTCTTAATTGCCTAACAACGATTTCTAAATTATATGATCACAAGAAAGGCAGTAATACTTACCAATAAACCTATTGAAGTTAAACTAATATTAAGTTCTTGGTTATGAAGTCCAAAGCTACCTGCTACATCTACGACAATCTGCAGGCATGTGCAAGGCATTGTTGGTAGAAAATCTGTCACAACCAACTGAAGACACTGGAATGCAGTTCGTATCAAGGATTCTCTAAAAAAAATGAAAAATAAATATATATTTATGCACTTAAAAGAAATGTAAGTAAAAATATACACCTTACAATAATTTGAACCAAGTTAAATCCTACTCTAAAATTTGAACAAGAGGGGTGCCTGGGTGGTTCAGTAGGTTAAGCATCAGATTCTTGATTTCAGTTCAGGCCATGATCTCAAGGTTCCTGAGTTCGAGCCCCATGTCAGGTTCCTCGTTGACAGTGCAGAGTCTGCTTGGGATTGTCTTTCTCTGCCCCTCCCTTGTTCATGCTCTCTCTCTCTCAAAATAAATAAAAATAAACTTTAAAATTTGGACCAAAAAATCTCCCCTAATATAGGTCATACAGTATTTTAACATCTACATAATGTAAAAGAGATACTTATACTTAAATAAATTAACAAACAAAACTGAAGAAAGGATGTTGTATCAACCAGCCAAACAAAAGTTAGACATTAACAAAAAAAGGAAATTGACTATAGCTACTTTCTCACCACTATATCCCACAAATCTAGCATGGTGCCCAGCATATGCAAATAGACACTTAATGAAAATGAGTTCCCCAATCTTTTTTATGTATATCTCATTTAAAATAATCCATCTAGTCTGCATAAGAAAATAGTATACTTTGAATTTCAAATGAAGAGAATAAGAAGTATTTGACTTTCGGGGCACCTGGGTGGCTTGTTCCTTGAGTGACCGACTTTGGCTCAGGTTACGATTTCATGGTTCATTGAGTTCAAGTCCCTCATTGGACTTGATGCTATAAGTGCAGAGCCCACTTCAGATCCTCTGGCCCTCTCTCTCTGCCCCTTCCCTGCTTGTGGTCTCTCTCTCTCTCTCTCTCTCTCTCAAAAATAAATAAACATTTTTTTTTTTAAAGAAGCATTTGACTTTAGAGAGAAATGGCAGTGGGGAAAAATAATAACAAAAGTGAATTATAATAGCTAACACTTACTGTTTGCTATGTCATGTACTTCCTGTTTTACATGTACTAAATAATATCTTACAACAACATCCTATTTTATAACTGCACTGTAAATTAGGAGAAGAAATTTTAGCTTGATTTAAGCTATCGCTGGCTTCCTTCCACTTGAATCATCTCAGTATTTTGTAGAATTTAAGGAAATTTACTACTACAAATAAATAAGAAAGATCAATTTTCCATAATAGATAGTCTCAAGCATTTCAACCATACAAAACTCCTCAACTAGTCATCATGTAAGATGGCATGAGTTCTGCTGCAGAATGAGACAAATATATCCACACATCTAATAGACCTTTCCACTGCAATGTTTCACTTTAAACTAAACAAGTCCATTTTGCTCTTCCTTCAGTATTTACTACTTAGTTAATACCACCACCATTCATTAAGCTGCCTAAGTCAGAAATGTGGGAGTCATTCCTTATTCTATTTCCTATTTCACCCTTCACCTCTATAGTCAATCTGCTAAGTAGCTCAAATCCATCTCCTCCTGTCTTTTTTTTTTTTTAACATTTATTTATTATTGAGAGACAGAGAGAGACAGAGCATGAGCATGGGAGAGGCAGAGAGACTGGGAGACACAGAATCCAAAGCAGGCTCCAGGCTCTGAGCTGTCAGCACAGAGCCCAACGCGGGGCTAGAACTCACAAACTGGGAGATCATGACCTGAGCCGAAGTTAGATGCTTAACTGACTGAGCCACCCAGGCGCCCCATCATCTCCTCCTTTCTATCTCTAGAGAGCACTACAGGCTCTCTCATTTCCCCCCACCCCTCCAGGGTACTGTTAAAGTGATAGAGCTCAAATGCACATCACAATGTTCCTTTGCTTAAAACTCCTAAATGTCTCTCAAATGGACTGAGGACAAATCCAAATACATAGTTTATAAAAGCATGTAAGGTCCCTCATAATTTTGGCTCAGCCCCACTCCAGGGACACAGGCTCTTCCCACTGGAATCCTATTCTTTGGAGCATAACAGACTATTCTTATTAGGATCCTAACATAGACCTTGTTCCTTTTCCATAAGATTCTAGTTTTAGAGCAAGAGCTACCCAACTGTGTAATCATAGAAACTAGCAAGCATAGTATTTAGAATATACTAGGCACAGAATAAATGAACAATAAAATTTTAAAAGTCACTTAAAAGCAAATTCCTAGATTTCCCAATATATGCAGAGAAGTCCTAAGTGTTAATTTATATCTTATCAAATATTTATTTTAATAATATAAACCCCAATCTTTGGATGTGTTACAAAATTTTTTAGCTTGGTGCATTTACATTAATTATGAACTTTGTATTCTTGTACAAATGTCAAATAAACAGCAATTTTTTTCATCCTTCCAAAACAAAGGTGAGCCCTAATAATTCACTCCAGCCAACTGGAGGTAGGATTAAGAAAAAATGATTCTAGATCTTAGACTTAAACAGGAAGGGCATACATAAAAAATTACCACTTCTGCAACATTTTAGGATGAATTCATTCTTTACCTCTATTACTTTCTGGATGTTAGTTTTAAAAACTTACCCTTGATCATTTCTGATTGCTCCCATGACTCCAAGCACTAATGGCCATCCAGGCCCAAGACTGTCTCCCTGACTCTGAAGAATCTGTAACACACATTCTAATTGCTTAAGTCGGATATCTGGATGGTTAATACTGGACATTTCTTTCAATGGGTTCAATAAAAGCAACTGTAGTCTCTGAAAAGAGGGCAGGAAACTAATTAGAAAGAGAAGCTTTATTGTTACTTTTTAAATTTAAATTCACCTCCACTCAGATTGTAAGAGTAAATAAAAACTTTTCTACTAAAACAAACACTGATTTCTCTGAAGTAATTAAGAGATTTATATGTCACCTTTTTTTAAAATAAGAGAAATAAAAACCTATCTTTAACATGTTAAATTTCAGATTAAATGGAGTGACTATGCGTTAAAGGACACTAATTAAAGACCCGTATAGAAATTAATCTCAATAAAGGAAATGTGTCTATATACATCTAGCTATATCTGGAGAGAGGAAATAATCCCCAATTTCTAAAACTATTTTTCATAATTTACTCTGTTAATATACATCACGTTTTGTTTATTTGGAGCAGCAGGCAAAATATTTTGAGCAGCAGGCAAAAGTTTATTAGAATATACAATTAGAAAGGAAGAATAGTAGAAAAGCTCTCTTTACAGAGAGGGGACATTCAAAAGTGAATGCCCCTATATCACATACATTTAAATTTAAAATTCTTAATACTACTAAAAAGTGAGTAAGTATGGTACCCATTAACAAAGACAGCGTCAAACGATTAGAATCCACTGTGGCACAAAAACAGACACACAGACCAATGGAATAGAATAGAAACCCCAGAACTAGACCCACAAACGTAGGGCCAACTCATCTCTGACAAAGCAGGAAAGAACATCCAATGGAAAAAAGACAGCCTCTTTAACAAATGGTGCTGGGAGAACTGGACAGCAACATGCAGAAGGTTGAAACTAGACCACTTTCTCACACCATTTACAAAAATAAACTCAAAATGGATAAAGGACCTAAATGTGAGACAGGAAACCATCAAAACCTTAGAGGAGAAAGCAGGAAAAGACCTCTCTGACCTTAGCCGTAGCAATCTCTTACTCGACACATCCCCAAAGGCAAGGGAATTAAAAGCAAAAGTGAATTACTGGGACCTTATGAAGATAAAAAGCTTCTGCACAGCAAAGGAAACAACCAACAAAACTAAAAGGCAACCAACGGAATGGGAAAAGATATTTGCAAATGACATATCGGACAAAGGGCTAGTATCTAAAATCTATAAAGAGCTCACCAAACTCCACACCCGAAAAACAAATAACCCAGTGAAGAAATGGGCAGAAAACATGAATAGACACTTCTCTAAAGAAGACATCCGGATGGCCAACAGGCACATGAAAAGATGTTCAGCGTCGCTCCTTATCAGGGAAATACAAATCAAAACCACACTCAGGTATCACCTCACGCCAGTCAGAGTGGCCAAAATGAACAAATCAGGAGACTATAGAGGCTGGCGAGGATGTGGAGAAACGGGAACCCTCTTGCACTGTTGGTGGGAATGCAAATTGGTGCAGCCGCTCTGGAAAGCAGTGTGGAGGTTCCTCAGAAAATTAAAAATAGACCTACCCTATGACCCAGCAATAGCACTGCTAGGAATTTACCCAAGGGATACAGGAGTACTGATGCATAGGGGCACTTGTACCCCAATGTTCAGAGCAGCACTCTCAACAATAGCCAAATTATGGAAAGAGCCTAAATGTCCATCAACTGATGAATGGATAAAGAAATTGTGGTTTATATACACAATGGAATACTACGTGGCAATGAGAAAGAATGAAATATGGCCTTTTGTAGCAACGTGGATGGAACTGGAGAGTGTAATGCTAAGTGAAATAAGCCATACAGAGAAAGACAGATACCATATGGTTTCACTCTTATGTGGATCCTGAGAAACTCAACAGGAACCCATGGGGGAGGGGAAGGAAAAAAAAAAAAAAAAAGACGTTAGAGTGGGAGAGAGCCAAAGCATAAGAGACTGTTAAAAACTGAGAACAAACTGAGGGTTGATGGGGGGTTGGAGGGAGGGGAGGATGGGTGATGGGTATTGAGGAGGGCACCTTTTGGGATGAGCACTGGGTGTTGTATGGAAACCAATTTGTCAATAAATTTCATATATATAAAAAAATAAAAATAAATAAAAAAAAAAAGACTAGCATAGTCCACTGTAAAATATATATATATATATATATATAATATTCCATTTTTGAAATTTAATCTCAAATGACTGGCTTGATAATTCAGCTTTAAGCATATCTATTATATAAAAGCTAGATTTGTGTCAGAAAGTCTTGATTTTTAAATAAAATTGCAGAAATATAAGTTCTAACTTAAAAATAAAAAAAAAAAAAAAAAAAAAAAAAAAAAGAATCCACTGGAGTAAAGACAGCATTCTTTTCTAGTCCTTTCAAGACCTGAAAGCACTTGCATCATTTTTACCTGTTTTCTCTTCAAGGATTCATTTATTTGGTTCACTGATTGAAAAAACATTTAAGCTCTCACCTATGTGTCAGGTATTACAGTGAATAGGATTTGGATAAGGGTTTTCTTTTCAAAAAACTTAAACTGTAACAGGAAAAAAATATGAAGTCACTAAAATTTAAGCTGTATAAGAACATATATCTTTTCTGTCTTGCTCATCATTCTATTCCAAGAGCTAAATCACTGGGTAGCATCTTGTATGTACTCAGTAACTATGTATTGAGTAAATTTATAGAATACAATCACCATCTTCATTCCTACTCAATCTTCAAACAAAAGAACTTCAGTGGACTTTTAAAAAACCGTATAAGAGATCTATAAATGATTATATGAGTCAGGACAAAGGACTCAAGACAAAAATAAATTGGGGAAGTACAAAGGAACTTTTTAAATTATTTAAAAATAAAAACCTATTTTATTGTACTTGTCTCTTCTACCACTTGCTTTTCTCCCCATGTAAGGATAATTAGAGAAAAAAATTAGGAATAGTTAGGGACCAAAGCAAGGAGGCTAATAAAGTAGGGCCTCAAAATAAAGTCTTAGCAGTGCATGAACAGGGAAACTTCCACAATGGGAGCCCAATTCTAAGTAATTTAACAGCTTTAATTCTGTGTCATTCACAAGAAGGTTTTCATGACTTTTAATAAAGATAATCCTAAAAATCCAGACATACCAGTCTTCTGTATGATATCCATGGCCTACATATAAAATATTAAACAACACCCATTCTCAGAATATCATCGATTTGATAAATTAAGAAAAAGACTACACATAGGAGAGGATGATTTTACACTAAAAATTTTTTTAAAACAAGGTAACTTTTTTTTTTTACCTGGTTTTGTGAAAGTGGAGGATCATGACTAAATGTTAATCCTGCTTTAATAAGTGAAGTTAAAGCTTCTGCTCCCCATTCTCTCATTCGAGAGTTTGGATGCTGGCACACCTGAAGACAAAACATTGAACAAAAATTAAATATTTAATTTGTACACTTAAGCTACATATCACACATCAACTGAGAAAAGAAAAATTTAAATATAACATTTTGTATTCTTTCACATTTTAAAAATTATATGAAATGTTCACCAATAAGGGCTGAATAAAAAATTGTATCTAAAATGGAAGTAAGCTTACCTTCTGTATAAGGGGCAAAGGAAGCAATAGAGAGACAGAAAATAAAAGATGAAACTAAACAAGTCACAGAAAAAAAAGGATTTCAAAAAAGTAAATTATATCATCAGAGTAAACAAAAGCAGCAAGCTGATACTAAGGTTCCTAATCAGGCCAACCCTCATAATCAAATACTATGCTAAGATTTTAAAAACTTATTTTTGTGCCATTTGATGAGAATGTCTAGGACAAGAAAATCTGCATTTTTCCTCTATAATAATTCATAAAAGTAATCCCAACAAAATGGGGGAAAAAAATAAAGAAAAGTTAAGCTCATTTGTTTCTCTTATGAAGAGTAATACCTTTCCTACCTTACTAAAATAATACAAAATGATCGTGGAAACTAAACCTAAAGTTCACATACACACGCATACTAACAGAAGCAACCATTACTGAGAATCAGCTAATTATTACCAGTCACTCCAACTTGAACACAAGAGTATACAAATCCAGATGAAATTCCCTGGCACTATCTACAATTAGTGATACCACACAGGCTTTTTCCCTTTAGAGAAGAGCTATCTCAGAATCACAGGAAAGGTTATAAAGGAACAGTGTTTATAATGAACTCTCAGCCCCAAATGCCTTAAAGTTTCAGAACTAGCTGAAACTGAGGTGGATCAAGAGACTCTGTAACAAAAGAAAGAGGACCCAAGCTAACAGCTAGTGGAGACTTCAGAGATTTCACTGATGTGTCACCCATTATCAGTGCAAAACACCAACCTATTCCTTCCCCAAGGCAATCATTGCAAAACTTTAGTCCCTAATGAAATACACAGACATAAAGACAAGGGGGAAAAAAGTTAATGTTGATTGTTCACATGGTCATCCAGAATCCGTAGTTCAATGTGTCTATCTTTATTCTTAACAAAAGTAAATACAGCATTTAAGAAAAAAGAAGTTACCTCAAGTAGATGGCCAGTTAGAGGTCTCCAAAGAATTTCTATTCGGTGCATGTTAACTAGACCAGTTTCTAACAATTTGGCAACAGCAAAAAGAGATGGTTCCTAGAGAGAAAACATATTGCATTTTGATATTGTAAGAAATTTTTAGTACCTCAACTATAAATAAAACTGACGATACTCTGAAAAGCATGACTATAATTAATATATAATTAGTATAAATTAGCAATAATCATAACAGAACCTTAGTTATCATGAGACAAGACTTTCTGAAACTCACCCTCAAGTATCCAGGATAGATTCTAATTATAAAATTTGGTTAGGAAGAGAATGCTTTCATGAGAAAAAAGTGAAAAATTCAAAATTATTCCAGACACAGAGTGGCTACTCTTCTGACCAGAAGGAAAGATGCATTCTGTTATAGACTAAACTGTGTCCCCTTAAAAAATATCTATGTTGAACCCTACCCCCGAGGTGATGGTCTCTGGAGATAGGGCCTATACGGGGGTAATCAAGGTTAAGTGAGGTAATAAGGTGAAACTCTGGTAAGATAGGATTAGTGTCTTAAAAGAAGAGACACCAGAGAGCCTCCTGGCATGCTCTTGAGCACTCCTTCCCACCATGTGAAGACCCAGTGAGAAGACTGCTATCTTTCAAAGCAGCAAAAGAGTCCTCACTTGAGGACCACCATGCTGGCATCTTGATCTCAGACTTACAGCCTAGGCTGATTGATATATATTCTTACTAGTGCAGTCTTCAAATGTCCACGTCTTATGTGTGAATGTCAGGAAGTATGAAAAAATCCGAAAAGAAACAACAGAGACCAGGGGAAAGAAGTATAGAGTCAGGAATGAGGCAGATATTGGAACTGTGAGTTTAGGAAATAACAGAAAAAATACCAGAGACAGGTGACAAACCCCTCTCCTCAGTTGCTAGCATTTCACCAACCAGAAAAGGAATCAGTATTGTTTTAAGACAAATTTGGCCAGGCTGACCTTTGCTGCATGCACTAATGTTACAGGCACCCTAAAAATTTGTGTGGTAGAAGAATGTACCATTGTAGAAACAGTATGATACAGTGGTTAAGACTGACATTTGTGAAGTTTTAATTGACTAGGACCTCATTTCAACTCTACCACTTAATAGGTATGTAACTTGAATAAGTTACTACTTTCACTAAAATTTTTTAAATTTTTTAAATGTTTATTTAAAAGCAAGAGAGACAGAGCATGGGCAGGGGAGGGGCAGAGAGGGAGACGCAGAATTCGAAGCAGGCTCCAAGCTCCGAGTTGTCAGCACAGAGCCCGAAGCAGGGCTCGAACTCACAAAACATGAGATCGTGACCTGAGCCGAAGTCAGACGCCCAACCGACTGGGCCACCCAAGCGCCCCTCACTAAAATTTTTTAAATCTATACGATGGGGTAATAATATACAGAGACAACCACATGTTAGAAGTATCTGGCAGATAATAAGTCCTCATAAATGTTGCCTAGTATGATTTTCTCCTCCTCCTCCTCCTCCTCCTTCTTAGCCCCAACATGGGGCTTGAACTCACAACCCTGGGATCAAGAGTCAGATGCTCTACCAACCGAGCCAGCCAGCCACCCCATTCTTCTGCTAATTCTAACCAGGATGAACACAGGAATCGTGTGGCATTTAAAAAAATGTACAAGCTCAGAGCCTGGAGCCTGCTTCGGATTCTGTCTCCCTCTCTCTCTGCCCCTCCCCTGCTCACACTCTGACTGTCTCTCTTTCTCCCTCTCAAAAATAAATAAACATCAAAAAAAAATTTTTGTTTTTAAATGTACAAATGCCCACACCTCATAACCAGATTCTTATTCAGAAAGCCTAGAATGTATTCCCGGCATTCGCATTTTTTAAAAACTCCACAGCAGACTTCGATGCACACAAAAGTTACAGCCACTAGTGAAGTGGTTAAGAATAAAGCTCTAGAATGAGACCTATGTGGGTTCAAATCCAAGTTCTAACAATTACTAAATATGTGATCCCAGGCAGATTACTTAAACTCTCTATTTTCATATTTCATCTGTAAAAAGGGGAAACTACCGCCAAACCTCACAGAGTTGTTTTAAATTATTAAATTAAACATTTAAGTGCCTGGCATACAGTAAACTATGAAGAATATTTTTGTCATTGTTATACTGAGTTTGGTAATATGTCTGCACAAGTATCATCCACCACACCTTCTTTCAGGGAAGAATTTGCAAGCTTCATCATAAGCTACTTCTCAACACATTAGCAAAAATTCCTGAAATGAGGACCAAAAATGAGATGACTTTAAATCCACACTAAAGAACACTGATATATATATCTTTCATTTTAATTTTTTTAAAATTTTTTAATGTTTATTTATTTTTGAGAGAGAGAGAGACAGAGAGAGAGAGAGAGAGAGAGAGAGAGCGCGCGATCATGAGCAGGGGAGAAGCAGAGAGACAGAGGGAGACCCAGAATCTGAAGCAGGCACCAGGCTCTGAGCTGTCAGCGCAGTGCCCAATGCAGGGTTAGAACTCACGAACTGTGTGATCATGACCTGAGCCAAAGTCAGATGCTCAACTGACTGAGCCACCCAGGTACCCCAATATATATATCTTTAATCCCTAGAATGTTTAACTCACTCAGAAGAGCTGACATTGTCAAAGTTTTTTTTAATAATGAAGAAAAATATAAAAGTTTCTAATTTTAACATCTGCATATTTATAATAATTTTTATAAAAAGCACAACTGAATAATAAATTGTTCTTTGCCTCCATTTAAACATTTTTTAATATTTTTATAACATTACAACATTAATACATGCAGCAAAGGTCAGCCTGGCCATATTTGTCTAAAATTTTTATAGTTTATATTTTTATAAACTATATTATATTTTTATTTCCATTATATTTTTCCATTTCATTTCCATATTATTTCCATTTCAATTATATTTTTATTTCCATTCCACATTTATCACTTCGCTTTACAATATTAAATCCTAAAAGAGAGAAACGAGAATCCATTCTCAGGAACATAATCTCCATTCCAACGCATCCATTTTTTCATTTGTTCCTTCTAAGCCTCCCTAAAATATATCTGCTCCAACCACTCTCTTGAAATTGTATTCTTCCAGCATAATTATAAACATCAAATCCCTATTTTTTCTTAATTCTCATTGATCTTGACTTCTTGTAACATTTTTCTTTTGATTTCCATGAACTTGCTCTTTCTTATGTAAATTATACCATTCCTTCAATATCCACCTCCAATCACAAACCAATTCATGTTAATTAATCTTAATTCTTTTAGTAGAAATATGCACTTAGAAACATTTTCTATAATAGGACACTAAAGATTCATAGAATATGTCTCACATCACTTAGTATCTATAACTATTTATTTAGACTCTTATACCATTTAAACTGCCACTTAACCATGAGCCAGTAGTTCACATGCTGTTAGAAAGTAAAAATCTTAAATATCCTTTATATTTCTTAGCACTATCATGTATACAGTACACATACCATGGTTACTGAGTTAATACGTAAATTCCCAAGACATTACTACAGAAACTTGCTCAGATTTCATTAAAGTACTCTATTAAAAATATATTTGTGCGTTGAGTTAATCTTAAAGATTCAGGATTATTAAGGATATCAAGAAATTTACTACTTTACTGTATTTTATATTACCCATGCCTTAATTTGGAGTAAAGTATAAAACATATTTTCAAACACCTACATGTTTATGTAATACTCTAACTATGTGCTATATGAAACTTCTCCTTAATAAGACCTCATTGGTTAATCTTTAAATGAGTCCTACAGATGACAAGCCACAATACAAAGAATTATAATTGAAGACTAAGCAGACAACATAATTTTGGATCTTACAGATACATGTTAAACAAGTTACAAAGCTGCATTCTCTGCTTTTTAATCATGTTCTAGGTATCCTCACTTATTTGTAAATGGTTACACCATATTTATTTTAAAACACAGAAGGCATTTTATTTTACATAATTTCTAAAATATAAACAAATCCATATATTCTTGTGCTGTCCAAGTATAATAGAAAATGATATTTTGATTACAGAAAGAAATGCTCTTGAATGCCAATATTCAAAAGTACTATATTCTATTCATTCAGTCAATGAGTAAAGGAAAAATTTAATTTTTAAGGTAGGGAGAATCATTACCTTTACTAAGAAATGATTAGCTCCATTATTTCCATCCCAATGAAGGCAAGAGAAACTGAGACATATATATATTGCTTGACTTAAACCTTGTATTGTCCCAATCATAAATTGAAATTACAAATATTATTGTGACATTCTATGGAATTCATTTATAAATGTGGTATTACATATATTCTTTTAAAAAATGTTTCTTAAAATATTCAGTACACAACAGAAATGGACACAATTTAAATTTACAATACATTAGACATATCACAAACCACGTCATGTCCTCTTCACTCCCTCTTCAACCAATAACCCTAAATGGCAAAGCTCAACACAGACTGGAAGAAAGTATTAGTCCCACTACTAAAATACTAAGATCACTATGAGTGTACATCTTATTTAACTCAATAATGTACCATATTTAAAACAGAAAGACAGAATATCACACCTTATTATTTCCATAGGCCATATCCATTGCTTCTAGGGATAAGGAGCAAAGTGCATTTATTAAATGATGCAATGATACATCATCAAGATACCTACAATGAAAATGAAGAAGTATGACATTCTGATCTAAAATATATAGCTAATAATATTGCTTTCAATGTCAAAAACTGATTCTTTTTTTTTTAATTTATTTATTGTTCAATTTATATCCAAGTTAGTTAGCATATGGTGCAACAATGATTTCAGGAGTAGATTCCTTAATGCCCCTTACCCATTTAGACCATCCCCCCACCCCACAGCCCCTCTAGCAACTCTCTGTTTGTTCTCTATATTTAAGAGTCAAAAACTAATTCTTACTGTGAGCTTTCAAACAATCTTGAAAGTATATTGGAAATCACTGGTAAATCTGTCATCACTGCTGTTGTGAGAACCTAAGAGAAGAGTACAATTAAATGTAACATATGAACATATTGAGAAGCACAAATTCAGTAAGACTAACTACAGCTTACTGTACTGGGTCCTTCTACAGCTCTCCCAGGTTTCAAGGCACCACCACTACTAGGCTTTAATCCCAGAATCCATACAAGATGCTGTAAAATTAAAGAAAAAAAATAACTAAATTTGTAAAATTGTAAAAACCCTAATAACTATAATTAAAAGTCATTAGTAACTCTTAATAACTAAAATTAAAATCAGAAGTAGGTTTCCAATAATTAAATTTAAATCGGTAACTGCTATTCATATAAAATACTTAAAACACCAAGCATAGGCAGAACTTAGGCCATTAAGAGAAGCCACATCTTGGGGCGCCTGGGTGGCGCAGTCGGTTAAGCGTCCGACTTCAGCCAGGTCACGATCTCGCGGTCCGTGAGTTCGAGCCCCGCGTCGGGCTCTGTGCTGACTGCTCAGAGCCTGGAGCCTGTTTCCGATTCTGTGTCTCCCTCTCTCTCTGCCCCTCCCCCGTTCATGCTCTGTCTCTCTCTGTCCCAAAAATAAATAAACGTTGAAAAAAAAAAAAAAAAATTAAAAAAAAAAAAAAAGAGAAGCCACATCTTTTTTCTTTTCCTTCTTCAAACTTACTGTCTATTCTTTAGGCTTACCCAAACTACCAACAGGCATTGCTTAATTTAATTGGTAGCACCTAGATATAAAAAGAACGCTGATCTTTGACTCAGAGCCTACAACATACCTGTAGGGTCGCCAAGACAAGTTGCCATGATGTTCCAAGAACAGCTCCATGGCAGTGTGCCAAGTTAAGTAAAGTCCTCATACACTGGATATTTTTGGAAGTGAGCTATATTTAAATAAATATATATTTGTAAGAATTGTTATGCATTCTCGTAAAGCAGGATTATCATATTCAAATATTTTTTTAAATAAAAAAACAAATATATTAAGAAAATAGGTGTGGATGGTTTGTATAGAACAAATTAATTTGCTTAAAAATTGTGTTACCATCATTGTTATGATAATGTCAGTTGTCTTCTAAAGGTATCAATCATCCAAGTAAAATAAATAACCCTAACAACAAAATCTGGCAAACAAAAAGAAAGGTACAGGGGAGAGAGTTAATATGGCAGAGTAGTATAGGGACCCTGAGCTTGTCTTGTCCCTGAAACACAGCTAGATCAGCATCAAGACATTTTGAACACCTAAGAAATTGATCTCATGATAAATGCAACAATTTGCATAATATGAGCCAGAGAACTTGGCAGGAATGTCATGCAGAGGGGTGAAATAGGGGAGAGAAAAACCGTGGAGCTGCAGAGTAGGGTGCCATTTTCACAGAGAGAGGGCAGAGAAAGGGGGAGAGTGCAGAGCATCAGGATTGCTCAAGAAAAGCACTCCCCACCCCGACAGAAGCTGGAGAGAAAGAGAAGGAAAGAGTGAGAACACTCACAGGGAACTGGACAAAACATCTGTTCTCCAAAACCATTAATGGAGAGAGGGGAGAGGGTTTCAATACCACCAGGGTTCTATAAACAATGGAGCGCAATGTCTGAAGGTTCAGAGATCAGTGCCTGACGATGCTCCAGTGAGGAAGTAGGGCAAATCCCCAGGAATAGGCAATGTGGACTGAGGGATCCATGTGCAACACGGAGAGAAGCGGTTCTCCTGTCTGGAGTGCATTTGATAGAGGTATCTGTCCTCCCCATTGGCAAAAGTCCCAGCGGACCCTGGAGAGCTGTCACATTTACTGATAGTAGAACAAAGGCACCAGAGTGCAGCAAAACTGGCTGGGGTATGATTTACCAAAAACTCTGAGCCACTGCCACTGCATGATCGCACAAATATTTTCTAGGGAAAGCCAGCATCTGGTGATTGCTCAGCGAAACCCCCGCCCCCCCCGCCCAGAGAATCAGTGCAGGTCAAAGATGAAGGTGTCTGTGAAGTATGGGGTTTTGAAACGCAGCCCCATCTGAGATAAAACTGTGGAGGGAGGCATTACCTGGCAGGCAGACAGCTTGGACACAGACAGGGTAAAGGCAAGGAGCAGACAGAAGCCTGATACAAAGGAGGGGTACTTGATCACGCATCCGTGAGGGCACGAAATTCCTAATCCAGAGACTAGAGAGCTGGGTTAAGCTATTTTCACCCCTCGCCCATGCATTCACAGACCAGGATTGACCCCACTGAGCTAAGCAGCACCACCAAGTGAAGAATACAGCTGATACACCAAGCCCTGCCCACCTGCGTCCTCCAGAGACATCCCCCAGAAGACCAGCACAAATCCTCTCCACGTGCTTAGTCTACTGACCATAGAGTGCGTCAAAGTTTCAGTTCTAGGGGCGCCTGGGTGGCTCAGTCGGTTGGGCGTCCGACTTTGGCTCAGGTCATGATCTCGCGGTCCGTGAGTTCGAGCCCCGTGTCGGGCTCTGTGCTGACAGCTCAGAGCCTGGAGCCTGCTTCAGATTCTGTGTCTCCCTCTCTCTCTGACCCTCCCCCGTTCATGCTCTGTCTCTCTCTGTCTCAAAAATAAATAAACATTAAAAAAATTAAAAAAAAAAAAGTTTCAGTTCTAGGGGAAACTGGATTTAACTTTATTCAGGTTTCGTTCTGTTTGCTTGTTTGTTGGTTTGTTTTCTTTGCTTCTATTTTTGCTTATGCTGTTTTCTTTTTTCTTTCTTTTCTTTCTCTTTCTTGGATACCTAAAGAGCAATTTTTATCCTATTTTATTTTATTCTATTATTAAACATTTTTTAATTAATTTAAAATTTTAATTTAATTAAAAAATTTTACTTTTTTTCCCCTCTTTTTTCTATCAAACCTCTCTCCACAAGAAGACTGAAATACACCTAAGATCTGGCTTCCTTTATTTGATTTTGTTTTGTTTTAATATTACTTTCTTATTAACTTTTTTCTTCCTTCAAAATGACATGATGAGAAATTCACCCCAAAAGAAAGAAGAGGAAGAAATGATGGCCAGGATTTAATCAACACAGATATAAGTAAGACAGTCTGAACTAGAATTTAAAACCATGATTATAAGAATACTAGCTGGGGTTGAAAACAGAATAGAAGACACCAGGAAATCTCTTTCTGCAGAAATAAAAGAGCTAAAATCCCGTTAGGATGAAATTAAAAATGCTATCACCAAGATGCAATCTCAAATGGATGATATGACGGCAAAGATGGATGAAGCAGAGCAGTGAATCCGTAATTCAGAAGATAAAATTATGGAAAATAATGAAGCAAAAAAAAGAGGGAAACAAAGGCGAAAGATCACCATACAAGACTTAAGAGAACTGAAAGATTTATTAAGGAGGAATAATATTCATATCATAGGCATCCCAGAGATGAAGAGAGAGAAGAGGGGCAGAAGGTTTATGTGAGCAAATTATAACTAAAAACTTTCCTAATCTGGGGAAGAACACAGACATCAAAATACAAGAAGCACAGAGAACTCCCACTGGACTGAACAAAAACTAACCATCACCAAGGCATACTGTAGTCAAATTCACAAAATACACAGACAAGGAGATGATCGTGAAAGCAGAAAGTGAAAAAAAAAGTCTTTAACCTACAAGGAAAGACAGATCACGTTCATGGCAAACCTGTCCAAAGAAACTTGGCAGGCCAGAAAGGAGTGGCAGGAAATATGCAACGTGCTGAATTGGAAAAATATGCAGCCAAGATTTATCCAGCAAGGCTGTAATTCAGAATAGAAAGAGAGACAGAGTTTCCCAGACAAACAAAAACTAAAGGAGTTCATGACCACTAAACTAGCCCTGCAAGAAATTTTAAGGGGGACTCTTTGGAGAAAAAAAATGAAACAAAACAAAAGAGACCAAAAGTAACAAAGACTAGAAAGGACTGGAAAATGTCACCAGAAACACCACGCTACAGGTAACACAGAGGCACAAAATTCATATCTTTCAATAACCACTCTAAATGTTAAGTAGACTAAATCTTCCAATCAAAAGACATAGGTATCATAATGGATAAAAAAACAAGACCTGATCTATATGCTTACTACAAGAGACTCATTTTATACCTAAAGGCACCTGCAGATTGAAAGTAAGGGGATGGAGAACTATTTATCATGCTAATGGACATCAAAAGAAGGCCAGAGGAGCCATTCTTATATCAGACAAACTAGATTTCAAAACAAAAACTGTAACAAAAGATGAAGAAGGGCATTATATCATAATTAAGGAGTCTATTCACCAAGAAGATCGAACAATTGTAAATATTTATGCCAACTTGAAAGCACCCAAACACATGAATCAATTCATCACAAACATACAGAAAGTCATTAATAATAATACAGCAATAGTAGGGGAATTTAACACCCCACTCTAGCAATGGACACATCATCTAAGCAGAGAATCAACAAGGAAACAATGACATGCTGGACCAGATAGACTTAACAGATATATTCAGAACATTTCATCCTAAAGCAGCAGAGTACACATTCTTCTCAAGTGCACATGGAACATTCTCCAGAGTAGATCACATAATGGGACACAAATCAGCCCTCGACAAATACAAAAAGACCTATATCATCCCATGCAGATTTTCAGATCACAAAGCTATGAAACTTGAAGTCAACCACAAGAAAATATTTGGGAAGATCACAAATACTTGGAGATTAAAGAACATTCTACTAAAGAAAGAATGGGTTAACCAAGAAATTAAAGAGGAAATTAAAAAAAGTACATGGAAGCCAATGAAAATGAAAACACGACAGTCCAAAGCCTTTGGCAAGTAGCAAAGGACGTCATAAGAGGGTAGTATATAGCAATCCAGCCCTTCTTAAATAAGGAAGAAATGTCTCAAATATACAACTTAACCTTACATCTAAAGGAGCTGGAAAAAGAAGAGAAAATAAAGCCCAAAACCAGGAGAAGGGAAATAATGAAAATGAGAACAGAAATCAATACTGAAATTAAAACAAACAAACAAAAAACAAAAAAAAGGGAACAGATCAACAAAACCAGAAGCTGGTTCTTTGAAAGAATTAATAAAAATAATCAGACTTACCAAAAAGAAAAAGGAAAGTACCCAAATAAATAAAATCACTAATGAAAACAGAGAGATCACAACCAATACTGCAGAAATACAAACAATGATTAGAGAATATTTTGAGCAATTGAATGCCAACAAATTGGGCAATCTGGAGGAAATGTATAAAGTCCTAGAAACATATAAACTACCGAAACTGGAATAGGAAGAAATACTAAATTTGAACTGACCCATAACCAGTAAAGAAATTCAATCAGTCATCAAAAATCTGCCAACAAACAAGAGTCCAGGGCTGGATGGATGTCCACGGGAATTTTACCAAACATTCAAAGAAGAGTTAATACCTATTCGTTTCAAGCTGTTCTCAAAAATACAATGGACAGAAAGTTTCCAAACTCATTCTATGAGGCCAACATTACCTGATTCCAAAACCAGACAAAGACCCTACTAAAAAGGAGAATTATAGAACAATTTCCCTGATGAACATGGATGCGAAAACTCTCAACAAGATACTAGCAAACTGAATCCAACAATACATTAAAAGAATTATTCACCATAATCAAGTGGGATTTATTCCTGGGATGCAGCGGTGGTTCAATATCCACAAATCATTCAACGTGACACATCACATTAATAAAAGAAAGGATAAGAACCACATGATCCTCTCAATAGATGCAGGAAAAACATTTGACAAAATACTGCATTCTTTCGTGATAAAAACCCTCAAGAAAGTAGAGATAGAAGGAACACACCTCAACATCATAAAGGCCATATGCAAAAGACCCACAGCTAATATCATCCTCAATGTGGAAAATCTGAGAGCCTCCCCCCAAAGGTCAGACACATAATAGGGATGTCCGTTCTCACCACTATTGTTCAACATAGTACTAAAAATCCTAGCCTCAGCAATCAGACAACAAAAAGAAACAAAGGCATACAAATCAGCAAGGAAGAAGTCAAACTATCACTCTTCACAGACAACATGATACTCTATGTGGAAAACCTGAAAGACTCCACCAAAAAAATGCTAGAACTGATACATGAATTCAGTAAAGTCACAGGATATAAAATCTACGTACAGAAATTGGCTGCATTTCTATACACCAATAATGAAACAGCAGAATATCAAGGTATCGATCTCATTTACAACTGCACCAAAAATCATAAAATACCTAAGAATAACCCTAACCAAAGAGGTAAAAGATCTGTATGCTGAAAACTATAGAAAGCTTATGAAAGAAACTGAGAAGAGACAAAGAAATGGAAAACATCATGCTCATGGGTCAGAAGAACAAATACTGTTAAAATGTTAATACTACCCATAGCAATCTACACATTTAATGCAATCCCTACCAAAATAACACCAGCATTCTTCACAGAGCTAGAACAAACAATCCTAAAATTTGTATGGAACCAAAAAAGACCCCAAATAGCCAAAGCAATCTTGAAAAAGAAAACCAAAGCTGGAGGCATCACAATCCCGAACTTCAAGATGTATTAAAAAGCTGTAGTCATCAAGAGAGTATGGTACACAAAAACAGACACATATATCATTGGAACAGAATAGAGAATCCAGAAATGGACCCACAAATGTATGGCCATGTAATCTCTGACAAAGCAAGAAAGAAAATGCAATGGAAAAAAAAGACAGTCTCCTCAGCAAATGGTATAGGGAAAACTGGTCAGTGACATCCAGAAGAATGAATCTGGACTGCTTTCTTACACCATACACAAAAATAAACTCAAACGGATGAAAGACCTGAATTTAAGACAGGAAACCATAAAAATCCTAGAGGAGAAAACAGGCAACAACCTCTTTGACCTCGGCCACAGCAATTCCTTACTAGACATGTCACTGGAAGCAAGGGAAACAAAATCAAAAAAGAACTGTTGGGACCTCATCAAGATAAAAAGTCTGCACAGGGAAGGAAACAGTCAACAAATCTAAAAGGCAACTGATGGAATGGGAGAAGATATTTCCAAATGACATATCAGATAAAGGGTTAGTATCCAAAATCTATAAAGAACTTATCAAACTAAAAATCCAAAACACCAATAATCCGGTGAAGAAATGGGCAGAAGACATGAACAGACACTTTTCCAAGGAAGACATCCAGATGGCTTACAGACACATGAAACGATGTTCAACATCACTCATCATCAGAGAAATACAAATCAAAACCATAACGAGATACCACCTCACACCTGTCAGAATGGCTAAAATGAACAACAGGTGTTGGCAAGGTTGAGGAGAAAAGGGAACACTTTTGCACTTCTGGTGGGAATGCAAACTGGTGCAGCCACTCTGGAAAACAGTACGGAGATTTCTCAAAAAATTAAAAATAGAGCTACCCTACAATCCAACAATTGCATACTAGCTATTTATCCAAAGGATACAAAAATGCCGATTTGAAGGGGCACATGCACCCCAATGTTTACAACACTATCAACAACAGTCAAAGTATGGAAAGGGCTCAAATGTCCATTAACTGATGAATGGATAAAGAAGACGTGGTTTATATAGGGGCACCTGAGTGGCTCAGTCGGTTAAGCATCCGATTTCAGCTCAGGTAATGATCTCTCTGTGAGTTCGAGCCTCTCTCAACAGCTCAGAGCCTGGAGCCTGCTTCGGATTCTGTGTCTCCCTCTCTCTCTGCCCCTCCCCTGCTTGCGCTCGGTCTCTCTATCTCTCTCAAAAATAAACAAACATTAAAAAAAAATTTTTTTTTAAAGATGTGGTATATACATACAATGAATATTACCCAGCAATCAAAAAAGAATGAAATCTTGCCATTTGCAACAACATGGATAGAACGAGAGTATATTGTACTAAGTGAAATAAGTCAGACAGAGAAAGACAAATACCATATGATTTCACTCATGTAGAATTTACGAAACAAAAAAGAAAAATATAGGGGTAGGGAAGGAAAAATAAGATAAAAATAGAGATGAAGGAAAACCATAAGAGACTCTTAAGTATAGAACAAACTGAGGGTTGCTGGAGAGGTGTTGGATGGGGGGAATGGACTAAATGGG
Source organism: Lynx canadensis (assembly GCF_007474595.2). NCBI lineage: Eukaryota > Metazoa > Chordata > Mammalia > Carnivora > Felidae > Lynx > Lynx canadensis. Next base: position 87,716,542 of record NC_044309.1, on the reverse strand, counting down.
TGATGGGCATTAAGGAGGGCTCTTGTTGGGATGAGCACTAGGTGTTATATGTAAGTGATGAATCACTAAATTCTATTCTTGAAACCATTATTACACTACATGTTAACTCACTTGGATTTAAAAAATAAAAAAAGAAAGGTATAATAATTTTGCTGGATAGTTAATTGGTAACTAAGGTAAGAAAAGTCCTTCACCATTACTGTTCCTTGAGGCTGGACTGCCAGAGGTTGACCAACTGCCACAACTTGCTGGTGAGATTCACTTGATGGACTTATCATCATAACACTCTGGCCCTGAATGGAATATGCTAGAACACAAAGGAAAGCTTAAATAATTAAGATATACTTTTCACATTATTCAAAGTAATGTTGTATTTTAAAACATTAATTTGATTAAACTGAGTTCAACTATGACACTTATGCAGTTACCTATTACCTATATGCAAACATTTTTGAAATTCAGGAGGTATAAAAACCAATATAATTTAAGCAAATTTTAAGTAATTTTCTATATAACTTTTTAAAATTATAAAACTTAGGTATACTTTTTCACAAGCAAAATAGAATTAGGACACATGGAGTATTTTAACATATATTCCCAGTAAACTTTTATAGTTAAAGTTAGATGTCAAATCTCACATTTTCAGTCTGAAAACTAAATACCATCTTGAAATATATTTCTATTACATGTAACAAACCTGAGTGTTTTCAAAGTATTCAACAAGAAAAAAAATATCTGAACGTTAAAAGCAGCATTATTGTTCTACTAGTTCGTTGAAAAAAATAAAAACAAAAACAAACAAAAAAACACCACTACTTTTTTTATTTAAGTTTATTTATTTATTTTAAGTAATCTCTAGACCCAATGTGGGGCTCAAACTCATGACCTCAAGATCAAGAGTTGCACATTTCACTGACTGAGCCAGCCAGGCACCCCAAACCACCATTTCAATAGTATGATATACTAGTATGATAAACTATGATATAGTTTACAACAGACTTCTAGATTTATTTTCTTTTTAAAAATTTTTTAATGTTTGTTTATTTTTGAGAGAGACAGACAGTCAAAGCATGAGTGGGGAAGGGGCAGAGAGAGATGGAGACACTGAATCCAAAACTGGCCCCAGGCTCTGAGCTGTCAGCTCAGATCCCGATGCTGAGCTCGAACTCACAAGCCATGAGATCACAACATGAGCCGAAATTTGATGTTTAACCATCTGAGCCACCCAGGCACCCTGGAGATTTATTTTCTTTTATCCTCACTATTATTGTTGAAAATTGGTATTATTCTCCCTGCACTCCCATTGTTTTAAAGAGATGGAAAAAATTTAAGCTCTGGGTCACAGACCCAGAGAAGTCTGCAGACTTCTCGCAGAGGTCATAGTCAGAGAGTGAAACAGGTAGGCTTGAACTAGGAATTTCTATAATATTTTCTCTACATAATGTCACATCACTAGATGAAAAAAAACTCCGAGTAAGCTGAAGTCTTACATTTGTTGGAAAGCGTGGCTGCGGTGGTGGTATTCAGCACAGTAAGAGCATAATGGGGGGGTAGGGAACCTTTGCATATTGCAGTTATAAAGGCGTCTCTTGAAGTTACAAGGCCCAGTCTTCCACAAAGAGCAGCCATAGTCAGTTCAGCTTTTAAAATATTCTCAGTGGCAGCTTCATCTGTGCTGAAAAGATAAAGTATTGTATTTAATATGATTAATTTATGTTTAATTATACTGCAAACATGATGTGCAATTAGGTATTCAGTGGAGTTTTAAGAAAATCTATAGACAAATAACAGCAAAATATACTTAAGGAATTTTAACTAATCAACATAATATCTGAAAATCTGAATTGGGTGAAAGCAATATATAATACATATTTCATTATTGAAGAAAATGGTTAAGCACTCAAAGATTTAACTTAAAATATCAAGCATTTTAAAATCAGTAAATTCTGCCATTCTGGAAAACAAATCAAAGTTACTGATAATCATCATCACTGTAAAAGTAGTAGTAAGGCTTGAAGTGGAAAAAAAAAATTCTGTAATTTTAGGATTGGATTTTCCGTTAAAACATTATGACAACTACTCTGGTGGGGAGCAGGGCAAGAATAGGAGGAAGGGGGGAGGTGGCAGAAAAAGAATAATGTCCAAAAACTAATATTAAGAAATAAATCTTAAGACAAATTGAAGTAACAATTTTAATGTTTGTTTCTTATTAACTGTCACATGCAATATAAAAATTATAAAGACTTAATACCTGGCATCAAGAAGGAGTGAGAGAGCAGCAAGTAAACCACACCAGCAGGCATTCACCATTTCTTCCCAAACAGCTCTACTGACTTAAATGACAAAAACACACAATACTTCATGATAACATAGTATTTGACAAAATGCTATTCTAAAACCTCCCTAGTCATATGGTGATACATTATATATTCCATCAACAACTTAATTATAATACTAAAATCTATAATATTTATATATTTGAACCAATGAAAACTTAAAAACCACACCAGAGTTTCAGAATTCAAAAAGTTAACTTACTGGTGTGTGTGTGTGTGTGTGTGTGTGTGTGTGTGTGTGTGTGTAATGTCAGCTCCTTTTCCCTTCCCCTTCATTGGGCCAATCTTTCAGCCTCTGTGATCAGCTAAGAGTGATCAGCTGGTTCAGCCAGGAGATTGGTGATACACACACACACACACACACACACACACACACACTGGGAATCAAGTAAATAAAGCAAATCCACTGAATAAACTGGGACCAAGTTTTCACTGTTGGAGAATGTAATTACAAACATGGAAAGTTGAAAATAAACCTTGTGGTATTAAACCAGAACTGGAGAAACCTCATTTACACAGACATTTTTAGACAGGCATTTTTAAAATGTAGAGAGATGTATGCTTGTGTGTGCATGTGTATGCGTGCATTTCTTTTTCAAGTAGTAAAAAGCACACTAGTGCCCATGTGTTAGTTTCCCAATACTATTCTAAACTAAAAGAAGCTAGGGCTCCTTAGATAAATAACTGAATCCTGGTCTTGGCAAGAAAAATCAAAGATGAGTTTAGAACATTTTGTTGTGTCAGATAGTAAGGTAGAGGTCAGAAAATGACAAAAGGACATAGTGACCAGTTTGAAAGGGGTCCCACTGGCAATGTCAGGAACAATCTGAGTGTTAAACCAAATAATGATAATCACAGATTGCAACCCTTCAATAAAATAAAATTCCATTCTGCCATTCTGGGGGAAAAAAAAAATCAAAGCAACTGATAATCATCATCACTGTAAAAGTAGTAGTAAGGCTTGAAGTGAAAAAAACATTCTGTAATTTTAGGACTGTATTTGCCATTAAAACATCAGGGCAAGAATAGCAGGAAGGGGGGAGGTGGCAGAAAAAGAATAATATCCAATATATAAAAAATAATATAAATGAATAAATCTTAAAAAAATAAATGGGAGAGAAGGAAAAGCTCTCTTTAATATTTTAGATTAGTCTCAAAATATTTCTCCACAAAAAGTTCATAATTATTCTTACATTGAAGAAACCAGCCAGACATATTAACCAAATGGTAACATTACCAATAATGAGACATGCTGACACTGTATGCTCCTGACATGTTGATACACTAAGTATAATGCAGCAACATTTCTATGGTAAAAATGAATAAATTGAATCTAATTATGAGGAAACAAAAGACAAACCCAAACTGACTGAGCTACCCTTCAAAAGGGTCAAGGTCATATAAAACAAGGAAAAACTAAGGACATGTTCTAGATTAAAGGACAGTATAGCAACATGAAACTAAATTCAACAGGTAATCCCAGAACATAAAAGACCTCATTGGGGGGCGCCTGGGGGGCTCAACTGGTTAAGCCTCCGACTCTTGGTTTTGGCTTGGGTCATAATCTCATGGTTCATGAGTTCAAGTCCCGCATGAGGCTCTACGCTGACAGTGCAGAGCCTGCTTGGGATTATCTCTTTCTCTCCCTCTATCTGCCTCACTCTGGCTCACACTGTCTGTCTCTCTCTCTAAAAAAAGAAAACAAAAACAAAAACAAAAATGAAAAGGAAAAGGAAAAGAAACAGAAAAAAAGACATCATTGGGGCAACTGGCAAAATTTGAATGAGGTCTCAAATTAGATAATACTGGGCTAATGGTAAATTTATGATGGGACTGTACTGTAGTTATATAGGAAACTGTCCTTATTTTTTAGAAAACACTCAAGTATTAAGGGGAAATTGGGCATTATGTCTGCAACTTATTCTCTAATAGTTAAAAAGGTAAAAAGTATAGTGACATATATAAATACAAGTACACAAATATGGTACTATTAACAATTGGGAAATCAGGGTGAAGGATATATGGGAACTCTAGTATCTGTGCAACTTTTCTGTAAATTTCAAATTATTTCAAAATAAAAGTTAAAAATACATCACATATACCTATTTCCTTATCCATCTGGTCTGACGTTGACTGTGATTCTTGCCGTTCTGATGACTGTGTTGGTGAAGAAGCTGCTTCAGTGGTAGTCTGACATTCTGTTTCAACCTCTCCTAACTCTCCTTCAATCATACTAGTGATTCCACGTACAAGGTCTAGCAAACAGTGGAATGCCACAGACATAGCATAACCTTCTGGTATAGTTGGGGGCTCAACTTTGTCCAACATCTCTAGGCTGAAATTATGAGAAAATCAGAACACTAATTAAAAGCCGCAATAATGAAAATACATGAAAGGACTTCCATAATTTGTAGTCTACAGAAATTAAGAGCAACAAACTGCAAAAGTGAATGGACATTACTGAGTTTGTGTTGTTCGGAGGAGGGCTCCCTTCTCAGTATTCTAAGAAACTGATTAGAAAAATTAAGGTCTGACCACTTCCATAACTAATTAGTTTAATAACTTACTTTTTTGCCTCTCCCCACAAGATGTGCCAATATTTTCATTAAATGTTGGCACTAGAAAAATAAAGACATGCAAAATAGTGTAAGACTAAATGGATTATAAAACCACTCAAATCTGACTAAGGTGCTTTCAAAATAAGGTGCTATCAAATCAATCCTTTAAATGGGAAGATACTTTCACACTGAGGAAGTATTACTGTGAGATATCCAGCTTAGCTATCATCTATCTCAGATACAATATGTCAACAGAGTAAGAATAATACTCAGAGCTTCAGTATGTCAAAGTCACATTTTAGAGCAGTTTCTACCCCATAGTTAAAACAAAGCTTTCAAAAGGGAAGATAAATCTTTTGTATTAAGTCATGGCAAATAAAGAGTTATGGTTTTAAGTTCCTTAAAACTGAAATCTGTCAAGATAAATCAATGGAAAAAGAACTGGTGGTACTGGAACAACTGGATATTCATATGTAAATGAATGATGGTGGATCTACCTTGCACCATATACAAAAATTAACTCAAAATGTATAACGACCTAAATGTAAGGGCTAAAACTAAAAACTCTTAGTTGAAAACCTGGGAAAAAATCTCCACAACCTCACATTAAGTACTGATTTGTTAGATATGATGCCAAAAGCACAAGCAACAGAAGAAAAAATAAATTGAATTCATCAAAATTAAAAAATATTGTCCTTCAAAGGATACTGTTAAGAAAATGAAAGGCAATCCACAGAATAGCAAATCATATATCTAATAGGGGACTAAAGAATATATAACACTTATAGCTAAATAATAATAAAAAATAAATAAAAAGGAGCAAAGGATCTGAAAAGACCTTTCTCCCAAGATGATATATAAATGGCCAATAAACACATGAATAAGAAACTCAAAGTCATCAGTTTTTAGAGAAATGCAAGTTGAAATATGGTAAGATAACATTTAATATCCACTAGGATGGCTATGATCAAAAGACTATGACAATAATCAAAAGATAGTAATAAGCATTGCTCAGGATGTAGAGAAATCTGAACCCTCATATACTGTTGGTGGGAATGTAAAATGGTACAGTCTCTTGGGAAAATAGTTTGGCAGTTCTTCAAAAGTTAAACATCCACAACTACATGACCCAGCAATTCTACTCCTAGGTATATATCCAAGAAAAAGGAAAACATATGTCTAAGCAAAAAAGTTACACACAAATGCTTACAGCAGCATTATCTCTAAAAGCCAAAAAGTGGAGGGGCGCCTGGGTGGCGCAGTCGGTTAAGCGTCCGACTTCAGCTCAGGTCACGATCTCGCGGTCCGTGAGTTCGAGCCCCGCGTCGGGCTCTGGGCTGATGGCTCAGAGCCTGGAGCCTGCTTCCGATTCTGTGTCTCCCTCTCTCTCTGCCCCTCCCCCATTCATGCTCTGTCTCTCTCTGTCTCAAAAATAAATAAACGTTAAAAAAAAAAAAAATTAAAAAAAAAAAAAAAGCCAAAAAGTGGAAACAACCCATCAAATGATGGATAAACAAAATGCAGTACATCCATAAATCAGAATTATTTACCCATAAAAAGAAGTGAAACAGTGATATATCCTACAACATGGATGAACCTTCAAAACATGCTAAGTGAAAGCCTGAACAAAAGAATATTTATTGTACGATTACTTTTATATGAAATATCCAGAATAGGCAAATCGGTAGAGATGCAAGGTAGATTCATGGTTGCTAGGGGGTGGGGAAAGGGAGACTGAGGAATGACTGATAATGGGTAAGGGTTTCTTTCTGGGGTGATGAAAAAGTTCTGGAATTAAATGGTAGTTACTGTTGTATATAGCTTTTGAATACAATGAAACCATAAATTATACACTAAGACTAAATTTTATGGTTTGTGAATTACATCTATACATACAATTGAAATCACTAAAGATTACAATAAAAAAAGTTAATAAAAGGGGTGCCTGGGTGGCTCAGTCAGTTAAGCATCTGACTCCTGATTTTGGCTCAGGTCATGATCTCATGGTTTGATGAGTTCGAGCCCCACATCGAGCTCTGCGCTGACTTTACAGAGCCTGCTTGGGATTTTCATATTCTCTCCCTCTCTCTGTCCCTCTCTCTCCCTCCCTCCCCTCCCCCCGCCCCTCCCTGGCTTGTGCTCTCTCTGTTTCTCTCAAAATAAATAAATAAATTTGAAAAAATTATTTAAAAAAATTAAAGTTAATAAAAGAGATTTCCTACTTCAAATCCTAAAAGTCCCTGAATCATAATCAAGACTGGAGGTAGGTAATTTATAAATATATGCAAAACTCAAAGTAAATAGCTATCATTTGTTGTGCAATTACTCTTGGCCCGGGACTTTAAGGTATTTTTTTGGTGCATTTTGTCTTGTTTAAACTCCACACAAAACCCCTAAAAGACACAGATGATGAAACCAAGGACTATGGTGACACCGCTACCAATCAGCAGTTCTTAACCCAAGTCTGATTCTAAAGTCTATCAATTTAGCCCCTAGCATGTCCTGGCTCTGAGTATTTTAAAATTTAGGTATTCAATAAAAATATAAATACATTCTTGATCAAGAGATCTAAGCTCAAACAGCAAGGGTAAATTTTCTGGATTCAACTGTATAAAGCCACACATTAAGCCTATCAGCACTAATTGTTTTTTTCAGACAAATCTCTACTTTCAAAGAACAAATGATCTACTGTGAAAATGCATCTAAAACAGATAATATAATCTTAAATATCCAAAACTCCAATCCCCAAATTCTATGGTAAAGACTTTAAGTGCCAGAATAGTTAGGAGAAAAAAGGTGATTTATGTTTATTTATACCACAGCCTATAACATGGCCTACACTTTCTTACCTCAATATTTCAGGGCTATTTTATTAGAATCACTACATAAATTCCAGTTTTAGATAAAATGTAACTCGTTTATTTAAATATTTTTAAATTTAGGTAAACTTGCAAAACTGTCACAAGCCCAACTTTGAAAGAAACCACAGTGTAATTAATCTGAAAGAATATGTCAACAATACTTAGGTAAAAACTACTTCTGAGGGCACCTGGGTGGCTCAGTCAGTTAAGCGTCCGACTTCAGCTCAGGTCACAATCTCATGTCTCGTGAGTTCGAGCCCTGCATCAGGCTCTGTGCTGATAGCTCAGAGCCTGGAGCCTGCTTCAGATTCTGTGTCCCCCTCTCTCTCTGCCCCTCCCCTGCTCATGCTCTGTCTCTCTCTCTCTCAAAAATAAATAAACATTAAAAAAGTTTAAAAAAACAAAAAAAACTACTTCTGTCTGTACATCACTTAAGTTTTCAAACGATTACATACTTAAAAAAGTCAATACATGAACAGAATACACAATCAAGATTTCCATTTTTACCTTCAAAGAAAATAGTAAAAATAACTTTATACTCGAAATCACAGTATTTAGTAGCAGAACTAGTTAAAATCAACTCTCTTAATTGACAAGGACTAAATTATCAACAAACAATTGGCCCTGGGCTCCTTGGTGGTTCAGCTGGTGGAGCATCTGAGGTCAGGTCATGATCTCATGGTTCATGGGTTTGAGCCCTGCGTCAGCCTCCACTCTGACAGTGCAGAGCCTGCTTGGGATTTTTTCTCTCTCTCTCTCAATAAATAAACTTAAAAAAACTATTTGCTGTTCTTTTAAAACAAAAAGAATAAATTAAACAATTGGTTTCAGGGGCCCCTGGGTGGCTTGGTTGGATAAGCGGCCAACTCTTGGTTTCAGCTTAGATCATGATCTCACGGCTTTGTGGGCTCAAGCCTGGCCTCAGGCTCTGCGCTGGCACCATAGAGCCTGCTTGGGATTCTCTCTCTCCCCTTTTTCTCTGCCTCTCCCCTACTTATGCTGTCTCTCTCTCTCTCTCTCAGAAAGAAAGAAAGAAAGAAAGAAAGAAAGAAAGAAAGAAAGAAAGAAAGAAAGAAAGAAAAAGGGAGGAAGGAAGGAAGGAAGGAAGGAAGGAAGGAAGGAAGGAAGGAAAGAAAGAAAGAAAGAAAGAAAGAAAGAAAGAAAGAAAGAAAGAAAAAAGAAAGAAAGAAAAAAATTAGACCATTGGTTTCTGACTTCCATTTTATTAATAAAAAAGCAATTATTACAACTTTGCCAAGTAATTACTCTTTTGTCATTTGTTTTGATTTTTCTTCCTCAAGCACTCACTCTCTCCCTTTAGTTATGTATCTGTTCAATCTTCTATCCTCAAAGATCATTTCTGTCCCCATCTTCACCTTGGTCACTCTCTATCCCCTTAACTTGTCTTTTCTTCAAAGAATTAAACACTAGCAAGGTGATATTACATGTTTATTTGAGCCTTTATTGACTATCTCACTCACTAATACATAAGTTCCATACGGGCAGCAATTTAGTTCCATGTTGGGGTTTTTTCAACTTATAAAATGAGGTGGGGAAGTGAATGAATCAGATTACTGTCTCCTTCAGTGCTAGAAATATCATTCTTTTAAATTTGATTCTCTAGTATACTTGCACCACTAGCCTTTATAGCAAGCAAAAGCTTATATGAGACTAGGTAACATTATCTTTTAAATGACTAAGAATAACAATGAATTTTAGTTAAATATTTCAGTCCTCTATGACTCCATGCTTTTACACTTTTAGGCAAAATAAAGCTGTACAGCAAAATATCATGATCATACAATGTAGACTGATACACCATATAAATTTATCATTTAAACTAGTCAGAGAAAAGGAGGTTGGGCAAATGAGCAAAGGGGTGTGGGAGACACAGGCTTCCAGTTCTTCTAGTCACAGAATGAATAAGTTACAAGAATAAAAGGCACAGCATAAAGGATAGAGTCAATGATATTGTCACAGTGATGTAAGGAGTCAGATGGCAGCTACACTTGTGATGAACACAACGTAATGCGTAAACTTGTCAAATCACTGTATTATATTGTACACCTGAAACTAATGTAACATGTGTACTATACTCACATTTTTATTTATTCTTGAGAGAGAGAGAGAGAGAGAGAGAGAGACAGACAGACAGTGTGAGCAGGGGAGGGAGAGAGAGAGAGGGAGACAAAAGCTGAAGCAAGCTCCAGGCTCCGAGCTGTCAGCACAGAGCCTGACACAGGGTTTGAACTCACAAACCATGAGATCATGAACTGAGCTAAAGTCGGACGTTTAACTGGCTGAGCCACCCAGGTGCCCCTATGCTCAAATTTTAATGAATGAATAAATAAATAAATAACCAAACAAACCAACAAACTAGTCAGAGACTCTGCTTCAAATCTTAAGTTTTGATTTACTGTCATCAGAATAGTATTTTAATTATACATACTAAGCATTCAAAATGTATGAAATAACTGCTTCACAACAGCTGCAGCATTAAACCTATGTGGTATTAACTGCTTTATCTCTGGAGCACTGTAGTTCACTTCAACCTAAGAAAAATCAACAATACACTGCCGACTATATATTTGTTAAACTGAAATAACTAATGATAATACAAATAACATATATGGTATCCATTAAACACTTCAAATTAATTAAACTAAAAGTACTGTATGTTAAACCCTAACAATGGAATTAGCTAAACAGTTAAAATAACTTTTATTACCTAGAGAATCCTGAAAGGTAAATATATCACTACTCCCATTTTATAGGTGAAGAAACTGAGAGTTTTAAAATTAAAGAATTTGCTGCTGGTAAAGTCAGTATTAGAAGACCTAAGTCCAAAGGGTCTGAAATCAAGTCACATACTTAAATCAAAAAGCCATATAAGACAGCTGACTAGGTCATCAGGTAGAAAAACCACATTTTGTTTCACAATGCTATTAACAGGTCTACAAATAGACAAAAGAAAACAAACAAAATCCAATCCTTAGTAAAAATCTCAAAATATGGCCAAAAAAATTAGTTCTAAACTGTATTGGAATTAGTAGGCTTAAATTCAAAATATAATGCAGAGAGAAACATTTTATGATAAAATATCCCCAACAACATCAATCATAAAATAAGGCTACTACTACTTACTAGGTGGCTTTTGCACTGCCTTGTACTGTTATTGTCAGAATAGGTATCCAAGTTCCTCTATATTCAAATGCTGGTAGCAAAGTAACACCTCCACCAATCCCCAACATTCCTGAGTTAGCTGGTGTTGAGACAGGGCCCCCTGAGTTATTGTTTCCTATTAGATAAGGAGAAGAAAACAAAGATACCAACTTAGTACTTAATTACAAATCAATGATAATAAAATATCTGTTCAATTAAAAAAAAAAATTTGTTCTAGGGGCACCTGGGTGGCTCAGTTAGTTGAGCATCCAACTCTTGATTTTGGTTTAGTCATGATCCCAGGGTCATGGGATCGAACCTGGAATCAGGGTCCATGCTGAGTCTGGAGCCTACTTAAGATTCAGTGTCTCTCTCTCTCTCTCTCTCTCTGCCACTCTCCCCAACTCCTGTTCTAAAAAAATTTTTTTTTAATTTGTTCTACAGGAATGGATACTGCACAAATAAATGAAGTTTATCAATCCTGTTATGGCTATTAGAGAGTCTCTCTGTCTTCCCAGAACACCATTTCCTTTTTTATTTTTTAGAGAGAGAGAGCACGAGCAGGGAAGAGGGGCAGAGGGAGAAAGAGAGAGAATCTTAAGCCGGCTCCACACCCAGCACGGAGCTCAACACAGGCTCTCATGACCTGAGCTGAAATCAAGAGTCAGACACTTAACTGCCTGAGCAACCAGATACCCCACCATTTCCCTTTTTATAAAAAAAAAAAAAAAGTACTAATTAGTAAAACTATTGACAAACTTTACAACATACTTTCTGTTAGACCACTTTTCACCATAGGTGAAAATAATGAATTAAAAAAACCATTAATCAGATAGTAAAAAGTAGAAGATAAAGAAGGCAAAGAGAAACTAGAAGTGGTACACTGATTTCCAAACAAGCTTAAATCAAGTTCACCCATTTCGTTAAAAGAAAGACTAACAGACCTCCTAAGATGGTGAACCAGACTCTTTATTTATTTATTTATTTATTTATTTATTATTTTAATTTTTTAACATTTATTTATTTATTTATTTAAAAAAATTTTTTAACGTTTATTTATTTTTGAGACAGAGAGAGACAGAGCATGAACGGGGAGGGTCAGAGAGAGAGGGAGACACAGAATCCGAAACAGACTCCAGGCTCTGAGCTGTCAGCACAGAGCCCGACACGGGGCTCGAACTCAAGGACCGCAAGATCATGACCTGAGCCGAAGTCAGTCACTCAACTGACTGAGCCACCCAGGTGCCCCTCGTTTTATTTATTTTTGAGACAGGGAGAGACAGAGCATGAACAGGGGAGGGTCAGAGAGAGAGAGACACAGAATATGAAACAGGCTCCAGGCTGAGCTGTCAGCACAGAGCCTGACACGGGGCTCGAACTCACAGACCGCGAGATCATGACCTGAGCCGAAGTCGGCCACTTAACCGACTGAGCCACCCAGGCGCGCCCAGACTCTTTTTAAAGAGAGGCACAAAATGAAGACTCTTTTAAAATGAAGATAAACATCTAAAGTCATATTCTTATGTGATTAGAGAAACGGTAAGTATACCAGAGAAAGAAACATATTCTGGAAAGAAATAAACACAGGGCTCCTGAATGGCTCAGCCAGTTAAGTGTCCAAATCTTGATTTCGGCTTAAGTAATGATCTCACGGTTTGTGGAATCGAACCCCAAGTTGGGCTCTGGGTCGACAGCATGGAGTGTGCCTGGGATTCTCTCTCTCCCTCTCTGCCCCTACCCTGTTGATGCACATGCTCGTTCTCTCTCTCTCTCTCATAATAAATAAATAAACATTAAAAAAAAAGAAAGAAAGAAATACAGGTGCGCGGGTGGCTCAGTCGGTTAAGCATCAATTCTTGGTTTTGGCTCCGGGTGTGATCTCTGGTTCATGACTTTAAGCCCCATGCTGGGTTCTGTGCTGATGAGGCACAGCCTGATTCTGACTCTCTCTATCCCCCAGCCCCCAAAATAAATGAATAAGCTAAAAAAAAAAAAAAAGAAAGAAACACAATTGCCTCAATAAGACTGAATATTCCTTTTTTTTTTAAACTTTTTTTTATGTTTATTTTATTTTTGAGAGAGACAGAGCATGAGTGGGAGAGGGTTAGAGAGAGACACAGAATCCCAAGCAGGTTCCAGGCTCTCAACTGTCAGCACACAGCCCAATGCAGGGCTCAAACCCACAAACCATGAGATCATGACCTGAGCCAAAGTTGGGCACTTAACCAACTGAGCCACCCAGGTGCCCCGAGATTGAATATTCTTTAAGTGAAAGTCTTTACTATCAACACATTTAGGTAATTCAAATTTCTCTATTCACAAAATTTCTATGAAATACCCTCTCAGAATAGTGCATATTGTAAATCGTGGCAGAATATAAAAAACAAAATATGAATTAGCCTTTACCAGCTTGGTTTGTTGTAGCAGGATTTCCAGTAGGAGGGACAAGAAACAATGACTGGATAAAAGATCCCAGGGCATTTACAATATCACGAAAAACCTTGGTAGAATGCTGTTTCATATCATAGGACTGACAAAATGACCTGTAAAATAATTTTTAAATAAAATAAAATGTTTAATAAAATGTTTCTAGGGAAAATATTTGAATATATTAACATTTTTTAATAGCAAGTAATTTTGATTTGTCAGTCTGAATGCTATACTCAAAACTTCATCACACCTGAGTTATTCTACTAAGTTAGTACAAAGGTTGAGACTGAGGTCAATGTTCCAAAAAAATTTTTCTTGGCTGTATTAACCAGTAATTTGGATGGATGGCAATTACTACCCATGTTTTTTGCCCACTTCTCAGTTGTTTTCCACACTCACACCCCTACCCCTCTATATACATACAATACACAATTTTCTTTGTTTAGAAATCAGTAACGTTTGGGAATACTTAAAAGTCTTCCTACTAGCACAAACATTAACCTATTTAACTAAATACTGCTGAGGTTCTACCTTAATAGCTGAGGCTGCACACAGAGTCTGTGTATAGATTCTACTGCAACAGCTCGTAGCCACTGTGGTTTATCTGCATCCAGAAATTTCACCAGAAGTGACAGAAATATCTCACATTCAGTTACCTAAAAAGTATAAGATTTTTTAATAATATTTCTTTAAATCTAAGATAAGAATTTATAAAATACACTCTTGTTCTTAGTTTATGGAAAAATCAATAAAATCTTCTAACTTTAAATAAATTACAATTCTTAATGGGGAGTAGAGAAAAGGAAGAGAAGAGCAGTTATATAAGGGAAAAGCTAACAGTAAAAATAATCAGTCTCTCTCTAAATACATCTCTGAAAACACACACTAGTCATCTGCTCACATGGTCAATCTTTTATCCTCATTCTTTAGAAAGCACTATGCACCATCACACCATCCTCACTGCTGCCAGGTAGCACACATATCATGTAAACTGCTGGTAGGATGTACATTCTACTCTTTAATAATACCACAAGTTTTTCCATACGTTCTTGTGCTGCTTAAACAAAGAGGCAATAAACGTAAGCATGTTTAGTATATATTTTCTAGGGAATAACAAAAAGGAATCCATAGCAGTTAGCAAGTATAAGATATAAAGTACTTAGAATGAGGCCTGGTACATAGTTTCCCTTTCTTTATAAATATCCGTTATCATTACTGTTAATATAAATCATGTCTTCTGCAAGCTCTTTGTAAATAAAAATGTTTAGAGCACATTCTCAACATTACACACTAAATGTGTGGTAGATGAATAAATGAACAAAAAAAAGTAACCAGTTTTTTCAAAAGTTAATAGATTACTTCTTAATGTTACACATTAACTGAGGGCACAGCAGGATCCTTGTGAGGTAAGAACCTGACATTGTGGTTAGTAGGCCAAACTGAAATCTCCCTTTATACCAAGTGCAGCACATTATTGGATGAGTTAGCTGGGGGTACCCTGAAATGAGTAAGCATCATGTGGGGCAAGAAATTTCAGAAATATAGCAGTTGTCAGGATGTTAGCCCAAAGTCTTAGCAGCTGGTATCTTCTAATGTCTTACAGTACTGTTAACTGGATGCTTAAAACTAGGACATAATCATGAAGATAAAGCAGGAGGGATAATTAAAAACTTGATTCTTGGATTGCTATGATTGGGGAAGTCCTAAAACAGAGGCTTATCACTGTCCTAAACATGATACTGTTAAAAAGCATTAGATCAGAAATCAGATGGGCTCAGCTTTATCCAACAGAGTGGATGACAAGTTACATAACCTTATAAATAAAGGATAAAAGTATCTCATCTTCCGGAGAAGTCAAATGAGAAAATTGTAAAAATAAAAACGTCTCGTAAATATGATAAAGTGCCATGCAAATACGGAGCACATTTTTTCCTAAACAAATGATCCTTTTTAGTAAAGAACTGATAAAGAATCATGCTGGTGACTCACTATGCAAGTTGTTATCTACAACAGAGTTTTAACATTAGTGGGTCCTCCAAACGCGCACTACCTCTTTTAGAATAAAAGTGAAATATAAATGCGGTAGTACAATTGAAGGCTCATAAGCCAGGTTTTGAGGCCAGAAAACAAAGGCTCTCAAAAACATTATATCACAGCCAAAAGAAATATTATTATAAAACTTGCCTTGAAGAGTATATCAGTTCCTCTCCTGTAAGAGAAGAACTACAGCACATTCTGTCAGCTGAAAAATCATGTATGAGGAGTACTATGTACATAACAATACCTAGAGACCTGTATTATTTTAGTACTTATTTCATAAAAATTACTATCTGAATATATCGTAACATACAAAAATTCAAAGGCTTTAATGAATATATTGTAACATATAAAACATACAAAAATTCAAAGGCTTTAATTTGTAATCTTAAAAAAAAAAAAAAAGCAAATCAAACAACTTATACTACAGCCACTACAACCTTGTAATTTGGGTAAATGAGAGCCTCTCTCCTGAGGTCTGGAACTTTGGTCTCCTTTCCTTCCTCCTTGCCAAGTGTGAAAGTCTGATCAGAGAACTAGTGTTGAGGTCACTGCATTGTTCTCAAGGACATCAATGGAGAGCACCTGCTGTGAATTTATTAAGCCTTTTTCCCAAGAAGCTGCACTCACAGGGAAACGTGTATTAAGAATGGCATCTATGGGGGGCGCCTGGGTGGCTCAGTCAGTTGAGCGTCCGACTTCAGCTCAGGTCATGATCTTACAGTTCTTGGGTTTGAGCCTCACGTCGGGCTCTGTGCTGATAGCTCAGAGCCTGAAGCCTGCTTCGGATTCTGTGACTCCCTCTCTCTCTGCCCCTCCCCTGCCCATACTTTGCCTCTCCAAGATAAACATTAAAAAATTTTTTAAAAAGAATATTTAAAAGAATGGTTTCTTTGGCCTAAGTCTAATTGGCCTAATGTGACATGAAGATACCTCATAAACTCCATTATACTAGCATGAAGAGTGATGAATGTTTCTGAATTCCTACAGTCCTTTGGTACTGGATAGTAGTCAAGAGACAACTGATGCTTAAGATTAATCATTCATTCTGGTAGAAATTTTAATCACAGTAGCACATGGATTTCTGATAAGGAACTATGTACATAATAAAGTAACTGTTGACTTAGGACACAACAAAGACAATCTGATAGACTATAAATGCAGGAGTCTATTTCTCAAAGGCTGATAAGAGTAAACAACCTTTTGGCTAATGAATTTGTAGTGCTAAGATCCTTTGTTGGAGACATGTATGTGAAGCAGTAGAAAATTAGGTTGGGTAGGTCAAAATAGCCCCATTAACTCCTTTTTAAAAGCAGTGAGTCAAAGGTAGAAAAGAGATGTGCTACCAACTTATAAGCTAAGTTTCACAAATCCCTTAAACTATCTTCCTAAAAAAGATATCTGGACACAAAGCATAAATGATTCAGAGGACAGAGAAGCATCTAGCTCAGATGATAGAAAAGAGAAAGAATATAGTATTCCTGCTATATTATATCTCTTTCTGAATGACCAGGGCATTCCAATTTCCTCCAGTCACTCTAGATATATTAACAGAACTAACCTTTGAATGTTAGGTATTTCCACCCCCGAGCTACTTGATACAACAAAATAAGCTGGTGAATACTGAAGGAGAACAGATTCCCTAGTTAAGTGATTCCCCAAAGTGGGGTCAAAATGAGGTCACAATTATTTTGATAGTAATACTAAGATATTACTTGCCATTTTTAGTGTATTGACATTTGCACTGATGATACGAAAGCAATGGTGGGTATAACAGCTGGCGTTTTAGCACGAATCAAGGCAGTAGCACCAAACTGCACTAGTATCATTGTATTTTTCATTCCCACACACAATTTTGTTTTAAAAAGGTCTGTTTCACTAAACAACCACAATGAAAATAAATAAATAAAAATAAGCATAAATAAAAAATAAAATACCAATTATTAATTTTATTAAATTTGACCTGTAAGTGTCTGTCTTTTTAATTTTCTGCGTGATAAAATGAGAATATATATGAAGCAGTTTTTCTACGTATCAAAGTACAACGGTCGTCCGGGGAAAAACATAGTTAAGAACTGATCTAGTCACTTTTTTCCCCCTAAGGAACACCATTTTAACTGAAAAAGCAAACGGTAAATTACGACTTTTTAGACTTGTGTACATTGCAGACACTTAATAAAAAAATGAACAAAGTAAGCTTGTAGCTGTAAGGGAAACAAATAACAGTATTTGTTGCCAACAAGAAGACTTAAGCTTTCAAGCAAAAGTAAGTATTCTAGAAAATTTATATCTACCACTGTGACCTTGACAACTTCTTAATATCAGATTTATCTGATAAATGGTTGGTGATTAACAAAAGTGATTTCTGGTAATGTATAAAATGTTGATATTTGGATTATCTGCATAATTAAAATACATGATATTACAAAATCATGTATGGATAAAAGATATAATCAGAGCACAAGATGAATCAATGAATTTTAATGTAACCGAGTATGAAAATGTCATTACTATGGTTTCAATACTACACCTTTAAGAAACTGTCACTTGGTCCAGTCTGGTGTAGTAGCAAAGAGGAATATCCACTATTAAGATAGATTTGATATCCATGAAGACAATTCTGCCTTTTCCAACTACATGTCTTTGACAAGACAGATTTTCTTCATATGCTTCAACCAAAACAACACGTCACAATAGAATGAAAAAAGATAAGAAAATCCAGTTATCTTCTATTAAGCTAGACATTAAGGAGATTTGCAAAAAATATCTTTGTTTTCCTCTTGGAAAAATGAGTTTTATGTTAACATGAGTGGGTTCAGTATGATCTGACTTAATTTTTAGTACAATAAATGATAGAAAAAATCCACATAAACAAAAGGTCAATATTTTCCTACAAGCATAAAGAGATCCAAAGACTAAAAAGTGTAAGAATTACTACTCCAGTATGTCTCCTAGATGTATAATTTCCATGTTTAAATAAAGAAAACACAAAGAAATGAGAGAGAAGCATTGCACATAAATTACATATCTTACTCCACAAGTATCATACCTTTAACTTTTGCCCTTGGAGAAGCTGTAGAATGTCTGAACTTGCTCATAATGAAAAGTGCCAAATATTACAAAATCTAACAGTGTGGAATTAATATTTTAAATCATCTGAAGATGAATTTGCCTTTACAAACACAGTAAGGTAAGTTTTACCAGTTGGTCATTACCCTCAAGGAGTGAAGTACACAGAAGTAGGCCTTTCTCTACCACCTTTAGGTAGTAATATTCAATCTTTCCAGTAGCTGGTGACACTGTTACTTATCTTCCCCTTTTATCCCCCACCCAAGTCAAGGAGATTAAGGTCAAAATATGGAGAATGGTATGGTAACAGTATGAAAAATGTGACACTAAACAGCCTTGGAGAGAAAAGAAATAAGAACTAAGAAAACAGAGAAGTAGTAAAAAGCACTGGGATTAAGAGCGAGGATTTTGGGGTCTAAAAGAATGAGTTAACATCCCAGCTCTGTGCTTATAAAGTATAATCTCAGGCATTTTACATAAATATCCTGAGCCTTATTTTTTCAGCTGTAGTAAAGTCTAAGTGAATATATGTAAAGCACTTTGTATAGTGTCTGAAATATATGCACTCAAAAACAGCAATTTCATCCCAAACCAAAATTACTGAGGAATGAGGTATCTGTATCTCTTAAGAAGTCACTGGATGAACTGCTATATACTAAAAGTGGTGGACAGAAACTAAGTTCTTAGTCTGCTGAGATACCATACCAAAATACCACAGACTGGGTGGCTTAAAGAACAGAAATCTATTTATCACAGTTCTGGATGCGAGAAGTCTAAGATCAGGGTGCCAGCAAGGTGAGATTTGCATCAGACTGCTCTTCCTAACTCACAAGCAGCTGCTTTATCACTGTGTTCTCCCATGGCAGAAAGAGAGAGAAAGAGCAAGAAAGCTTTCTAGTGTCTCTTCTTATAAGGTCATTAACTCCATCATCATGGCCCTACAGCATGACCTCATCTAAACTTAATTATCTCCCAAAGATTCCATCTCCAAACACTATCACATTAGGGGTTAGGGCTTCAAAATACTAGTTTTGAGGGGGTACAAGTAAGCACCAAGGTGACTTTTTTTTATAAGAATATAAAAGTTTTTTATAGCATTATGCATTATTATGAGAGTAGAATATTTGGTGTTCTATGACTGATGAGTGGATATGAAAAGGAAAAGGAAGAATATCTCTGCTTCCTATACTTTTATCTTAATTTAATGTAGTTAAACCAGCATTTTAGAGAAGTCTTCCTAAGATAACTCTGATAATACTTAGGAAAATAAGTAGGGGAGTGATAGATATTTGGCCTTGTCATAGGTGAACTCTACCAGCTTTTGTTTACCTGAGAAAGTCTTAATTTCTCTTTCATTATTAAAGGAAAGTTTTGCTGGGTATAGTATTTGTGGCTGGCAGGTTTTTTTTTCTTTCAATACTTTGAATACATCATCCCACTCCCTTCTGGCCTGCAAGATTTCTGCTGAGAAATCTACTGAGTCTTATGAGCACTCCCTTGAACATGATGAGTTGCTTTTGTTTTGCTACTTTAAAGATTCTCTGAAACTTTTAACAGCTTAATTATAACATGTCTTGGTATAGTTCTCTTTAGATAAATCCTAGTTGTAATGCTCTGAGCTTCATGAATTTGTATGTCCCTTTCCTTCTTCAAATTTGGGAAGGTTTGGGCCATTACTTCTTCAAACTGGCTCTCTGCCCCTTGCTTTCCTCATCTGTGACTCCAATAATGTATTGTGAAGTAATAAGAAATATACATATTGGTCCCTGCTCCTGGTTCCTGACACAGAGCTCCTACAATTCTCATAACTTCCTGAGTGATAGGAGCATCTGACAAAGAGTTTTAAGTCTCCTGAAATTTCCTATGTGATTCTTTCATTCAAATGAGGCAACCCTCAATGGATTGCAGGATAGGGGCTGGATACCAGAAAAAATAATCATAATTAGAAGCTTGAGACTTTCAGCCTCACCTCTCATACTCTGGAGAGGGAAGAGTGGTAGAAATTGAGTTAATAATCAATCATGCTGACATGATGAAACCTCCATAAAAATCCTAAAAGTATGGAGTTTAGGAAGCTTCCAGGTTGGTGAATACATCTATGTGCTAAGAGGGTGACATTCCCCAACTGCATGGGGACAGAAGCTCCTGCTCTTGGGACCTTTCCAGACCTCACCCTATGAATCTTTTCATGTGCCTGTTCTTTTCATGAATCTGTTCGTTGCTATCCTTTAAAATATCCTTTGTAATAAATAAGCAATAGTAAGTAAACTGTTTTCCTAGGTTCTGTGAACCACTTTGACAAATGATCAAACCCAAAGAGGAGGTTGTGGGAACTTCCCATTTAGAGCCAACTTGGAATCTGTGGATAACCAGGCAATGCACTACTTGCAACTGGCATCTGCAACAGGGGAGTCTTGTGGAACTGAGCCCTTAACTACAGGATCTGTACTAACTCTGGCTAGTGTCAGAGTTGAACTCAACGTACAGTATCTGGCTGTCAGAGAATTGGCTGATGTGGGAAAAAATCCATACATCTGATATCCAAGGTGTTGTAAGTGTAGGAGCATAACCCAGTGTGCTTTTCCTAGACATGCATATCTTGGTCTGCTGGATGATATGCCAGAAGTCTGCTAGAAGCTCTTCTTGCTTTTTATGTTTTTGCTCCTCTGACCTGGTAATTGCCAATAAATTGTCTTCAAGTTTGTGGATTCTTTCTTCTGCTTGATCTAGTCTACTGTTGACCCCTTCTATGAATTTTTCAATTCAGAATTACCATATACTTCTTTAGAATTTTCGTTTTGTTCTCCTTTATAGTTTCTACCTCTTTATATTCTCATTTTATTCATATACCATTTTCTTGATTTCATTTAGTTGTCTGTATTCTCTTTTAGCTCATTCAGATCTTTACGATGGTTATTCTGAATTTCTGTCAGGTAATTCAGTGACTTCCATTTCTTTATGGTTAGTATCTGGAGATTAATTTTGTTTTTTTAACCGAGCCATATTTCCCTGTTTCTCTGTATGCCTTATTTTGTTGTTGTTGTTGTTGAAAAAGTCAACTCTTTTAGTCTTTATGGACTGGCTTTGTACAGGGAAAGAACTTCACCAATCAGCCTGGAAACCTCTCAAACCTCTTCTGTCAATGTGTTTCCTCTGGGCTTGTGTGTATAATTTTCCAGCAGAAGACACTTACTTGTTTCTATTGAGAAGCTCCCCCTGGTGTATGTCTGCAGTACTATGCCTCTCTGGGCAAGCAACAGGTTTGCCTTGGTGCCTAGCAGGCCCAAATGTGCTGCCTGTCAGTGTTCCAAGAATCAGGTGAGACAGAAACTAGGTGGGCAGTACCCCAAAAAAGTCAGAATGTTAGATGCGCATTTTATCTTTTGCCCATCTAAAGGAGAAGCCATAGGTTGGCAGTTTTCTCCTGATCACACCATGCTGAGATGTGTAAGGAGTCGAGTGAGGTATGCAGTTAAGGGCCATGAGCTTTCCTACCCACTGTAATGAACCTCACTCTTTGGCCTTCCATTTGCCTATGGTGCTATAACCTCTCAACTGGTTTCCGAAGTTGTCACAGAGGTAATTATGTACTGTTAAGTTGGTGTCTCTCTGGGGGACATAGGGCTTGAACCCTCATCTTCCAACATTTTGCTGATGTCACTCTGGTTTACAATTTTAAAAACTTTCTTTGCAGGGACTCCTGAGTGGCTTAGTCAGTTGAGTGTCCAACTTCGGCTCAGGTCATGATCTTGTAGTGAGTTTGAGCCCCACGTCAGGCTCTGTGCTGACAGCTCAGAGCCTGGAGCCTGCTTCAGATTCTGTGTCTCCCTCTCTCTCTGCCCCTCCCCCACTCAGGCTCTGTTCTGTCTCTCAAAATGAATAAATGTTAACAAAAAAAATTTTTTTTAAGTTTCTTTGTGGACTAGGGTGACTGGGTGGCTCAGTCAGGTAAGTGTCCGAGTCTTGATTTTGTGATAAATCGTGAGAAATTCATTTAATGAGACTGAGCCATGTGTCAAGCTCTATGCTGACAGCACAGAGCCTGCTTGGAATTCTTTCTCTTCCTCTCTCTCTGACCCTCTCCCGCTCGTGTTTTCTCTCTCTCTCAAAATAAAAAAACACGCAATAAAAAAGTTTCTTTGTAGATTGAAACGGACTATAAATAAATACAATTAAGAAAATATGACAACTGCCAGATAAAAGCTCTCCATCTTTGGAGAAATTAAGCAACTTTTCATTTATTTTCAACAAGTGACAGGAGACCTTTCAAAACCTCCAAAAGTTAATCAATGTAAAGATTCACAGAATTTCCCTCCATTTCAACTGTATATAATTAGACAAAAAAGTCTTATTTTTTCAATTAAAAATAATTATTGGAAATTATATCAAATACCATGCATGTTGGGAGGAACACTGACTGTAATTTTTAAAAAATTAATCCCTACAGAGAAAGATGGAGCTATGAACTAAAGTAAGTTCATAAACTCATATACCTAAATGTTTAATTATATGTTATTAACATGGGTAGAAGAGAAAAAATCCAAGCCAATAATAATGGGTGTACCAAAAGACTCTTAAACCTTTGGCACCTAACTCTGATAACTTAACAGTTTCCCTAATAAATAGCAACACTTTTGAAGTGATTTGATTTCCAACAGTTATCTCTATACAATGCATTAAATACATCAATGTATATTATACATATACCTTTTGTGGCCAGAAATAATTATAACTACAGTGCTTATGAAGATTATTTCTGAATGCACTTTGCATAAATGGATTTGGAATATGAAAAGAAAATGTATAACATGTTTATCCTAAATAATTAAAAAAAAAAGCCCTTTATTTTAAAAAGCTCTCCACAGAATTTAGTATAAACTATTATCTACTAGTTTGTGAAGTTGTTGGCTATCTCTAATATTTAGTACATCAAATGCTCACAGTATTAGAAGTATTATAATTTTATACAGTTTACTATTCCACAATGATCAATAACCAATTATTCCTGTTAATTAAAATTAAGTATACAAGCTTAAAAAAAGTACAATGCTGGATTTGACTTAATATAAAATTAAAAAGAAATATAATACATCATTTTCTCTGAGAAATATTGATACATTGATGTATTGTGATCAGGAATATCACAAATTCATAAATTTATGCAAAATAAATATAATACTGGACTAGAAGCCAATATAGTTGATTATTAATCCTAGAGTTCACCAAATTTTTAACTTCTTTGCTTTAATCTGTTAAGATACATAAAATAGTATAAATGAAAGTAGCATTAATTGAAGATACTATAATTTTAATTATCCTTCAAATGAGGTATTGATAATTAGCTAAGAAGCTAAATTCCCCAGCCACAAATTCTATGCTGCCTTCAGAAAATAGTCCATGACTCTACTTGACATACATTAAAAATAAGCAAGATTTAAGAAAGGACAGCATAAACCCTTATTAGAGTAACTAGGAGAATACCTATCAATACCTAAAAAATTCTGAAGTGAAAAGGCTGAATGCACTGTAATAAATTATCATTTAAAAAGAGCACTGCGTGCAATTACACATACAAACATGGATGAAAATTAGCACTTACCAAAAGACTGTAAAATTGCTTAATCAGAACAGATACTACTCTCAGCAAACGCATGCAGATAGGAAAATACGGTTTTTCAACTGGTGCTGGAGAAGATGAAGAGCTGGAACCTTGTCTGAACTTTATATTTGGAGAAAAGAGTTTTATCACAAGAGGACATACCCTTTCTTTGAGAAGGAAACTAAACTCTTGGTGCTATTTGCAA
Organism: Lynx canadensis; assembly: GCF_007474595.2. Lineage (NCBI taxonomy): Eukaryota > Metazoa > Chordata > Mammalia > Carnivora > Felidae > Lynx > Lynx canadensis. Next base: position 87,692,285 of record NC_044309.1, on the reverse strand, counting down.
AGACAAAAAAAAAAAAAATTAACTTAATTGGTACTTATTATTTTTACTTTTTACTTACTACTTTTCAAACATATGTACTAGCAAATAAAACTTAATAACCAGTATGAATAATTTAGCTTTATTATTTGTTTAGTTTATTACTCTAGTTGACACACAAGTATGAAATTAGTGCTGCTCTTTGAGAGTGTAAGATCAAACTGTTCATCATTATTTCAAAGTTTAAAAAGAATCTAATTTAAAAAGGAATCTAATGAATTGGAATTAAGTGGTTTATTATTAGGAATTTTAATTTTGCTGGAACACTATCAATTAACAACATAAAGAACAGAAGAAAACAGATTACACAAATAGCTAAGGCATTTAAAATAGGCAGCTGAAAGAACACCAGTTTAACAAAATATGTTATATAATTCACTAATTTTATTTTGCCAAGATAACAATTCCATTCATGTATGGAAGATTTAAGAATTAACTTAATATTTTGTTCTTCTTAGACTGCTTGAACAGAACACAATAAGCTGATTTTTTAAAATGCAATGACAAACAAGCATAATTATTTTATTTCTTAAAGTTTTATTTATTTAAGTAATCTCTACACTCAGCCTAGAACTTGAACTAATGACCCCAAGATCAAGAGTCTCATGATCATCTGACTGAGCTACCCTGACACCCCCCCCACAATTATTTTAGCCTGGGGAATCTGCAAAGGATTCTTAAAATGTACTTATAGTCATATCATGTCATGCAAAAAACCTTCCTTAACCTATTCATTTCCTGCCTATATTAGCCCAAAATAGTCCCATTTTACTGATAATATAAAGTCCAGTGCACAACTAATGCCTAACCTCAAATATACATTATTTTGTTTTTTTATTCATCCAAATACCACTGAGGCTGAGAACAAGGCACAATAATAGAAATCAACCAATCTAATCTTTTAATCTTACAGAAAAGGGAACAAATAAGGTACAGAGCAGTTTATTTGTTCAGAATTAAGATTTTTAAAATGTCTCCTTATTAGAATCCGATTCATCAGAGGAAAAAAAAAAAAATGAAAAAATACCGGTAAGTGAAAAGATAAAAATAAAAGCCTTGCCTAATATTAACTTCCTGGAGAAACGCTATTGATCACTGCTAACTTCCGAATGTATATTCTTCTAGACTTTTATACACATTTTAATGTACTTTTTAATTCTTTGTCCCCCAAAATGGGATCTTTAGAGTTAAGTGATTTGAAATTCTACTGTCCTATCGATAATTAGTTTCTTTGACTGCCAAAATGAAAAGCATACCAAAGTACATTTTCATACCTCACTAACTAAATTTATATACTGGTTAATTGATAAATATTATAGACAACTCTTTAAAGTTTTATCTATTCACACTTTTTCCACTCACTACTCAACTTAATACAATTGGGCTTCCTTCATAACCACTAGGAACCGCCCCAACTCCACTCAAATTATTCTCACTACAGTCATCATGATCTCTATGTCCCCAAATTATCATCTGTATAGTTCCAAATCCTGGGCTAAAGGATCTTCTACTATTGTAGCACTTGGCTCACACATTTTGGAAGTGCCACTTAAGAAGGCAGTATGGTAAGGAAAGGAACTAGGTTAGTGGTAAAAAGATCTAAATTTTAGTTCAAGATTTGCTAATGACTAAGGAATCTTATGTAAATCACTGAATCAATATTAGACTTTAGCTTCTTCAAGTTAAATGAAAAGTTCGGATTCTTACTTTTTCCTCTATAACTCTCTATTTTGAAATATTCTGTACTGCAAGTTAAACTTATCAGCCATTGACTACTACTTTTTTCCAAATAAATTATCAAAAAGCACATAGGTACATATAAACAAGTAAAGATCAGTAACAATTTTTCAGTTTTTACATATTTTAAAAAATAGCCCACATACTACATTCCTTCGTGGATTCACAGACTGAGAAATGTCTCACTAGATAGTCTCTAGGGATTCTAAGGTTAAAATTTCAAAATGCGAGGGCACTACAATAATGTAAGACACACTAAATTATCACAGTTCTAAAGTCTAAAGCTATAATTCTTTCAGTCCTCTAACATGGGAGAAAGAATACATGTTACTTTCTTGAAAAATATCTGTGAAAAAATTATAGATTAATTTTGTTGCAAGATACTACAAATGGCTTACTTGTAAAAAGACCTGTGGAAAATCATTCAGGACTGACTCAAGTAATTCAAGGCCAAATGTTCGAGTCATTTCTGTCATGCCTACTAGCCAGTAAGGGGCATCAGCATTAACCAACTGACAAAGATCCTGGGAAAATAATTCAAACAATAAATAAAAAATAAAACATTTACATGCTAGAATGAAATGTGCTGTTCAGAATTCATAAAAGTAAAAAAATTATCTCTTCTTATATGGTATATTTACTCCTCAGAAACTAAACACTGGTAATGCAAATTCTGACAAACTATATACTTGATTAAATAAGTAAACTTTTAAAGAATCGTGAAACTTTTGACAAGACATAATATAAACAGATAAATGGTTAATAGTCTTTTAATGAAAAAACTTATAATAATCCTTTAATAAATAATTAATAAAATTTCAGTGCTGATAAATCTCATTTTACTTAAAAGATTTATTCACGACAAATAATGTAAAAATTAGGTATTTGTATATCAAATTACATTAAATAGGCCAAGGGTTTATTAGTTAAATTTTAAGTTGAAAATTATTTTTTATTATTAGTTATTTTTCTAGTATAATATAATATGGTATTTTCTAGTATAGTGTAATTCATTCTATTTCCTTAAAGTGAAATGTTACATTTTATCATGTTAGTTAACTGTGGATAGTCTTTAACATTAAAGAAGTTTTTTGGAATACTACTTTTGACACTTCAAAATTGGACACTTTTTAAAAATTGACACTTTAAAAATTAAACCAAACATAAAATGCAAAAATCAAAAATTTACACAAAACTATATTCTGTAATAAAAATTATTTTTTATCAATTGAAATACCTGGAAAAGCATATATGCATCTTTAGCACAAGGTTTGAGGGTGCTGACACATCTTCTGTTACTGTTTCCTTGGACCAGTACTGGTTGTTCTATAATATCTGTAGTCAAAATCAGATGAGTTTTAGGAGTTTATAAGGACCTTTAAAAAATCATATGCACTACTTAAAATAAATACATGTTTATGAAATTACAAACTTTATGGGCTCAGAACTATGCTTCGAAACTGGGGGGAAAAATACTACTTAGCAATGAGAAAGAATGAAATCTTGCCATTTGCAACAACATGGATGGAACTGGAGGGTATTATGCTAAGTGAAATAAGTCAGTCAGAGAAAGACATATATGTTTTCACTCATATGTGGAACTTGAGAAACTTAACAGAAGACCATGGGGGAAAGGAAGGGGAAAAAAAGTTTCAAACAGGGAGCAAACCACGGAAGACCCTTAAATACAGAGAACAAACTAAGGGTTGAAGCGGGGAGCTAGGGGAAAATGGGTGATGGGCACTGAGGAGGGCACTTGTTGGGATGAGCACTGGGTGCGGTATGTAAGCGATGGATCAAGGGAATCTACTCCCGAAACCAAGAGCACACTGTATACACTGTACATTAGCTAAAGTGAAAATAAATTATATTTAGGAAAAACAAAAAAGAGAATGTATCAGTAAGATGAAAAACATATGATGATTCGTCATTAGGAAGATGGCGGCTTAGGAGGACGCTGGGCTATGAAGCTTGAAATCAACCACAGGAAAAAGTCTGGAAAACCTCCAAAAGCATGGAGGTTAAAGAACACCCTACTAAAGAATGAATGGGTCAACCAGGTAATTAGAGAAGAAATTAAAAAATATATGGAAACAAACAAAAATGAAAATACAACAATCCAAACGCTTTGGGATGCAGCGAAGGCAGTCCTGAGAGGAAAATACATTGCAATCCAGGCCTATCTCAAGAAACAAGAAAAATCCCAAATACAAAATCTAACAGCACACCTAAAGGAAATAGAAGCAGAACAGCAAAGACAGCCAAACCCAGCAGAAGAAGAGAAATAATAAAGATCAGAGCAGAAATAAACAATATAGAATCCAAAAAAACTGTAGAGCAGATCAATGAAACCAAGAGTTGGTTTTCTGAAAAAATAGACAAAATTGATAAACCTCTAGCCAGGCTTCTCAAAAAGAAAAGGGAGATGACCCAAATAGATAAAATCATGAATGAAAATGGAATTATGACAACCAATTCCTCAGAGATACAAGCAATTATCAGGGAATACTTTGAAAAATTATATGCCAACACACTGGACAACCTGGAAGAAAAGGACAAATTCCTAAACACCCACACGCTTCCAAAACTCAATCAGGAGGAAATAGAAAGCTTGAACAGACCCATAACCGGCGAAGAAATTGAATCAGTTATCAAAAATCTCCCAACAAATAAGAGTTCAGGACCAGATGGCTTCCCAGGGGAGTTCTACCAGATGTTTAAAGCAGAGATAATACCTATCCTCAAGCTATTCCAAAAAATAGAAAGGGAAGGAAAACTTCCAGACTCATTCTATGAAGCCAGTATTACTTTGATTCCTAAACCAGACAGAGACCCAGTGAAAAAAGAGAACTACAGGCCAATATCCCTGATGAATATGGACACAAAAATTCTCAATAAGATACTAGCAAATTGAATTCAACAGCATATAAAAAGAATTATTCACCATGATCAAGTGGGATTCATTCCTGGGATGCAGGGCTGGTTCAACATTCGCAAATCAATCAATGTGATACATCACATTAATAAAAGAAAAGATAAGAACCACATGAGCCTGTCAATCGACGCAGAAAAGTCCTTTGACAAAATTCAGCAACCTTTCTTAATAAAAACCCTCGAGAAAGTCAGGATAGAAGGAACATACTTAAAGATCATAAAAGCCATTTATGAAAAGCCCACAGCTAACATCATCCTCAACGGGGAAAAACTGAGAGCTTTTTCCCTGAGATCAGGAACACGACAGGGATGTCCACTCTCACTGCTGTTGTTTAACATAGTGTTGGAAGTTCTAGCATCAGCAATCAGACAACAAAAGGAAATCAAAGGCATCAAAGTTGGCAAAGATGAAGTTAAGCTTTCACTTTTTGCAGATGACATGATATTATACATGGAAAATCCGACAGACTCCACCAAAAGTCTGCTAGAACTGATACATGAATTCAGCAAAGTTGCAGGATACAAAATCAATGTACAGAAATCAGTTGCATTCTTATACGCTAATAATGAAGCAACAGAAAAACAAAGAAACTGATCCCATTCACAATTGCACCAAGAAACATAAAATACCTAGGGATAAATCTAACCAAAGATACAAAAGATCTATATGCTGAAAACTATAGAAAGCTTATAAAGGAAATTGAAGAAGATACAAAGAGATGGAAAAACATTCCATGCTCATGGATTGGAAGAATAAATATTGTCAAAATGTCAAAACTACCCAAAGCTATCTACACATTCGATGCAATCCCCATCAAAATTGTACCAGCATTCTTCTCGAAGCTAGAACAAGCAATCCTAAAATTCATATGGAACCACAAAAGGCCCCGAATAGCCAAAGGAATTTTGAAGAAGAAGACCAAAGCAGGAGGCATCACAATCCCAGACTTTAGCCTCTACTACAAAGCTGTAATCCTCAAGACAGCATGGTATTGGCACAAAAACAGACACACAGACCAATGGAATAGAATAGAAACCCCAGAACTAGACCCACAAACGTAGGGCCAACTCATCTCTGACAAAGCAGGAAAGAACATCCAATAGAAAAAAGACAGTCTCTTTAACAAATGGTGCTGGGAGAACTGGACAGCAACATGCAGAAGATTGAAACTAGACCACTTTCTCACACCATTCACAAAAATAAACTCAAAATGGATAAAGGACCTGAATGTGAGACAGGAAACCATCAAAACCCTAGAGGAGAAAGCAGGAAAAGACCTCTCTGACCTCAGCCGCAGCAATTTCTTACTTGACACATCCCCAAAGGCAAGGGAATTAAAAGCAAAAATGAACTACTGGGACTTTATGAAGATAAAAAGCTTCTGCACAGCAAAGGAAACAACCAACAAAACTAAAAAGCAACCAACGGAATGGGAAAAGATATTTGCAAATGACATATCGGACAAAGGGCTAGTATCCAAAATCTATAAAGAGCTCACCAAACTCCACACCCGAAAAACAAATAACCCAGTGAAGAAATCGGCAGAAAACATGAATAGACACTTCTCTAAAGAAGACATCTGGATGGCCAACAGGCACATGAAAAGATGCTCAACGTCGCTCCTCATCAGGGAAATACAAATCAAAACCACACTCAGATATCACCTCACGCCAGTCAGAGTGGCCAAATGAACAAATCAGGAGACTATAGAGGCTGGCGAGGATGTGGAGAAACGGGAACCCTCTTGCACTGTTGGTGGGAATGCAAATTGGTGCAGCCACTCTGGAAAACAGTGTGGAGGTTCCTCAAAAAATTAAAAATAGACCTACCCTATGACCCAGCAATAGCACTGCTAGGAATTTACCCAAGGGATACAGGAGTACTGATGCAGAGGGGCACTTGTACCCCAATGTTTATAGCAGCACTCTCAACAATAGCCACATTGTGGCAAGAGCCTAAATGTCCATCAACTGATGAATGGATAAAGAAATTGTGGTTTATATACACAATGGAGTACTACGTGGCAATGAGAAAGAATGAAATATGGCCCTTTGTAGCAACATGGATGGAACTGGAGAGTGTTATGCTAAGTGAAATAAGCCATACAGAGAAAGACAGATACCCTATGTTTTCACTCTCATGTGGATCCTGAGAAACTTAACAGAAATCCATGGGGGAAGGGAAGGAAAAAAAATAAATAAAGAGGTTAGAGTGGGAGAGAGCCAAAGCATAAGAGACTCTTAAAAACTGAGAACAAACTGAGGGTTGATGGGGGGTGGGAGGGAGGGGAGGGTGGGTGATGGGTATTGAGGAGGGCACCTTTTGGGATGAGCACTGGGTGTTGTATGGAAACCAATTTGACAATAAATTTCATATATTCAAAAAAAAATGTAAAAAACAAACAAACAAACAAAACTAAATAGAGAAACTGTCTCGGGGTCTTGGGAATTATTCCAGTTCCCTATGCCTTATGTGGGAAAAATAAAATTTAACAACCAAAGGGGAAAAAAAAAGATGAAAAACATATGATGAATAAAGGTCATAACTTTGAAAAAAAAAACTCTTTTTATACAAAATACCATCATAATCACTCTTTACTATCTTATGACATTTTTAAGCTTAGCATCTTTATCCATACATTTGATTTTCCCAGTCTCCCATTCCCGAACCCCTTTATTTTATGAATTTGAAATTCACATGATCTTTCCATGTGCCTTTAAATATCAAACATATAAAAGTTTACCACATGGTTAATTTCTATACCATCTCAGCATATAAAAGAGAATTAACCACTTGATCTGCCATAATTACTATGTCAGTTAATACGTATTGACTAGCTAAGAGTCAGCTAAAAAGGTGTTTCCCAACTCAGCACTTCTTTGAATACTAATAAGATATCATTTTCTGTTAATTATGACAGCCTGCTTTGAATAAATGTTGACTTAATGAAAACTTGAAAAAAAAACGAGGTTCTAAGTGTTTCTACCTTGTTAGAAAGTATTAAATAAGATACTGGTCTTTAGAGGCACAAAGCTAAAACCACCAATCCAGGAATCATACTCAGTTTATGAATGTATAACACACCCAAACTGGAGAACTGCCATTTTACCCTGTAAATTTACTCCTTAATATTTCAAATTCTAGAATTCCCCAGGGAAACATTCAGAAAAACCAATATACCAAAGTGGAAATACTACGATAAACAACAGATCAAGAATGCCTAAAACCAAACGTGAAAAAGCTGATCAATGGTGAACTTCAGGAAAAGTGAAGGAATAATTAGAGTAGGCAGCAAGCATTACCATCACCTACTAAGACTGCTATTTTTTTTATCAGTATTACCAAAAGAACCTCAAATGAAATGACAAACTGCATTTTAAGAGTGGGGTAGGGGAAGCTATGTAAAAGGGAAAACCAGTTTAATCTTTAGTTTCTTGAGTAAATAAAGCAGATAGGTTGCTCATGATGGTAGTACCGTATGATCCTTTAAACTAATCATGGGGAAAAATTTACTTTTCATCCAATAAGGAAAATAAATGAAAAAAGCAGAATTTCTATAGCTAAAAGTTATCAAACTGTAAAAACTGTAACAGAAACAGAGCATCTTTAGCTGACTGACATGTTTCTAAGTTTTTAGACAGTTTTTTAAAATCACAAAGAAAAAGATGTTTAAAGTTACAATAAAGATACTTGATGAAGATATGAAAAGGTTAATCTTTACATTATACAAATATTCATTAACACATGTTAAAAGGCACAGACAAAAATTCACATGAGGGAAATTCACTCCTGAAAATTTACCTTAAAGAAGTAAATCAAATGGAAAAAATATGTAAGGAGACACTCAAAACAGTATTAAAATACTGAACACAATATAACTGTCCAGCAGGAAACTCGTTCATTAAATTGTAGAACAGCTACAAAATACGGTGCAACCATTAAAATTTAAATTACAAAAATAAAAGAATGACATGAAAAATTCATAGAACATAATGTTTGGCTAAAAATACATACAATGCAACAGCTGATATAAAAAAATGTGAAATTATACATAATTAGAAATAAACATGGAAAATAAAGAGCCTCTTCTTGGGATGATAGCACTGTAAGGGATTTATCTAAACTGCCACTGTCAACGTAATAATATTGTTAAAATAAATCTGTTTTTTAAAGTATTCTAGTTTTTGGATGCCTAAGTTCACACGGCAAAGATGGAAAATAAAAAGAGGAATCAGGCAAGCAAAACCACCCACTGTGAAAAGGAAACCACTTTTATCACTCTACCTCGGTGCCGTTCGTCTTCAGCAACCATCCTCTCAAAAACAACAGTAACAACTTGTCGCACTGTAGCAGCAGCTGTATTATTTGTAATATTATCTTTTGTGAAGTGTAGTCGAAAACAAAGAACAATTGCCTAAAAGAACAATTTTCATTTAGTGTGAAATAAGGTTGAAGAACATAATAACTATTTGTTTTATTAGACATAACCCAAAACTAAATAATTTATGTTTGGCCGTTCCAATCACAGATACCAGAAGTCCCACCCTCTTCTCTTATACAATAAAGCCACAAAAATCCTTGGATTCTGAAATAATTCAAACTGTGTAAATATACAGCCACATAAGATTTGGTTAGATAATGTGAAACACACATTTCACAACTTGGTTCTTTTTTTTTTTTTAAGTTTATTTATTTATTTTGAGAGAGAGAGAAAGAGCAGGGAAGGGTCAGAGAGGGAGGGAGAGAAAGAATCCCAACCAGGCTCCATGCTGTCAGCACAGAGCCTGACACAGGGCTCAAACTCATGAAACTATGAGATCATGACCTGGGCCAAAATCAAGAGTTGGCCACTTAACCTAAGACTGAGCCACCCTGGCACCCCACAACTTGGTTCTTTTAATATATGTATAAAAATGTGTTATGCTTTTATTTCCCCAGAATGACTTGTTTTGCAAAGAACAAGTACTCAAAATTTGTTACATCACTAAGTCACTTGCAGAAATATAAATAGGCTAAACACATAAATGAATAAAATGATAATTTTTTAAAAGAAGTCATTCTTTATTTTTAAAAATCAACTTCAGGTTAAGTTATAATTTATATACAATAAATTCTAATCCTTTAAAGTATTTAATATGATGAGTTCTTTTAGTTATATTCCCCCATGAAACTACTGCCACAATCAAGACACAAGACAGTTCCATCACCCTAAAACTCTGCTGATGCTCCTTTGCCCTCCACATACTCCTCCGCGCTTGGCCCCAGTCAACCTCCTGGTTGCCTTTTTCATTACAGTAAGCTGGCATTTTCTACAAACACAGTCATCATTCAGTATGCACTGTTTTTTGTATGTGGTTTCTTTTACTTGTAATGTTTGTAAAATTCATCCATGTTGTTCTCTGTATCAGTAGTTTGTACTTTTTTATACCTGAGTAGTATTTCACAGTATAGGTATACCAATATTGTGTTTATCCATTCATCTGCTGATAGACATTTGAGATGTTTGCACTTTTTAGCCACTGTGAATAAAGCTGCTGTGAACATCAAATACAAGTCTCCGTAGAGACGTGTTTTCATTTACCTTGGATAAGTAACTAGAAGTAAAAAGGCTAGATCATACGGTAAATATAAGGTTAAACTTTTAAAGAAAATGCTAGTTTCCCAAAGTGATTTTACACACCTTACAAAATTTTACAATTTTAGACATTTTTTAATGTTTATTTTTGAGAGAGAGAGAGGCAGAGAGGGGGGCAGACAGAGGATCCAAAACGGGATCGGTGCTGACAGCAGCAAGCCCGATGCGGGGCTGGAGCTCATGAGCCATGAGATCATGACCTAAGCTGAAGTCAGATGCTCAACCGACTGAGCCACCTAAGCACTCCTACAAGTGAAATTATTTTTAAAAGGTGAGAAGGAAGAGTTCTTACAGGGAAAACTCAAAGCAATTCGGGAGAATACTGATAACCCCAAACACATTTTTTTCTCTCAGTTTCCTATTCTTCTATATTTTTCTGCTACTTTTCTCTTTTCCTATTCATGACTAAGCCTGTCAGCTATTCCCAAAGGACTCTGTTCAATCACCTTAACCTGATTTTAACTCTAACCTGAGGAAAATAAAACACTAGTGGTTTTTTTAACATGCAATGTACATTATCACAAGAACTACAGGGAAGTTGCTTTCAGTACAAACGGTACTAGGCTTTCCTCTTTCAGGGAGCTTATTCAAATACTGTCTCCAAAGCAATTATGAACTTTGACCACAGGTTTCCTACCTTAGAAAGTGCCTCATCATGAACTACCGTATTGGTTGTTAAAAGAACAAGAACTGTTTGAAGTAGCTTAAGTTCTTCAAGACTGTTTTCCATTAGCTGCCAAAGCATATTAATTATATTTCCAGCTGCAGTCTGTAAAATAATTATTTGAATTACTGTCAGCAAATAAAATATAAGGTTTTAGGTCCCTAAATAAGAAAAGATGTACAAATATTACCTCACTTGGAGAGAAGTTCTTGGTCATAATAACAAAACCTATGTTTCTGGATCTATAGGTCAAAACACATCTTTCAACTAATCTGAGATTTAAACTAATTTTTTCTCAAAAAATAAATTTCTTTAAAATGTACCATTTGAATATATGCAAACAGCAGCATGCAGTTCTGAGATGTCTAGTCAAAAAAATCAAAGCTCATTTCTACAATATGGGTATATTTCATGTGGACATTTATAAATATAGTCATGCAAGTTAAATGAGACTGACTACTACTGTTTCATATATTATTCCCTTTACAATGTCATAAAAAAACAAAATGCAACTCAAATTAACAAAACATTTATAAACTCAATTAAATTGGACATCATTTAGAATGCTGTATTAAAGGCAAAAGAATGTATCGCTTCTATTAAAGTACCGTATGGAGTACCACAAAGTTAAAGACCATTGCACTCGAAAGCAGGATGCAGATAGACCGCTGAAATGTTTTTCAGTGTTGTACTATCATAAGGTAATTAGAAACCACTGAAATTAATGAACAACAAATTATCACTTCAGATAATATAGCAAAGTCATCATTTTTCCTTTTTAAAAATAAATATATTCTCTTATGTGGATCCTGAGAAACTTAACAGAAACCCATGGAGGAGGGGAAGGAAAAAAAAAAAAAGAGGTTAGAGTGGGAGAGAGCCAAAGCATAAGAGACTCTTAAAAACTGAGAACAAACTGAGGGTTGATGGGGGGTGGGAGGGAGGGGAGGGTGGGTGATGGGTATTGAGGAGGGCACCTTTTGGGATGAGCACTGGGTGTTGTATGGAAACCAATTTGACAATAAATTTCATATATTGAAAAAAATAAATAAATAAATAAATATATTCTCTTCAGTGATACTGATCTATAGTACTCAATGGTGTCTTCTTAGTCATGACATGACAAAATGCACTTCATCTTTATTCATTATTCATGAGTGCTTAATAGTGAGAAAATCTGGTGATCTTTTAAAATTAAGCCATGTCCTTCAAGCACATAAATTGTTTTACAATAAATTATCAGGTATACTTCATTTTCCCCTAATGAAAACTCCCGATTTGATTCTTAAGTACACAGTTTAAATTAAGATCTTCACATTACCTCAGACACGACTTCATGGGACATGAGTCTCTGAATGGCGGCCAAACACAGCTGAGTAATCTTCGGCTCCTTGGTTCCACAACCCATTAGGAACGGCTGAACAACCTCTGAGCTGTTCTCTTTCAAAGCTTTAGTTAGAACACATATAAAATAAATTATTAAATCTAATTCATAAGTAGAAATACTTTCATATATTTACAACCAGTAATAACAATCTTAATAAAAACCACTTTATGTAAAATAAATGCCAAAACAGAAATCAAATAATAAGAGTTAAAATACTTCAGACAGATATTACAGACTCTGTATCTTAACTACCCCTTAGCCTCAGCTTTCCCATGGCCTTCTCCTAGCACTGTTTTTTTGATTTTCCTTCATCTCCTGCTGCAAACTTTTTAAGGACAACTTCTCAGAAGTTCTATCCTGCCTCAGAGAAGCCCTCTATTTCTTCAACAGTGCAGAGGGAGAAATATGAATAAAAATATTCTAGAGCAGAAAAAGTAATTAAAAATAGTATATACATCATCCTCATTACCCTTCTGAATGTTCAGAATCTCCACACAATCTTATTACATGCTTTGAATTTATAGAGCCCTAATTTCTTCTTCAAGAAACAAACTCATTAAAAACAGTAACATTACTCCTCTTGTTACTAAAGCATCACTTTAAATTAATTGGATGCACATGCTATAATGCCAAATCTTAATTTAACCCCTTCTACCAAGCCAATTCTTTCAGAAGTTTTAAAGTGGTTAACAAAAATCTAAGAAGTTAGAAAATGCACAAAACCAAAAATTAAATTTACAAAGTGAAATTAAGTCAATACACACTTAATGGCTATACAGAGATGAATGAGACAGGTCTGCCACCCTCAGAGAATTTAAAAAGACAACATGGGATTCTAAGGAAAGAGAACATTAAACTTATGTGTTTGGTATATGGTTCTCAAAGGTACGACACCCATCAATTATTTTTTGAGGTTAAGAATTGTAATGAAGACATACAAATCTGAGTTTTAACATGTTTTTCAAAAGAAATTGTTAGAAAGTCATCAACGATCACATTAAAAACGTAAAAGCAGTGTTAACATTAATTTCATCATTTAAATCCCCACCTTTTTCTCCCAAAGCTCCCATTATAGTATGCTAAATAAAGACCACAATTTCCTACAGCATACTCTGCAAAGTCCTTTGGTATGCCAGCATAAATTACTGACTTAAGACAGCTAAGAGATGGCAAATATGACTGGCAAAGAACAGTGTTTCCAAAAGGGCTCCCCTTGCCTTATTTCCTTGATTTCCTAGGCATAAACGTTTGGATTCAAATCAAGACACAAGGTACCGTAACAATGTCTCAAAACATTTCTATGAATGATTAACAGAGGACAATAAAGCTCAAAAAATACTATTCTGAAGCAGTAAATATCCTACCATATTCAATCCTGCTGGAATTGCTGAAGCGTGAGGCTACCCCAACTCTGCTGAACATGCCTAGTTATTAAATGCCATTCAGCAAATAAAAGTTTTCAACAGTAACAAGTTGCATTTATCATTTTTATGATGTTAACATGTTTCTCATCTGAGTATCATAATAATCATAGAGAGTTTTTAGAGCATGATTTGGCTCAAGTGCATAGTAAATGGTAAAGCCACATTTTGAAAACAGGTCTTCTAACTCCTGGTTCACTATTCTTCCCACAACATTATGCTGCCACTCTTTAAGGTAAACAGCACTTAAAGCAAATCAAAGTTCAGTTACAAGGATCTCAGAGGAACCAATGATCTGCACTTTCATGCTGTCTGCCTGAAGTCTTCAGGTAAATGAAGGAAAAGAAACTGTCCTCATAGAAGGAAAAAAAAATGTACTTTCATAGAGTCTCTGATGAAAGTGACTTCAAGACACATTCAACTGTCACACAGAAAAATCAGTGCCAATATTAATTCTGTCAATTAAACTGATACAATGCTTTCTCATCACTTAGAATTGTTCCTCACAATGTCATCTATCAAGGCCATTGTATTCCCTCATCTCTGATAACAGTCACTCGGACAGGTGTAAGGTGATATCTCACTGTGGTTTTGACGTACATTTCCCTGATGATTAATGATGTTGAGCGTCTCTGCATATACTCGTTGGTCATCTGTAGGTCTTCTTTGGAAAAATGTCTATATAGATCTTCTGCCCATTTTATAATCAGATTGTTTGGGATGCCTCACTTCTTGAAAGAGTACTTCCCTATTGTCTCTGAGATCATCTTCTAAGCCAGTGTCACCCATTCTGCACATTTTGATGCTGGTGCTTTTGTGACCTTACCATTAAGATGTCAACAGAAAATTTCTGTACAACAACTAGGGTGACAGTTTAAATAGTAATTAAACTTACAAGTTATCAACAATGCACATAACTCAAATGACATTAATAGTAATATGAACCTATAAACAAGTTCACATTTGCACCGTAAATGACAGCTACATACTACCTGGCCCACAATGATTGTAAGATGCCATCAACTGTAAGATGCATATCAATTTGGGCAATATTAAAATGTGAAAAAACAGTGCCTCTTAGAAAGAATAACATAAAGTGAGTTTCAGCAAAATGTTGTATATGGGGCAGTCACAGTTACCCAGGTGTCTCAAGTTAGGATAAATTAAAATAGTATTAAAAATAATTTTTATGAATTTTATTTTAATGTAACAAAGGAATCCAACATCCATCTCTTGCCTCCTTCCCATTCTTTCTCCCAGTTTATATGAGAATAAAATAATAAAAAAGGATGTTTCAATGTTATCAGAATAAATCAATAACAAAAAAAAAATACAACGTATTGATCTGTTTTGTCTTTTGAAACACAGTGTGAAAAAAACGTATCTACCATATCCAGATCACAATGCAGTAAGACAGAAATCACAACAAAAAAAAGTTAGTTTTTTTTTTTTTCTTCTTGTAAAGGTGATAGTAGTCTTAGGAAACAGAAATTAGCCTGCTCCTCTAATTGAGAGATAGATGCTCTTTATATACAATAATTTTAATGACATGTTATTTTAAATACAGCTTTCTATAAAAACCTTCCTATGGGCTGAGACTTTAGAAATCATGAGGAAAAAGCTATATAATGATATAAAGACATCTTGCTTTAACTATTTTTTAAACTCATTCCAGGAAATTAAGAAGAAAAGGCTCAACTCTTTTTAATCAAAACTCTCTATTTCAAATTCCTTCAAAATATAAAGACAGGCTTTTTAGGGGGTAAGGAAGAAAAATTTATTTTTTTTAACCTAAGTCCCTTAATAAATATGACTCCTTTAATAGAATAACACTGTTGGATAAATGTATTTTATTTCCAAATTTTATAACTGTGAGATCAAATGATACACTTTCACACACCTGAAAGAGGTCCAGCAGGTCCCCATATCCTAGGGGTTTCCTTGCTCTGAGCAGTTTCACTGCATAATTGTAGTTTTTATCCTGGAAAGAAAGAATTAAACTAGGATACCCCACTATGAATCACATTAATGGGGGTTAATAAAAGTTTCATGATGATAAATTTTAATGGTCATTAAATAACAAATTATAATTCTTGTGAAAGAAATAAAATATGATGTAGATATGATTGCTACCCTCAAAATCCCTTAAAATTTAGTTATGGGAAAGACTGATATTTCTAACAAAATTTAAAAAAATTTAATGGTTCAAATAGTCTGAAAATACTTTAAATGAGTCAAGAATCGAAGGACAAATAAAAGTATGGGCAGTTTCACATTAAAAGCACATTATATGAAAAGGAAGGATTATTTAAAAAATGATGCTAGCTATTACAATTGGTTAGTAACTTTACAAATGAAAAAAGAATCTAGGTCCTCACATCACTCCATATATTATTAAGAAAAAATCAAACAAAAAAACTAAAAGAAAATAAAAATGACTATCACTATGTGGAAGGAGAAGGACTTCCTAAGTGGAGAGCAACAAATCAGAAAAATTATGTTATGTAAAAATGAAAAACATCTCAATTAAAAACTAAAAGGTAAATGACCTGCAGGAAATATAAACATGATGGGAAGTTAATACCTTTGCTATAAAATAGTTCAAATAATATAAGAAAAACACAAAAACTGAAAGAAATAAATGTAAAGTGAAAAAAGGAAATTTAATAACCTCAAAGGAAAATGTTCAATATTAAAAAGAAGTATCAATTAAAATAAGAAGTCATTTACCTGTTCAATTCCCAAAAACATTTTTTAAAACAATAATCAGGCAAGGATGTTATAAAAAATACACTCACCTATTACTGCTAAAGGCATAAACTTTTATCAGAAAGCACTGTGGTAACAAATTCCAAGAACCTGTTCATACCCTGTGATTTAATAATTTAATTGCTAGAAATTTACCTTAAAAAAATAATTCTAAATACTGAAACATGCCTCACATAAAGGAATGGTTAATAAGCTACAATCACTGGCTAAAAAATATTATGAAGCAATTAAAAAAATACAAAAGATACCATCAAAAAAAAGTATTTATGATATAATAAAAGGCAGAATACAAATTAAAGTTTTTAAAAGTTTTTAAAAAATCCAAGGAAAAAAGAATAAATAAGAACACATTATACCATAGAGAAACTATGTAATCTCTCTCACCCACTAGGTTAACTTGCACACAGGGCATTAGTTACAGCCCCCTCGGTCTTCTAGCCTGGATTATAGACACCACCTACCAACAGACCTCTACTTTACTGATGGTACATTGAAATACACCTTGCACACTGCTGGGCGAGTTTACATAAAAACGTTAAAATGAATGTGTCACTTCCTTGATTCAAACTCCTTCCATCCAGCAGCTCAGAAAGTCACACAATGGCAATACCTGAATAGTGTATCCACATAGACCACACTGTTTTATACCTCATATATTTAAGTAATCTGCTTTACTTTCCACTTCTATACCTTATTTGTTGGGCTAACTCCTTTTTAAGCTTTGAGACTCAGCTTAAGATTCCCAGACTGGGTTGGGTGCCTGCCTTCTCTATGTTCTCATAATAAATAAGCCTGTCTATACTTCCATCTTGGCATTTACCACCACACTATGAAAATTCTCCATTTAAAGTCTGTCTCCTTCATTCTTCTGTTATCTGGCTGATATGAATGAAGTATGGGAAAATTCATCTACTTGAATCATCATAACATGTAAAATTATGGCAAAGACTGAAAAGTAGAAAAACACACTAGAGGTAGCACTAACAGACTTACTCGCATTTTGGAATGACTCACTCACTATTGGCCTGCGCTAAATGAGGGCTTACTATTTCCTATGTAATGTGCTAACTTCTAGCAATATAAGGAGAATAAGATATTGATCCTGACCTCAGGAAGTATGTCCTCTAGAAGAAAAAATTTCTGGCAAAGGACTTCAAAAGGCAAATGGAATGAAAGGCAGGCACAAACACACTTTTCAAGTATATTTCTTATATTTCCATATAGACTATAGGTGAGTTACACCACTCATCTTTGTATTTCTTCCAGTGATTCTTACATAATTCTTTCCTTATTAAGAATATATTATGATATATTCTCTAGATATTTGTAAAATATCACAAGCATATGTATTGCTAAAATAGAAAATACTAAATAAAATCAGCAGATAAATTACCTTTTAACATCAGAAAAAAATTCCAAAGTATATTGTTCATTGCTACTTAAAGATGTTTTAGTAACAAGACCATGGAGATATGAAAAAGATGAGGGAAACTGTGTGAGAAAAGAACACAAATCATACACAGTGATCATCTACATAAAAATTCTATTTGTATACTGACTGTGGCTGAAAGCAGCCATAGGTAGATGTAACCACTACGGTTCTGAATATGGGTTAAACACAATTTTAAGATATCACAACCTCGTTGGTTTCCTTGTTTCAAATATTCAAAAACAGATTCTCTGTTTATGTAATTTTTGTATAACACAAGCCTTCTCAGTCAATTTCAAGTATACCGTAAGCTGGCTTAATAAAAACATTTGTAATATATGGTAGTCAAGTGTCAGGTTAAGGCATTTGGCCTCGTAAGTGAAGAACTGGATGTTGCTATCTCTCATTTGCAGAGTTTTATCTTGAAAGGAAAAGGAAATGTGGAGATAATGATCTGTATATTTGAATCAATGCTGACATTACCTGGCATAGCATTCCCACTTATGTCAGCATTCATGACAGCAGTGAAAACAAAGAAAAATAAACATTAAAGGAGGATGCTTAAGAGAAGGGGAGATGTAAAGCAAAGATTTATTCTGCAATGTAAATAACCTTCCCTTGGAAAATAAATCTCAGAAAACTAAAATTGGCTAGAAATCTGTGCTAAGTATCACCGATCAGACTAGTTGATCCTAATTAAGGATTCTGATTTTTATAGCAACCCTTTGTATTTTTGGAATATGTAGAGATATCTGAGAATTCAATATCCCATTTCATTTGAGATTCCTCCATTGTTTGATATCTTTAACATCCATGAGAGCACAAAAGTAGTAATTTACAGTCCCTACCACCATAGAGAAGTAAACACTTCTCAGGAAATGAAATTTTTTAAAAAGTCAACTAAAAACTGTTTTTAGTGTTAACTATAATTAAGCAGTTTAGAAACTATATATTGACTAAACTCTTTCCTTGTTCTTAAGAGCCCTTGATTTTCAAGATGCTAGTGGTCTAAAAATGTATACATTTTAAAGTATCAGTTGTTATACTTGGTAAAAAATGCTAGGAAATAGTGTAAATGCTAATACAGTCCTCAAGTACATGGCCCTGGAAACTATGGACATTAAAGCATGAACTGTTAATTGTATGCGCATAAAGATTTGTTTTAGTTTGATTTGAATACAGCTAATTGAATTAAAATGCAATTAATAGCCCCCTATATATTAAACGCATACTGAGACAAAATTTTTCTTACTCCTCAAGATTAACCAATTAGACACCTTACTTTAGTATAGAACTCTGCACCAGACAGCAATCCTCTGAAGAAATCAGTCTCTTTTCAAAATTTTCCATCAACTACAGAACCAATGAAAACTTTCACTGTTGGAGAAATGATTAAGGACTAACCATGATATTAGCAATTATGGTAGCAAAAGTTATTATCTGTAAGGATATTCTAATACGCCTGGCCAACTTAAAAATATCCAGATCATAATTTATCTTTAAACATTAATGTCCTCACAGTTGCTAAATCCACCCAACATGCATCTCCCAAACCCACTAGCCCACCCTCCCAATCCAACCACACCTACCTTTGCCTTTACCCACCACTTTCACTATACCCCTTCTCAAAATGCACACAGAGCATTATTCAATGCTGTGAATAATGTTATGAAACTATATGGTGTTTTGACACAATGTTCAAAATCAGAGAAGAAGCTGTGAGAAACAGATGCAACACAGGAGAGCTCACCCTATGGGCACATGTCCAGCAAAGCTGCAAGCCTAAGTGAAATCCGCCTTCCACCCTTAAACTGCCCCCCAAAAGTCTTCATTTCATTTTGTAATAGTCTTTGAAATTCCACCAACTAGAGCTTTTCTGGTATCCTTTTTTAAAAATGTAAAGAGATTTATGAGAGTTAGAGAGATTCGTCACTATTTGGATTTTGGGTAAATTAACTTAATAGGACAATTTTTCTCCTGTAACCAGCTGAGACTAATAGCACCGCTGGAGCTGGAAATGCAGAAGGAAGAATCAGTGAAGTAAGCAATGATTAAGTATAAACACCTGGGAGGGAGGGGCTAGTGTGGAAACCTCACATTATCACGGCAGCATACTGTAGCAGGAAGAACATGCCCTGGATTCTCAACAGCCAGGGACCTCAGTCTAGTTCCACCATTTATCATATGACCTTAGTCAAGTAACTTAATCTCTTTGCATCTCGATTTGCTCTACTATAACATAAAAACATTTCCCCACAAGGTTGTCTTTTATAAGACAAAGTGGCACGAATGTCTCACATGTAACAGATTCTCAGAAAATCCAGTTTCCTTCTTTTCCATGTTCATTACAGAGGCAAGAACAAGAAGGCACCAAAAAAAAGTAACGAGTAGACTATCAAAAGAGTGCCAAAGACAACTCTTAAAATTCCTCCTTGAAAACCAGGTTCAATCACGAGAATGTAAGAAAACATTTTCTTCTTTCTTCCACCCTACTCCCACTCTTTCTTCATGACCATACTGTCTTAGTCCTACGATTCAAAACTCATATAGTACTACTAAATTTATAATACTACGCTATCACCTGTTTATATTATACTAAAGATAAAATAGATCTTGGAAGGTGGACTGAGAACCAACCTTTTATTCAATTCAATACAACAAATATTAATTGAATGCCTTTTATGGGTAAGGTGTGTTTTAGGTGACTGAGAAGAGGTGGAGGAGAATGCAAATCCTTGCCTGTAAGGAGTTAGTAGTTTAAAGCTTTCTAATTTCAGAGAATTTTATAACATTCATCCTTGGCAAACCCAATTAGTTCATAAGTTAGGGACTTTTACATATTCTTTATCATAAATAGCATGCTAGGGCACAGAGAAGAGGCTACAGAAAACTGATGGCTGTTTTTTGTTGTTTTAAAGTGTGCACTTTTACTATTAGTGAAATTTTCATTAATTGTTGAATTTTTAATGCAAAAAATTACCTGCCAAAATTTCGGTGTTTCGTGCAGCTATTGTTTTAACTTTTATTATTCCTGATTCAGCAGCCTGTAAGAATAAAAATAATTAGAACATAAAACTTACTATCAACACGGATTAGCTAGGGAAAGAAATATATATGATCACTGTTACTTTTATTTACAAAACTTCAAATACTAAAGCCTAGTAGTGCCATATACATTATAGGTCGTAAAATATGATTCATTTGATTGTTCACACACAAGCTGGGCACTACAGCACATCGCCCTTCTCTGCCTAAGGCACATCTAATCCCTCATGAATTGAAGTGTTCATAAAATATAAAAATAATAAGCAGAAACAAAGCCTAATAAAAAAATTAGGTTTCTCTTCCCCATGTCATACCTCCTCCGACCATTAAAAAAAAAAAAAAAAAAAAAAAAAGCCAAACACCGCAAAATCCAGTAAAACCTTTTTGGATTCAAAGACACTGAATAACCAAGAACTTTATTATTACTTTTAGTTTACATTTTTTAAACAACCATTAGATTTTTATAAGGTACCTAAAACGCTTCACGAGAAGTATGTTTAGCGGGCAGTATTTGGAAGTTATATAGCATTTTACAAAATGCCACAGAATTGTGCTGTCCAATACAGTAGCCATTAAGCACTTTATGTGAGGTTAGTCTGAACTCAGCTGTATTCTAAGTATAAAATACACAGATTTTGAAGACTTAATATGGAAAAGAAATGCAAACTATCCCTTAAATATTTGCACTGATTAAATGTTGAAATAATATTTTGAACATATTGGGTTAAATTATATATTATTAAAATTAAATGCCCCTGTTTCTTTTTACTTTTTTAATGCAATTTAAAATTACACATATGGATTACATCTGTGGTCCACAGTTTATTTCTATTGGACAGTGCTGACATATAACACTGATATATAACTTCCATCATAGAAACTCAGAACATTTTTACTAGCAAGAACCATGCCTATTTTATACTTATACTGGTCTCCAAAAATAATATATCAATATTCATAAGCTATATATCTAAGTTGTCCTATTAATTTGCTTGCTACTTGTTCATTTATTTTGTTATCTCTTATTGCTTACTAAGGGACAAGTGGTAGCAGGTTCTAAAGGTTTAAAAATATTAATGGAATAACAGCAGTGTCCTGTGGGTTCTTAGCTTGAATACCAGTGGATTAAAATAAATAACACATTGTAGGTTATCCTATGTATAGCAGACCTTCGTCATTTTGTTGGCTTCCAAGCATGTGAAGCCCTTGCCTGTGTCTAGAGATTTCCCAACTTCATGAGTTTAGCAAGATGAGTAAGCAAGTGGAACTTATCTCCCACTATTAAAAATTGAAAATGCCAGATACCTGGCTTTCCCACATGGCCTGGCAGCTTCTTCTAATCCAAACAGACACACCTACCAGGGATTTTGAATATGGAGGCTAATGGCAAAGAAAAGCAGAAACAAGACAGAATTCTTTCTGATGACAGAGTAAACTTCACTTCTGCTTAAACCAGCCAGTCAGCTTTCACTGCTCACAACCAAGAAGGCCTTAGTTCTACAACTTTAAGAAATGGAAATGTCCTAAATTAAATTAATATGGCTACAAGCAGAAATATAGTCAAAATAAATTACTTCAGGGAAAGATTACTGATTTTCTGATAATTTGCGGGGAGTACATATTAGAGACACCAGAAGCTTAAAAAAATCCTTGATGCCCAGGTTGCAATACATTCCAAGGAATGCCAGCGGGAGCTGGCATCAGTGTTTTTTCAAATCTTCAGGTGAGTCCAATATGCAACAAAATTTAGGAGACAGTTGCAATAATGTAGGCAAAAGATGATGGTGGATAAGCCCAAGGTAATAGTGACTGAGATGGTAAGAAGTCAGATTCTGAACACATTTTAGATGTACAAACCATAGCACATTTATAATAAAGATTTGGAGAAAGAAAAATCAGACAAAACAAATACAAAATTCAAGGACACTGAAATTATTATCTATACTTTGTTATACTCACATATCTCATCTCAAACTCTGTTGGGTTTGTTACAGGGCCATTCTGTGGTCACTGAGATTTCTTCTGCCATGATTTTCAAGTTCTCCCCATCTTCACTATAACCATAGGTACCCCGTATATGTTCAAATTCAGTATTTCTTTCTGCTTCATTGTCAACAGAAATTGATCACACTGAACCATCATCATAAATAGCAATGTCATTTGTCCTGACTTTCTGGAATTCTAGCCAGCCTGACCTTCTTAACAGTTTCCAAAATCAGTCCTATGGCATGCTAGATTAGTATCTAGATGTCAGTAAAAGATTTCAGATTTGCCAAACACTGTTTTGATTTCTTGAGATTAAGAGTTGACCCATGTCTATATCATAAATAAGTACAAATAAGTATAAATAAATAAGTTGTAAGGAGTATAAAATGTTTACCAATTATATTTACACATATACACAGTAAGGAAAAGGAATAAGAACATTTTTTAAAGTTTAATAGTTCCAAAGTAGTGGTTTAAAAGATACATAAAACCAGTGTTTTCTTTCCTAAACACACCAAAAAAAACCACCAAAAGGACTATTTGTTGCCTTAGATATAATTAGACCTATCACATAGTTCCTCATTTCTTACATGCAGGTTTCTACTCTCAAATTTTGAAACTGTAACATCTTATTCTCTAGGCACACTGTGTTGCTGGAAAGTTTCAATATCAATGTTTATTGACAACACATGTATATCAGGGTCCCTCTAACCACTGCAGTCTTGCTTTATACCGAAGCCTAGCTACATCTTCAAGTGTCTCAAATAAATGGAGGTATTCAGACTCAGATTTCCTTCTCTTTATCAAGGACAGTCTATGTAAAGAAGAGTCTTTAACTTCTTGCTTTAAAAGTATCCCCTACTCTGAACAGGTATCTTGTATATCCACAGGTGAACTACTCAATTATTTTAAACATAGTTCTTTTTTATGAATTGGCCCTCATGCATAAAATATTTAAAAAGAATAAGAAGGAGGAGAAGGAGGAGAAGAAGGAGAAGAAGGAGAAGTTGTTGTTGTTGCTGAAGTTGACAAAAAAAAAAAAGAAAGAAAGAAAGAAAAAAAAGAAAAAAAAGAAAAAAGTTGCCAGTTCTGTGGACTGGATAGAGATGACATAGGTTAGAGATGACATAGGTTAAGGTGCGTAGTCTAATATCTCTATTCCTGGGGGGGCAATCTGTGAGTTTGGGGAAAATACCAAAAGTCTTAAATACACAGCAGTATTTAATGCTTGTTACTCTTAAAATTAATCTCTCTCAAGAAATACCTTTTCTTAGGGGCGCCTGGGTGGCGCAGTCGGTTAAGCGTCCGACTTCAGCCAGGTCACGATCTCGCGGTCCGTGAGTTCGAGCCCCGCGTCAGGCTCTGGGCTGATGGCTCGGAGCCTGGAGCCTGTTTCCGATTCTGTGTCTCCCTCTGTCTCTGCCCCTCCCCCGTTCATGCTCTGTCTCTCTCTGTCCCAAAAATAAATAAACGTTGAAAAAAAAAAATAAAAAAAATAAAAAAAAAAAAAGAAATACCTTTTCTTTTCTTCAATATTCTTTGATTACCCAAATAGACATACTCCCCAGGGACTTTGAATAGGGAGGCTAGTAGCACAAAAAAACAGAGACAAGAGAGAATGTGGACTCCTCTTCCAAGACTGTCTAGAATATCTTTGACCTCACTTCTCACTCAGTAAACTTTCCCTGGGCAAAAATAATTCCCTGGTTTCAATTACTTTCTAAATACTGTAGACTCCCAAATTATATTCCTGTCTCCTAAACTATAGGACTTACTAACCTAAATGTTTAAAAGGCACCTTAGATTCAAGATACTCAAAACAGGTGTCATCCTGTCACCCCCTCTACACACTTCCACTTCAGCCCCAGAAAAAAACTGTTCCTTTTCCTATAATCTCTACTTCTCTGAACAGCAGCAGTATCCATCCAGTCACTGACTAGACATCTGGGGTTTCTCTCTCATCCCACAAATCATATCAGCCACAAAGGCTATGTAGGGAACATATTTTGTACCCTTTCTCTCAAATCCCACTTCTGCACCTTCATTCAAACTGCTGGGGTGTCTGGGTGGCTGAATCAGTTGGGTGTCCAACTTTGGCTCAGGTCATGATCTTGCAGTTTATGGGTTCAAGCCCTGCTTCAGGCTCTGTGCTGACAGCTCGGAGCCTGGAGCCTGCTTTGGATTGTCTCCCTCTCTCTATGACCCTCTCCCGCTCACACTCTCTTTCAAAAATAAACAAACATTAAAAAAAAAAAAAAAAAACTGCTCATTACCAACCTAAACTAAAAGATTTCTGGACTTACAATCTTGCCTTCCATTCATCCACTGACTCAACTTTTCAATGGTTCCCCAGTGCCTATCCCAACTAGTGTTTCTCAAAACTGAGTAGTTTAAGGACTTCCTTAAAAAAAAAAAAAAAAAATCATGAACCTACCCAGTTACTGATAAATTTAAGTTTGTATAAACTTACTAGGAATAAATTCCTATTTTTACAGCTCTTAAATTATAGTTATATACAAGTTATATACAAACCCAAATCAACACTAATGCGACAAATAATGCTTTGCTGAAATTAAACCACTGCTCACAAAATGAAGATAACTGTAGGCTTAAAGAGCAGGCTCTCCTGCTTTTGGTACTATAAGAGCAGTGACAGAAATAATTTCTTCCATCAATTTTTTTCTCTGGTAACTATGAAAAAGCCTTTCCATCTTTGTGGGCTGTCTATGGTTTGTACCGGTAACACTTTATCCCACTCATCTCACTACATGTCTGTTCCTCTATTCTAGCTACATGCCCTATAAGGACAAGAAATCTATTCCATTTGTCGCTCCATATCACTAACGTCTATCACAGTGCCTGGCACACGGGAGCTACATAATAAATGCTTCTAAACAGAAGTATTACAAGTTCTAAGTAGAGAAGGAGACTCTACTGCCCACTAATTAAAAACCCAGAGGAAATCCGATCCAGGTATGCACAAGGCTGTCAGGGCTGCTGGTCCACCTTTCTGCCATTCTCTTGGTTCCGTCCTGTTCCATGGGTAGGTCCATCCTTTGGCCACTTCCAAACTTGCCAATAAAAACAGTTGCAGCCATTCTACGTTTCACAGTTTTATATGAGAAAGGCCTCTTTTAGCAGCTTTTTAAAAAGGAAGAGGAAACTCCTTGTCCAGAAGCACTCACTGGCATTATGTAACTTGGACAGAAATGAAGGTGGGGCTGGTGGCGGTGGGGAGGGTTTAAATTAGATTAAACTAATCAAGGTACCCTAAGGAAGGAATGAGATTAATTCATCTCAATCCAAAGGTCTGGAAATGAAAGAAGAGTGCAGCCTACTACAGAAGGAAGCGAGAGGGAATGGATGCTAGGAAGGGAATTAACAGAGGTCCACTACTTGTACTAGAAACAATTTTACAATTAAAAAAAAAATTAATGATGCTTCCCTTCATCAAAGTTCCTATGTTCTGTTTTTTCCTATGTTGTCTTTTAAAAAAAATACATACTTTTCACATCTATGAAAATTGACCTCAAAATGAGAACAAATTTACCAAAGGTCCAAATGAATTATTTACTTACATAGCATAAAACAAGAGCTGAGGTAGTATTATGAAACTCAGGTTAACAGCAATTTGAATCCAAAAATGTACTCATAAGATATCAGGGAGGTATAAAGCTGCCTAAAGACTTATGATTTTAGATATCAGGTAAAATAAAAAAAACTAAAATGAAGTCCACACT
This sequence comes from Lynx canadensis, assembly GCF_007474595.2. Taxonomy (NCBI): domain Eukaryota; kingdom Metazoa; phylum Chordata; class Mammalia; order Carnivora; family Felidae; genus Lynx; species Lynx canadensis. Next base: position 87,665,501 of record NC_044309.1, on the reverse strand, counting down.
TGGGAATAAGGAGATCCAGAATACTCCCTACAGGACAATATGCTCATAAAACAATTAATACACTGAAACCAATACGGTTTTCTTCTATAACATATAATTGGTTTACAACCCCAAACTCTGAAAGATATATACCTACATGGCATCTAACTCAAAACCTCTGACCTGGGCACCTGGGTGGCTCAGTCAGTTAAGCATCTGACTCTTGATTTCCACTCAGGTCATGATCTCATGATTGGGAGATGGAGTCCCATGGAGCCTGGGTCAGGGATTGCAATGGGTGTGGAGCCTACTTAAGATTCTCTCTCTCCCTCTCTTTCTGCCCTTCCCCAGCTCCACCCACGGGTACATGTGTACTGTCTCTCAAAAACAAACAAACAAACAAAACACTGCCCCAAAACAAACAAAAAAACCCAACCAAATAACAACAACAACAAACCCTGGCTTCTACAAAACAACAAAAAAAGTTCTTTAACATATCAAATGAAAGACTGAAATGCAGGGGCACCTGGGTGGCTCAGTTGGGTAAGCTTCTGAGTCTTAATTTTGGCTCAGGTCACGATCTCACGGTTCATGACATGGAGCCCAGAGTTGGGTTCTGTGAGCAGAGAGCCTACTTGAGATTCTCTCTCTCCCTCTCTCTCTGGCCCTCCCCAGCTCATGCTTTTTCTCTCTCAAAATAAGTAAACTCCACTTGCAAGCAAGTGAGCAGAGGGCTGTTTAGCTGCAAGAGTGGAGCAATGCCTAAGTGAAAGGAACTTGTTTCTTCAAGCTCTTCGGGCAGTGATTCTGAGTGTGAGGTTGACAAAAAGTTAAAGCGGAAAAGGCAGGTTACTCCAGAAAAACCTGTAAAGAAGCAAAAGACCGCTGAGACTTCAAGAGCCCTATTATCCTCTAAGAAGAGTAGGAGCCACAGAGATGATAACATGTTTCAGACTGGGAAAATGAGGTATGTCAGTGGTTGAGACTTTAAAGGGAAAGTCCTAACTGATATTAGAGAATACTGGATGGATGCGGAAGGTGAAATAAAACCAGGAAGAAAAGGTATTTCTTTAAATCCTAAGCAATGGAGCCAGCTGAAGGAACAGATTTCTGACACTGATGATGCAGTAAACTGTAAAATCAGAGCCATATAAAACCTGTACTGTTCTGGTTGTTTTAATCTGTCTTTTTACATTGGCTTTTGTTTTCTAAATGTTGTTTTCCAAGCTATTGCATATTTGGATTGCAGAACAATTTGTAAGATGAATACTTTTTTTTTAATGTACATTATTAAAAATGTAAAGGAGGATTGCTTTGTGCCCACCACCTACTGTAAAATAAAATCAAGTAATACAATATTAAAAAAATAATAATAAAAACAAAAAATAAGTAAATGTAAAAAAAATGCAGATTACATGTGGATCACTAAATATATATATATATGATATTCCTATATATATGGTATCCCTTTTCTTTCCTTTTAAAAAATTTAACCTCTAAAAAGTAACTAATTAGTACCTCCTAGATATACAAATACTTTGCACTATGGTGAACAAAAGTATAAACAAGATGTAAAACTGACCCTTTAAGGTGCTATTTAGACTCCCCCCCCCAAAAAAAAAACCTAAAATAACTAAACAAAAGGTAAAACATAAGGCTTATATGGAAATAACTTATAAAACAAATTTTAAAAAATCTTTTATGTTTGTTTATATTTGAGATAGGGAGAGACTGCAGGTAAGCAAGGGAAGGGCAGAGAGAGAGGGAGACACAGAATCTGAAGCAGGCTCCAGGCTCTGAGCTGTCAGCACAGAGCCTGATGCAGGGCTCAAACTCACAAACCGTGAGATCATGACCTGAGCTGAAGTCCGACGCTTAACTGACTGAGCCACTCAGGGTACACCTAAAATATGTTTAAATGAAAGTTAAGAAAAGAGAAGAAAACATATTAGTTTGAAAATGTGGGCAGGAGCTGTAACTGTTTTTCCTCTAACAACTAACAGTACATAGCACAGAGTAGGTACTCAAAAACTATTTCATGAACAAATGAATGAAGGGAATGAGGGGAGAAATTAGAAAATTATCTGTAAAGTTGATTTATTTATGCAACAAACAGATAAGCAACATTTAAAGTGGGATTCAATGAAAGGTAGGACCTTAATTTAAAAAGAGGAGAAGGTGGGCACCTAGGTGGCTCAGTTGGTTAAGCAGCTGACTTAGGCTCAGGTCATGATCTCAGTTTGTGAGTTCGAGCCCCAAATCAGGCTCGCTGCTGTCAGCACAGAGCCCACTTTGGATCCTCTGTCCCCCTCTCTGCCCCTCCCCTGCTCACGCTCTCTCAAACATTTATTTAAAAAAAAAAAAAAAAAAAAAAAGGAGATAATGGGCCAGCAAAAGGAACCTCAGAAGCATGGAAGAGAGAAGCAGCAGGATATATCTGGAGAATAAATAGCAGGCAATACACCTTGGCTGAAGTACAAAGGCATATCAGGAAAAACTGAGGATGATGAAGCTAGAAAGGAAGGTTGGGATGATCAAGGAGGGTCTTAAATGCTATACTAAGGGGTCCAGTAAGTAGAGAGTAGCCATTAAGGGTTTCTGAGCTGCTTAGGTATATTAAGCTAGTGGTTACATATAGAATGGTTTTTCTTTTCATTTTTTTAATGTTTGTTTATTTATTTATTTATTTATTTTATTTTTGGGACAGAGAGAGACAGAGCATGAACGGGGGAGGGGCAGAGAGAGAGGGAGACACAGAATCGGAAACAGTCTCCAGGCTCTGAGCCATCAGCCCAGAGCCTGACGCGGGGCTCGAACTCACGGACCGCGAGATCGTGACCTGGCTGAAGTCGGACGCTTAACCGACTGCGCCACCCAGGCGCCCCAATGTTTATTTATTTTTGAGAAAGAGAGAGACACAGACACACTGTGAGCAGGTGAGGGGCAGAGAGAACGGGAGACACAAAACCCGAAGCAGGCTCCAGGCTCCGAGCTATCAACACAGAGCCCAACGCGGGGCTCAAACTCACAAACTGCGAGATCATGACCTGAGCTGAAGTGGGACATTAAACCGAGTGAGCCACCCAGGCACCCCACCATACAGAATGATTTTTTTTGTGTGCCACTGATGCATATTAACGGCCAGGTATTTGAAATTTGGTACTACAATAATAAGCTGAGAGAACAGAAAAAAGAAGAGGTATGTTGGAAACTACAGAGCAGGAAGGAACAGCTGACAATGAATAAAGAAAGAGAACTGAGGGGGAGAAGATAGCCAAATGTGACTAAGGTAAGCAACAGTGATAAATGCCATTAACAGAACAAGTGAAATGTGGGTAAAGGGCAAGTTTTAGGGCAAATAAGTTTAACTACAAAAAGTCCTATGTCAAGTATGGGAAAGATATTCTGGTCTAAGGAAAGACACTGGTCTATGCTCAGGAAAGAGAGCAGAGTACACGGAGTAGATTCAGGAGTCCTCAGCATCAGGGTAAAGCCCAGCAGCTTTACTAGGGGTAAGTAGAAGACAGTAATGAGGGAGGAGCATGCAGAAGAGGCCTGAAAACAGAGCTTGGGATACAATTCTACATAAACATGAAGGGAAGGAATACTGAGAGAGAAGGAGTAATAGGAAAGTAGAGTGCTACAAACATCAAAATGAGAGAATGGCAACATGGAAAGAATGATGAATAGTAACAAATAATGAAGCAAGGCAGACAAATGGAAACAATGATAGAAACAAGTAAGGACGTTTTGAAGGCATTTTGCAGCTTGGAGTAATGGAGAGGAGTTAGAGACAGATGCACAGGGAGCCACATCCCAGTTCTTCCACTTTCTAGATCCACTAATTTATGCAAGTTACTGAGCCAAGAGGAAACCATAATTTCCTCATTGGTAAAATTAAAATAGCATCTTGTAATAAAGTAAATGGATGCAACCTCCCTAGCCTAATGGAAAGACAATACTTTACTCAACACTGAGTTAACTTCATAAAAATAAAGGCAGTCTCTCATTCATTTTTTTTTTTTATCTTTCGCCATGCTTTATACTTAAGAAACTAATAAATTTCTATTAAATTATAACAGTACCGGCAAAACCCAGTGTTTCGTACATGACTGAAAATAAGCTATGCTTATATAAAAGAAAAAAGAAAAATAATTCCATTTTTGGAGTATGTCTTCCTTTTTGGTTTATGAGCCAGATAAATGTCATTTATTTCTTCTGTATCACCAAAGCACAGTGCTAAAAAGATAATCAATACATTTGACTAAAGTATGTTTCCAGTGATCTTTGCTTATTCATTTCCTTCATAAAAGTAAAAATGCAATGGTCAAAAACTTAGTAAAAAATAAATTATTATGTTTTATACTTTAATAATAAATTTCACTGGTTATGGAACTTTAATAAGTGTATAATACAGGTTATAGAATAACCAAAAGCTTTTTAAAGAAATCTCACTGTAAAAATGCTCTTAGAATACTGCAATAATCTAGCAAAATTTTCCTCGAAGTCCTAGTGAAAAAGTTGTGCTTATATATTCTTGAAGTCAACATCTAAATTGCTTATCGGAAGAAAATGAATTTAATGAGACTTAGGAATCTAATATAACTTTTATGGAATAAAGTCAAAGAAAGAGCAGAGTCAAAACAAAGCAAAAAAACAAAGGTCAAAGGCCACGTGCACATCTAACACAATTATCTAAAATTGCATTATATAGGAAAGTAAGTCTTGACCAAAATGACTTCTAACTCCTTACCATAATTGTCATTATTTATGTGACTGGTGCTGGCAGGTTTTTTTAAATAAATTATGAAAATTAATTTATTTCATTATGTAAAACATCGACCTATTCTGTCATACTTTTGAGAGAAAGAACACAATTGGTTGTGTCATGAGCAAATCTGTCCAACTAACGTCATCAGAAAAAAAAACTATAGTACGTTATAAAATGCTAAACCCAAATAGCTCCCAACGAAACATGTAATAAACATTATCCAGCCCTCATTCTCTGCTGTCACAAGGTCCTGAAAATGAGATCTTCTCCCTACCAGAAAAGCCAACTGACTTGATCTTCAATCTCCAAATAGCTGGTTAAAGGGAGAATCCTGTTATGGTGAGTAAAAAGCATCTCTTTCACCAAACTAACACATAAAAAACACTGGGCCCTGAGGAACTCTACCACAAGAACTACTGCTTTTTAAGGCAAAAATCCCTGCCCACCTAGGTTCTGTCAAGCCCACGTACACAAGCGGAAACAAAGACAGCATAGGAAGACTACTTGCACTTTTTTACTATTTACACCCTTCCTGATTCCACCTCACTAAAAAAGAGAGAGAAAATCCATTCAAAACCCTAATTCTGACCACCTCAGCTTAAATGATCTTCATCCCCTTCCTCTTCTACCACCCATTCCCTGGACTTCATCATCCTCTAGTGCAGCATGACTTGGCAATCTGAAATCCAACATCCCTTTCCTGTGCCAATCCCGGTCCTTCTAGCTCTCCCACCGCTCTTTGATTAAATTGGTGCTGCTAGTCCCTTAACCCTTCCATCTTCTTCCAATCAATCAAAGTTTTATGTATTTCCTTCTTTAGAAATAGAACACAGATCTTATGATCTATCATCATTTCAAACACTTTTCCTGCCAAGACTCTTTAGTGTCCCAGGTTAATTTCTCCTCCACTTCTACAAAGCAATCCACTGCTCCTCTCAAACTTTCTACCCATCACTCCTTTCATCACCAATTGCTCCCAGCAATAAGCTTGTTTCCTACCTTACCAAGAATAGAGGCCATAGGCCAAACTATCCACGACTTCCTATCTCTCCACAATGTCCCTCCTTCAAATTTATCACATTCAAACTCATTTTTTTCTTCTTCCCTTCCTCTGTCAGAAGAAAATATGTTCCTTCTCAGAGTGAGAGCCAGTTCATTTACTTATGCCCTTGAAACTCCAGCTTCTCAGGGACCTTGCTCTGCCAAGTATTCCCTTTCTCTCCCATTTCCTTAACCTTAGTCAGCTGCCTCTTTCCCTTTACTGCTGTTGTTTCCCAAACTTCCTTCTTCGGCTCTGACATTCTCATTCTATGCACTGTTCCAGACCCATCTTATCTACTCCTATGGTTTCTATTATCATATATAAACTGATACTCCTAAATCTGAAATTCTAGACCTCCTCCTTAAGAACCAAACCATCACTTTCAAATACCTACTGGTCAGTTCCACTTGACACACACATAAATGTTAAACTTACTATATTCACGACTACTCACTTTGCCCAAAAACATCACCTCCTCTTACGTTCCTTCTCTTAGTGATCTACCCAGTTTCCCAAGCCAGAACCTGGGAGGCATCATAGATTTCTTTCTCTACGTTATATAAAAGGTCACTATGCCCTGATAATTTAAACTGCTAAGTCTCTTTTTAATCCATACTCTCTCTTTCACACATGACTATCACAATGCAAGCAACCTCCTGTCTACCTCTACTGCTACCTCGACACAGGCAATCATCACTTCTTAAAATTTACTCTCTTCGTCAATGTTAATCCCCTCTAATTCTTCCCATGAATACTGTTACGGAAATGCTACTAAATATGAATTTGATATTATTCCCTCTCTTAAAAACCTTTAATGGCTCCTAATTACCTTCAGCATGAAATTTATTTAACATGGAATACAAACTTGTGCTAATTTCTCTGCCTAGAATGACCGCCCCCTTCTTCTATTGGCTTGCTTCTACTCATCCTATTAAGACTCAACTGAAGAATTACAAACTCTCTCTGACATACTTCCAAGCTCAGTTGGATCCCTCTCATTTGTTTCCAGAATAATGCCTGCAAATAGAAAATGACCAAAATGTTTTATTCATTAAATACATAAACATAAAGCTTCAGAGATTAGTGCCTCTGAAGGCAGTGAGCGTCACTTTCAGAAAAGCAATTTTACAAAGCTTTAAGGTAATTTTTAAGGCAAAGAAAAAATTATTCATACAAGTATTCCAGAACAGATTAGCTAGTACACGTGTCCTAAAAAAGTTACATTGCTGAAACATAAAGATTCATATTTAAGGACTAAGAAAAATAAGCTGGTGCTGACAGCTCAGAGCCTGGAGCCTGCTGCGGATTCTGTGTCTCCCTCTCTCTCTGCCCCTCCCCTGCTTGCACTCTGTGTCACCCTCTCTCAAAAATAAATAAACATTAAAAAAAAAGTACTGGGGAAGGAGATCTGCCTTCCAAAGTACATATACAATTACCACTGTAAGTTCTTAAGTACCCTTATAAGAAGTTCAGAAGTATTTTTCAACTAATAACTTTGAAGATACTGGGAGAGTGTTACCTAGCAAATCAGTATACAGATGGAAAAGCTTTTTTTTTTTTTTTTTCCAACGTTTATTTATTTTTGGGACAGAGAGAGACAGAGCATGAACGGGGGAGGGGCAGAGAGAGAGGGAGACACAGAATCGGAAACAGGCTCCAGGCTCCGAGCCATCAGCCCAGAGCCTGACGCGGGGCTCGAACTCACGGACCGCGAGATCGGGACCCGGCTGAAGTCGGACGCTTAACCAACTGCGCCACCCAGGCGCCCCTGGAAAAGCTTTTTATACTTAGAAAGGCCTTGCCTTGGGGCACCTGGGTGGCTCAGAAGGTTAAGTGTCCGACTTCAGCTCAGGTCATGATCTCATCCTCCCTTCATCCCCCAAATAAATAAAACTAAAAACTTACCAGTTTCTTAGAAAACAAAAGCCAAAATTGCTATTAATTTATCAGGAAAAATTTAATTCAATCAAAATATTTCTTGAAAGTCAAGGGTCCCTCCTATAAAATCATCACTCTTAGACTAATTACTTCATTACTGTTTTAAACTGGTAACACAGTGATGGTCATTTTCTAATCCCTAAAGTGGGCCCCTAAGCATATTAGAAGTGCCACTGGTTAAAACGTCAAGGTTCTTACATTCAACAAATTCTTACGGAGTAGGTACTATATAGGAAATTATGTATCAGAGATAATCACACCAAGAATGATTTTTGCCATTACCTCAAAGAGTAGTGCAATCACCAAGTATTTCTTTGGCCAATGTCCAAATAAAAGAGCTAATGAGCTATATTTAAAGTTCCTAGATTAAATGGACTGAGTTCTAGGACTCTGTAAATTACCTGTTTGGAATTCTGAATGCATTTTCTAAAAAAAAATAAGGTAATAAATGGCAACTAAATTCTCAAACAAGTCCACAAAGGCCTTTATATGTAATATAGAGGAATCTTAGTTTCTATATAAATTATAAGAGCTGCGAACAATCAGTTCTATAAATTATTGTCAAAAATACAACAGTCTAATTCTTTAAAATTCTTTAAAACTGCTTAATTCCTTAAAATTACTTATTATAACTTTCAGCAGAAAATGACACAGAGAAAATAATTAAAATTGATATCACAAGCTATTGAGTATCTGAAATAAAATATATTTCGATAGTTATCTTTCCAAAAGTGGCACATCAGGTTCCCATTATTGGGTAATATTTGCTTACTTTATTAAAGGAATAGTAGATGGAGCATGTTGAAGACTAATGAAACCAAAAGCACTTACAGAAAAGTTAAGATTCCTTGGAAGCCTAAAATCCAAACTTTATTGGGTAAATTTTAATTACAAAACCTTTATAAAGGCAAAACATTTAAATTAATATGAAACATTCCAAAATTCCTAGTAAACTTTTGGTGAATCCTAAATAGTAAATAAAATTGCTGGTAGGCCAAACTATATTATAGAAAAATAAAAATGATTGCTTTTACAAGTTTATCACTGAAATATCTTGTTCCCGATATGAGAAAGGAAATTGGGAAGCATTTTTAAAACGTTTAAGAGAAATAAAATGGCATCTTAAGAGAAAAAAATCAATAGTGACTAAACGTCAAATTCTTCAGTTTAGGAAAGATTTGGAGAATTTATACAAATAATTAACTGGAACCTCTTTAATAATACCCTTTTTGCTCTGACGACTTTACCATCACAATCCAGTAAGTCCACCCTTTAACCCTATTTACACAGGAAAGAAAACTGAAGCTCAAAGAGGTTAATATGTATTTCAAGGTGTACTGGATTTGACTCTAAACCCAAACTTCCCATTTAAGTATTGCTAATAACAAGGCTTAACATAATTATTGCGGGTCTTCAATATTTGTCATAAGTTAAGTGGCTGAATAATTTATTAACACTTCGTGGTACTGACAGAGTGAAGCTGCATGACACAAGACAACAAGGAAGGCTACTCCCCTTTGAGTGATACACACTTTAAACGTGAGGAGCACAGATGTCACCGCAACGATGGATGATAGTTTTAGAAGCAACAAACCTAAGTTTTTTCAATTCTGGCTTGGCTAGTTTCAAGCTTGAAAAAGGCCAGAAAAGGCGAGGGTAAGACACATTCAGCTGAATTAGCTGCATCGGCTCACTCCGCGAACTTCATTCCTAAATCCGGAGGACAGGAGTGGAGAAAATCAAAGCTCCCCAGACGTCTCCAAAGGAAACTCTAAAGAGCGCTTGTGGAACAACCCACCGACTAGCAAATCTGGAAAGGTGAGGACCAAATTAAAATCAGACAGGAGTTTGGGAGCGAAGGACTGGATCTAATAGGACCAGACATGCTCACCGTGCCCTCTCCCGACGTCACCCAAAGCTTACCTCTTTGACAGGTGGGAATTTCTTCTTGCATTCCAGGGACAAGGCCCGTAAATCGCTCTGCATGTTCTCCAGCAGCTTCTTCACTGCCTCGGGGCTGTTGGTGCCGGACATGATCCACCAAACTACAATCCAATTTGGGCGGCGCGAACGAACTCCAGCACGGTCAGCTCCTTCGGGCGACCGGCAGCTCCCTCAGAGCGCCTCCGGCCCTTCCTCAGCGCGCCTCCTGGGCTCCGCGGGGCTCGGCCCGGCCTGGACTACGAACCCACAGCGTACCCGAGCGCCCCCCGCAGCCTTCTCGCAACTCTCGCGGATCCTCTCCGAGGCGCCCCCCCCCCGGTCGCCCCGCCCCGCTAGGCTCCAGCGGCTCTGGCCGAGGAGCCCACAAGGCGGGCAGGTCCCTCCCGCTGCCGCGGGGTCCGGCCGCACAGTTCGTCAGCAGCCAACCTGGCAAAATCTCCGGCGCTGGCCGCCCAAGCCCTCCAGACTCGCCGACGCCATTAGCCGAGTCGCCCACAATTCCGAGCGCGGCCGGGACACGTCAGCCGCACTTCCGGGCACCGCGGCCACCGCCCCCGCCGCGGCCAACTGGGGCGGTGAGCCGCAGGCGGGGCGTGGCCAGGGGCGTGGTCACGTCCGGGGCTAGGTCGGCTCCCGGAGGGGCTGCTTTCCCCAGCTCGACTTTGGGACCCGCTAGGCGTGGGCCACCATTTCCCTCGTCTAAATTTGCTTCTTCGTAGATATGTGACAGCTGTCAGAATGGAGCCACGTGTATCTTGGCGTGTCTCTTGGGGTGTGTTCGTGTTATATTGTATTTCGGTGTAAACAGTTTGCTTCCTTTTGTTTTAATCTTCATCCGTCTTGTCCCTCGTCATTTCTGCCCCCTGGAATCTCTGGGCTAGTGGCCCCAAACCAATGCCTACCTCCTGTTAATTTTATTTTCCTCCTAAGTACCTAAATTGCAATTCCTCCACAGAGTTGCACAAAGCATACTGGTGCGCTTACTGCGGAGTAGTCCTTTATTTCCCTAATTTGTAAAATGACAGAGAAAACTACCCTTTGTTCCAAAACCCTCCGCTGGCCTTCCATTTTGCCCACGGTAAAAGTCAGAATTCCTCCTTACACCTGCCAGGAGCCACGCGATCTGCCCCGCCCCCTTTTACCGCCAGTTTTCCAGCTAAAAGGCGTTGGGATTTTGTCCCCCTCTGTTTTGTTCCCTTCTTATCTCCGGCACTTGGAATAGTTCTTGGCATATAGTAGATGATCAATAAATATTTTATTTTATTTACATTTTTAAATGTTTATTTTTGAGAGACAGAGCGTGAGCAGGGAAGGGGCAGAGAGAGAGAGAGGGAGACACAGAATCTGAAGCAGATCCAGGCCCTGAACTGTCAGCACTGAGCCCCACGCAGGGCTCAAACTCAGTGAGATCATGACTCCAGCCAAAGTCGGATGCCCAACTGACTGAGCCACCCAGGCGCCCTGATCAATAAATATTTTAATGAATGAATGTAAAAATAATTTTGGTGCTTAAATAAGAAACCAATATAAAAGCCTTTATTAGGTAACAAATATTAAGTGAGACACAAGTAAGCAGAAAACTTACCTGTGCTTCCCAAGATCTAGGTCCGTGTGCTTTTGCCCAAAACATCTTGCAACCACTGAGTAGGAAGCAGAGGAAGGTAAAGGGAAAGCCTGAACCAGGGTAGAGGTAGGAGATGAAGAAAGGAACACCTCAGACAACTGAGCGGATGACATCATTGCAGTAGGCAGGGCAGCGGACTGAGATTGTCAGTGGGAGGAAGGATTTGGCCCTAAAATAAGCCTTGCACCACAAGTACTTTGTAAACTAATTTTTTCCTCATCTGACAAGAAGTAACACAAGGATGGAGAAAGATAGCAGATAAGGTAATAGAGCTCTCAGAACACTAGTTTGTATCATTTGTGCCTATTGTGACTTTGGGAAATTTGATAGGTCCTATAACATAAGCTTTATGTATTAAAAACTGTGAATTTATAAAACAAAATCTTAGGTAGGATATATGGCAGACATTATTCTTGAGGTCCCAGGGAACTTTGAAAAATGATCCTCTTGTGGGGCGCCTGGGTGGCTCAGTCAGTTGAGCTGGGTTAAGCCCCAGACTCTTGATTTCAGCTCAGGTCGTGATCTCAAGGTCATGGGATGGAGGCCCATTGGGCTCCACACTGAGCTTGGAGCCTGCTTAAGATTTTCATTCTCTCCCTCTCTGCCCTTCACCCCCGCTGGTGTGCGATCTCTCTCTCTCTCAAAAATCAAATTAAATAAATAACAAAACCAAATAGTTTTCTATGTACATATGCCCAGGGAGATTGTACTGCCACAGAAACAATGCATGGCTTTATGCCAAAACAAACCAAGTTAGCAGGGGTAAAAATCATTCTTGATTCTACAAGTTAAGAAATCAGCTAGGTGCAACAGGGTGGCTCAGTCGGTTAAACATTCAACTTGGGCTCAGGTCATAATCTCACAGCTTGTGAGTTTGAGCCCCAAGTCAGGCTCTAGGCTGACAGCTCAGAGCCTGGAGCCTGCTTGGGATTCTGTATCTCCCTCTCTCTCTGCCCCCCACCCCTGCTCATTCTCTCTCTCTCTCTCTCTCTCTCTCTCTCTCTCTGAAAAAAATAAACATTAAAGAATGTTTAAAAAAAAAGACTTAGTTATCAATAAGCTTTAAACTCCTAGTTGAAAATTAGGAAACCTGTGTCTTTTTCTCTTTTTCTGAGACTTTGTTGTGAATCTTTTGGAAAATGTATTTATTTAACAATGAGCATATATTCATGTGTAACAAGAAAACTTGTCCAATGACATTCTAAAATATCTGTCTCAGGTGATGGTGAAATACAAATGTAACTCATTTTACCTTTCTAGTTGTTCAATCCCTCAGATTTCACCATCATTCACTTATTCTCCTCTTGGATTTTTCTCTCTTCTACCTTCTCCTTAGAGATTAGTATTTCCCAGAATTCTATTATTTACTTTCTTTTCTTTATTTTCTACTCTGGAAAATATGCACACCAATGGTTTCAATTACTACCAACCTATTTAAAAAAAAAATTTTAGTGTATATTTTTGAGAGAGAGAGACAGAGCGCAAGCAGGGGAGGGGCAGAAAGCGAGGGAGACTCAGATTCCAAAGCAGGCTCCACGGTCTGAGCTGTCAGCACAGAGCCCCGTGTGGGGCTCAAAATCACAAACCGTGAGATCATGACCTGAGCCAAAGTCAGACGCTCAACTGATTGAGCCACCCAGGTGCCCCTATAACTACCAACCTATTGATAACACCCTGTATAACCTCCATATTCACAAATAGCAATAGAATGTCAGATTAACAGAAATACTACAGCAGGTATGTGGTTGCAATATCAGCTAAGAGATGGACATTCAAGTTTCTAAACCTTCCAAATATTCAAACTTTCTGGAATACATAACATCAGACCTTCTAGAAACTTCACTTCCCCTTCCCCTTCACTTCCTCTACCTTATATATGTAAAGATAGATTGGTCCTATACATAGCATTCTCTAGAGACCATCTCACTTAGGCAAGGAAGCTCATCAATCTCAAGTTATATAATGCACAGCGTGATAGCTAAGGAAGCCTGCAGAGAATACTTAGACATGAAAACTCCTTTGATGCTCAGCTTCCCTAGGCTAACACAGCCTAGTCCAAGTACATTCCTGAATTTAGTACTAAGGGAATAAAACAAGAAACTGTTCCTGGAATATCTCTGAGAATCATGATATCAAGCCCTTATACATAAATGTGTAACTCCAGAGCTCTTGTGTGAGATCCAAACGTGAATATTCTGCTGCCTACTCGACATCCTTACCTGGAAGTCTCATTGGCACCTATACTCCTTCCCAAAAAGAGGTTGATTCTCTTCATACATTATCTTTCTCAATGAGAGAAATTGGTTGCCACTATCCATCTGGTTACCCATATCAGGAAACTAAGAATCAAACTTGACTCTTACCCCTCCCTTATCCTCTACATCTAAGCTGAATCAAACTCTGTTACATTCATCCCCCTTTGTAAATTTCAGTTCATCCATTTTCTCCATTCTCAGGCCATCATCATCTCCCACTGGTTTAAAATAACAATTCCCAGGGGCGCCTGGGTGGCGCAGTCGGTTAAGCGTCCGACTTCAGCCAGGTCACGATCTCACGGTCCGTGAGTTCGAGCCCCGCGTCAGGCTCTGGGCTGATGGCTCGGAGCCTGGAGCCTGTTTCCGATTCTGTGTCTCCCTCTGTCTCTGCCCCTCCCCCGTTCATGCTCTGTTTCTCTCTGTCCCAAAAATAAATAAAAACGTTGAAAAAAAAATAACAATTCCCAATGTATAACCCCTACCTCTCTCTAGTCCATTTTTAATTTATTTTCCACACGTGTCAGAGTCCTCTTTCTAAAATCAAAGTATGAAGCCTTTTATGATTTTCTAATGTTTTGAGATTAAAGCCCAAACTCCTTTACATGGTATACTAGTTAGATTCTTTTAGACACCTCAAACAGTAGGGCTTCAAATAACCCATGTGAAATTAAGAGACCAAGGAATTTCAGCCACAAGAGAGAGCCCTATGGAAATATAGGAAAAGCTTGGTTTCACAGAGCCTAGGATGTAGTTTGGAAAACTAGAAAGCCCTTGGGTGTTCATACTCCTTGACTCATCTCAGCAGCTGTTATGTTGCTTCCTTCTCCCTCATCTGATCCTGCATGTTTCTGCTAATATTTCTCCTGCTTCTACCAACCAGTTGCCTCACTCCTGACTCCACATGTCACCAGAATCCAGTTCTCTCATAGCTTTAGTTTCCTCGTGGCATCTGCTCTTTTCTCCTTTCTCTATGTCCATTTAACTTCTGTTCTCTACCCTTCCAACTACATACTCTCTCTTGATGTGTCACATTCAAATTTTTAAAGAGAAAATATCGAAGTAGTTGAACAATCGAGTATCAATGCTGTATTTCAGTTTCGCTATGCTTTTTGCTGGACTGCCTTCTAGGTCACTGAAAAGAATACAGATCAACTGTCCTTGGAGACAGAACCAGGAGACACCCCTGATTCCAACAGCTGTGGTCAAAGGTGATTGGTTTATGTGGTCAGGGTAAGGAGTTCACATGATACAGAACATGGATAACTACGTTGAAGAAAATATATCAGAGATCTGTTAGTTGGATGAGTTAATATGAAATTTTATCTGCAAATGTATTTGGGTTTTTTTTTTTATGTTTATTTTTGAGAGAGAGAGAGAGACAGAATATGAGCTGGAGAGGGGGCAGAGAGAGGGAGAAACAGAATCCAAAGCAGGCTCCAGGCTCTGAGCTGTCAGCACAGAGCCCAATGCGGGGCTCGAACCCACCAACCGTGAGATCATGACCTGAGCCGAAGTCGGAACTTAGGCTGAGCCACCCAGGCACCCCTATATGCAAATGTATTTGTAAATGCTTTCTTACCCACTTCTTATCAGTAATTATATTCTAAGTATTATGTATAATTTAAACTTTATATTTAGAGATGAAAATATGTTAAACTCATAATTAATAGTTGTTATGAATTAAAATTTTAGACTTATTTCAGTCTTACTCTATTGTCTTTTTTTCCGTCATCATTAATTCTTTATCTCTGAATTACTTTTCCTGAAAGGAATTCAGTTTTACAGTTTTCTCTTTCAAAGAATTTTCCAGAGTCCAGAAATTATTAGTCTTTAATGGCTCTTGGTACATGCTGTCTATGTATTTCTTAAAACATATTTTCAAAGAATCCCTTAACTTTAATTTTCAGAATTAAAAATTATAACTTGCTGGCTGGTCTAAATTACATACTGACTGAAGAACACATGGTTTCTTTACAGAATAAAGAAATGATTACAAAAGACAAATTATAAGTGGAGAACCTATAATTTGCTATTTTAAACACTGTGTTCCTAGATGTAAGAATAAGTTGTTTATATGCTTCTTATGGTTACTCTTTAAATCCTTTTTTTAAAGATGAATTTTTAAAAAAATGTTTTTAATTTTTAAGTGATGTCTACACCCAATGTGGCACTCAAACTTACAACCCTGAGATCAAGAGTCACATGCTCTACCGATGAGCCAGCCAGGTACTCCTCCAAGATTATTTTTAAACACTTTATTTTCTGTCTTTGTTGTAACTGCTTTAAGAACATATTTTATACTTGGTGCATGAGTTTGTTGCCTGTTGCATGGAAGGTCAGCAACAATGTAGTAACAATGAAGGAACAGATTTTTAACAAGACAGCCATCTTTATTAGGAAACTTCTCTTAGCCAGTCCTTCCCAAAACCATCATATCAGTCACGTACCAGAGCGCACCTGAGTACAAATAGTGCAGAAATAGTTCTGCTGTAAAAAAGCAGAAGCAACAGTCCCAGCCAAAAGATGTCCTCCACTCCTGGGATCTCAAAGAATGGTTTAAACAACAAAGGGAGCAGGGAAGAATATACAAATTTTCCAGGTTCTTTCTACATTACAGAAGTACAGATTGAAATACTCCCTTTCAAATTTTCAGAGTCCAGAGGATCACAAACTCCTTCATTCTGTGGTGAAGATTCTCTGGAGATATTTAATATTAACAACAAATTATTTTAGAGGTATTTCCTCTAATAGTTCGGTTATTTTTATATTGCCTTGACGCTTTGTGCTCTATTCTTGCTTTCAGCTTTGTTCCTGAGACCAAAACCACACTGTCCAGTCCTCTACAGCTTTTAAAATCACCTCTCTCACTGCTGGATCTCATGCTGGAAATCACACTGATGGTGGGGGGTTGGAGGGTGCTCAGGCCAGACTCATCATTCATAGTCTTCATTCTTTCCTGGACTTGTTTCTCATACCTGAGTCTGTTTCTCAGGTCAGCCCTACTGCCTGTATTAAGCTGAGTTCCCTGGGAGCAGACCCTATGGAGAGATTTGTGTGTAGTTAATCTATTAAGGATGTGTTCCCAGGAGAAGCCAGTAGAAAGTGGGAGCAGGGAAGTGAAAGAGGCCAATAAGAGAAAACCCCAACCCCTAGGCAAGGGAGATCTCTTAAACACCAGCCACTGGGCAAAAGCTCCCTTAGGTAGTATGGCTTTCCAAATATGTGGAGCAAATTAACCCCAGAAGTCCATGGGCAGCACTTTGGGAGCAACATCATGCTGAAAGTCTTCCAGGTGAACTGGGGAGACCCCACGCCTTCGACCCAGCCCATTCCCAAAGGTGTCGTGGAAGGTTCTTGGTCTTCTCATGAGAAAGAATTCAAGGAGAGCAACACAAGTGGGAAAATTTATTAAAGCAAAAGTACACTCTTGAGATGTGAGAGCAGGTGAGCTGAGAGAGAGAGGGAGAGAGTGAGAGAGAAAGAGAGAGGATTGAGAGACGCATGGCCTGGGATTTGGGTTTTTATCTTTTATTGACAGCTGTTAACTAGGGGGTAAAACATTCATTACTTGAGGCAGAGATGCAGGATTTCGCACCTTTTCTTCCCATGTTGGTCAGGGGCTTCCTGTCATGGCACCCACCATCATGGGCCTTTCTGGTTTGATCCGGCTTCTTGTAGAGTGCTGCCAGGATAGGCCTCTGACTCTTCTGATAGCTGGGTATGACTTCCTTGTTGCTGGCCTCCAGGCATCCTGTTAGAACCTTACTGCCTATTCTGACAAAAGAAGCATAACAGGAGTGTCTGGGTGGCTTAGTCAGTTGAGTGTCCAACTTTTGATTTTGGTTCAGGTCATAATCCCAAGGTCGTGGGACCGAGCCCTGTATCGGGCTCCAAGCTGAGCATGGAGCCTATTTAAGATTCTCTCTCTCTCCCTCTGCTCTTCTCCCCGCACGCCCCCCCCACACCCCCCCCACTGCTCAGCGCTCTCTCTCTCTCTCTCTCTCTCTCTCTCTCTCAATAATAATAATAATAATATCAAGAAGAAGGAGAAGAGGAAGGAGAGGGAGGAGAGGGAGAGGGAGGAAGAGGAGGAGAAGAGGAAGAAGAAAGGAAGAAAAGGAAGACAGGGAGAGGGAGGAGGAGGAGGGAGAGGAGGAGGAGGAGGAGGAGAAGACCAGACAAGCTACACAGAAATGATAGAAGGGGCAGGGATCTGGGCAGAATGCTCACTACACTGTCTTACTGGGCCACTGACAGTCATTGCTTATTGTGGATCAGCTTATTGGTGAGACCCTCTCCCCCTGGCCTTCACCATTGGAGCAGCACTCTCTCTGCAGTGCTCTCTCAGCATCATCTAACCCAGTGGTTCCCAACTGAGGGAGGACAATTTCCCCCCTCCCATCCTGTCATCCTCCCTGCACTGGGACCCCTTGGCAATGAGTGCAGACATTTTAGATTGTCACAACTTGGAGAGGGGATACTAATGGCATCTGGGCCAATGCTAAACATATTACAATGCATGCAGCAGCACCCCCCAACAATGAATTATCCAATTCAAAATGTCAGTAGTACTAAGCTTGCGAACACCAGTCCCAGTAGTTAGATCACTGTTTTGTTCTCCTATGTTTGAAACCCTGGTTTGTAAGCTATCTGGTACCCCCTCAATTCCTTAAGATTATTTTTATAAATCCCCAGACCCCTCCTTGACTGAGAGTTCCTCAATCCAGCTCCATATTATCCCCACCTGCCTGAATCTCAGAATATTGCCTGCTCTTAGGTCCCTGTATCCAAGAGTTTTGTCCGCACACATGGCTGAACATTCAGTCCCTCTGGCTGCATCTTCCTGAAGTCAATGATCCACCCTGAATATTAATGTCAGGGGTTATTTGTTCATCTTTTCTTGGATTTCAAATGCTGCCTCCTCATCTAGATTTCTTACGGCCTCAGTTTAGTTCATTCTCTGGCCGTTTCTTCCTGCTCCTCAAGCTTCTGCTCATTCATCAAATGTTATTCTTCCTGCTTAGCCTTATCTCATTGCAGCTGATACATCTATGTCCAGCTGCTTTGGAGTTAAAAGATATGTCCCATAAAGCCAGTTATAGAGGTAGGAAATCATGTTGGCTTAGCTCCATATCTCCTAACTGGAGAAATCGGGAGACAGAACGTTCGTGCCAAGCAGCATCCAGACTAGGTTTGTCTTATGAGACCTCCTCTGGGTGTGAAGAGAGATAATAGTTATCATTTACGGAACAGCTGTGTGGAAGCCCTGTACTAAATGCATTTACTATCTCATAGGATTTAACCTTTGGAAAAATCCTGTGAATGAAGAATTACTGTTTCTAGTTCATGGATGAGGAAACTCAGTCTCAAAGAGATTAATTCGGTCTCTGAAGGTCCTCTAGCTAGAAAGTAGTGAGTCAGCATTTCAGCTTTTTTGACTGTCACACATGTGCTCCTACTTCATCTGTATTTCAGAAGTGGCATGGGGTCCCTTGAAAAATCTGTTAAAGTTGGAGCCTGTGTCCTCCCTTCACCTGTTTCCTGTGCATGTTGTGACTGGAACCTTCCTTTCAGATTGATTGTTTGCTTAGAAAGAATGAACTTGGGTTTGTCTTAACATTCAGTACATTTCCCTGTGGGGAATAACGTATATCCCGTGTAACTGTAAGGTTATCTTTCTGTCTTACAGTTTCTTCGGTGGACAGGCCTTTGCATTATTCATAGCTATGTTCCTGGCAACTGGAATGTGTATAGTGGGCTTCGTTAACACTTGTTTTAGTTATACGGATTCTTGTCCTCAATCATAGAGGAAGAAAGGTACTGAAAAACATGACAAGAAATCAGGCAAAGAAAAATAAAATGAGGTACTGAGGTGTACATACTGGGCCACCTGTTCCCCTGCTCCTGCAGACAGGACTGGGATCAATCTTGTGGAAGCGAGAACTGCCATGCATCTTTTCCCATGTAGCTTTCCCTGAATAGCTGCATCCTTCCCTCAAAAGATGTTTATTGAGTGAGTTAGTCAATGAGTGCGTGAGTACATGAATGCTGCCAGCAGAATGAGATATCTCGGGGCACCTGGGTGGCTCAGTCGGTTAGGCATCCGACTCTTGATTCTGGCTCAGGTCATGATCGCACAGTTCAGGGGATCAGGCCCCAAGTCAGGCTCTGAGCTAACAGCACAAAGCCTGCTTGGGGTTCTCTCTCTTTTCCTCTCTCTCTGTCCCTCCCCTGCTCACATTCCTTCTCTCTCTCTCTTTCACTCACTTTCTCTCTCAAAATAAATAAACTTTTTTTTTTTTTTAAAGAATGATGGGGTGCCTGGGTGGCTCAGTTGGTTAAGTGCCTGACTTTGGCTCAGGTCATGATCTTGTGGTTTCTGAGTTTGAGCCCCACGTCAAGCCCCACGTCGAGCCTGGAGCCTGCTTCAGATTCTGTGTCTCCTTCTCTCTGCCTCTCCCCAACTCACACTCTGTCTCTCAAGAATAAATAAACATTTTAAAAAAATTTAAGGGCACCTGGGTGGCTCAGTCAATTAAACATCCGACTTCGGCTCAGATCATGATCTCAGGGTCGATGGGTTTGAGCCCCACATCAGGCTCTGTGTTGACAGCTCAGAGCCTGGGGCCTGCTTCAGATCCTCTGTCTCCCTCTCTCTCTTCTCCTCCCCCTCTGTGTTCCCTCTGTCTATCAAAATTAAATAAACATTAAAAAATTTTTTTTTAATTTTTAAAAGAAGAATGAGATTTCTTTCTCCTGATTTTAATACCTCCCCTGTAACAATACCTGGCCACTGTGAAGGCAACAATATGTGGCACATGGTGTGTGCCAGAAATACGTGTCTTAAATCTTTGAAATAAAACTTGAGTAACTACAGGAGTTCTTCTTCAGATCAATGAAAACAGTGTAGATTCTTGACCAAGTCTTGGTTACTTTGCACACAGTAACATATGACTTTCATGACTATGGTGATATGCCCAACATTTCATAAGTCTTTCTTTTAAATAAATTACTGCATTATAAGATTAGTGACTTTATATTTTTAAAATCAGGGTCAGGGGTGAAAGAAACCAGGGAAATAGTTAAGTCCAAATAGCTCCTTGCTTCTCAACTATCAGGAGACTCTGTGAAAGCTAGTGGCCTAGAAAATTACGATACAGTAGACAGGCATCTATGTGGTCTAGGGGCTTCAGTAAGCAACGAATGGCCCATATCACTGAGCATGTTGATTGCACAAGATCCAGAGACACGATAGCCATGCTTTAAAGAGCAGCTTCCTGGTAACATTGGACACAGCCTGAGCACGGCCCAGGCTTGTTTGATTGCATTGCCCCTAACCTCAGACAGCTTGACTTTTGGCTTTCTGAGGGTTATGCCAGAGTGGGGTGAGACCCAGCAGCTTCCTAGGTGCTTGTCTTTAATAGGGAAGCCAGAGAGCGCAGCCAGTGTCAGAAGGAGCATGCTAAATTTCAGGTTTCAAGAAAAGCTAGAAAAAGAATGCAATTGCTATGACTGAGAGAACACTAGGTGCCCCAAAGCAGGAGAGCATGTTGAGGGTACAGAGGGGATCAGACGATCTCCAGGTCAGAGGGAAGAGCCAACCTGCCCAAGCCAGTAAATTACCCAAGATCCTTATGAGCAAGACTCTACTGGTCCTGCCACAGAACAGAGAAGTCCTTCCAAAACGAAAATGGAGAGGGCGGGGGCGGGGAACCATAATGAGCTAAGTGCCAGGAAAGACTACTGCAAAAACCCAACTCGGTACCAGGTTCTGTGTGAAGCCGAAGCTAAGTTGAAAATAGAGCTGACATTATGAGTTTTCAGAATCCTGGAGCTCCCGGGGCACATACAAGTCTTGGGGTGGATCCTTGGAGAGAAACAGGATCTTAGGCAGAAATTTCCAGCATTTGAGGAAAGTCAAAACAAGGAGGAACTCTGGGTCCAGGCATAGTTTTTGGATGGGAGATCCAAGGCCATCTCCTGCCCAGATTGAAGGAAAGGGACACGTACCACATTCTACTACCACTGAGCAGGCTCTGAGGCTGAGGGACATCCAGCAGGGACAGGATGATGAAAAATGAGAGTGATCCTTACAAAAGCATAAGGCATTTTTTCTGGTTTCTTCCACACCCGCCCCATCCCATGTCCACACTCTAGGGAGACTCCACCTCAAACCAGGATGCTCAAGCATGGACCAAGGTCACTTTCCCAACTAAGACAGGGATGTTTTAGAGCGATGGGGTGTTTGGGGTATGTTTTTTCATCAATTAAGCCAGGAATTAATCCTTTCTCCTTTCCAAGGAGGAAAATCTCTGGAAGCAATGTTTGTATACATACCTGGACAAAAATCTAATAGCCCTGATGCTAGCAATCTTCTAAAGAGGATGGTCTCTGTTTATCATGAGCAAGGATTTTTACTGTTCCCTAATTGTTTCTTCTTAATAGCAGTGTTCTGTTGTCAATACTGAGTGGGGGTATATGTCAGGGTATCCCAGGACTTTGGGCATAGGAAATAGAAAGGGTCAACTTTATTTTTTTAAATGTTTTCAGTGTTTTGTTTTTGAGAGGGAGAGAGAGAGACAGAGTATGAGTGAGGGAATGGCAGAGAGAGAGGGAGACACAGAATCTGAAGCAGGTTCCAGGCTCTGAGCTGTCAGCACAGAGCCTGACACGGGGGCTCAAACTCATGAACTGTGAGATCATAAATACAATAAAACATTCAGGAGCATTTCACAGTGCAAAAACAATAAAATCTATCAGAGCTGTCAGAGGACAAAGATGAGTGAGGGAGAAGCCTGGGACTTGAAGAGTCAGTCCCTCGGACCAACATGAAATGTTAATATCCCAAGTAGAAAGTAAATCTTGCCTAAGAGACTGTCACTCAATTTAACAAAAAGTTATGTCGGTCAACATGTGATCCAAGGGGCTTAGAAAGGGGCAAATCATGAGATACGTTATCTAACCCTACACACTTGGGATAGAATAGATAACTCTGGTGTCTACTGAAAAGGTAATGGGGTACCAACTGACCAGGATCATTATTTCACCCAGCATATTCAAGGGTATTGGGGGATAACTAGGAGCTTATTCCAGGGAGAGAGGATTTATTGGGACTACTATGATTGTAGTCTGTTGTCTTTAAATTTGGGATATTTTTAATCCAGTGTCCCTTTTCTTTGCACTACCTGCGGCCATCTTTATCTACTAGAGAGTCAAGGATGTCCCTGAGGCCTTGGGTCACAAAGATATTCTCCTACGTTATTTTCTATTATCTTTAGGAATTTGCTTTTCACATTTAGTCTTGAATATATTTGTGGTCCACATTTAACTATCCTGTCAGGAAGGAAAACAATTTTACTTTTTTCCATTTGGTGATCCAGTTTTCCCAAAACCATCCATTAAAAGTTCGTCCTTTCGCTTCTTTCCAGGTAATAAGTCTCAAATACATGTGGGTCTATCTCTGAACTCTCTATTCTGTTCTAGTGTCTATTTGTCTGTTCTTATACTCTACTCTTCCTTATTTCCATGGCTTTGTAGTGTATCTTAACACCTGTTCCTCCCCATTTGGCTCTTCTTTTACAACTGAAGAAGTTAGGTAACCATGGAGTTTTGTTCATTCAAATAACTTTTAACTGTTGAGTTTCCAAACAAACAACAAAACCAAACAGAACAAAACAAAAACACAGCTTCAATTTTGCTTGAGATTGCATGGAATTTGTGAATTAATCTGGGGAGAGTAGATGCCTTCATAATAATGTTATCTCATTCAACATAGCAAACTTTCTTTCCATTTACTCAAATATTTCCCTATGTCTTAACAGTTTAAAAATATTTTCATAGATAACTTGTCTATCATTTGGTAAATTAAATTCTTACATATATATGTATATATTTTTAAATGTTTATTTATTTTTGAGAGAGAGAGAGAGAGGGAGTGCATGAGTGCATGAGCTGGGGAGGGGCAGAGAGAGAGAGAGAGAGAGAGAGAGAGAGAGAGAGAGAGAGAGAATCCCAAGCAGGGTTCACGTTGTCAGCACAGAGCCCAATGAAGGGCTTGATCACAAACCATGAGGTCATGACTTGAGCTGAAATCAAGAGTCAGATGCTTAACTGACTTAGCCAGGTACTTATATTTTTGTTGTTTATATTATATTTTTGTTGTTTATGTTCTATTTTTCAGTTGATTATTAACTCATAAGTGAAACGTAATTATATATTTTCCAGTTGATTATTAACTCAGAAATGTCAAACCAATTGATACAAATTGATTTGTATCAATTCATCTTATATCTGGTGGTGTTTCTGAATACTCTTTCATGCTGAATAGTTTGGTTGTTGAATGTAAATTTTCTATATACATAATCATATCATTGAGAATCAGTGACAGCTTTATCTTTTCTCCCCCATCCCAATTCTTACATCACTTATTTCTTTTTCTTTTCTTACACAGCTTACTTGGTGCTGTGGAACCATGTAAAATACAGCCAATGAATGTGAGCAACCTTGTGTTTTCCTGATCTCAAAGTGAACACATGTAAATTTTTTCCACTGAGAAAAAGTTTGCTCTAAGTTTTTGGTATTAAACCCTTGTCAAGATAAGGGAGTTTCCTTCTATTTCATGTTTGTTAAGATTTTTAAAAGGGGGTGCCTGGGTGACTCAGTTGGTTAAGCATCCAACTCTTGATCTCAGCCCAGGTCTTTTTTTTTCTTTTTAAGTTTATTTATTTTGAGAGAGAGGGTGTGTGTGCTAGTAGAGGAGGGATAGAGAGAGGGAGAGAGAGAATCCCAAGTAGGCTCTGCACTGCCAGTTCAGAACCCAATATGGGGCTCCATCTCACAAACTGTGAGATCATGACCTGAGCGAAATCAAGCGTCGGATGCATAACCGACTGAGCCACCCAGGCATCCCTCAACTCCTGTCTTGATCTCAGAGTCATGAGTTCAAGTCCCATGTTGGGCTCCACACTACTCATGAAGCCTACTTAAAAAAATAAAAACTAAAAAAAGAAAAAAAACATAAAAAAATCTTAGCATAGGGGCACCTGGGTGGCTCGGTCGGTTAAGTGCCAGACTTCAGCTCAGGTCATGATCTCACAGTTAGTGGGTTTGAGCCCCGCATCGGGCTCTGTGCTGACAGCTCAGAGCCTGGAGCCTGCTTTGGCTTTTAATGTTTTAATAAACATTAAAAAAAATTTTTTTAATCTTAGCATAAATGAAAATCATAAAAATTTTATGAGTTTATCATATGATATTCTGTAGAATATTATGAAGGAATTCTATTGCTAGATTTTTTTTTAATGTTTTTATTTATTTTTGAGAGAGAGAGAGAGAGAGAGACAGAGCATGAGTCGGGGAGGGGCAAAGAGAGAGGGAGACACAGAATCTGAAGCAGGCTCCAGGCTCTGAGCTGTCAGCACAGAGCCCAATGCAGGACTTGAACCCACCAACCGGGAGATCATGACCTGAGCCGAAGTTGGACGCTTAACTGACTGAGCCGCCCAGGCGCCCTGCTAGACTTTTCTGATATGGATTATGCTTACATTCTTAGGATAAACTTGACTATAATGATTTTTTTTATTACATTACACTACACTATTGGACTTAGTTCCCTATTACAGTCATTTCCTGCTTAATGTCATCAGCCCTTTTTGAAAATGAGAGGTTGTAACTGAGAACAAACTGAGGGTTGATGGGGGGTGGGAGGGTGGGGAGGGTGGGTGATGGGTATTGAGGAGGGCACCTTTTGGGATGAGCACTGGGTGTTGTATAGAAACCAATTTGACAATAAATTTCATATTAAAAAAAAGAAAATGAGAGGTTGTGAGTTATTAAATAGTAAAAGTTATAATGCATTTCACATCAACCCTAATTCCAAATAAATTTCCTAAAACAAAGACAACTCATAAAAAGCCTATAAGTAGCAAACAGTACTGTAAATGTACAAAATGCTCAAAACATCCCTTCCTGATAATCTTACGGTTAAGTGGAAGTTGATAAGTAGGACTTTGAAAAAGCTCAGCTGAGGTGTAGTCTTGGCCCTTCCGTCTTTCCTGGAAAGACAGATATGATGGCTGAGCTTTCATGCAGCCACTTTGTGATCTTGAGGGTGGAAACTTCTTGCTAAGAAGGGTGGAGAAAAAAAGCCTGGCTTCTTATGGCTCTGTGCAGCTGGTTTATTAGCCCTTGATTGCTTATTTCCCTGGACTTCAATTATGTGGGAAAATTAACCCTTATGTATCACTATAGATGTGTTTCTGTTACGAGCAGCAACTACCTACCTGATCGAGGTATCTTGTTATTCAGGCCTGTGAGCTCATATTCCTCTGAGGTATCAGTTCCCTGGTCTGATCTTGTGTATTGAAGAGGTCACAGCCTGCTCTCATTGTTACTCTTCCTGGTGAGTTTAAGCTGAGGGGTAGTGAAGGGAGGAAATGGGGATGAGACCCCAGGGCAGAAGGCCCCTGGATGTTGACCACTCCCTCTTTCTGCCACTTCTTTACACAGCTCTTCAGAGACTCTTTCACGTCTTTACAAGAAGCAGCATGGGAAGAAGATGAATTCCTTACACCGCAATACATCCGTTCCAAGGATTAGAAAGGGAGACGATGAGTTTTCAGCCTAATGTTGGAAAAGATGCCAGGCATGCCCACATTCCCTCAGCTCAATCTCAGCACCATCAGCACTACTGCTGGCAGCTGCCATATTGAAAATTTGGCGGGAGCATCTTTGGAAGAAAGCTTGTTTCATGTAATGTCACAGACACAGCACAATCTCTCACCTGCAGATATCTGGTAGGTAACGTTTCAGGCACCGACTTCATAGTCTATGTCCTATTTTTGTATGCCGTCAACCATTTTGCCAACTCTCTTTGAGGTCATTACTCAGATGTTGCTTTCTCCCCGAGCATCCAATTTACAATTGCACACCTTCCAACTCCCCCATCTCCATTCCCTGCTTTATTCTTCCTTCATAGCATCGAACATACACCATATATTTTATTCACCCTGTTTATCATCTGTCTCCTTCACCTGCATAAAGGTTCACTAGCACTGGAGTATTTGTCTGTTTTCCTCACTGCTGTATTTCCAGTGTCTGGCAGATAACAAACATATGCTCAATAATTATTTATTGAATAAATGAATTCCGAGGTGTTACAAGGGTTGCTGCATTCCTTTAGGTCAAAAAACTAAATTATTTTATTCAGAAGCACCTCCCAGTGCCTTAAGCCACCCCTGAACTCCTCAGGCTCATAAGGAATTCCCTTGGTGGAGGATCTGTTTCTTAGTTTGTGTGATGTATCAGTCAGGAGACAAGCAAGCAATGGATGGCACTCCTACAAGGGGTATTTAAGGATTGCTTAACAACAGGGTTATTTACAAAAGTATGGGCAGGTTAAAAGAACCCTTAAGGGAAGGTGAAATACCCACCGTGGGCTAAAAACTATGATGACCTATTATTCCTCTCCACCCTGAAGACACAGGGAGAGGACCAGTTACTGGAATCTAGTGTGAGTAGCTGTAATGTAGCAGATGTCCCACAGCGAGCCTGTAGGAAGTGGGCTGGAAGAATAATGCCTTGCCCTCACTCTCTTCCTTCCTTATTCCCTCCTGCCAGTGCCTCCCATTGGCCAAACCCAACAGGAACTTCAGGGATTCAGAAGCTTGTTGATGTTCAGTATTCATATCTTAGAGTACAGAGAAGGAAGCAAAATAGGGGAGAGTGGATTTAGAAAAGAAAGAGGAAAATACCCAGCACAAATGGTAATGATTCACTGGTCAGGTGCAATCAGCAGCTTTCCTTTCCATAAAAGTCTTTCCTGCTATTGCTAAGCCCCAAACGGATTCCAGGAGCCCAAAGGTGTGTGACCCTGATTGTTTTCATTTGTGTGTCTACTATTCATGAGCATGTCTATCTGGATCTCCTACACTTCAGCACATTCAGTACCTCCATCTACAATCTATGGGATCCACTTGTTCTCAGCAGTAACTGTAGGTAACATGCCCCCTTTGATTAAGTACATGTTTTAACCACAGTCTACCCATTTACCGAGTACACGGGTACCTAATGTACTTTCTCCCTTCACTCCTATGCCAGCAGATACTCATTGCCAATGGCAAAGTTAATAGTATTCTTTATTCTTTTCCTAGCATGGTGAAGCTCTCTAATATCTTTTTCTAATGGAACCAAAGCATCATCTTTCTAATGTTGAAGTAGATTGCTACAGTATACTTGGGGAATTTTACAGAAATTAGGCCTTCCCCAGGATTAAAGAATCAATGTATCCCCCTCCCCCCACCTGCCCCTACAGGTTGTCACCATGTCAGATGGTTCCAACTGTTACATAGGGTGATCTTGCCATCTTAGATGTCTAGGTTTATGGTCACAAACTAGGATTATCCACATTAAGTAACTCACTGTGCCCTGAACTACATACAGCCCCCTTGCTCAGATCACAAATTCAAACCCCTGCCCTGCTAAGGCATCAGATTAAAATTGGCCCTTCTCCCTTTACATCTCTGTCTCTGTGGTCGCTCCCTCAAATCAAAGTGTGATAGGAACTTGGTTCACAAATCTTCCACAGTAAGTATGACTATATTGCTATCATGGTACCTTCCAACTACATGACCACCCTCGGATGCAAACAGTTTTCCTAGGATTTCATAGGTATGTGTGGTAGACAAAAAATTGCCCCCACCCCAAGATGGACCCCCAAGAGTCTAAATCTTAAATCCTGGAACCTGTGAATATATTACCTCACACAGCCAAAGGGACTTTGCCTATGATTGAATGAAGGATCTTCAGATGGAAAAATTGTCCTGGATTATCCAGGTGGGCCCAATGTAATTGCATGGATTCTTGTGAGAGAGATCCAGAATGGTCCAAATCACAAGAGGAGATGTAACAACAGAAGCACGGGTATGTGAGAGAAAAGGAGTGAGGAAAATGTGTAGATGTTATTCTGCTGGCTTTAAAGACAGAGAAAGTGACCATGACCGAGGGATGTACATGAACTTAAGAGCTGGACAAGACAAGGAAACAAAGTGTCCCATAGAGCCTCCAGAAGGGACAGAGCTCTGCTGAAGCCTTGATTTTAGCTAATAAGACCCATTTTTGACTTTGTATCTCCAGAACTTTAAGATAATAAATTTGTCTTGTTTTAAGTCACTGAATTTGTGGTAACTGTATTACAGCAGCAATAGGAAATTAAAACTGGTGGCTTGGAGTAGAATGTTGATGTGGTGGTGTTTTCTGGATATATTTTTTAGGGCAGAGCCAACGGGATTTGCTAACAGATTGGATATGGAGGGCGGGGTGGGGAGGAGCAATAAGAAATCAAGGATGACACCAAGGCTTTTGGCTTCAGCAACTGAGATACATATGTAGTAAGGCAAATAACAACAAGGGAGGGATGGAAACCACAAACTTCTGTACAGTATTTTTCTTTGGGGGTTGGCAGGGGTTGAGATTAGAGAGGAGCCCTCAGGCAGCTTCAAGTATTGATAGTTTAGTTCAGGGACTGGATGGAGGGCTCCACGGTGTTTATTTTATTATTCTTCAAACTTACACATTCATTACATATTCTTTTATAAATATAAAACAATAATGTTTTTTTCTAAAAAGAACAATAAAATCCCAACAGTAGATGAGAGTAGGGGCGACTGGATGACTCAGTCGGTTAAGCTTCTGATTCTGGATTGCAGCTCATGTCATGAACCCACAATATGTGAGATGAAGCCCCACATCGGTCTCTGTGCTAACAGCGCAGAGCCTGCTTGGGATTGTCTCTTTCCCTCTCTCTGCCCTCCGCCCCCCTTAAGGAAAAGAGACTGGATATTTGAATGTGATTGTGTTAGATACACACGTCACCCAGTATATTCGTTTGAATTAAGTATGGCTGTGAGTTGCAGAAATGCCAAGCACAACGGCTTAGCAAGGTTGAACTCATTTTGCCTTCGTGTAAACATAGAAGTCCAAGCTGGAATGGCCATCCCAAGGTAATCCAGAAACTCAGGCTCCTTCCATGTTATTGTACTGCCAGTTTCAGCATGGGGCTTCTTGTAGTTAAGCTAGCTACTCCTGCTCTGATCATTATTGTTTGTATTCTAACTAGGGGGAAGGAGGAGAAAGAAAGGAAGGGCATGCCCCTACTTTAAGGAAATTTGCTAGAATTTTCCATTCATTCATTTGTACTTATAGCCCATTGGCTGGAACTTAACGTCGAATGGCCACACCAGGCTGCAAGTTGAGGTGACGGGCTGAACTAAAACTTTCGGATCT
Organism: Lynx canadensis; assembly: GCF_007474595.2. NCBI lineage: Eukaryota > Metazoa > Chordata > Mammalia > Carnivora > Felidae > Lynx > Lynx canadensis. The sequence goes on along the minus strand of NC_044309.1, from coordinate 87,635,670 downwards.
TACTACTAAAGAAGATAAGAAAAACAAATAGTGGGAGACAGTTCTCAGCCTCTGTCATATCCAGTGTGATTCCATGTTTCTTAAAGATAGAGACAACCAGGGGCACCTGGGTGGCTCAGTCGGTTAAGCATCTGACTTCAGCTAAGGTCATGATCTCACAGTTCGTGGGTTCAAGCCCCACCTCGGGCTCTGTGCTGACAGCTCAGGGCCTGGAGCCTGCCTTGGATTCTGTGTTTCCTTCTCTCTCTGCCCCTCCTCTGCTCTCTCTGTCTTTCAAAATAAATAAACTTTAAAAAAATTAAAAAAAAAACGGTAGAGACAGCCAGACTAGAAAGATATATAGCAAAACATTAGTGCTGGCTGTCACTAGTCAATAAAATATTAAACAATTTTTGTCTTCAACATATATTTCTCAAAATTTTTATCTTGAACTTGTATTATTTTTTTAATTTTTAAAAATTTTCATTTTATTTTTTTAATTTTAAAGAGAAAGGGAGAGAGCATGAGCAGGAGAGAGGGGCAGAGGGAGAGAGAGAGAATTCTAAGCAGGCTCCATGCTCAGCAGGAGCCCAGTGTGGATTTGATCCCATGACCCTGGAATCATGACCTGAGCCAAAATGAAGAGTTGTATGTTCAGCCCACCGAGCCACCCAAGCGCCCCAGAACTTGTATGATTTTTGAACATTTAAAATAAAACACTCATGATTAAGAAGAAATTAAATAATAAAAACAAGGAAATTGAGGAGTATTCTCTATACGGGTTGTCTCAAGGAATATTTAGAAAGCACAAATGAAGCCTATGAAAGCCTGCAACAAGGCTAGAGAACAATTTGTTTGTTGTGTGGGAACTCAAAACATCTTTTGTAAAATAAATATTAAACAAAGAGATAAAAAGTAAGATCCCTGGAAACACATAAGAAGCCTAGATTTTTAACACAGTTGAGCTGGATCTGACTTCTGGGAATGCATGGCTCTCTGTTGTAACCACTGTGAGTGCAGAAAGCCAAGATATTAGGCAGCAAGGTGATATCTGTGGCTTAGCTCTTCAATGTCAACTGGATGAATCCTCTTTCTTTTTTTTTAAGTTTTTATTTATTTATTTTGAGAGAGAGAGAGAGAGAGAGAGAGAGAGAGAGAGAGAGAGCAATGGGGGAGGGGCACAAAGAGAGGGAGAGAGAGAGAATCCCAAGCAGACTTCACACTGTAGATGCAGGGCTCGAACCCACAAACCGTGAGATTATGACCTGAGCTGGGATCAAGAGTTGGCTGCTTATCCAAATGAGTCACCAGGTGCTCCTAACCTGGATGTATCCTCTGAATGTCCACAGTCCCTGAACGGTGTGTTTCCCTGGTCAGTCTAATATAACCTCCACTCTAGTCTTCGAAAAAGTCTTAAGCAGGGATGCCTGGGTGGCTCAATTGGTTAAGTGTCCAACTTTGGCTCAGGTCATGATCCTTTGGTTTTGTTGAGTTTAAGGTCCGCATTGGGCTCTGTGTTGGCAGCTCAGAGCCTGGAGACTGCCTGGGATTCTGTGCCTCCCTCTTTCTCTCTTTGCCCCTCCCTTGCTCACACTCTGTCTCTCTCTTTCTCAAAAATAAATAAACATTAAAAAAGAAAAAAAAGGAAAGAAAACATATTAAGCAAAAGCTCAGAGAAGTTAAATAAGCCAGTCCAAGGTTGCCCAGCTGATGAGGCCTGATATCTTGAGAGTAATGTTTTTCCCTCCATTCCTATCTCCAGTTGACATGATCTGCTGAATGTGAAGATAGATTTTTTTTGTTTGGAGGTCTAAGGAGAGGACAAATCTTTGTAGGAAATCAAAACCAAGAGTCATAATCAGAAACTGATTCCAATTTACCAGTTTTAACATGACAATACCCATAGCCATTTTTTACTATGCACCAATTGCATAGCTGAAAAACGAAAAGATCTGGGGCACCTGGGGGGCTCAGTCGGTTAAGTGTCTGACTTCGGCTCAGGTCATGATCTCGAGGTTTTCGAGTCCAGGCCCCGAGTAGGGCTCTGTGCTGACCGCTCAGAGCCTGGAGCTTGTTTCGGATCCTGTGTCTCCTGCTCTTCCTGCCCCTTCCTTGCTCATGCTGTGCCTCTCAAAAATAAATAAACATTAAAATTTTTTTTTAAAAATGAAAAGATCTGACACATCAAATTAGAAGCACTTCTTATTGAACACAGGTTTTGGAAAGACCAAAAGAACTGCAATGACTTGTACAGCTAGACACTCCTGCCCCCTGCTGGCTGGAACTGACTGCAACCAGACTATCTCAGACTAGCTGCTAACAGTAATAATTGAAATCTGTCTACTAATAGACAGGTTTTTCTATTCTATTCTATTCTATTCTATTCTATTCTATTCTATTCTATTCTATTCTATTCTATTCTATCCTATCCTATCCTATCCTATTCTATTAATAGAAGATAGCTAGCTCTTTGTGTACTTTGACCAGAAAATTTCTTAGTTTAATTTCCTTCGGGAGGCATACACACAGAGAGAGAAAGAAAGGGGACAGAGACAGAGAGACAGAAAGAGAAATAAAGGAACAGCATAAATACAGAATACCTTGCATCCTGCCTTCTCCTCTCCTCTCCCCACCTCAAGGCATTGTAATAGTCTGTTCAAGTACTGATTTGTTTCATTATATTGTAAGAAGACAAGAACAATGCTTAAAAAATTTTTTTTTAACGTTCATTCATTTTTGAGAGAGAGAGACAGAGTGCGAGTGGGGGAGGGGCAGAAAGAGAGGGAGACGCAGAATCTGAAGCAGCTCCAGACTCTGAGCTGTCAGCACAGAGCCTGACACGGGGCTTGGGCCCACAGACCATGAGATCATGACCTGAGCTGAAGTCAGGTGCTTAACTGACTGAGCCACCCAGGGCCCCCGATAATGCTTTTTTAATTCAAAATATAACCACAGCCTAAAATACCACCTGGCACACAGCTGCTCACTAAATATTTGCTAAGTGAGTGAGAAGTAGCAAAAGAGAAAATTGGAGAGGGATTGAGAGAGAAGAGGAAAAGAGACAAGACCTATTCTTCCAAGGACTCTTGCCACCTCTATTTCAGAGAAAGATTTATTTCAGGGATATAAATATCACACTTAGTATGTTCCAGGCACATGAAATAGGAATCCAATTAAGGTGGCACACATAGGCATTGATCTAAGCATTTTACAAATATTCTTATGTAGTTCTTATAATAATCCTATCAAATAAACACTCCTACATCCATTTTACAGATAAGGAGACTCAAGCAGGAAGAGGCTAAGTTAAATTTCCCATGGTTAAATAGCTACATGGTGGGCTGGGAATACAGGAAGTGCGGCTCCACATTTCACACTTTTATTTTTTTTTTTTTTATTTTTTTTTTCAACGTTTATTCATTTTTGGGACAGAAAGAGACAGAGCATGAACGGGGGAGGGGCAGAGAGAGAGGGAGACACAGAATCGGAAACAGGCTCCAGGCTCTGAGCCATCAGCCCAGAGCCTGACGCGGGGCTCGAACTCACGGACCGCGAGATCGTGACCTGGCTGAAGTCGGACGCTTAACCGACTGCGCCACCCAGGCGCCCCTGCACATTTCACACTTTTAAATAGCAGCATGGTACTTCTCCAAAGGATGTGAAGAAGAGGGGAGAGAGGAGACAGGGGAGAGAAACACAGCTTCAGCAGTATTGTACCAATATGTTCAGGTAAGTCATCTGCCTGCTGCAATGTAATCAGAGCTGATAACACTATAGCAGAGAACCAACTTCATCAACCTGGTGCTTCTCCCACTTGATCCCTTAAAGGGGCACTACTAGCACAGGTGGGTGAAGTATAGAAGGAGTGGGGTAGAGGACCTGAAACAGATTCAGGGGAAAAATTTCTTAGTAGTTTTCTCTTATAACTTACAAATTCATGGAGTCTTTCCACTTTCAACAATGGGTAGATGGATCATCCAGACAGAAAATCAGTAAGGAAACACTGGACTTAAAACTACACATTAGAAAAACAAAACAAAACAAAATACAACACAACAAAACTACATTAGATCAGATGGACCTAACAGACATTTATAGCACATTCTGTCCAACGGCAGCACAATACACATTCTTCTCAAGCACCCATGAGATATTTTCAAGAATATATCATATACTAGACCACAAAACAAGTCTTAATAGATTTAAGAAGATTGAAATCAGGGGGAACCTGAGTGACGCAGTTGGTTAAGCGTCTGACTCTTGATATCAGCTCAGGTCATGATCTCAGGGTTTGTGAGTTCAAGCCCCATGGTTTGTGAGTTCAGTGCAGAGCCTATTTGGGATTCTCTGTCTCCCTCTCTCTCTGCTCCTCCCCTGTTCATGTTTTCTCTCTCTCTCTCTCAAAAAAAAAAAAAAAAGAAGATTGAGATCATATCAAATATCTTTTCTGACCTTGATGGCATAGAACTAGAAATTAATTATAAGTAGAAAACTAAAAATGTTCAAATATGTGGAGATTAAGCAACATGCTCCTGATCAACCAATGGGACAAAGAAGAAATCAAAGAGGAAAGAAAAAAAAATCTCGAAATGGCAACATAACATTATTAAAATTTGTGTGATGCAGCAAAAGCAGTTCTAAGAGGGAAATTTATAGTAATAAATGCCTTCATTATGAAAAAGAAAGATCTCAAATAAAAAAATCTAACGTTATACCTCAAAGAACTAAAACAGAAAAAGAACTAAGCCCAGTGTTAGTAGAAAAAAGGAAATAAAGATCAGAGTGGTAATACACAAAATAGGGACTAATATGACAAGAGAAAAGATTAACAAAACTAAAAGCTGGTTCTCTGAAAAAAAAAAATTGACAAACCTTTAGCTAGACTCACCAAGAAAAAAGAGAATTCAAATTAAAAAACATCAGAAATGAAAGAGGAGACATTACAACTGTTACTACAGAAATACTGAAGATCATATTACTATAAATAATTGAATGAATTGAATTCAATGAATATTGAATATGACAATTTTTTTTTTAAAATGAATAAATTCCTAGACACATACAGGCTACTGAAACTAAATCATGAAGATATAGAAAATCTAGGGGCGCCTGGGTGGCTCAATTTTTTAAACATCTGACTTCGGCTCAGGTCATGATCTTGAATTTTGTAGGTTTGAACCCTATGTCGGGTTCTGCGCTGACAGCTAAGAGCCTGAAACCTGCTTTGTATTCTGTGTCTCCCTCTCTTTCTGCCCCTTCCCCACTCACGCTCCATCTCTGTCTCTCTCAAAAATAAGTGTGTATTTAAAAAATTTTTTTTAATTTAAAAAGATACAGAAAATGTAAAGAGACCGATTACTAGTAAGGAGATTGAATATAACAGAATGACATAAGTTAGTATTTCCTTATCAGTAAAAACTTTAAATGTAAATGGAATCAACTCTTCAATCAAAAGGACAGAGATTGGCAGGATGGATAAAAACACATGATCCAACTATATGTTGTCTGTAAGAGAGATGCACTTGAGATCCAAAAACATGAACAGGATGAAAGTGAAAGAATGGAAAAAGATATTTGATGCAAATAGTAACTGAAAGAGAGCAGGGTTGGCTACACTAATGTCAGACTTAAAATTTTTTAAAGGCTACAAGAGACAAAGACATTACATACTAGTAAAGGTTCAATACAGCAAGAAGATATAAAAATTATTAAAATTTACACTTTTAATGACAGACCATCAAAATATATGAAGCATATTGTTCTGTAACAGAGTTTTTGAACTTTTCAAAATTGAAACTCTGTATCCACTGAGCAATGACTCACTGATTTTTGAACTAATCTTGAATTTTGGGGATAAATCCCAGATGTACTATTCTTTTTATAAATTGCTGGATTCTTAAGCTAACATTTTGTGTGTGTGTGAGGATTTCTGCATCTATGTTTATTGAACCTGATAGGTCTTAGTATCAAGTTTATGTTGGCCTCATGAAATGAATCCATGAATGTTCCCTTCTTTATTTTCTGGAAGAGTTTTTTTTTTTTTTTTTTTTTTAATAAATTATTATCTTCTCTACTCCCTTTTTATTTATTTTTTTTTCAACGTTTATTTATTTTTGGGACAGAGAGAGACAGAGCATGAACGGGGGAGGGGCAGAGAGAGAGGGAGACACAGAATCAGAAACAGGCTCCAGGCTCTGAGCCATCAGCCCATAGCCTGACGCGGGGCTCAAACTCACGGACCATGAGATCGTAACCTGGCTGAAGTCGGACGCTTAACCGACTGCGCCACCCAGGCGCCCCTCTGGAAGAGTTTTTATAAGATTGGAATTATGTGTTCCTTA